>NW_021703782.1:57585655-58185655 GCF_005190385.1 Monodon monoceros
CAAAATGCCATTAGCTGCTTTTTCCAGCAATGTATACATTCTTCACTGTCTTTGCATGTATAGGCTTAATATTTTTATTTTGCTGATGATACATCTTAGGTGTATCTATGTTGATAATGCATTTATATAGTGTGAGTTAGGGTGTTATATTTAAACTCCCTTTACAGCATTTAGCATAGCTTTTCAGTCACTTAAAAAATAACTTTCAGGATGGTTATGATGATGACGACAGCTTCAAAACTGTACTGCAAATACTGAGTAATTTCATCACAAATATAATTTTCTTTCAAAAAATAAATAAAAGAACCAAGAAAAAAAGCACCACACAAAAATGATAATTTTATTTCTTCATTATGTTTTCTCTGTTTTCTAAATTGTTTATGTTGAGCATGTTTTACTTTTTAATTATGGTATTATACTTTAGCATATTACTTTGGTTTTCCCTATAGAAAAATCAGATTTTTCTCTCTGGTGTTTGCTCTAAGCCTTTACCAGACAGCGACATGGCCAGCAGGAACTGTGAGGCCCCATTTTTTGCCATACGATTTCCTCCAGAACGCCGTTGGGGTCACCTGTGTCCCTGGAATGCGGTACCTGCCTGGCTGAGGGGCCTGCCACTCCACCCCCAGGGCAGGGTTGTTTCTTTAGTGGCTGGTAGCTTTTAGAATCAAACTAGTAACCAGCCTTTCACAGGAGCTTATTTGCAGTCCCAAAACTACCCCAGGTAATTTGGCTAATACTGTTACCTGCCTTATTCCACCTCTTGTTCCAACCAAGGTAGGGAGCCTACAGATTCCTGGGTCCCACAAAGGTGACAGCAATTGAGGAGCTCATGCCTGAGATCCAGGACAGACTTTTGCTTGAAGCCACAAGTGTGTGTTTACACAAGGAACACAAAGGACCCAGGGTCAAGGAGTGAAGTTTCCTGGCCTCCCTATGCTGTCTGACTAAGTGAACTTGGACAAGCCTCTGTTTGAAGCTCTTTGCCACCTGTCCACGGGCACAAACCATGATGCAGGGGAAACACACAATCTCGGACACCTTTCCTGACCCAAACTGTTCTGTTCGTTTCATAGAGTGCGACTAATAGTGAGAGTGAACCCTTGCCATGTACCAGATGCAATTCTAAATGCTTCATACATGTTAACTCATTTCATCTTGAAAACAACCCTGAAATGTACATTCAGTTATCATTTTCATTGTCATCATCACCACCATTATCATCCATTTTTAGTAGATGAAAAGCTGAGGCACAGTGAGGCCAAGTGCACACAGCCAGGGCATGGAGGGACAGGGATTCAAACTCCGCTGAACTGGCCATCAAATCTGGGCCATTAACTTTCTTCTCTTCTGCCTCTCTGTGATGTGAATTCTGTTCATCCTATTTTCTGCCTTCGTTCCAAACCTGGCCAGAGGTGGTCAGTCAAACACAGCGACTCACCAGCAAAACAGCAAAGTGGATGAATCCCACCCTCCCTGCCCTTCAGCTGTCCCAGGGACCCCTGCCCCACCCTTCTCCTTCCTCTTCAACTATGCAAGGATGGCAGAAGCCCGCCCCCTGCAGCCCAGACTCCCTAAGATAAGTTGATGGACGGAGGGGTTCCCACCCACTTGGGCCCCCTATTCTGAAGTGAGAAAGCACTACTTTCCTGGTTTGGGGAAAAAGAAGAAATACAACACCCATCACTTAATGAACACACTCTGCACATACACACACATATATATAAATTAACTCATTTGGTCTTCAAAACAACCCATTCTTGTTACTAGTCCCATTTTACAGATGAGGATTGGGGAGCTTGTATACCTTTGCCTACAGGCCCACATTTAGAAAAGAAAGAGGAAATACCCCACGAATACATGCACATGTCCTCTCTGCCTCTTTTCACCCTCTCTCCCCCCATTTGGTCATCTCATCTCCTGACTCTCATCATCAGTCTAATTTGTGGGGAAAAAACTTTAATCACATTATTAACGCAAATCAAGTATTTGGGGTATATTGCTGGACTATTAGTCACTAAAAATGATGTAGATGTATATTCGTTAACACACAAAAATGCCCATACTCTATTGTTAAGTGAAAGATGTAAATTATAGAATAGAATAATCCCATTTTTGTTATAAAAAAACATATATAGGGCTTCCCTGGTGGTGCAGTGGTTGAGAGCCCACCTGCCGATGCAAGGGACACAGATTCATGCCCCGGTCCGGGAGGATCCCACATGCCGCGGAGCAGCTGGGCCCGTGAGCCGTGGCCGCTGAGCCTGCACGTCCGGAGCCTGTGCTCCGCAACGGGAGAGGCCACAACAGTGAGAGGCCTGTGTACCACAAAAAAACAAAAAACAAACAAGCAAACAACAACATATATATATATGGAAAGATATAACTAATGTGCTAAGTTTTGATGAATGAGTATGGCTTCTGTGATAAGAAAATTATATTTTAAAATTATTTTTTGAAGGCTCCAAGAATCTCTGCTTGGCTTCCAAAGGCACGCATGCCCTTGACCTTACTCTGGTCCTTACAGAATGTGCCAACAGTGAGACTTGTTGGCATGCAGCTGCACCCAGCCAGGGAGGGGAACACGTGCCAGCCCCGTAGAAGGTCATCTGGGCACCGCCCCTCCAGCTCAGCATACCCTCATTATTATCACTGCTGGTGGAGCAGTCTTTGCCCCATGATTCTTATCACTTTCATTTTTTTCTTTTTTTTTTTTTTTTTTTACCTCATTAAAACAACAGTAATCTTGGTGTAAGGAGTGGAAATGGGAAATTGACTTTTCAATCGTTTGGTCATAAAAAAGTGGTGGTGATGGAAAGGCAATCCTTGGAATTTTCCAGTCCCAGTTTATGGCCCAGTGTATTTTTAAGTGATTGGATGATAACATTTGCAGAAACTCCTGCTGTGAAATACTGCTTTTAAACTCCCCTGCAGCTGCCCAGTCTCAGAAATGGGACATTTCTAACATTATATGTCTAGTGGGGGCTTTAAACTGACACTAGTGTAAGACAGCATTGTCTTGGTCCTCTCCCTGTGGACACTGGATTTCCCACGCCCATAATTATGGGATACTACTGGTATTTCCATTGCCCCAGGAGCTGGGTTTTCAAACTCATAGGAGAAATTGTCTCAGAAGCGTCTTTCTCTGAATCCATGTGCTACAGGAAACAGACATTTTAGTCTCCTCCTCTTCTTTCAGTCTTTTCCTCTGGTGCACCAACCTCTCCTCCATTAACTCGCCCACATTCAAGGGAGACTGTCAGGTTCTGGCTTTCCTATTACATTTCATTGGATTGTCACACACTGTCTTGGTTGGAGTTCCTGGGACGAATCATTTTGCAGGGCCCAAGAGCCATCCCATGACCCCAACAAGTACATACCCCTTTAAAACAAGAACTTGCTTTGGTGGTCAGCCCATGCCCTGAAAGACTGAAAGCTGTAAGTCTTCAGGGTTGAGGTAGGTAATAACCCTTGATTGTAAGACAGGAGTTTTGGTTTAGCCACCCCATGAATGCTGTATGTGAAATGAAAAGGGTGATTGTCTTTTAACTCTGTTTTTAAAGGATTTTTTTTTTCCTCTCTGCCTCTTAGGAGGTGGAATTTTATTTTATTTTATTTTTTTGTTGAAGTATAGTTGATTTACAATGTTGTGTTAATTACTGCTGTATAATTCAGTTATACATATATACATATTCTTTTTTTAATCTTCTTTTCCATTTTGGTTTATCATAGGATACTGAATATAGTTCTCTGTGTTATACAATAGGATCTTGTTGTTTATCCATTCTATATATAAAAGCTTAACATCTGCTGACCCTAACCTCCCACTCCATGCCTCCCCCAACCCCCTCCCCCTTGGCAACCACCAGTCTGTTCTCTGTGTCCATAATTCTGTTTCTGTTTCATAGATAGGTTCATTTGTGTCATATTTAAGATTCCACATATAAGTGATATCATACGGTATATGTCTTTTTCTGACTTACTTTGCTTAGTATGGTGATCTCTAGTTGCATTCATGTTTCTGCAAATGTCATTATTTCATTCTTTTTTATAGCTGAGTAGTATTCCATTATATATATATATATATATATACCACATCTTCTTGATCCATTCCTCTGTCGATGGACATTCAGGTTGTTTCCATGTCTTGGCTATTGTGAATGGTGCTGCTATGAATATAGGGGTGCAGGTATCTTTTTGAGTTATAGCTTTGTCCGGATATATGCTCAGGAGTGGGATTGCTGGATCATATGGTAGTTCTATTTTTAGTTTGAGGAACCTCCATACTGTTTTCCACAGTGGTTGCACCACCTTATATTCCCACCAGTGGTGTAGGAGGGTTCCCTTTTCTCCACACCCTCTCCAGCATTTATTATTTGTAGACTTTTTAATGATGGCCATTCTGACCAGTGTGAGGTGGTACCTCATTGTAGTTTTGATTTGCATTTCTCTAATAATTAGTGACGTTGAGCATCTTTTCATGTGCCTATTGTTCATCTGTATTTCTTAAAGGATTGTTTTTTTAAAGGTGGTTGGCTTGTGTCTAGATAGGCAGTCCCTAAACCTCTGGCCACTTTTAGTAACAGGAAGAACTACACTCAACTGGTCACATAAAAAGAGAGGGGCCAGGAGCCATCTCCACAGGTGGCCTAGAAAAAGGGGATGAGCAGTGTCCCACCCCGATGCTGCTGTTGCACCTACTGAGGTCCTTGGACCCTCATCCTTTCTCCAGGGTCAACTCTTGTGAGCTCTGTCTGCACTGGGGAGAGAACATACCATTGACTCCCTCCACTGGCTCAGTACCTCCCTCCACCTTTTCTTGCCAGGTCTCCAGAGGCCCCCCCTTGTGGGTCTGAGTCTCCAGTTAACTGTCCACTCCTTAGGGGGAAATGAACCTGCATTTAATGCCATCTCTGGAACCAGACAAATGGGTCTTTAATCAAGACTGACACACATGGCTCCTGCTTCCTCCTCCCTAAGTGCTTCACAAAGAAGTAAAAGCAAATTATGAAAACTCAGTCATGTACCCTGAGTACAAAGAGGCTAGAATATGTTTCCCTAAATCTTCCCTTTTTACTCAAATCCAGCACAGCCTCAGGCCAATAACAACATCTTGGGATGATACTTCGAGTTCGCAACTTGCCCTCACCCCACCGTAGTTCATATTTCCTTGGATATTATACACACACACACACACACACACACACAAACACACACACACACACACACACACCTCTAGGCTATTGTGTGTTCATTGTCTTAGAAAATGCAGAAACATCCGGACAGCACACCTTCTTACCAAGCTCCCCACTTTCCCATAGACTAGAAAAGATTCCCTGACCTAAAATGGGGTCAGAACGACAGAAGGGAAGTGATAAAGTTGGTGGGTTCCAGATGGGGCCCTGGCCTCTGCTTCCCTGGAGAGACCTCAGAGAGGGGACCACTCCAGAGGTGGCTCAGACAGGAAGGGCCTCTGATGACTTCCCAAGGTCACAAGAAAGCAGGATGACCCCTGTGCCCCCAGCTGGCAGACTTGGAGCAGAAATATCCTCTAACTGAAGGTTCCAGGAGGGCAAGAACTCAAACATCTCAGCAGGGTTTGGCAAAGACAAATCACAGGGCCTTGACAGAACTCCCATTTAATGAGATTTCTTTCCGGTACTCCTGGGAATTGGGCACTTGACACAGAAATTGAATTGAGAAACAGAAAAATAAAGCAAATGACATGTCTTGCTTCCCGAGTCTGGGCTGACACACACTGCACCACTCTGTCTAGTGTTCTCCCAGGAAAGCAGGTTGTCCCAGTGTCACAGACAGGGAGCTGAAGAAAGAATGGAATGGGATGGAGAACAAGTTCAGGGTTGTCCAGGTTTCTCACAAGCATGATTTGGGGACGTCCTCCTCCTGTTGCTCTCAGCAAGCAAGACTCGTGCTTTGGAATCACTATCTCAGGGAGGATGGTCTTCTCTTGCCCTCACTTAACACCTTAGAGTGCCAGACTTAGAGCCCCGCATTCTCTCTCCCTCCCCGGGGGCAGAGGCTGTTGTTCCTGTATAATAATTGGGGGTCTGAACACTGGAAGACACCTTGACTTTTGGGCCTTGCTTGTGGCTATTTGCTCCTTGGTATTTGTAACCACATTTGCATGCGTCCACATCCACACATAAGTACAGAAAGCAATCACCAGTGACATCGTCTTAGATGTCCAAAGTGTCCATATTGAGAGAATTTTGAAAGAACATGTGGATCAAAGGTGTAGGAATTGTCCTGGCAACCTTTCATGGCCACTAGAGGGAGGACATGTGACATGTCACTAGTTAAAATCAGCAAATGGCTCTCAGCTTCACTCACTCACTCATTTATTCTGTTTGTGCCCGGAGTTGGCCAGACATTGGAGACATAAAAATGAATAGAACACTCCCTGTGCTCACTGGCAGTAAACGTCACACCTAAAATGCTGACAGTCGCATTTCTCACATGTGTAAGTGCTGTCTTTATAAACTTAATGTAAGCTTATTTGGTGCCTAAGAAAGTTTTATTAGGGTTCTTTTAATCATGGTATTGACATCGGGGTACAAAAGAGATGTGTTTTTCCAAGTTATGTCTAAGGCCATGTGTGACAAATACATATTTGGTCTTTTTTCCCTGGTTCCTGGCACATCCCTCCTAAAAACCCTTGGAATCTCCAGACCAATAAGAGTCTTTTGTATGCTAATGAGATGGTTGGTGGCTGGGGGCCCCTAAATAGCTTCAGGATGGAGACTGGTCTCCAGAAAGACCAAGGCATGATTAGAGTATTGGAACTTTCACCCCACCCCCAACTACTGGCATGGGGAGAGGGGCTGGAGAATGAGTTAACCACCAATGGGCAATAATTTAATCAATCATGACTATGTAATGAAAGCTCTGTAAAACCCATCAATGATAGGGTTTGGAGAGCTTCTGTGTTGGTAAACACACCAAGGTGCTGGGAGGGGGACGCTCTTAGAGAGGGCATGGAAGCTCCACCCCCTTTCCCCATAGCTTGCCCCATGCATCTTTTCCATTTGTCTGTTCCTGAGTTGTATCCTTTTATTTTTTTATGATTTTCTTTTTTTATTTCTTTTATTTTTTATTGCTTTATTTTTGGCTGTGTTGCATCTTCGTTGCTGAGTGCGGGCTTTCTCTAGTTGCGGCAAGCAGGGGCTACTCTTCGTTGTGGTGCGTGGGCTTCTCATTTTGGTGGCTTCTCTTGTCGAGTATGGGCCATAGGCCCACAGGCTTCAGTAGTTGCAGCACATGGGCTCAGTAGTTGTGGCACACATGCTCAGTAGTTGTGGCTCGCCAGCTTTAGAACGCAGGCTCAGTAGTCGTGGCGCACAGGCTTAGTTGCTCCACGGCATGTGGGATCTTCCTGGACCAGGGCTCGAACCCGTGTCCCCTGCATTGGCAGGTGGGTTCTTAACCACTGTGCCACTAGGGAAGTTCCTGTATCCTTTATTTTAAAAATCAGTAATGTATGTAAAGTATAAGCCATTCTAGTGAATTACCAAACCTGAAGAGGGGGTAATGAGAATCTCAATTTTTTTTTTAAGGTTTATTATTTATTTATTTATGGCTGTGTTGAGTCTTAGTTGTGGCAGGTGGGATCTTTGCTGAGGCATGCAGGAACTTTCATTGTGGTGCACGGGCTTCTCTCTCGTGGTGCGCAGGCTGCAGGGTGCGTGGGCTCTGTAGTTTGCGGCACCCCGGCTCTAGTTGAGGCACGCAAGCTCAGTAGTTTTGGCTCACAGGCTTAGTTCCCCCACTGCATGTGGGATCTTAGTTCCCTGACCAGGGATTGAACCCAGGTCCCCTGCATTGTAAGGTGGATTCTTTACCACTGAACCACCATGGAAGTCCCCAGAATCTCAGTTTAGAGCCAGTTGGTCAGAAGTACAGGTGGTAACCTGTGGCTTGTGACTAGTATCTGAAGTGGAGGCAGTGTTGTGGGGCTGAGCCCTTAACCTGTGGGGTCTCTGCTAATTCTGGGTAGTTAGTGTCAGAGTTGAACTGAATTGTTGGACACCCATTTGGTGTTCAGGGAACTGCATAATTGGTTGCTCTTGGGAAAAACACCACACCTTTGGTTAGAAGTATTGGGAGTAAAAGCAGCTCACCATGTTTAAATTTAGCTGAGTCAGAATGTTTATGATCAACTTGAATGGCTGTAAATGTAGCTATGTAGCCTAGCTATGTAGCCTGGCTCAGTGCCTGATAACCAGTAGTCACTCAATAAATTATAGTACCTCTCTGTACTGAGCATCAACTTTGTGTCAGGCTAAGAGAATTAACAAAATTCTTCATTAAATAAGAAACAACAGGGCTTCCCTGGTGGCGCAGTGGTTAGGAATCCGCCTGCCAATGCAGGGCATACGGGTTCGAGCCCTGGCCCGGGAAGATCCCACATGCCACGGAGCAACAAAGCCCATGCGCTGCAACTACTGAGCCTGCACTCTGGAGCCCACGAGCTACAGCTACTGAGCCCACGTGCCACAATTACTGAAGCCCACACACCTAGAGCCCGTGCTCTGCAACAAGAGAAGACACCACAATGAGAAGCCTGTGCACCGCAATGAAGAGTAGCCCCCACTCGCCGCAACTAGAGAAAGCCCGTGCACAGCAACAAAGACACAACACAGCCAAAAATAAAAACAAGTTAATTAATTAATTTAAAAAAAAGAACATAAGGCTTAGAAATAGTTATGGTAAGTTGGGATAGCAAATACTAAGCACGTGTGCCTCCATTTACCTCATTCTCCCTCCCATGGCAGACATTGCTAATCGATTATAGGTCTCTTTCCCATTGAGTCTGAAGATGGCCTCAGAATCCTTCTCTCAGTCAAAGATATAACCCATTTGCCACTCCCATTCCTAGGCTAGGAGAAAGAGACTAGGAGCCTAGAGGTTCTTCCTTATTTTGTCTCAAGGTAAGGATGCATGACTTTTTTTATATATATATAAATTTATATATATATATATATATATAAATTTATATATATATATATAAATTTATTGTATTATTTTATTTTACTGTTTTTTGGCTGCATTGTGTCTTTGTTCCTGCCCGCAGGCTTTTCTCTGGTTGCGGCGAGTGGGGGGGCTACTCTTCCTTGCTTTGTGTAGGCTTCTCATTGTGGTGGTTTCTCCTGCTGCAGAAAATGGGCTCTAGGCACGCGGGCTTCAGTAGTTGTGGCATGTGGGCTCAGTAGTTGTGGCTCGCGGGCTCTGGAGCACAGGCTCAGTAGTTGTGGCACACGGGCTTAGTTGATCTGCGGCATGTGGGATCTTCCCGGACCAGGGCTGAAACCTGTGTCCCCTGCATTGGCAGGCGGATTCTTAACCACTGCACCACCAGGGAAACCCCAGGATGCATGACTTTGAGATAAGTCATTAAATTCCTCTGAGCATGTGTTTACTCATCTGTAGAATGGAGACCATAGCTTCCCCAACTACCCTATACAGCACTTAGGAGATTTAAATGGTAAGAGGGGTGGGAAAGTGCCTGAAAGGTTAAAAGAGCAAGGCACTCCCAAGGGGACAGCAAGAGCTCCCAGAATTCACAAAAACAAAAATAGCATCTTTGCCAGGTGACAAAGCTCCATTAAGAGCTCTGTTCTTATTTAGAACAGAGAAGATACTGTTTCAAAAGGACTTCCTTCTTACTAACACAGAGAAGGAAAGGAGAAGAGGAAGCAAAATAGAAAAGGAACAAGGAAAAAGGACACAACTTGGAGGCAGAGGCTTAGATTCAGGTTTCCGTTCTGTCTCTTTCAGAGCATGGAGTTGGAATACGTTACTAAGCTTCTCTGGGCCTCACATTCCTCACTCATTAAATGGGGAAAGTTACCTTCCAATAACCCTGAGCTCCCCCTCAGGGTTATTGGAAGTATGAAGAGTGTCCATGTCTGTGAGAGGGCCTAGCTCAGAGCCAGGCACACAGGAGGGACTTGGTGAATTCCCTGCCTTGGTGAGTAGAAGGAACCACAGCTTGGAGCCAGCCGAGTGCCACAAGGGTAGAAAATGTTAGGTTTTACTTTGTTCCCAGTCATCTATCCATTCATCTTCCCTCCCTCCCTCCCTCCCTCCCTCCCTCCCTCCCTCCCTACTTCTACTGAGTGCACCCACTTGAAGCTGAGCAGAGTGAATCCGTGTAATGTTGTTGAATGTTTCTCTGATCTCAGGGCCACCATAGGGGTGAAGAAGGCCCTTTTGCATGATGTGATTTGAACATTTCCCCAGTATCCCAACTGCCCCCACAATTTTACCCCTTTTAAGTTTTTGAGTCTCCCTTTAGGGAACTTTGCTTACGACTCTGACTTTTGAGCTCCAGAGAGGCGATGGGCCTCCCTGGGCAATTCAAGGAGCCTCGGGCTAGAAGAATGAGCGCCGTCAAGTGCTGCCATGTGGGCACCGTGTGTGGCCAGCACAGAGGACAAGTCCGTGCTTTTAGGAAGTTATCACGGTGAGCCAGGAGCTCTAGAATAACTTGCCTGGTTCTTCCCTACGGGCCTGAGTCCGCCTCATCCTTTCAGGGCCAGTGCAGTGTGACCTTGCCTTGCTGTGAGCTCCTGCAGTGCTTTATCTCTTCCTCTCATCGGCACTTCTCAGCATTTGGAGACACAATGTAATCACATTTGTGCACAGACATGGCTTCACCTCTCGCCTTTCTTAACTTCCCCTGCTCTGGGCTCCTGGCGCTGACTCAGAGTCCTTCAAGCCACTCTTTCCTGCCTCTAGAAATCTCTCCCTGACTATTCCACAGTCATTCTTTCTTCCCTAATTGGATCTGCCCTAATTCCCCTGACGAGTAGAGGCTCCTCTATTCCACTTAGCATCCCAGAGCAGGGTCCTTCACTCAGTTGTCTTTCCTCTTCTCTGGTCTATAAGTTCTGCCAGGGCAGGGATGTTTCTTGGGTCCTGCTATATCCTGGGCACCTAAAACAGGGTTTAGAATGTAGGGGGTGGTCAAATAGCTCAATGGGAACTGTATCTTTTATTTATTTACCTACCTATTTATAGTTGATTTACAATATTGCGTTAGTTCCAGGTGGAAAACTGTATCTTCTAACTTTTTCAACCTTCTCCTATACAGATGAGAGCGCATAGCCTAGTGTTAGGTGCTCAATAAATGCTTGATGAATGAATGAATGAGTGAGTGAATGAATGAATGGCTTGTAAAATAGGCATAACCCCTGGGGTCTCAGCCAAGTCTATAAATAATAAGGGGTGATGCACTGAATATTTTCTAGATCCTTCCCAGATCTACTCTCTACCTTGTCCCATCCTCTTCAGTATCCTTGAAAGTTGACCTTTATAAGACTGTATCAACGGGTCCTTGTGCCCTCTGGTTGGGTTCAGTCAGTTGGAGGCACCAATAGATTAGAGGGAGGGAGAAGAGTGAAGTGTAGGTAGAGTTGATCCTCCTTATCTGCAGATTCTGCAGCTGCAAATTTGCCTACTTGCTAAAATCTTTTTGGAGCCCCCAAATCAATGCTCGTGCTGCTTTTGTGGTCGTTCATAGACACGCACAGAGAGGTAAAAAATTTCTGTTGCCCGATGTGCACATTCCCACCTGAGGTCAGACAAGGTAACTGCTCTGCCTTCTTATTTCAGCTCTCATACTGTGAACAATCGTCCCTTTTACCGTCCATTTAGCACCATGTTTTTGCATGTTTGTGTTTTTTGCTGGTGATTTCACTGTTTAAAACGGCCCCAAGCTTAGAGCTGAAGTGCTATGTAGTGTTCCTTATGGAAAAAATATGTGTGTTACATAAGCTGAGTTCAGGTGCTCTTGACTATGAGTCCAAAGTTAATGAATCAACACTATGTATTAAATTAAATTAAATATGTATGTATTTAAATTAAATACATTAAATATGTATAAATATGTAAATTAAATTAAATATGTATTTCTTTAAAAGAAACACACGTGAAGAAAGGATATGTGTTGATCGGTTGATGAAAATGTTGTGGCCAGAGATTGCAGGACCCTAACTCTGGATCGCCCCAGGAGAAATGGGTCAGCACTCACTAATTCAGAGTCAGCTGCAGCTTCATAGAGCATAACTGCCTTGAATAATGAGAACCAACTGTATTTATTCCCCAGGAAGCTTCCTACCTGCTGGGTTGACATGAGGTTGATTCCATCCATCTGTCAAAAGCCACAGCTCCCATCAGGGCAGCTTCTTTGGAGTTATAGTTATTGTCTTAGAATTCTGGTAGCAGCTCTCTCTCCTTGTCCCTTTAGGTGCCTGGGGCGGAAACAGGTCCCCACTGAAGCTAGCCCCGGGGTGCTTCACTGACCGTTGCTGATTTCCCTGCATCCTGCCCACACCTTTGTAAATAATCCCGGTAGTAAACTCCCTTCATCTCCCATTTAAGTGTGCTATCAGTTTCCTGCCAGAATCCTAACCAGTACTGACAGTTTATGGAAAATCCCAGCTGTTTTCTTTTTGGAACCTAGATACCCACGTGACCGTGGCCCCCTCTCCTCCCTCCAGTTCAGAGTGGATCTTCACCCACAGCAGTTCCTCTTCCTCCATGTCAGCCCGACTGGAGAGTCCTAACTCTGGGGCAGTGCTCTTCAGTGTGGTCCCCTGACCAGCATCCCTTGGGAGCTTGTTAGAAATGCAAATTGCTGGGCCTCCTAGACCTACTGGATAGAATTGGGGCAGGGCCCTGGAATCTGCAATTTAATAAGGCCTCCAGATGATTCTAACGCACACTCAAGTTTGAGAACGTGGCTTTCCAAGGCTTCCCAACCCTTGTTTCTCAAGGCTGAAGCACATTTAAGAACACACACAAGCTGGGATGCAGAATCATTTGAACCCCATGTGGTGGCTGTTTCTTAATGGGCAGAGCATGATTCCTAACAGGACAAGTATAACAATCCTGGGAGCTCAGCGCTGAAACCTCAGGCATCTCTGAGTGCAGCCACGGGGCAAGAGGGAAGACAAGTGCTGTGGTGAAGGGGCCCAGGATGAGCTATGCCAAGGATGCCGTTTTGGCGTATTGATTATTTTGAGCTGAAGGCAACTGAGAAACAGCAAATGCAAGAAGAGCTCTGTCCTCCCCACTTCATAAAGCAGGGTATAAATTTCCCTCTTGAAGGTGGCAGTAATTTACCTCACCTCTTGTCCTAGGATGGGGAAAGTGACCCTTATCATTGTAGATGGAGGGCTGGCACCAAGTTGCGTCTGCATAAACAGACCTTACTAATATAACCCTTATCTTCTACCTTCTAGTAGTTTCCCCCATGCATTTCCTAGTCCCTTTCACATAGTTTATTGCCCCTAGAAGTCCAAACCCCCTTTCCTTTGTCTAGTCACTTCTCCACTACTTATCACTTTGTTAAAATGGTATATAACTCTAACTGCTTCTTTGAGTTTTCACCTCTTTTCTGTGAAGCCCCTGTGCACATAAAATTTGTTTGCCTTTTCTCCTGTCAGTTTAATTCGCAGGTCTCAGTGACTAAACTGAGAATAGTGAAGAAGGTCCCCCCTCCCCGCCTGCTACAGTGGAAAGAACTGACATGTGGCATGTCATTGAAAAAGGAAAATTTTTCATCCCACTTATAAAAACATGTCTCTGTGGTGAATGGAATCTCTTCTGTTGCTGTTATTAACTTTTCTATAATCTCCCTTATTTCAAAATGCAGATTTGAGGCAACTTATTAAGATATACATAATACAAATCTAAAAAAAATAGATATCATTGGAGTTTGTAAATTGTTCATTTAAAACGTTCTTAAAATGGTTGGCTTCTTTGCTGGTATGATAGCAACAAAATGTTCCAGTGTTTGAGCATACGAAAGACTCTGATAGTCACCTCTGCTAGAAGTAACAGCATCTAAAGTAAAGACTTAAGAAAAACTTGGTGACATCAAAATTATCCTTCAGGTGCTACATTCTCTCTATTGTTCTTGGTTATTAAAAAAGAAAGCATACTTGTCACTGAAATTTAGTTAACATCTTACAACTGATTATGTATGTCACTTAGATAAATGCAATTGCTGTAAATGTCAATATGATCTGGGATTTAGTTTTTATTTGAAATGGGAGCTTTTTTTGTATACAAGGTCATTAAAAACCAAAAAGTGTTTCTGTAAAGAAATGAGTTTTTTTTTTTAGACAATAACAAAAATGCCTTGCTGACTCACTATGAAATCAAAATATCCCTAATTTGTTACTATACTACTTCAAGCCTTTTGTAAAGGAAATATTCCTTTGCAAATTATTTTAGATGTAGTGTTATAACTTTTTCTCAATTTTTTGTTTTAAAATAAATTTTGGTGTGTGTGTGTGTGTGTGTGTGTGTGTGTGTGTGTGAAGGTGAAAGGCATTCTTTCATTTTCTTTCTTTTTTTCACATTCTTTTTTAAATGACTCATAGACATAATACCTAGTATCCCAACTGCCTGGCCTTCATATTGTAACTCCTGCTGCCACTGATGTAACAAGTGGCCTGATTATGAATAAGAATGAAAGTGTTAGAAGGTTTCACCACAAAAGAAAGTTTTAAAAAACCCTTGTGAATTGGCTCTGAGCAGATTGACTCTCACCCTTGGAGAGTATCACTGTGTGCAAGGTTCTCACCTGAGCCTCTCTCCCCACCCACATCTGTAAGTTACCTGTGCAGGTGCTTCCTTTCTCAGTCGTATTTGCATGCTCTTTTATTTTTCTCTCTCTGACCTAAGAGGAAGAAAAATGTATTGATGATAACTCTTTAAATAGTGTAATTTATTCACTTATAGCATGTCAAAATAAATTGAGAACATTTGTCCAAAAAAAATAAAAGGGAAACGCAGAAACAAGTGATGAAAAAACCAAGGAAGGAAAATAAGAAGTGGCCCAGGGCTGAGAGTATACACAATGTATGCCACATGTGCTGTATAATTGCTGAAAGTGAGCTTCCAATTTGGCTCTGAGGTTCCGAGTGGAAAGAACAAATCAATTATAAGATTCACAGTATCCACAAAATGGAAACACTCCAGAGGCTTTGCTTGATACCAGCAAAAAGGGAACACTGGGGGAATCTTTGGGGAAAAGCCATTAGGGGAGGACCTCAGGGTTCGGGCAGTTCCTTCCTCACTGATTTGGGGATGAGGTTGCTGATCCAAAACCCTGGTGTTCTCAGGGGATTCCACCTTGTTCCTCATTCCTTGTCTAGTCTCTCTAAGCCGTGTACTTCCTTCTGGGACCCTGCAAGCTAGGACACAGCCAGAAGGATAGGGTTGATTTACCTGAGGAGTTACCCTGACTTTGGGGTGAAGCATTTGTTATCACTGCTCACAGGGCTGTGGGTTTCAAACTCTGCACATTAGAATAATTTGGGCAACCTTCCAAAATTAGGTAATTGCCTGGGCACCACTTAGATGAACTGAATATAGATCTCTAGGATTGGGCCCAGGAATTCATATAGATTTTAAATGTTCCAGCTCATTTTTATGTACAACCAGCTGAGTAGAGACCCGCTGACAACTGGGTCTACTTGGAGGTCTACAAACCTGAGTACGTATCAGTCACCTAGGGAGGTTGTTAAACATTAAAATTCCCCAGCCACATTCTGTCTCCTAATCCACCCAGCTTCCGACGCAGAAGGCCAGGGAATTCTGTATTTTTAACAAGAACGCTAGGTAATTCTGAGGCAGCCCATCCACAGATTCACACCAGTCCATGAAGTTTAAAGGGGGAAAGACTTGGGGTCTAGTCTGCTCTGACAACAGCAGGCTATGTGACCTTGGGCCTATTATTAAGCACTCTAGTTTTGCTCCTCATTGGTAAAATGTTTATAGAAATAATCTGCTATACCTGCATCTCCCAAGCTCCACCAAGTCAGGGACTGAGACCTACTAATTTTTGTGTCCCCCCAACCTAGATCAATGCCTGGCACAGAGTAGACACTCAACTAAATTGAAGATGTGCTCCTATTTGGAAAAGCAGATTTTAAAAGGATTAAGTATGTCTGTGGTCACCAGGTATGCATTTTTATTGGGTGTGTGTGTGTGTATGGGGGGCAGGGTATGTGTACAGAGGGCTAGATTGAAATCCACAAGCCCACGATGGAAATCTGGGTCTCTGGGTTCATTCATTTAAGCCTGTGTGTGTGAGTTTGGGACATGGGTGGAGGGGTGCCCTTTGGCCTGGCTTCGTCTATCTTATGTCAGAATTTGGGTGGATTTAGATGTAATACAACAGGCAGATGGAAGTTTGCCGCTGCTGGCATAGGCACTTCTGCAAGAACTGAGCTTGCCAAAGATATGCTATAATTGAATGATTTATTTTTGTGACACATGTAGGTCTGAAATAAACCTGTTATAACAGCATGGGTTTTATTGGCCAAGTATAACAGGACAATTTATTGAAGTATGAACATTTCTTGGTGATTTAAGAGACTGTCTACAGGGCTTCCCTGGTGGCGCAGTGGTTGGGAGTCCGCCTGCCGATGCAGGGGACACGGGTTCGTGCCCCGGTACGGGAAGATCCCACATGTCGCGGAGTGGCTAGGCCCATGAGCCATGACCGCTGGGCCTGTGCGTCAGGAGCCTGTGCTCCGCAACACGAGAGGCCGCGACAGTGAGAGGCCTGCGTACCGCAAAAAAAAAAAAAAAAAAAAAAGAGAGTGTCTACAAATACCATCCTCTGAGCAGTGCCCAAATTTTGATCTTATTTATGTGAAATACCCAATTAGTGTACCAAAACTGCACCAAGCGCCAAGTCAGGGGAGTGGGCAGAGCAAAAGACTGGGGCCAGGGACCAGTCTGGGCTCTAGTCCTGACCCAGGACTCACTGTGTACCTTGGGCAAGTTGGCTCTCATCCCTGGGACTAACTTCCTCATCTGTACAATGAAGAGGTTGGATGATTATCTTGAGGGCCCCTTTTGTCCCCCACAGGCTGTGACTATCTGATTGCAAGACCGCAGCTCGGAAAGGCTTCCCCGTTCATTCTCTCTACTCAGTCAGAGTCACCCCATCTGATCAGAGTAAACCAAGTGGGTCTCTCCTTCCCTTTTCTGGCATTCAACCTGCACTCAAACTGACACTCCTGTAACCCAGTCCACACTACTCACTCTTTTGGAAAGGTGATACTCAAGAAGTCTACCAATAATTTCCAATGCAAATAAACTTTAGAGTCGTTATTTCTTTAATAATCCCTATTAAACCAGAATTCTATCTACAAACAACCACCTTCAAACAATAAAGGGCCTATTTGGGGGTGGAGATGGGGAGAGGCCATCTCATTCTGTGGTTAAGAGTTAAGGCTCTGAGCATTAAAAAATAATTACAGTTCCCTAAATCCACATGGAAAACCAGAAATGTCTAACAGCAACGTATATATGACTCATTGACAAAACCAGACTTTTCTTTCCACTATTCCTCCTATCGGTACAAGCAGATGTTTGTTTTCAGATATTGTTTTATTGTGCTTCACTTTATTGCACTTCACAGAGAGTTCATTTTTCACAAATTGAAGCTTGCGGCAACCCTGTGTCGAGCAAGTCTTTTGGTGACATTTTTCCAGAGCATTTGCTTATTTTGTGTCTGTGTCACATTTGGTAATTCTTGGAGTATTTTAAACTTTTTCATCATTATTATTATATTTGTTATGGTGATCTGTGATTGGTGACCTGTGATGTTACTGTTGCAAAAAGATGACCACTCGCTGAAGGCTCAGATGATTTTTAGCAATAAAGTATTTTTAAGCTAATGTATATACATTGGTCTTTTATACATAATGCTATTGTACACTTAATGGATGACAGTATAGTGTAAACCTAACTTCTTTACGCACTGGCAAACAAAAGAATTCGTGTGACTCACTTTATTGCAATAGTTGTTTTATAAATATTTATTTATTTGGCTGTTCTTAGCTGCGGCATGCGGGATCTTTGTTGCGGCATGTGGGATCTTTTAGTTGCGGCATACAGACTCTTAGTTGCGGCATGTGGGATCTACTTCCCTGACCAGGGATCAAACCCGGGCCCCCGGCATTGAGAGTGGGGAGTCTTAGCCACTGGACCACCAGGGAAGTCCTGAAATATTTGTTTTATTGTGGTGGTTTGGAACTGAACCTGCAATATCTCCAAGATATGCCTGCATGTGTATTAGTTTCCTATTGCTGCTATAAGAAATTACTCCAAGTTTCGTGGCTTAAAACAACCCAGATATGTTACCTTACAGTTCTGGAGGTCAAAAGTCCAAAATGGCTCAGCTGAGCTGTGTTCCTTCTGGAGGTTCTAGGGGAGAATCCACATCCTTGCCTTTTCTAGCTCCAAGAGCCTGTCTGTGTTCCTTGGCTTGTGGCTCTGTATCACTCCAACCTGTGCTCTGTCTTCACTTCTTCTCTGACTCTCTCACCTCCCACTTTTCCTTATAAGAACCCTTGTGTTTATACTGGGCCCATCCAGATAATCTCCCATCTCAAGGTCCTTAATTTAAGCAATCTGCAAAGTCCCTTTTGCCAAATAAGGCAATATATTCACAGGTTCTGTGATTAGGGTGTGGACATAGTTGGGGCTGGGGGAGGGGTGGGCTCTTATTTTGCCTAACCTGCAGATTTACCTTCAGATCCCACCGTGGCCACTTACTGTTCATGTGACTTTTGTTTTTTGTTTTATAAATTTATTTATTTTTGGCTGCGTTGGATCTTCATTGCTGTGCGCGGGCTTTCTCTAGTTGTGGCGAGCGGGCGCTACTCTTTGTTGCAGTGTGCGGGCTTCTTGTTGTGGTGGCTTCTCTTGTTGTGAAGCACAGGCTGTAGGCACGCGGGCTTCAGTAGTTGTGGCACGTGGGCTCAGTAGTTGTGATTCGCAGGCTCTAGCGTGCAGGCTCAGTAGTTGTGGCACACGGGCTTAGTTGCTCCGCGGCATGTGGGATCTTCCCAGACCAGGGCTCGAACCCGTTTCCCCTGCATTGGCAGGCGGATTCTTAACCACTGCGCCACAAAGGAAGCCCCGTGACTTTTGTTAAATTGTATCCTTCCTCTGAGCTTCAGTTTCCTCATCAATAAAAGTGGGTTAATAACAAATCTACTTCATAGGGTTTTTGTTTTGTTTTAATTGGTTGGTTTTTTGAGGATTAAATAAGGTAAAGCTTGTTAAGCACATGGCATACTGCCTGCCTGCTACGTGTTATTCATAAGAGGAGGAGAAAAATTAGGGCTTTAGTTTAAAAATCAATCTGGAGCCTGTCTACCGTCATCTACATCTTGGTATCATGTGTAATTAGCGATGATATTCAGGATGATGACTCAGATGCTGCAAAATCCTAATCTTCAAAAACTTTAAGTAATTGTTTGGGATATTCTGCTAATTAAGGTAGTGAATTGGAGAGTACTGTTTTAGAGAAAATTTTAATTGTAAGAATTGGGAGGGAAACTCCGTATTTCCTAGATATAATGGTAAGTTAAACAGAAAATTCCATTTGCCAGTCTCTTCCCCTCTCTCCTGGATATTCATGGTCCCTGAGGCCTGCCTGGGGGTACCTTGCCTTGGTGCTGAGGGAATGCAGTAGGAAATGTACCGAGTCTGCTGTGAGGGGCACCATCACACTGTCTGGAAAAATGGAAGGAAAATGAGCTCTGTTTTCAGGAGAAGGCATCTGTAATGTATCTTTGTAGCCTATCCATTTGGAGTTTCCTAAAGAAAGGGCCTCTAGTTCCACGTCCAACAGGAAAATCAACTATTCTGCCCATGAGTGTAAATGTGAGACAGCCCCAACTAGAAAAGAAGAGTTTCGGTCAACACAAACACTTCCTTCATCTTTTCAGATGGGAATAATCATCCAGTGAAACAAGTGAGGTGATTGATGTTGAACCAGAGGGATAGCAAAGGCCCGGGACACAGACCAATTAACATCTAGTCGCAAAGGCTTTGAAGGATGATGAAACAGAAGTTCCTCCTTTCCACCCAGTGCTCTGAGAAATGCAGTTAGATTTGGCTATTAATCATATGTGGGTGAAACTTTGCAATGGTGTCAGCATAATTACAGATTACATTTGCAAAGTACTTTGGCCTCTATAAAGAGTTTCCTCATATTTATTTCATGTAATCCTCAGGGCAGCCCTGGGAATTGGCCAACGTAGGTTTTATTATCCCTGCTTTTACAGATGTGGAAGCTGAGGCACCAAGGGATGAAATGACTTCTCTAAGGGCAAACAGCAGAGTAGTGGCAGAGCCAGAATTTGAACCCAGATTGATCCGCCACTGGTAGTCTTGTTTTCCTCTTGGCGGCCTCACTGTAACACTGTCCATCTGTTGCCTTCATGGTGAAGTGATTGCAGACTGCTCTGTCTGCTCTCTCCTGCCTCTGCCCCTCACCTCACCTTTATGCTGTCCCTAGTTCCCAAAATACTCTACCATTTGGCTTCTAAAAGTGTGGTAAAGCAGCAGCACTGGGCAGTATCAGGGAGCCTGCTAGAAACACGGAATCTTGGCCACCCTAGACCTCCAGACTCAGATCCTAGGTGTCTCCTAGGCACAGTCAAGTTCAAGAAGCTCTTCTGTGCCGCATCTGCACCCAGGCCTACCTGGTATTCCAGAATGGCTCCTCCTTTTCCCTTTTTCCTGAGCCAAGCACCACGAGGGTTTTAACAGTGTAATTTCACTGATTTCCTCTTTCCTTCTGGAACTTTCCCCGTACCAGTTGATGGCTTTATGGCCTCAAAAGAACTCCTTAGGCCCGTTCATTCCCCATATTTCTTTCTGCTAAGCCCTTCCACCTTGGAGTCCTGGCTCACTCTAGCAAGAAGTTCACTCAAGAAAGTTTTCTCATAAAATGCCCAAAGAGTCCTCAGCATGGTGTGCTCTCCTGAAAGGCGAGCGTTGACCCCATTGTTTGCTTTAAGAGAGACCAAGATAAGGCCTGGACCCCACCAACCTCTCCTGGGTAATCAAAGAGAACTAATCTGAGTTTTTTCTTCCCTCTTCTGTAGCAGAAACAACAGACACTTGGCAGCAAAGGAAGGGGAAAGATATGAAGGGGGCGTGTAATTAAGCCACAGGCCGGGAAGAGCACAGATAATCAGTCAATTGGGAATTGGTTTTGTGAGACAGAAAACAGAGAAGATAAATAACTTGAACAAACTGTTCTCTCACTCTAATGCTTTCTCTCTCCTCCGGACTCCTCCACAGTTTAAGAAACTTTTTTTTTTTTTTAAGAGCACAAATAATTGTCAAATCCCCTCAGGGTCACAGGTCAGGGGCATTACAGGTTTAAAAATAAACAATGTTGTTTTTTTTTAAGCCAACACAGAAGGAGCGCTGAAGGTTGCCTGATGAAAACAGAAACAAGTAAAATACCAAGATATAGGTTTTAGGCTCAGCAAGTGAAGTTTTAAAAGATTCAAAGGCCTGATGCTGTTCCCAGGGAGGGGCCTGGACAGCGTGGAGGGGGCCATTTTTTCCTGTTCGTGTCAACAGGAAACCCAGCTAAGCCACCAGTGAGGCCAGGGCACATCTTACACTCTGGAGAAAACC
The DNA here is from genome assembly GCF_005190385.1 of Monodon monoceros. NCBI lineage: Eukaryota > Metazoa > Chordata > Mammalia > Artiodactyla > Monodontidae > Monodon > Monodon monoceros. The sequence goes on from NW_021703782.1 coordinate 57,607,151, forward strand.
AGAAGGCTGACATGCTCAAACCAATTGTAATTTATGGGTAAACCAGTTGGAAAGAATGTGGTATTTGTTGATTTTTCTCTCTACAGCCAGGACGGTGTCTCTGGAAGGAAGAACTGGGGTTGACGTAACCAGAAAGCATGAGTGTCAACTGGAAATCTATGGTTTCCTGCAAGGCTGATAAACCTGAAAAACCCAGGGGAAAGGAGGGGTGCAGGTAGTTTGCCTAGGTTTCTTCGAGAGGAGCGCCTTTCCGTCTGACCCAAGTAGATTTTTGTCAGGTTTCGGCAAGGTGGACTGCAGAGGTTTCTCTTTAGTTCTTACAAAAGTTGAATTTAATCTCTCCTGCTGGGTCACTGTGGCTCCTTGGCCACTTATGTCTGAGCCTGGGAGGAAAGAGCTCAAAGGTGCAGGAAGGAAGTCCCGGGATTTAGGATGCCAGTGTTTTCCAGGACAGGGTATCTAATTTTAAGAAGAAAGTGTTTTTCTTAACATCAGAACCAATTTGTAGGTTTGACTGAGTCTCAACTCCTGGAAATGCCCTCCTAGTTCACAGAGGATTACACTTCAAATTAAGAGTCGGTGCTCCTGGTATTGGCCCCTGTGTGGAGGAACACTCCTTGTTCCCCACGGTCGTGGGCTTTATCCTAGGCCCACTCGCTCTCTGCTTTTCCCTTCCTTCCTCCCCACGGGACACACAGGGAGGATAAATAACAGCTGCATAGTCCCAGCTTGGTCCAGAATCTAAGAGGGCTGTAACTACATGTCAGTTTCATGCTCCAGTATGTTCAAAGCAAAATAAAGATGGGGTGTCGGGGGAAGAGGAATAGAAGGGGGATGCATTTGACAAGACTCACCTGTCACCTAAAAAGAAAAGAAAGAGGCCTGGCTATACTGGCTATATCTGACCCACTCTAGCCCTGTAAACTTTACCCTAAATCGAGAGCTAAGAATTCTGTTTATAATCTGATTGTCACTCAGGGAAATATTTTATCTTTAGCAAGTGTGTCCTTGCAGGTGAGGGCTCAGAAGTTCCATACTGGCAGCTGGAGGGCAGGATCCAGTTTGCAGACCTGTTTTGTTTGGCATGTACAATGATCTCTTTTTAAAATTAGTTCTCAACGTTAACAGAGCAGAAGGTTTCACATAAATACCTGAATTTCTGTCATTTCTTGAAAAACTAGAAGACCTGGCTATGCTGAGCCCCAAATTCCACAGAGCAATAGTTACAGATTCAGGTGGGGCTTGAGGTCACAGTTCACCCCAGTTCCTACCACCCCCTACAACTGTAACCTGAACTGTTTTATTCTTACCTTATCTGCCCATATCACAAAATGGTAGGTGAATGCTCTTTTCTGTCACCCCAAATAAGTCAAAGCCACCTTGTGGACATAATAGCACAGTTCTCTTGGATTTTTATCTCTGAATCTCTCAACTTGGGCTCCCGATCTTGCAGGAGTCCCTTAAAGATTAGCCTTACCTCTGGCTACCCCTTTATGTTAAGTGAAATTAGAACCATGGAGGAATCTGGGAGGAAATGATTTTAAAAACTTGAGGCCATGAATTAAGCTCCTTCCTTTGCCTTCTCTAAAGAATCAGCGTTTCTGCCACAGATCTGTTCATTGATTTTCTCAGGGTAAAAAACCCAAAACACCTTGGAGCAGAAATCCTAATTTGAGTTGCTCGGAAATAAGAAGCTATTGAAACCCACGGACTTCATTATTATCATCACAATTTATAACAATAGATCTGGAGTCACAAATCATTTTACTGTAACTGAGCTTGGGCAGGCATCTGTCTCTGGAGCTAAGAATTCTTTTTAAATTCCACTTACTATCTAGTCAGCAGTGTATAATTTATAGTGAATAAAACTTTAAATTATTGTTATTGAGGTAAAATTCACATAATATAAAGTGTACAATTTAGTGGCACTTAGTACATTCACAATATTGTACAAGATGCCACCTCTATCAAGTTCCAAAACATTTTCATCAGCCCAAAAGGAAATCTTGTACCCATAAAGCAGTTGATTCCATTCCCCCTCTTCCGTTATCCCTGGTAATCACCAACCTGTGTTCTGTCTGTATGAGTTCACCTATTCTGGATATTTTATATGAACAGAATCAGACAATATGCAATCTTTTGTGTCTGGCTTCTTTCATGTAGCATAATGTTTTCTCTGTTCATCAACATTGTAGCGTGTATCAGCACTTCATTTCTTTTTGTGACTGAATAATATTGTGAATAAGTTTTTATTATTTAAAAAAGTAAAGTACCTATTCTTTTTTTTGTTTGTTTGTTTTTGTTTTGTTTTTTTGCGGTACGCGGGCCTCTCACCGCTGTGGCCTCTCCTGTTGCGGAGCACAGGCTCCGGATGCACAGGCTCAGCGGCCATGGCTCACGGGCCCAGCCGCTCCGTGGCATGTGGGATCCTCCTGGACCGGGGCATGAACCCGTGTCCCCTGCATCGGCAGGCAGACTCTCAACCACTGTGCCACCAGGGAAGCCCCAGTACCTATTCTTGATACTTCTGGTTTTTTGCTCATTAACCTCTTATGTACCAAGGGAGACCAAGACTTGAGATAAGAGAAGAAAACAGGTTTTTCACAAACCCTCTCACCAAGAAGGTAGGAATAAAGAGGAATGTACTTGTAAGGATGTGAATGCGTGTATTTCAAGGGGTTGGAGAGAGCAGAGCAGTTGCCCTTCCAGTAAAGATAGAAGCCAAGTTTCCCTCACGCTAAGGTTGCAAACGGCCTTTCACAATTTTAAGTTGCTGTAAAGGGGTCTGTCCGAGTTCTCTGATTTCCTTTCACTCACATAGCCACCTGCAAAAGAGTGATTGGAGAATTTGGAAACTGAGTCAGAGACGCAGAGATATTATCTCTTCATCTTCCGAATGTCCTACAGATAAGGTTCAAACCACAGAATAGGAGCAACAGCTGTCACACCTTGAGCTCTTGCCAGGTCTTCCGGTCTAGGTCCTCAAAACAGCCCTATTAGCCCTACTTCTCAGTTGGAGAAGCTGAGGCACTGCAAGGTTAAGTAATTCACTGGAGGTCACACAGCATGTTGGTGGTAGAGAGCCCAGATGGAAGCAGTTTGAGTGCAGAACCCATGCTCTTAACCAGTGCACCTTCCGCCTCTGGCATCCCTATTTTCTAATGAGATGTGGCAAAGTGCTACACTGTTCTTCTGGCCATTGGGGGTGGGGTGGGCACGGCAGGTTGGAAGAAGGTGGCAGCAGCAATGCTGACTCAATCTTCCTAAAGGTGAGGGAGGGACCATCTGGCCCAGGCTCCACTCACAGTCGGCCCGTGTGCCATCTTGGGCTTGTGGACCACAGACAGAAGACCCTTGACTGCACCGTGGTTTACCATTTTAGTGTACGTAGGAATCACAATTTCCAGGGCCTTGCCTGCAGAGAGTCAGATGCAGTAGGTGCGTAGGACACAGGAAAACTATTTTTTAGCAGGTCTCCAAGTGATTCTCATGCCACGTGGTCCTCAGACCACACTGTGAGAGATATTTGTTACTCTCATCCAAGATCCATTGTTGTCCCTTTTCTCCTTTGGGTGTCTTGGAGAAGCACAGTTGCAGAGGCTATTTTCAACCAGTAAGGTCCAGATGAAGGTCACAGGCTCACAGGGCAAGTGAACCAGGCCCAGCACAGAGCCCGCGAGAGGGGTTCAGGCAGCTGCAGGAGGAGGTAGCTGCTTAGAGATGGGGTCTCTGGGTGTGCTCTCTCAGATGAGCTGAGCCCTGGCAACACTCATGCTCATTATTATTTTTTAATTAATTTATTTATTTTTGGCCGCGTTGGGTCTTCTTTGCTGCACATGGGCTTTCTCTAGGTGTGGTGAGCGGGGGCTACTCTTCGATGTGGTGCGTGGGCTTCTCATTGTGGTGGCTTCTCTTGCTGTGGAGCACAGGCTCTAGGTGCACGGGCTTCAGTAGTTGTGGCATGAGGGCTCAGTAGTTGTGGTACGTGGGCTCAGTAGTTATGGCTCACGGGCTCTAGAGCTCAGGCTCAGCAGTTGTGGCACATGGGCTTAGTTGTTCCGTGGCATGTGGGATCTTCCCGGACCAGGGCTCGAACCCGTGTCCCCTGCATTGGCAGGTGGGTTCTTAACCACTGCACCACCAGGGAAGTCCATGCTCATTAATTTTTTGGTTGTCTAAAACAACTGAGCTTCAGTATGGAGTCAGCTTCTCCCACCCCCAAACTGCTGAGTCACCCACCTCTGTTCCTGCTCACCTGCCCCTGCAGCCCCGGAAGGAAGGCAAATAAATCCCTGGGCACGTGGCCCTCAAGTACCAATAAATCCCTGGAGACTTCTGGCCTCCTGGGTTCTTTTCCTCTAATACAAAGAATGTACTATGGATGGAGGGAAGAGAAAATGCAAAATCCAAAGCCATTTAAAAGTCTAAGCACCAGTTCTTCTCTAGTGTCACAGACTGAATTTAAAGAATGAGAATTAAGTGAAAATTCTCTCCAAAAAATTTTTTTATTGGTTCAGCTATTCATTAATTGTTGAATCTTTACCCTAAAACTTTTAGTCTAGAAATGTACTTCAGCTCAGGTCAGAGATGAGGTTTTGACATTGCATTCCCCTGTTGGATCACACCTATGCTGGAATCAATTTAAAAACTGCCTTCCTAAGGATTAAAATGTGGCAGATATTAAGCGTCTTCCTAGACACAGGGTTGAGGAGCCTGACCTCACAGCCTGAGGCTCTTTAAAGAGAACACTGAGATCATGGTAGGAAAGGTGGGAGAGAAATGAATAAAGAAGAGAAAAATCACCCACAGAGAACCACTGTCATTGCATCAATGTATTTCCTTCCACGTATTTAATATTCAGAAGTATATGCTTTGCTCAAGTTTGTATATTTTTTCCTTCCTCTTAATATTTACAACATGAGCATTTCTCCCACATTATTGAATAGACTTTGGTAATGTTGTATTTAATACTACATGGTGTCCCATACTCCGGATATACTGTAATTTATTTGACCTTGATTTTTATATGCTGAAGTCATTTCCACATGTTTGATTTTTATAGATGAATATTCTTTTGCATTTTTCTTTTTTTTTTTTTTTAATTTTATCACATCAACATATTCCGACATGTGAAAATACTACATCAAAAATTGTAGATTCTTTTAAGGCTCCTGGTACATCTTGCCAAATTGCTTTCCAGAAAGGCATTCAGATATGTATTCTATCTGCATCATGTAAGTGCTTATCAATTAAACTTTTGCCAGCATGCATATTATAATTAAAAACACAGAAACCTTTTTCAATGTGATAAGTTTAAAATGGCCTACATTTTCACATGTATTCCTTTGATACAAAGGGTGAATGGTTTACATATTTTTCTAATGAGGCATTGATATTTTTCTTGCTGATGTTAATATATATATTAAGTTAAATATAACTATGATAAATTATATAGTATAAAATAATATATAATAAAATATAAATATGTACATTAAATTTATCAAGACAGAGAGAATGAGAGACAGAGTATAATTAGTCTGCTGTTTTAAAAATTTGTTGAAAATAATGTTTCAAATTTGTCATTTGACTTTTCATTTTTTTGGTGATTGTTTTTGACATACAGAAGTTTTAAATTTTGTGTGTTCGACATGTGATTTTCCACTTTATGATTTCCTCTACTTCTTTTTTGACTAAAGTGTCCTTGGCCATTTCGAATCTTAATTATTATAATTATTTAATTATGTTTACCTTATTTTTTAATCAGTTAAAAATTATTGATATTTAATTCTGATTTCTACTTGATTGGGGGGGTGTAATATGGCATAAGTTTCCAATTTTATTTTTTCTCTCAAAAGAGCCAATTCTTTCACCCCATTTGTTTCCAAAAGGCCTTTTATAAAATTTATTTTTATTGAATTATAGTTGAATTATAACATTGTGTTAATTACTGCTGTACAGCAAAGTGACTCAGTTATACATATATACATTCTTTTTCACATTCTTTTCCATTATGGTTTATCACAGGATATTGAATGTACTTCCCTGTGTTATACAGTAGGACCTTGGTGTTTATCCATTCTTACATATGCCAGTTTGCATCTTCTAATCCCAAACTCCCACTCCTACCCCCTACTACCCCCCTCCCCCTTGGCAACCACCAGCCTAGTCTCTATGTCCCTGATTTTGTTTCTGTTTGATAGATAGGTTCATTGTGTCATATGTTAGATTCCACAGATAAGTGATATCATATGGTACTTGTCTTGCTCTTTCTGACTTACTTTGCTTAATATGATAATCTCTAGTTGCATCCATGTTGCTGCAAATGGCATTATTTCATTATTTTTTATGACTGAGTAGTATTCCATTGTATATATGTACCACATCTTCTTTATCCATTCACCTGTTGATGGACATTTAGGTTGTTTCCATGTATTGGCTCTTGTGAATGGTGCTGCTATGAACACAGGGGCGCATGTATCTTTTTGAGTTATAGTTTTGTCCAGATATATGCCCAGGAGTGGGATTGCTTGATCATATGGTAATTCTAGTTTTAGTTTTCTGAGGAACCTCCATACTGTTTTCCACAGTGCCTGCACCAATTCACATTCCCACCAACAGTGTAGGAAGGTTCCCTTTTCTCCACACCCTCTCTAGCATTTGTTATTTGTAGACTTTTTTAATGATGGCCATTCTGACCAGTGTGAGGTGGTACCTCATTGTAGTTTTGATTTGCATTTCTCTAATAGTTAGTGATGTTAAGCATTTTTTCATGTGCCTACTGTCCATCTGTATTTCTTCTTTGGAGAAACATCTCTTTAGGTTTTCTGCCCATTCAGAAGGCCTTTTTAGCCAGATATGGGTTCTTCCAAAATCAGAGAATCTCCTTTCCAATTGGCCATGGAAAAGGGTTATCGGACATGGTAAGTTCAGCTGGTAATGAAACTGGACTGGTTTTCTACCTTTTATGTGGCCACCAGCAACAGGATACTAAAGGAGCAGGAGGGACCAGCCTGGAGTTGGAAGGGGTGGTAAGAGTGGTGCACCGTCGCCCTCTCCTTAGGCTCCAAGGACAGCTCAGCTCATGGGCATAGAAAAGCTCTGAACAAAAGGGGGATGTACAGATCTGGCCTCTGTGCCCTTTATTTATTTAGAAAGCACTGTCTCTTTTATTTTTTAAGATTTATTTATTATTATTTTAGGCTGCATCGGGTCTTAGTTGCGGCACGTGGGATCTTCGTTGATGCACGTGGGATCTTTTATCGTTGTGGTGCACGGGCTTCTCTCTAGTTGTGGCCTGCGGGTTTTCTCTTGTCTAGTTGTGGCACGTAGGCTCCAGGGTGCGTGGGCTCTGTAGTTGTGGCGCACGGGTTCCAGAGCATGAGGGCTCTGTAGTTTGCGGCACATGGGCTCTAGTTGAGGCGCGCGAGCTCAGTAGTTGTGGCATGCAGGTTTTAGTTACCCTGCGGCATATGGGACTTAGTTCCCCAACAAGGGATCGAACCCTCATCCCCTGCATTGTAAGGCAGATTCTTTACCACTCGACCACCAGGGAAGTCCCTCTGTTTCCTTTAGAAAGCCCTTTTCCACCGGCACTGTCAGCTCCCAGACTGCCTGGCTTATTGCAGGTGCTTACTGTAGCTGACCATTGTTACCAGCTCCCAAATATTCCATTGCAGAGCTCCATAATTAGGAAGACCAGTTGTCTACCGGCACCCTGAGGCCCTTGCTTAACACTGAAGGGACCTAAACCTGCCCTCTGCCCCCTGAAAAAACAAAACCCAAAACCAAAAAACTAATGGTGTCCCCTGAACCTGAGCATGAGCTCCATCCCTGGCCCTTTAAACAGAGTCGGCCCATCCTCATACCACCTCAGTGAGTACATTAAACCCTGTTGCTGTAGGCAACAGGACCTGTCTACAATATTTATCCGAGATCTTTTTTGCCTTTGGAATCATTGTTCTTGATTTCTCGATCTTTGATTCACTCTGCCTGTCAAGTTTTGACATCTTCTCTGTCTTTTGCAACCGGTTTGCATTCTCTCTCTCTCTCTCTCTTTTTTTTTTTTTTTTTGGCCGTGCCACACGCGGCCTGGAGGATCTTAGTTACCTGACCAGGGATCAAACCTGGGCCCTTGGCAGTGAGAGCGAGGATCCCTAATCACTGGACCACCAGGGAATTCCCTGGATTCTCTTCTCACCTCTTGGCTTGGCACCTCCCTTGATTTTAACGTCAGCCTCAGAGAACTTTCACCAAGTGCGCCAGTAGCCCTTCTTCCAAGGAAGGAGGCACGTAGGCCGTGGGGTGACCTCTGTGGAAGACAGAGTCTGGCAATTTACCTGAATCCTGACAGCTTGCATGCCTTTCCATTCACCTTGGCCAGGTTACTAGGAAATGCTGGAGAGATGGCAAAACAGGGACTTGGGACTCTCAATGCCTGTCAAGTTGGTTTAACTCTCACTTTGTCATAAAGGGACACATAAGAAAAACATAATTATCTGCCAAGCCAGATGGATTGAGTCAACCCCACTGATCAATAGCTCACCAGATGGGGCAGCCGAAGACTCTCACATCCCATTCCGTCCACATCAGCAATTTGATATGTAGGAACTAGAATGTGTGTTTCAATTGACTGTGGTCTACTTCCCACGCAATTAAAACTACAGATAAATGACCTCAAATACTTCAAAGGCCAGAAATTAGCAAAGTCTTTTATTAGCCTCTGTCATCTAGGTGTGGTCATTGTGCTGCTCTGCCTGGCACTGAGACACTGAGTGATCTCATAAAACATAACCTAGAGCATAACATTTTCCTGCTCAAAACCACTCCAGAGTCCTTGCTGTGACCCAGGAGGCCCTCATTGCACTGGCCCCTGCCCACTTCTCTGATCATCTCTATCACTACTCCCTACCCCCATGCTCAGTCTGCTTTAGCCACATGCCTTGCTCAGTGTTGCTTCAGAACACCCCAGTTCATTTCCCTCTGCTGGGAACATTCTTTCCCCAGGCTTTCATGGCCCTATTCCTGACTTCATGCAGAGAGAGAGAGATCAAATGTCATCTCCTCAGAGAGGTCTTCTTTGATCACCTTACTTAAAAGAGCAGCCTCGGTCACTCTCAATTCCCTGCTTTATTTTTCTCCATAACAGTTTATCTGACATTTTATTCACACAGAAACACACACACACACACACACACACACACACACACTTTCATTTATTGTCTCCCCACTAGAATGTAAGCTCTGTGAAGGCAGAAACACTGATTTGTTCATCTAGATGTTTACCCACCTTGATCAGCATCTGACACAGTAGACAGCCAACAACTGGTAGCTTAAAAATATTCAAATGTGAATAGCATAGCTTATATAAGTCTAGAGAAAGACTGCCTTCCAAGACCCCAACTATAATAGCTCAACTTTCACCACCTAGGACTCTATGATTGTATCATGATAGGAAACTGGCTTTTAACCCATTCTGCCAAGGATTGTATAAGAAGGAAAATTCTGGAAAATAGTATTTAATGAGATTTATGTATGAGGATCTTTCACATAGATTAGCTGATTAATCCTCACTGAAGTTCTTTAAGGTAGCCGTTATCTCCATTATCACAGATAAGGACATTTACACTGAAACTTTACCTTGCATAATGCCATGTGTATTAAAGGTACATGATTCAGGAACTCAGATCTATTTGACTCCAACGATCAGGCTTTTTTTCTTTTTCTTTTTTCCAGTCTTTTTTCTACTATAGTACACTGCCTCCCATGGAATATTGTCAGAGATGCTTAACATACATTATCTATTCAGAAAAAGAGAGCCCAGATGACTTAACCAGTAACACAGCTCCTGAGAAGTGTAACTCATCCCTAGGTTTTCTGACACCCACCCAGCCTAGCAAGTCACAGCATAAAATAAGTAAAGTGTAAAAGACCATGAGACATTTGTGCCCTACCCCTAGGAACTAGAGACCTCCACAACTTGTTATGCTGCAGTGGACAGAGTCATTTCTGAGGTTTTACCTTCCAAAGATGGTGGAGGTGCTGAATTTTTGGGAAGAGACAAGACAGTAAGACAGCTGGTTCTTATAAAAAGACAATATATATTCATTTGCTCATTTAATAAATATGTATTGAGTGGTGACCATGGGCTAAGCACAGAACTAAGCACTGAGGACATAGTAATGAATAAATAAGATAGACATTGTCGTTAGTCTCATGGATCTTAACGACTAAAAAGGATCTTACTGAGCTAAAATTATGCTGCTGCCATAAAAGTGTTATGATTTCATTCACTCACACAATCAAGAATTATTTATTGATTACATACTACATGTTGTGGTAAGAGAAGGAAATAAAATGGTGAGCAAAACCAGACATGATTCCTGCCTTCATGGAGCTTACAGTCTAATGAGGAAGATGTTAAATAATTACACACATACAAGGTGCTATGAGATCCTACAATTAGGGGAAACTGACTTCATCAGATTAGGAGATTCTTGCTTGAGGAAGTTCCACTTAAGCTGAGACTTGAATGATAAACAGGAGTTAAAACTAGGCAATGAGGGGAGGGAAGAACATTCCAGACAACTCAGTGTGTAAGATCCTGCTGTAGAAGGAAGGATGGTGAGCAGGAAGGACTTTGAAAGAGGTCACTGTGACTGAGAGTTGGAAATAAGAAGTGCCCTGGTCTCAGGTGGGCCTGAGCAGTAGGCAGGGGCAGACTGGTCAGGTAGTGCACATTCCCAGTTGGTCTCTAGGTTAATAGGGTACCGCAGCAATTCCATGCTGGAGACACAAAGATTTGAGGCAGAGAGGCTCATTGCATCAGCAGGAAGAAGACTAGATGCTCACTAGGGTCTACACTAAAACCAAGGCTCTGCTTCTTCCCACCCAGGGCGACATGGAGGGAGGAATGTCTTTTCTGAATCTTCCTTTCCAGAGTGCCATATTCAGTGTGCTCTTTTGGGAGCCCACTGAATTAGATTTAAGTTCTTCACCTGTTACCTGTAAGTTCTTCAGCTATTAAGAGGACATAAAAGTACTTTCTTTTCAGGATTCTTATGAGAATCAAATGAGTGTATTAAAGCACTTAGCACAGTGTTTGGCTTATGGAGGGTATTCAAGAAATAACAACTATTATTTTTCTTAGTCTGTTAAATGGAGACAATGGTTACCTCACATGGTTATGAAGACCTGTGATTAGATCACTGTACGTGGAAGCATGAGGCTAGGCCTCCTCTGTGCAGTCCTGTTTCTAATATGAAGAGCCAGGTGCCTACTTTTTCCAGAGCGTATTCTAACGCTCCTTGCGAAAGCTGGGCCATTGCCTTCTTCATGATGCGTAAATGATGAACCTCGTGCATTCTTTTTTTTAAAATTAATTTATTTATTCATTTACTTTTGGCTGCTTTGCGTCTTCATTGCTGCGCGCTGGCTTTCTATAGTTGCAGCGAGCCGGGGGCTACTCGTTGCTCTGCAGCATGTGGGATCTTCCCGGACCAGGGCTCGAACCCGTGTCCCCTGCATTGGCAGGCAGATTCTTAACCACCGCGCCACCAGGGAAGCCCCGGAAGCCCCCTCAGGGAAGCCCCCTCAGGGAAGCCCCCTCAGGGAAGCCCCCTCAGGGAAGCCCCCTCGTGCATTCTTTTAAAAACAATCTCTCTTTTCTCACGTTTCTAGGTTTATGCTTATCTTTCCATTTATTAATCTCTGTCCCCACACCAGGCAGGGAAGCCCTGAATAAGAAGGTACATCTATCACGCCCAGCCGGGTGTTGGCCCTGCCGCGGAGCCCGCCAGCAATCTGCCCGAAGAACCTGGGTCGCGGCGCGGCGGGACCGGCCAATCAGAAGAAGTTTGGCCCTCTGCAGTTTCCGTCCGCTCACTAGGAGGCGCTGCGGCCGCCGCGGCGGCTCCCGGGGCTATCGCGGGCCGGGGCGGTTGGACTGGCGGCTGACGCTCGTGGCCATGGAGTGGGGTTCGGAGTCGGGAGCTGTGAGGCGGTACCGCATCGGAGGGGAGCGCCGGGACGGCCCGGCGGCCGCGCCGCAACTGGAGAGGGAGGCCCTGGCGCAGGAGCCCCCGGCGGATGCGTGCGGCGGCGGCACGAGGATGCGGAAGCGGAGCGGGGAGGGGAGCGGCGGCGCGAGCCGGGGCGCGGGGACCGGACTGTCTGAGGCGCGCGCTGCGCTGGGGCTGGCGCTTTACCTGCTCGCGCTGCGGGCGCTCGTGCAGCTCTCGCTGCAGCAGCTCGTGGTGCGTCGGGCTGCTGTTGGGCACCGCGGAGAGTTCGACGCACGCCAAGCCAGGTACCGCCGCCTCCGCCGGGCCCGGGCGTCCCTTTTCGGTGCGGGATCCCGCACCTGTGTGCACCTGACCCCGCGGGGCCTCCTGGGCTCGCCGCCCCCGCCCGGCTGCACGTGGGGTGGGGTGGCCTGGCGCGTCCCCCTTCTGGAGCCCCAATTTGCGGGACGCGGGGGTCGCGCGGCCCCCTTTTAAGCTCGTGGTACAGGTGCGGGTGGCCAGGGTGATTGCGCCGGCTTTTCCATCCCTTTTTTGCCTCACCTGCAGATGGTTTGGTTATTAGTAATCGCTCATCTTTCGGAGCAACTTACGCTTTTTACTAGCTCTCCTACTTTGCAAGTGAGATGGAAGGCTGTGAGGTTTGTGGACCCAGTTCGGTTTTCTGGGAAGGGTCCGAAGGGGCTAATGCAGTGGTCTAAATCTTTGAGGGTCACAGGTCTCAAACCTGAGAGCTATGGAGGCTCTCCCTGGAAGACGGCACATTCAAAATATTACTATTTCAGAACTTCTCAGTTTCCTGGAGTTTGTCCTTGGGTCCTTGGTGTGTAAGGTTTGGCTTTTTCTTTTAAAAAAAAACCACAAGAGACCTTTAAGTATACTAGGAAACGTGAATTAAGTCAAAGGTATTGTGACCTAAGTGTGTAGAAGCTCATAAAATCATAAGCTAGCAGACTTTTCAACAGCCTTGGTGTTTTAGAAAACTTTTTCTTTTAAGTACAAAGTGCTGGAAGCTTATTTTCTTAAAGGCTTTCTGAAACATGCCTCCCCACCCCCTGTTTTCCTCACTTGGAATGCAGTGAAAAGACAAAAAAATTTTTTGTTTGTGTTAGGGGTAGAGTTGGTTTTGGCCTGAATTGAAGTTACTTGGCCTTGTGTGCACAATGGGAGGGCTGAGTCCATTCTTCAAAAGTTTTTCTTTGCTTATTTAACCTCTTGACTTAATTGTCTTTGCTCTTGGTTTCTGCTACTTAGAATCAGTAACCCAGCATCAGTAACCCTCCAGAGTGTGACACAATGAAATTGTATTCTGTTCTGTCTAGCCATCAGCAGTTATACGTTTTGAATAAAATCCTTTCTCTTTGTATTGATTCGATATGGGAGTTGGGAGAAGTTGGGAGTGGAGTGAGTGTAGAAAACTGAAAGGATGAACTCATGGAAGGTCAAATAAAATGATGGAACTTTGCAAGTGATTTTCACATGTTACCTGAAATACTAAAGGCCGCCTCTTTTATGTGAGAAGTCAGAGAACTTGTTCTTTGGAAAGGGGAAGTGTGGAGGAAAAGTTGCTCTGTGCGAAGTGTTAGTCTTAAGCCTAGGACGCCTTGTCATCATGATTCTTCTGGTTGCTTCCAGGGATTATCTTGAACACATAACATCCATTGGCCCCAGGACTACAGGAAGTCCAGAAAATGAAATTCTGACAGTGCGTTACCTTTTGGAACAGATTAAACTGATTGAAGTTCAGAGCAACAGCCTTCACAGAATTTCAGTAGATGTACAACGGCCCACAGGCTCCTTTAGCATTGACTTTTTGGGAGGGTTTACAAGCTACTATGACAACATCACCAACGTTGTGGTAAAGCTGGAACCCAGAGATGGAGCCCAGCATGCTGTCCTGGCCAACTGTCATTTTGACTCAGTGGCAAACTCACCAGGTTTGTGCCTGTTTTTTAGTCATTTTGAAATCCTCACAACAAGAAAGCTTAACTCCAAGCTGGTTGAGCAACTGTGGGCACTATTTTCTTAGACAAATCTTCTTTTCATTGTGATGGAAGATAGGATAATTAGAATAATTATCATTTAGTTTAAGGTCTACCTTTCAGTATTTACTTAATTTTTAAACATTAGTGCCAGCAGCCCAGCGACAGGGCATCGAGTATTTCTGGTAGACTGAAATAGCCTTATCAGTGTTACCAGTGTGTGTTCTTCAGTCATGGAGTTAGGTCCTGCCACTTCAAGTGTTTACTCAGCTAGGTGTCGTGCTAGGCTTTGGGGTTGTGGGATAAAGGAACAGTAGTGGCTTTCAAGGGACACATGGTTTGGAGGCTCACTCTCCTAGCAGTTTCTGTCGACCTATAATGTGAGAATGTTGGTCCATTGGGGATGCCATACTGGTAGAGTACCTCATTAATCCATAAATCTTGCCCTGAAAATACTTTGGCAGAATAGAGTACTTGATGTTTAGGACCGCGCCTGACCAGTGAATATTTGTTGAATTCAATATCTCCTAAATTGAACTTCAATTTTTTAGAGTAAGATTCCTCAGAAAAAGGTTTTCAGTAGCTAGAAATTGTAAATAGGGAAGAATAGAAAATAATAGCAATTTGCAATGAGATGGCATCTGGTTCAATCCCCTCGTTTGACACAGGAATATGCTTAGCTGATCACCACTGATCTGAGACAGGGCCAGGACCTGGGTTTCCTGGCTAGTCAGTTCTTTTAGCTATATTTGAAAGGAAGGAGAGTATTAGGAAGTAGTTAATGTTCCTTTTGGCAAACTACTTCTTTCCTCAGTTTCTAATCTGAAAAATGGCGATATAACAGTACTTTCCTAATGGCATTGCTTAGAGGATTAAATGCAGATTAAATACGAGTAAAATAGTAGAATAGCAACTGGCATGAAAAATCCTTTTTTTGCAATTAGTAGTTATTTCATATTAAGTACTTGTGGATTGCTTAAACTTAAACCAGCCCCAATATGAACATCTAGAGTTATACAAACTACAAATTAAAATTTATGTGCTTGATAAAATTATTCATACTAGGATGTCTTTAATTAGGAATCTTGCCAATTGTATTTAGAATGTAACATGCTTTTTCAAAAATTAGTATATACTCATCTGTTTTATAAAGTCAGAAATACCTTTGTGTGTGCTGGGGAAATTAGTGGTCTTGTATGTCCATTTCAAAGCGGTAATAAAATAAGCATCACCCTGTGCCCACTATTTTGATGCTTAAAATCTAGGAAGGGACAAATTAACATCATGGTTATTTAAGAGCATTATATAAGAAAGACATGTATACAAGTATCAGAAACAAACAGTACCAAATGTTAGAAATCACATATATGGAGTCCAGTAATGAAAGGATGGCATTTTGTGGGTTACTGGAGCTCTTTTTTTTTTTTTTTTTTTTTTTCCGGTACGCGGGCCTCTCACTGTTGTGGCCTCTCCTGTTGCGGAGCACAGGCTCTGGACGTGCAGGCTCAGCGGCCATGGCTCGCGGGCCCAGCCGCTCCGCGGCATGTGGGATCTTCCTGGACCAGGGCACGAACCCGTGTCCCCTGCATCGGCAGGTGGACTCTCAACCACTGCGCCACCAGGGAAGCCCCTGCAACCCATTTTTAACTAAAATTTTGTAAGGATACCTATGCCAACAATCTCAGGGAAATTTCTGTCATTAATAAATTGTTAAAAATAGTTTAAAAAATGTTCATAAAATAGACTGTCACCTAAATTACTTTAGTGGATGAACAAACTGAAACATGGTTATTTTTTAAGGGTACTTCTTAGCAAGGTATCTGGAACTTAGGAACTGATACCAATTAGGAGTAATGTTACCCACAGAAAAAGGCCTTAAATATCTTCTTGGGTTTGCTGCATGGTTCCAGGTTGTTACTCTGGGGCTGGCTTCAGTTTCAGGGTTAATTCTAAATGGAAAGGGATGTTGGTTAAGCATCCAGCCCTTATAGATACTGTCCTCTAACTTTCCTTCGCTTTCTTAAAGATATCTGACCCTTCTCTAGGTTTATTCTCAGACACCAGAACCATTAAAATAAAGGAAGATAAAAGGACAGTTTAACTTTTAATCAACGCTATAGAGATATATATCTTTAAATTTCCATTTCTCTTCCTTTGAATAAAGAAAAATTTTACTGCTTTTTATTTTAAAGTAAGTCACAGTCTCAAAGTTAAAAATCATTTGTTTCCTTTGGTTTTTGAAAGGTGGCACTTTTTACTGATAGCTACATTATACTTCCTGCTTGATAGTACTTAGGTAATTATTACTTTGTTTCACTTCGATTAAAATACAATCCAGTAATCACTACTGAGACAAGTATAGCTAATAAGTAGTTTCCTCTCAAGTAGGAATGGGGTCTGGAATTTAACAGCATCAAAACAAGCATTTTAGCTGGCTGCAGAGCCTTCCTTAAGTTTGCAAAGAGAAGGAAAAGCTAACACTGAATGCCTACCACATGCTAGGCACTGTGCATTACCTTGTAATCCTCACAACACAACTGTGAAATATAGATGTCATTAATCTGCTCTCTAGACCAGAAAATAGTAAAGGGGCAGAGCTAGAATTTACATCCAAGTCTTTTCTTACTCTAAAACCCACACTATTCTCTGTAGCACCCTGCCTCCCACTTGTAAACCCAGAAATGCTGTTGCCTGGGTTGTTACTGTGCCTATTTACTTTGATTATTCTTTGAACTTTTTATTATGGAAAATTTCAAATATATACAGAAAGAGAATTGTTTAATGAACCTGAGTGTACCAGTCACCCAGCTTCAACAGTTCAATCTTGCTTCTTCTCTACTGCCCTACCCCCCACCCCGACCTTGACTATTTTAAAGCAGATCTCAGCTATATCAGTTCCTCTGTAAGTATTTTGGGCTGTATTGTTGAAAGATAAGGACTCTTTTTTTTTTTTTTTGACATGCTCATAACACCATGAATTACCTCACTGAAAAACTTAACAATAATTCCTTAATATCATCAAATATCCAGTTAGTTCCTTAATGACCTCTTATGGTACTTAAAAAAAAAGTCTTGGCCCTAAAGTCATCTTTATAATCACCTTTAATTAATATATAAAGTTTCTGAATTAAGAGGTTAAGTGATTTGATGAGGTTCTCTGCTTTATCAGTGCTGGGACCAAAGATTACTACTCAGGTCATTAGCCTCCATTCCTGTATCTTATTAGGTTGGGTTTCTTCTTTGTACTTTTTCATCACATGATCCCCTTGGAGAAACTTCAAAAAATGCTACACTATCCATACTGACCCCTCTTATGATTTTAGCAGGAAAACTAGCGGGAAGGGAGTGGGTGGCAGTTGGAGATGACATAGGAAACCGTGAACACCAGAAGTGAGGATACTACAGAGGACGTGGAATAAGGATAAAGAATTTTAAAAATTGCTTTGGGTGATGAGAATGCCAGTTTTCAATATTGCCTAGGTCCCTTCTGGTTGATTATTCAACAGGTATTAATTGAGCAACTATTGCGGGGCCAGGCACAGTTCCAGATACTGAGAGTAAATCAGCAAGCAAACCAAAGATTCCCGTTCTCCTGGAGTTTACTGCTGGTGGGTGTAGTTATCACCAGATGATGACAGAGCTATGCTACTTGCAGCTATTGTGATGCTTCCTTGATGAGAAAACTCTGTTTCTTGCCATAATGGTTCATACTGTAAAGGTTTTAAAATCTGAGAAGCAAATCTGTTTTTCTGATTTAAAGGTGCCAGTGATGATGCAGTTAGCTGTTCAGTGATGCTGGAAGTCCTTCGTGTCTTGTCAACATCTTCAGAAGCCTTACATCATGCTGTCATATTTCTCTTTAATGGTGCTGAGGAAAATGTCTTGCAAGTGAGATTTTACTGTTTTAAAGACTAGGCTTGAGTAATAATGGTAATGAGAAGAATAATAATAACAATAGCTAACATTTATGCATTTTAATTATTCATTCGAGTAGTATCATAAAATGACATGCAAAAGAGATACTGTACTGGGCAGTACTTAAAAAAAATCTACAGCCACTTATGTATACATGTTTAATATTTGAAAACTCAGAACAGATCGTCTTGTCAGTGTTTTTTTCATAAAAGGGCTCTGTGAAGGCATAATTTTTCGCCTCAGGTTTTCTAGAGTTTCAGAGATGTTTTGAGGCAGGCACACGGCATGAATGCCCAACCGCAGGGATAGCCCCTTCCCTTCTATTGTTTTGCACTTTCTTTTGCACAGGCTCACACTTACTAAAGATGTTGTTTGGCTCCATTCATGGAAATCAGGCTGCCTTCTGTGAAGAGTGACTTTCTGCTGAGCAAACTGCACACGGCCATTAGGCAGAGAGAGACACACAGATAGATGTCTTTAGATCCTGCCTTTGAAAAAAATGATTGTTTTTTTTTTTTATTGTTCCCCTCATCAACATAGACGTTCTTAAAAAAAGCAAAATAAAGACTTTAATAGTATAAGATTGTTTAACTGATATCTGTTTTCTTTCCTTCTCATTCAGGCCAGTCATGGTTTTATTACCCAGCACCCGTGGGCCAGCTTGATTCGTGCATTTATTAACCTGGAGGCCGCGGGTGTAGGAGGGAAAGAACTTGTATTCCAAACAGGTGTGTGAGGCTGTACGTTGTATATTTTAATGCTATTTTTGTTTTTATAAAAGTGGAAGTTTTTTGAATGTAAATAATCTAATGAAATGAACATTCTTTTAAAATCATGAGACAGTTTTAGCTTGTCTTTTTGAAGTTTTTAACAAAATAATATTAATGTTAATGTCATAAAAATCCAGTAATATGAATCAGAGTTCAAAGCTCAGATTTGTTTACTTAGGGCATACTAAAATCTGATGTTGGTCGTTTCATGCCATTTTCCTGCTCTATTAGAAATATGGGTAATGTATTTTAGCCAGAGATGTAGCATTTGCTAGAAGCTTAATAATGAGGAGTATTTTGAGGTATTAGGTGGGCTAGGGGAAGTGAGGAAGGTGATATGGGAACTTGTTTTTTATTTTTTAGCACCCTTCACAGACATGATATTGTTTAAGTTATAGAGATATGCCAAGTGCTAAGTATGTCTTCATAACCTAAACAGTACCACATTTTAATATTCTCCATCCAACTTACTTTAGACTTTTACCACTCAAAATGAATGTATATTTTAACTTCAGCCAAACCTATGAGCATCTCAAGGTTATGAGGTCAGAAGCAAGGTTCTCCCTTCTTTTCACCTCAAACCTTTCTGTTTACTCTTCATCTGAATAATGAGAAGAAGCTTGTACCTAATATCTATAGGGGTCAGTGGATGCAACACTATTATCCATTTTCCTCTAATTCTTGGATGTCCGTCAGGATAAGAGGAACACTTGATATAACAACCACCAGATCAAAAAGCAGCAAGAGAACATTCTGTAAGCAAAGAGGACACTGTGTCTTTCTTTTCTCTGGTGAAAATACTAGGGCTGCACATGGGCAGGAGTGTGTCTTTGTATATTTTCCCTCCTGGAAGTGTACTATAATTTAAGTACCTTCACATCCATACTTTTTAATTTGTTATCACTGGACCCTGCCCCTGTACTTCTAGGACCCAAAGAAGAACCAGTCTGAAGGTATAGTGTGTGCCTTTCCTGAATTTTTCTGTGCATATTTATTAATGCATACATATTCTGTGTGTATATATTAATATATCTTTTGTACATATAATCCAGAGAGGTTAAAACACATTTACCTAACTCTTGGGTATACATTCAAAAGCAAAAAGACAGAGATATTAATTTGAATAGTTACGTGCACTGCAATGTTCCTAGCAGCATTATTTTCAATTGCCAAGATATGGAAGCAACCTAAGTGTCTATCAACAGGTGAATGGATAGTGTGTGTGTGTGTACAAAATGGAACACTACTCAGCCATGAAAAAGAATGAAATTTTGCCATTTGCAGCAATGTGAATGGACTTGGAGGGCATTATGCTAAGTGAAATCAGTCAGAGAAAGACAAATACTGTATGATATCACTTACATGTGGAATCTAAAAAATACAACAGACTAGTAAATATAACAAAAAAGAGGCAGACTCACAGATATAGAGCACAAACTAGTGGTTACCAGGGAGGAGGGGAGGGGCACTATAGGGGTAGGGGAGTAGGAGGTACAAACTATTGGGTGTAAGACAGGCTCAAGGATGTGTTGTGCAACATGGGGAATATAGCCAATATTTTGTAATAACTTTAAATGGAAAGTAACCTTTAAAAATTGTGTTTAAAAAAAAAATACTTACCTAGGGTTAGCAAGGGCTAGACCCAAGTCATTTCATTTATTTATTTACATTTATTGAGTACTCATTTATGCTAGGTCTAATTTACAGTCCGTGCTCTTTTTACTAAATGAGGACAGTTAGACATAAAAATTCTACAGTTTACATTTTAGATATAATTGCATTATTTGGAAGGATATAAACAAACTGTTAATAACAGTCACTACTGGATTGTGGGCATTGCTGTCAGAGCTGTGGTGGGTGTGACTAGAGTGGAGGATGGGGCAAAATGTGAAAAGCCAATTTGAACTCTCCACTGCTTCATAAACTTACAACCAGAATTGCCACTACAGCTTTACTGATACTCTTTATAGTTTTCTGTATTGTTTAAATTTTTTGCATTTCATATGATTACTTTAATAATAAAAACAGACTTGTTACTAGTTAGCAATATATATACAATTTAAATGTTTTACTCATTCTAAAATCCTCGTATTTCAAAATTAAGTTTTTTCTAGAGGGGCATCCTACAAATATTTGTAAAGAATGTTTCCCCCCTTTCTTTGAGTCTTTGTATGCTGTTTTCCCTCTAGGCTTTGGTAGCTTATTCTTGTGGCTAAACTGTATACCTGAAAGCTTTCTGGGCACTTTCTGACAGTCTAATACCTTTCCCAGTATTTCTCTCACTTCCAGATGCCCTTCCTACAAAACACTAGCTTTCTTGTGGGGATTGCTTTCAGAAAGCTAGTTAGTGTTGCTTCCATGTCTGAAGAGGGAGGATGAGGCCTCCTGGGTCTGGAGTCCTGGGGAGCTCTGCCAGACCACCCTGTCTTCAGCTTCTGCAACAGGCGCTTTTATCCTACACAGTAGCGCTTGTCCTGCCCTGGGAACGTTTCCGTTAAAACAGTTTGTCCTCTCTAGTGCTCCATTGTCACTTCAGAGAGACATTCGTTTGGGGAGTTTTTAGTGACTAGGATAATCATTTCTACCTAATTTTTTAAAAAATTTATTTTATTTATTTATTTTCGGCTGCATTGGGTCTTCGTTGCTGCGCGTGGGCTTTCTCTAGGTGCCGCGACTGGGGGCTACTCTTCATTGTGGTGCACGGGCTTCTCATCGCGGTGGCTTCTCTTGTTGCGGAGCGCGGGTTCTAGGCACGCGGGTTTCAGTAGTTGTGGCACACGGGCTCAGTAGTTGTGGCTCGCGGGCTCTAGAGCGCAGGCTCAGTAGCTGTGGCGCATGGGCTTAGTTGCTCCGCGGCATGTGGCATCTTCCTGGACTTGGGCTCGAACGCGTGTCCCCTGCATTGGCAGGTGGATTCTCAACCACTGCGCCACTAGGGAAGCCCCTTAGAGTATTTTTTGAGGTTCATCCATGTTGTAGCATGTATCGGTACTTCATTCTTTTTCTTTTCCTTTTTTTTTTTTTTTTTTTCCCACCACACGCCTTGCGGGATCTTAGTTCCCCCCAGGAATTGAACCCGAGCCCTTGGCAGTGGAAGCGCAGAGTTCTGATCACTGAACCGCCAGGGATTCCCAAGTACTTCATTCTTTTTTATGGCTAGATTATATTACATTGTATGGATATCCTGCATTTCATTGATCGATTCATCAGCTGATGGACATCTGGATTGTTTCCACTTTTAGCCTATTATGAATAATGCCACTATGAGCATTTGTGTGTAAGTCTTTGTGTGGACATATAGTTTAATTTCTTTTGGGTGGATTCCTAAGAATGGAATTCCCAGGTTATATGGTAAATTTATGTTTTAACTTTTTAAGAAACTGCTAAACCAAATAAGTTTTATTTTAGAAGAAACGTAAATTCAAATAACAGTAAGAATTTTTTTAATACTAGATTTTCAAAAAGTAAGTAGAATGATAATGCCCAGTTCTGATGAATACAGAGGAACAGGCATTTTCAAACACTGTTGGTGGAAGTATAGATTGGTGCAGTTTTGGGGCAGTTTGGCCATATGTATCACTTTAAAAAATGTACAGACCCTTCTGTCCAGCAGGTCCACTTGCAGGAATTTATCCTGTAGAAATAGTTGCACATAGACGCATAGGTCTAAGTACTGCATAATCTTCTCAGCTTTTTAAAATAAGAATGAAAAACTGAAACACCTTCCACATCCATGCATAAGGGACTGGTTATATTAGTGTTGAGTTAAACATCTTACTTGGCTTCCATAATAATATTCTCTGCTCTCAGTCTCCTTTTTTAGTTCCTCCTTTTTTTGTTTATTCTGGGCATTGATGCTACCAACTAAAGTTAGAAGAAAGCAGAGCAGAGGGAATGATGCTGTGCGTGAGTTGGTTCTGGACTTCCAGGGAACTTTGACTTTTCATTGTTGACATTGCGATCTGCCTCCCCTCAATATCACACATGCTCATGCCCTTTGCTTTAAGAAAGATGGGATGCATTCTTGAAGAAGAAATGGGTACACAAGATGATGGCAGGAGAAAGACTATAAGGTGAAAATATTTCTGTGTGTGCCTCCCACCTTGCTCTGTGAGATAATTAAGATAAGAGCTTTCTGGGGGAGGCAGGATAGGTGGTGATTAAGAGCACAGCCTCTGTGTTCTGCTGACCCAAGTTCCAATCTCAGCTGTAGCATTGCAGCCTTGGAGCTCCATGCTTCAGCTCCTCATGAGTAAAACTGGGATAATATAGGATTAATAACCAGTGCATAGAATCCTCAAGTCTGTAATTTCTTGTTTAAGAGCTGCCTTTGCCCTGTTTATATCACAGAGAGTATCTTACTCAGTAGTTCATCTACCTTCCCCATCCCAGTCTCCCCAGTCTTCCCTTTTTCACCAACACTCGACCTGTCTGTGACCTGTAGGCCTCAGTGGACAATCAGTGAGAGGATGGAGTAGGGCTGGAGCACTACTGTGCAGCAGTGTGATCTGAAAGGGGTCAAAGGCCAGGTAGTGGCTATTCAAAACCCTGTCCTACTGATGGATCTTACATTTTTCTCAAATATTTTTTATGGTACAATGCATAAAGTGAACTTAAACTTGATGATATCCTTAGGTGTCTTTATTTCATCTTTTATTATAAACTAAGAAAAGTACACAGCTCTGAGAGTGCTCAGCTTAATGAATTTTTACAGACTAAGTCATGTAACTAGAACCCAGCTCAAGATTGAGAATATTGTGAGTACTCCAGAAGCCTGAAGCCTCCTCTGTGTCCCTTCTCGGTCTTCCTTCCCCAAGATTACCCCATTCTAACTTATGCCTTGATAGATTTAATCTTGCTTGTGTTTGAACTTTCTGTAAATTGACTCATATGCTTTTGTGTATGGCTTTTTTTCACTCAGTATTATGTCTGTAAGATTCCTCTATGTTGTGTTTAGTTCATTCTTTTTCATTGCTGAATAATATTCCATTGACAAGGATATCCATTCTACTAGTGATGTTAGGTTGCTTCTAGGCTTTGGCTCTTATGATTGGTTTTAGGAACATTCTTATGAGTGTCTTTAGCACACATGTTTGTGTATGCATGTTTCTGAGTGGAACTACTGAGTCATAGGTGTGTGTAGTTTCAGCTTTGGTAGATAACTTTTGGTAGATATATGCCGTACTTGGATGCAAAAATCCTAAATAAAATATTATTAACACTGGTCCTGAATCCAGCAATATATGTGTATTTATGTGTATGTGTATATGTGTACATATATGTATATGTACATACAAAAAAGATAATGCTTTCCAACCAAGTTGAGCTTATTTCAGGAATACAAGATTTTTTAAGTTTCAGGTGTACAACATAGTGACTCAATATTTGTATATATTGCAAAATGATCATCAGTAAGTCTAGTTAACACTCATCACCATAAAGTTGCAAATTTTTTTTCTTATGCTGAGAACTTTTAAGACCTGTTCTCTTAGCAACTTTCAAGTATACAAGACAGTATTATTAACTTAATCACCATGCTGTACATACACTACATCCCCATGACTTATTTATTTTATAACTGGAAGTTTGTACTTTTTGACCACCTTCACCCATTTCACCCATCTCCCAACCCCCCCATCTCTGGCAACCACCAACCTGTTCTCTGTATCTATGAAGTCCTCTTTTTTTTTTTTTTTGGTCAAGATTCCACATATAAGTGAGATTGTATGGTATTTTTCTTTCTCTTTCTGGCTTATTTCACTTAGGATAGGCTGAATAATATTCCATTGTGTGCGTGTGTGTATACACACACACACACATTTTCTTTATCCGTTCATCCATTGATGACACGGTTGCTTCCATGTCTTGGCTATTGTAAATAATGCTGCAGTGAACATGGGGGTGCAGATATCTTTCTGAGTTAGATTTTGTTTTTTTGGATGAATACCTACAAGTGGAATCATACAGTAGGTCTATTTTTAAATTTTTTGAGGAACATCCGTACTGTTTTTCATAGTGGCTGCACCAATTTACTTTCCCACCAAATTCACAAGGGTTGCCTTTTTTCCACATCCTCACCAACACTTACTTCTTGTCTTTTTGGTAATAGCCATTCTGACAGGTATGAGATGATATCTCACTGTGGTTTTGATTTGCATATCCCTGATGATTAGTGATGTTGAGCACCTTTCAGGGACCTCTTGGCCATCTGTTTGTCGTCTTTGGAAAAAATGTCTATTCAGGTCGTCTGTCCATGTTTCAATCAGATTGTTTGGGGGGTTTTTTGCTCTTGATTTGTATGAATTCTTTATATTTTAGATATTAACCCCTTATCAGAAATGTGATTTGAAAATATTTTCTCTCATTCAGTACACTGCCTTTTTTATTTTGTTGATGGTTTCCTTTGCTGCGCAGAGGCTTTTTAGTTTGAAGTAGTCCCATTTGTTTGTTTTTTGCTTTTGTTGCCTTTGCTTTTGGTGTCAAAACCAAAAAATCATCACCAGGACCAGTGTCAAGGAGCTTACTGCCTATGGTTTCTCCTTGGAATTATATGATTTCAATCTTTTAAAGTTTATTTATTTATTTATTCTGGCCACACGGCTTGCGGGATCTTAGTTCCCCAACCAGGGATCGAACCCGCCACCCCTGCATTGGAAGCTCGGAGTCTTAACTACTGGACCGCCAGGGAAGTCCCTGATTTCAGTCTTATATGTTCAAATCTTCAACCCATTTTGAGTTAATTTTTGTGTATGGTGTAAGATAGTGGTCCCTTTCCATTATTTTGCTTGTGGCGGTTCAGTTTTCCCAATATCATTTATTTGAAAAGACTGTCCCTCACCAATTGTGTATTCTTGGCTCTTTTGTTGTAAATTAATTGACCATATATATGTGAGCTTACTTCTGAACTCTATTCTGTTCCATTGATCTATGTTTCTGTTTTTATGCCAGTATTATACTGTTTTCATTACTAGCGCTTTGTAATATAGTTTGCGGTCAGGAAGTGTGATGTCTCTAGCTTTGTTCTTCTTGCTTAAAGTCGCTTTGGCTATTTGGGGTCTTTTGTGGTTTCATACAAATTTTAGGATTGTTTGTTCTATTTCTGTGAAAAATGCCATTGGAATTTTGGTAGGGATTGCATTGAATCTCTAGATGCTTTGTCTGGCACGGACATTTTAACAATATTAATTTTTCCAGACTGTGAGCACACAGTTTCTTCCATTTATTTGTGTCATCTTCAATTTCTTTCATCAGTGTCTTAAAGTTTTCAGTGTACATTTCTTTCACCTCCTTGGTTAAATTTATTCCTTGGTATTTTATGCTTTTTGATGCAATTGGATATGGGATTATTTTCTTAATTTCTCTTTCTGATAGTTCATTATTAGTGTATAGAAATGCAAATGATTTTGTGGAATGATTTTACATCCTGCAGTTTTACTAATGGTAAATGAAGACGGCTTAATATTTGAGTCACTCCATGTAGTTCACCAGATTATCAGAGTAAGGGAGAAAAACCATCTCAATTGATAATCTCAGCGTAATCATCTCAGTAGATAAAGAGCAAGGATATGTTCCTTCAATAACAGTACATGTATCACACTCAAAAAGTGTGACATTAATATAAAACTGTTAGGGCTTCCCTGGTGGCGCAGTGGTTGAGAGTCCGCCTGCCGATGCAGGGGACACAGGTTCGTGCCCTGGTCCGGGAAGATCCCACATGCCGTGCAGTGGCTGGGCCCGTGAGCCATGGCCGCTGGGCCTGCGTGTCCGGAGCCTGTGCTCCGCAATGGGAGAGGCCACAACAGTGAGAGGCCCGCGTACCGCAAAAAAAACCCACTAAAAAACCAATAAAACAAACTGTTAGTGAATAAACAGTACATATTCAGATTTCTATTGTTCTGATAACATCCTTTGTTTTGCTTTTTTTAGTCTGAGTTCCAATCCAGGATCAAATGTCAGATGTATTTTGATACATCACAGTCATTATATAACACGCACATAAAAAATATCAGTGTGAACTTAATTATTATAAAGTGAATACCCTTCTAACCCCGACGTGTGAAAGAGGATAGACTCTTGCTACACCCTCCCAGAAGTTTTCCACCTGCCCCTTCTCAAATACAACTCCCTCCCTCTCATCTAAGGTTAGCCATTATTCTAATTTTTATGATCATTACTTTCTTTCCTTTATAGTTTAGCTTTACCTGTTTTTCAATGTGGTTTTAATATTTTAATCATAAAACTTTATTAATATCTAATTGTAATAGTAATAATATTTTAATATTTCAACATGATATGGTTTGATAATCTGCTTCTGCACCATCATTTTTCTTTTTCCTTTTACATTTGTGTTCTTCTCAGTGCATCACATCAGAAGCATGTAATGTCTGTCTAATTACTGATGGTGTTAACCTTCTATCACTTGATTATATTTGCCAGGTTTTTGTACTTTGTAAAGTTACACCTTTGTAATAAATAGTTTGAGGCTGCGTAGATATCCTGTTTCTTGTGAAACTTTGATCCTAGTTTTAGCAATCATTGATGATTCTTGCCCCAAAGCATTTTTACTATAATGTTAGCCAGATGCTGTTTTCTGGGTCCGTCATTCCGTCTGTAGTTAATAGTTGGAGTTCGCTAGAAGGAAGGCTTTCTCTTCTCTCTTGTGTGTATTTATTTCAGTGTTTCATGTATGTTTTATTTTATGGATTTTATATCCTGTTATAATTGTTTTGATGCATGAATTGTTCCAGTTTAGGCCAGTGGCAGCCCCTTCAGCTGGTGCCTGTCCCTTTGACATGTCTCTGACATGTTTGTTTGAGCACCTTCTTACTTTCTGGTGCAAGATGATCCCACTTATCAGTATTTTCCTAGGCTCAGATCTGGAATTGGGCATATCTCTAGGGAGAACTGGTTCTTTTAGTGGATAATTGTATTCAAAAGCAAAGATCTTGGTGCTGAGTAGGTTTTTTTTTTATATTTTTCCTATTTGGGGTTTGTAGGGCTTTTTGAATTCATAGCTTGGTATTTAAGTTTTGGGAAATTATTGGCCTTTACCTCTTTAAACATTGCTTCTACTCCATTCTTTCTCCTCTTCCTCTGAGATTCCAGTTACTCATGTTAGACCTTTTCACTGTATCCCATATGTATTATAAGCATTTCTATGTTTTCCATCCCTGTTTCCTTCTGTGCTTTAATTCTCTGGATCTATAATTTTTTCTTCTGTTGTGTTTAACTTTGTATTAAACTATATATGTATTAAAATTCTTAACATCAATTATTACGCTTTTCGGTTCTAGGGTTTCCATTTGACTATGTCTCTCACTCTCTCTTTGTTAATAGGTTGTACTTGTCTAGTGAAATTCTTGCTATCATCTGTGTTTTTGAATAATTAATAGTATTTATTTTAAAATCCATGCCTGGTAACTCCGGTCTCTGGGTCACTTGGGTGTCTGGTTCTGTAGTGTTTCTCCACCCCTTCCCTCCCCCACCGTTTATAGTTATTTTTTTCTGTTATTATAACAGAAAACAATAATTTTATAATATAAAATAACCGTTTATGGTTATTTTTTTCTGTAGGTTATTTTTTTCTGTAGGAAAGCAGATTGATTATCTGTTTATAAAGTTATAAAAATGTTAATATTCTTAGATTTCCTGAAATACAGTTACTTGATCTGTCTACAGCAGACAACTTTTTGGTAAATTTAGTTGTAATATACAGCCCTTGAATCTCAGTGGATTACAATAGCAAAGGCTTATTTGTTGCTTGCATTACATTCTGGTTCCTGAGTAACTGCAGCTACATCCCATGGTTATTATGTTCCATGTGTCTTATTCATTCTGAGACCTAGGCTGAAGGAGAAGCCCTCATCAGGGATGTTTTAATCTCAGGGCCAAAGTTAATGGGAGAGATGGACCATGTGATGGCTCTTCAGAGTCTTCTCTGTTGAAGTTCATTTCTCTCCCATTCACAATCAATTGACAGAAGCAATTTATGTATGTGCTACTTCCCCAGGGAGGCATTATAAGTTATATGGGAGGGAGGAGTGAATAATTAGAACAGTAATACAATTTATCTTGCTATCCTAAAGAAAAAACTCCCACATTTGAAAAAAGCTGTATGTACATGAAGATGTTAATGCAGAATTATTAATAAAGACAAAAATTTATAGTAGTAAGGAACTTTATGATATATTCCGTGATTATGCAGTTCTTAAAATGATCGTTGTAATATCTAGCAACTTAGGAAAGTGCATTTAGTACACTGTTAAGTGAAAGAGCAATGTAGAGAGTATATATACCCTATCAGTACAGCTATGTACACACAGTCATACATTTGTAAGAAAATTGAGGATAGAAAAATGATGATAGTTATCTTAGTGGTTTTTCATTTTTAAACTTAAAGTTTTTATAGTGCTGTTATTTATTATCATTATTTTTTTTTTTGCGGTACGCGGGCCTCTCACTGTTGTGGCCTCTCCCGTTGCGGAGCACGGGCTCTGGACGCGCAGGCTCAGCGGCCATGGCTCACGGGCCCAGCCGCTCTGCGGAATGTGGGATCTTCCCAGACCATGGCATGAACCCGTGTCCCCTGCATCGGCAGGCGGACTCTCAACCACTGCGCCACCAGGGAAGCCCTAGTGCTGATGTTTTATAATTAAAAGCAATTTTGTTTTCTTAAAGGTTATTTTTCATTCTAAAAAGTCATACACATTTATCAAAGAAATGTTGGAAAATGCAGAAAATAGGATTAAAAAAAAACAAACTCTTGACCTATCTCCCCAAATCACCACAGTAACTATTTTAGGTGTGTTTAAAAAATTACTATATTAAAAATATTTACCAGATTAACCTTGTATTGTGTTGTCATGTTTCATTTCAGGTCCTGAAAATCCTTGGTTGGTCCAAGCTTATGTTTCAGCAGCTAAACACCCTTTTGCTTCCGTGGTGGCTCAGGAGGTTTTCCAGAGTGGAATCATTCCTTCAGATACTGACTTTCGTATCTACAGGGATTTTGGGAACATTCCAGGTATTCTGTCAGTCGTTATGGGCTTTTTTGTGACAATGATTAATCAAAAACAAGTTTTACATTTTGGAAGTTTGTGAGTGAGCAGCATTTTCTGAGAGCAAATTCTCTATGTGAAAACTGCATATTTTGACTTACTGAAAGAGACACCCTGATAGTTTCTTTTTCTTTTAAACTCCAGTCTAAGTTAAATGCTTCCCTTTTCTAGAACATGTCATCTTGGCCCACAGTGTGACAGAACAGGGGAGAACTGGTTAGCACTTCATTCCCAAAAGATAGTAATAGATCCTTCAGGGGTCTTTTTCATTGTTATCTTGCTGTGCCAACTGCCCTGGGGGCTTGTACAGCTTATTTGAAGTTAAAATTTGGCTCTGACCTGGCAAGGATGTCAATGGCAAAGTTTTGATGACCTCCCGTGCTCAATATTCCTACCCCTTGCTGTGTGAATTGTAATGCCCCAGTCATTATGTATTGAATTATGTACCATAACTATTGGTTCTGTGAGAATTTGGAAGAAAATTTACATCATGCATTCATGAATGTGACAAAGCAATCATGTCACTGCTTTGATGTTTTGTCTTTCAGGAATTTAATACATTAAACAAATAGGCCTAAAGTAAGGTTGGTCTTTAAAATGACTTTTTCTTTTTTCTGTATGTCTTAGGAATAGACTTAGCTTTTATTGAAAATGGATACATTTATCACACCAAGTATGACACAGCGGACAGAATTCTAACAGATTCCATTCAGCGAGCAGGTTGGTATTCTAATTTAGACTTTTTTTTTTTTGTGGTACGCGGGCCTCTCACTGTTGTGGTGTCTCCTGGTGCAGAGCACAGGCTCCAGACACGCAGGCTCAGCGGCCATGGCTCACAGGCCCAGCCGCTCCGCGGCATATGGGATCTTCCCGGACCGGGGGACGAACCCGTGTCCCCTGCATCGGCAGGCGGACTCTCAACCACTGCGCCACCAGGGAAGCCCCTAATTTAGACTTTCGATATTAAGATGGAATACTATGGATGACCAGTAAACCTATAAATATTCTGTGTCCTGTGCATTAGGGAGGCAGTGTATGGTGTAAATGAGGTGGGGCTTTGGAGTTAGATGAGGCTTTGAATTTTAGCCTTGAAATCTAGTTTAGCAGTTAAGAACATAAGACTATTCATTATGAGGAATTTGAAAGGGTGTTGACCCAGGGTTATGGTCGGATTGCTGAGTGATGAGACTGTAGCCAAAATGGAAGCTATACATTGGAGGTGGTACAAGCACATGTTTGGGCAACTTGCCCAGGTCTGGAAAAGTTACATCGATCCAAGGTTGAGTGGTGAGGGCCAGTGAGTGGGTTATAGGACAGGTGTCAGGACAAGGGGTAAGGGAGTTAAAGTGTTTTCCAGAGAGATCCATAGTAGTCAGGGGAGGTGAGTCTGTTGCTGAGCCTTAAAAAGAGTTGGTGGGATTTGGCACAGTGGAAAAGAGAGGATGTCCCAAGTAAGAGCACAGCACGAGTAGGGTGTGTTTGTGTATGAGGGGCTGTTGGTGAGTAGATTGTCAGAGAATGGAGGTTGCATTTTCAGAAATAGAGGGAAATGAGGTATAAGTGTATACAGTAGATAAAATTGTAGAAAGCTTTAAAAATCAGCAAGAGGATGCTGTAGGAATAAGGAATCATTAAAGGCCTGAGTACATGAATGAATGATGGTTTAAAATGCTGTCAGTCTGGTGATGCAGTGTGGAGTGGATGGTGAAGACGGGGAGACAGCCAGGAGTCAGGGCTGTTCGAACAGTAATTTTCGTGTGGAATAGTAAAGGACGTAGACTGGGGTGTTGACCAAAGATAGAAATGAAAGCAAGGGGATAGAAAATTAGGTATATTTTGAATGTAAATTCAACAGAACTTGACAGATTAGGTAGAAGGGGCAGCAGGGGGCAGCATCAGGCCTAGCTGGCTGGGGGAGAGATGATGCCATTGACCATTATGGGAACACGGGAAGGAGGCCCCCATCCAGAGCAGGCATGAAGAGGGGAAGGAGACTGAAGTCTGTCAGATGTAAGACGGAGGGTGTCTGAACTGACCAGATGAAAATATAGATACACTGTTAGAGCTCATGACAGAACTGGATTTCTGGGTTTGGAAATTAAAGGCATAGAGAAAACCACAGAAGTATGGAGAATGGAAATGGTATTTGGAAGAGGGAAGCAAAGGTAGAGGACTAAACTTGAGCTTTGAGGAAGACACATTCTAAGGTGTGACAGAGGAGCCAATGAAAGAAACCCCGCAGTAAGACAGAGGTGGTGTCTTCTGTGGAAAGAGAAAGTCAATGGGATGAGCAGCAGGAAGAAATGCCAATCATTCATGTCTTCTTGTAATTCTTCATTATTAAGTTCAAACTCGTTTAGTCATTGATTGATATAACAGATATTTGTGACAGCATCTGATGTGCCAGATTCTGCCTGATAATGACTCTCCCAGCTCTCCAGCTTCATTGCTGAATACTCTCTCTACTCATTCCGGACTTTTTTTCCACCCTGTATTTGGAACTTGCCCTCCGCAGGGCCTTCATCTACACAGATGAACAGTCTCAGTCTGGACAATCTCTCCCCCGATGTAGCTCCTGTCCATCCTTTAGCTGTAAATTTCACTTCCTCGAGTGCTTCCCTGACTTCTCAAACTCCATTAGTCTACCGTGATATGTTTTTAGGGGACTCTCTCCTTCTTATTTCTCTTTTTAATTGGGATATCATTGAAATTCCTTATTAATTCTTAACACACGTGTAATAACTTGTTTGGTGTTTGTGAGCTTCATGAGCTGCTTGGTTCCCCACTGAATTTCTGGTATCTAGAGTGGTGTCTGCTACATTAAGTATATATTAAATGAAGAAGGACTAAGAAACAGTCACTTGATTTGTCAACAGTGAGGGTAGAATTGATCAGGGAGTAGCTGTAATAGAAGAGTAAGGATGAAGACCAGGTCGCTGAGCTTTGAAGTGGAGAGGAAGCAAGAGTAGGGGGCATGGACCTTATCTGAGATACTTAGTAAGAAAAGTGGGGGAGAGCAGTAGGATGGTAGAAAGCTATTTCTGTTCACAGTCTTTCTAGGTATTTCTTTACTCCAACAGTGGATGGTTTATTCAACTTTGTTACCTTTCTTTTTTTTTTTTTTTTTTTTTTTTTTTTTACTAATAGGTGACAATATTTTAGCAGTTCTTAAATATCTAGCTACATCTGATATGTTGGCTTCTTCTTCTAAGTATCAACATGGAAACATGGTCTTCTTTGATGTGCTTGGCCTGTTTGTCATTGCCTACCCCTCTCGTGTTGGCTTGATAATTAACTACATGGTGGTAATGGCTGTTGCTTTATACCTGGGAAAGAAATTATTGCAGCCCCAAAATAAGAGTAAGTATTTTCCTTTAAAACTACTGTACTGGCACGGGTATGGAATTTGCCTGAAGTTTTTTAGTCACTTTGCTTATATCTTTCCAAGAAGTTAAAAATCTTAAGAAAAATGACATTTGATTTATACTGTTGTAAGAAATTTGTAAATGAATATCAGGTTGATATGCTCATTATACTTTTAGTCATGGTGAAGCAGGCAATTTTTACGTACTTATGCACTTCATAGAAGTACCACAAAAGCTTGTGGAAAATGGTTTGTAAAGATTGACTTTTAGTGAAGAGTCCCATTAAAAAGTCTTGTCCACACTACAGACCAATAGCACACTGTTCTGGAGTATAAATGAGCGTCTTCTGGTTAAATTGGTCTCCTTCTACAATGTTTTGTACTCTAAGTTGGTGTGTGCTGTTATCAGATAAAGTATTTAGCAGCAATTTAAATACTCATTTATCACTGGTTATTTTCTCATGCTACTTCTATTCCTGTGTTAGCTTCTTTTAGTAAGATTTTATATGGAACTTTGCCCTCCATTTCTGCTGTTATTTCAATACACAAAGCATCCCAAAGGTGATGAAGATGAAGACGACCCACTTTTCTAGCCAGGAATATATCTGAACTACTCCTGAAGACTTATCTCTTTGAGTCTTCTGTACGCAGGGACTCTGAGTAGATGTCAATACTTGAATCTTATTCACTGATACTTTCCCTGTGTAGTGTTTAACAAACCTTACCCCTAGGAAATGTCAGTATTTTCAATTACAATGGTGAATTTTGTTTTAATGTTTGCTTCTTTAATTCTACTGACTGGTTATGAAATTGATTTGATAAAGACGGTGATCTCTACTTTTTGTTTTCTCTCAATTAGCTGCTACCTACACAAAGGACTTCTTCTGTGGACTTGGCATCACTCTGATAAGCTGGTTTACTAGCTTGGTTACAGTTCTCATTATAGCAGTGTTCATCTCTCTTATTGGACAGTCTCTCTCATGGTATAACCACTTCTACGTCTCCGTTTGTCTGTATGGAACTGCAGCTGTTGCCAAAATAATATTCATACATACCCTCGCAAAAAGATTTCATTATGTGGTAAGTGTTGGGCATATTTATTGATTTCTTTTTACTGCCTACTAGGATTGAAGACAAACTCAGGTGGGTGTTCCTTGTGATTGGCCTTTTGAGCAATCAAAGATTGTTTGGCATGGCTATAGATAATTGACTCCGAGATCTGTGTTGACTTTCTGGAAGGCTTCTCATTCTGAGGGTAGTAGACTTCAAATGAGGTTATAAAGCTGCAAACAGTTTGGGGTGTTGGTGACAGCAAGGTGTGTTAGCATAGCCTTTTGCCTCTCCTGACTCTGCGGTTTTTGTAACCATGCTCTTTAATCTACCAGCCTTCCTTGGGATCACCCAATTATTTATATTTGAATAGCTCTGTTTTCCACTGGACCGTAAGCTCCTTGAGGGCATGGATTGTTTTGTTCATTGCCCCCTGTGCTTAGGCAGTGTCTGAAACAGCACTAACACACAGTAAGTGTTTGCTGCGTGAATGAACGTTGCGCTTAAAACTGCGCTTAAAGTTTTCAGTTTCCTTCACTTTTTTTTTAACTTTTATGTTGTTGATGCATATTCTGTCAGCATGCCTTTGTGGTCTGGGGGTTATACTGACACACTGCTAAGGAGAATAAGGGGAGGTAGATAGGGTTCCAAAATGATTTATGCTGACTTAGAGAATATAGCCATATTGTTGTGGTTTCAACTGTATACCATTGTATTTTGTTTGGTAAAAACAAAATTAGGCATTAGGGTTATGAGATAATAGGACTAAAAATAAATTACAGTGAGAGAGCAAGCAGTGGTTTCTGATTTTCTAAGAGAGTTAAAGGGAAAATCTTTCTTAGTTCCGTCATTTTCAAGACGGCCAGTGTACACCTGTTTTTTCGGTTTGTACTGCTGGGGATTAGAATGGAGACATGGAAGACTATAATACAGCATCCTTTCACAAGGATGTCTTTGGTACCTGAACCTTGGTCTCAGTTTCAGTTCATGTTGGGATATGATCTGAGGAGCCCTTCTGTGTTTCAGGCCCTATTGAAGAAAGGTTCTTTGAGGTTAGCCATCTGTTTATGGTTGAGCCAATGCTTGTATCTTAGTGGCTTCTGTCTCCAAAAGAATTATACCATGGGGCTCAATTTCACGTGCTATTCTTAGTGCAATGGTATGTAATCAGTCAGAGCGTGGCTGACTGTCATTGATACGGCATTGGGGTGCAATAGAGGGTAAGACAGAAATGCTTAGTAAAGTTCTACTTTGACTGATTTCAGTTGTCTGATTACAGAACTTTGGGCTGAAGGCACAATGTAAAGAATAGTGTGATTTATTTTCATTTCACAAATGGTCTTTGAGTATCCAGTGGGCTTCCATGCTAAGGTCTGGTACAGAGATTCAGGACATAGTCTTTTTCCTTGAGGAGCTCACAGTTTCATTTGGGGAAGAAATGATGGAGAAACCACAGGGGTTTCAGTACATTGGGACGAAGTGAAGTAGAGTGATATATTAACAGTGCTGTAGGAATATAGGGCCTGGAGAGATGAATTTTGTTTGTGGAAGTCAGGAAGGCTTCATGAAGGAGGTGGTGACATTTGAACTGGGTTTCTGAAGCCTGAGTAGAAGTGTGCCAGATAGAGAACAGGTTGATGGGCAAAGGTGGGAATGTACAAGATGCATTTGGCTCACAGTCAGTAAAAAGTTCAGTGTGGTGAAGATGAGGTTGATAGGATAATAACTGGGAAAGTAGGCCAGGGTGAAGTTGGAGCATGACCCTAAAAATCAGTGGGGCCACAATTTAAAACTTCTAAGCAGGATATTGAGTGTGAGAATTTGTAATTTAGTAGGAACATACTGGTAACAGTGTACAGAATGGATTGGAAGGGGTAGAGGGATAATAGAGACGGGGAGAGGGGAACTAGATTTGAGGGATGTTTGGACTTGGGTACAATGTGGGAACAATGTAAAACATTTTCAGTTATTACAGTCTTCATTGTTGAGATCTTTGTTTTTAAATATCTGAGTGGAATTTGGCTTCAAATTGATCCTAAGAATTATTTTATTCTTTTTAAAGACCATGACTCTTGATTAACAGTGTTGAACGTCTAATTATTTAACGATGATAGCCTGTCTTTCATTGTCCAAAGGAGGTTTGTCAAGTGAACTTTAACTTGTTTTGAAAACATGTGACAAACTCTTTTGAGCTCTTGAATTAGGGACCCTTATAACAAACATGCCCTGGACTATACAGAAATGAGAAGGCAGAGGAGAGAGAAAAGCTTAAATATATCTATTTCCGTTTTGGTATTTCTGCACTAAAATTATAACTTTCATGTTTACATTAATAGAATCGCTGGTGCAGACGTTAAAATGTATTAAGTTCATATGGCAACTTTCTTCTGAAGAACTCAAGGTGCTGCACAGGAATCCTCAGACTTCAGAGCTCAAAAAATGTAGATCAAATTTTATAACGTGAAACCACCAGGAATCCAGGATGGGGGCAAAGTTGTGCTACAAGACCAGTTGGAGATAGAAAAGACTCAGGAATCAAGCAAAAACCCCCCATGGCTGTGTGCTCTAAAGGTCCTGCAGTTCTCAAGCTGTGCTGTTGGTGGCGCTGCAGCCGCCTTCACATAGGTCATTTCTCCAGTTTGCTTGACATTCCTTGTAAGTTGCATGAATAAAAGAGCTTACAGAGGTGAATGTTTTTAGGAGAGTCCTTTCTTCTACTTTAGAACATTTCCAAAGGTCTTTCAGCCCGGTGGAGGGAGAGCACAGATTATATACAAGTAGTGATGTTTTTACCCCCATCTTGTTAAATTCCCCTTTCCTGTGCAGTAATTTGAATTTATTACTTTATGATAGGAGGTAGCTTTGTCTGTGTTTACTTTAAAGTTTAAAGGATAGACCCTGCTCCAAACAAAATATAGCTTTTTGGAGCAGTGGAAGTTACACTACAATAGAAGATCTTTATGAATGGCCCATGAATGAGACGACTTGTGTATTTTCTTTCTTTCAGAATGCCAGTGACCAGTATCTGGGAGAAGTATTTTTTGACGTCTCTCTGTTTGTGCACTGTGGGTTCCTTACAGCTCTCACTTACCAAGGGCTCTGCTCGGCATTTATTAGCGCTGTCTGGGTGGCATTCCCGTTGCTCACAAAGCTTTGCGTGCACAAGGACTTTAAGCGGCATGGTAGGGTATTTTTGGTTGTGATACAAATGGGAAATACCTTAAAATACATAAGATAAGGCTTCCAGGAACTATTTCCATATTTGATCTTTTTGGGTAGGCTTTCTAAATTGTTGCTGTTTGTTTTTTTTTTTTTAACTTTCAGATCACAGAGATTTTTATCCTACCCCATCATTCTCAAGTAAATGAGCACATGCTAATATATTACATACTTTGTTTTCTTATTTGTATTCTACCCTAAGTCAAAGTATTTTCTCTCACTAAGATAACATGTACCAAAAGGGCAAGAGTCAGAGCTAACCTAATTTCTGTTAGGTGCGAAGGTATACCAGGACTATGAAAAGCTGTTAGCTCACTGGAGAATTTCAGAGATGTGTTTTCTTTCTCTTTTTCTGTAGGTGCCGGAGGAAAATTTATTGCCTTTTACCTTTTGGGGATGTTTATTCCTTATCTTTATGCATTGTACCTCATCTGGGCCGTATTTGAGATGTTTACCCCTATCCTTGGGAGGAGTGGTTCGGAAATTCCACCTGATGTCGTGCTGGCTTCTATTTTGGCTGGTTGTACAATGATTCTCTCATCCTATTTTGTAAGGAAAAAAAAAATTTTTTTAATTTCCTTCTTCATTTTATATATAAATACATAATGAGTTTTGCCATGCTAGATCCTGTGAAATAGTGTTGATTCTACTATTAAGCAAAAGAAATGGTGAATGACTCTGCATATTGTGGGTTCGGTATGGGCATAAAATGTAGAAGGGGGGGGTTGTTGTTATTTTTGCTTCCTCATCCTCCCAAATCCTCTGATTATACTTCTTTTCAAATAGCTTTCAAACTACCTGAATTTGAATGTGTGGAACGAATACCAAGTGAGAAGTGGTAGAGATTGCTTGGTGGTGAATTTTTAGAGTGTGTTTTGAACTTACTAATTAGAGGCAAATGTTAATAAATACATGGTAGTTTCATTGGTGCTGTTAGAGCTAGTGAAGGAAGACTAATTCTGATGAGGAGTTTTCCCTTGTCGTTCACCTGCCTTGGTGCTGGCGCAGCCAAGGTCACTGATCGAGTCTGTGTCCTTGAGTGACATACACTTAAAACACCCAAACATGCCTTCCTTTACCAAGTAATGAATACATGTTACAGGCCTTGTCATTTTACTGTATCAGTGTTCTGCCCTCGCAGGGCGAGTCCTACCTGTGCCATCCTTGCTTCTCCTCCCTGGGACTCTCCGGAGGGAAGAAAAGACATGATGCAGAGTTGACAACCAGACTGCCCTCTGTTAGAGCAAGCTCCAGGCAGAGTTCTGCCCTTGGCGTGGTGTCGGCACTGTCCAGGACTCAGGCCTGGCTGCTCTGTTTTGTGGCTCTTTTCATTGCAGTCCCTAAGAGTAAGAAGTATTTATTGAATACCTGTAGGTACACTCTGAGATTTGAGGCTAGGGTACCAAATAGAAAAAGTAGCTATGACTATTATAGCTCTTTCCTTCATGGAGAGAATAGTGAGCTTTTTCACACTGATATAGTAAAGGGCATCTCATGTGGTGACTAGGGTCTAGGGACAGCAGATACAAGTACCACGTGCATGGTCAGCGCTGTCCATGCAAGTCCCTTAAATGGCAAATAAATAGCTGCATGTGTGACTGCGTATACAGCCCTGTAGAGTAACTCTTATGCACGCTGTTGTTTGAGATCAGCTGTACTAGCTCTGAAAGAAATCTGAGCATTGCAGCCATTTTACTTTTAATATTATGATTTAGTCCTTACTGGTATTTGCAGGGATAGATGGAAAATTCTAAAATGTTCTTTGTTGCCTTCAGGGTTTACTTCTTTTGGTTTTAATATTAAGCCTTTAAATCCTCTGTATATCTTAATAGATGGTTTGCTGTTGTGAGGACTAAAGGAGATGTAGTTTCATCACATGTAGATTAGGTTGTAATCTAGAGTCAGCTAAGTTATGAACTGGACCCCTGCCCCGCCCCTGCAGTGTATTTAAATCACAGTCAATGAATGAAAGCTACTGATGCTCATAAAAGATGATCAGAATGTGGGGCATTTCAGTTCTGTTCCATAGGGAAGGGTACAAAATGAACCCTGAAAACTTCACTGTGGAAATTGAAAAGACCCCAAAAGCATGGAAATCTTGGAAACCATAAGCAAGTAGATTAAAGTTTATTACCTTCTAAATTACTTTTGGAGAGTGGCTCTTGGAATACTTTAATGTTCATTATAATGTGAAATAACTCTGCTGCCCTTTGATGCTGTGGGTTATCATTCTCTTCGCTATTTTCTTATGTGTAGCTGTGTTACAGATAGTGGCTTTTTACTAGAGTGAGACTTTTCTCCTTGGGTAATGGAGAATTGAACCACAATGCACACTTCAGAGAGCCTGTCTTTTAGTCCTTGGGGACTTATTAAATATATTTGCTAGGAAGCAATTAAATTGCTGTCAAATGATCGGTTAACAGGTTTCCTGGGGTTCCCCTGTGCTGGGGCCATCACGGTTGTACTGATTAAATGAGACTGCTGGTAGGACCGGGATCAGGAGGAGATTCTCAGAGAGAAACAGAGAAAGAGCCAGCGCACACGGGACACGTCATAGTCCCTTTTCATGCTTCTCTTCATTTTATTTCACACCCATTTCGGAATCTAGAGTGATATCAGATGTAACATTTAAGACGAAAGACAGTAAAATGTGATACAGTGGGATCCAAACACACTGTCACTAGGCCGTTCTCTTCTCCCTTCTCTCCCACTCTCTGATCACCTTCTCATTTATCACCATTACCAAAGCTCTTCCAGAAGGTGGGTGGAAGAGGCAGAAGATGAGCCTCATGACCTGGAGAAGAGAAAAATATGGATGTGGAAACTGTAGTTTAACCTGAAGTTGTAGGACAACTTTGGGTAGCAACAGGGTTGAGAATGGCAGGAACCACAGCATTATGACAGGGAGGTTTTATTTGGACCCAAACGACTCTGTATACCTAAACTTAACCAGTCTCCCAGTGGAGGCGAAACTTATTACTTGGCAGGATATTTGACCCTGTTCTGAGGAGCCACATTTTAAATATTGTGACTGTCAGGAGAAAGAGGGACGGACAGGGTAACAAATTGTGTTTTGCTGACTCACTGCCATAAATCCTTGGGTACTCTGTCTTACTTCTGTCCTTCAGTGTAAAAACATTTAAGATCTTCGACTTAAGACCAGTACTGTTTTGCTGGAGATTACCCCGGTTGGCATATCGTTACACTGTAGATACAAAATCTCTTAGTTTCATATAGTAGAGTATATGGTAGGTTATGAATATCTGCTTAATTTTTCATTTTCATCTCAGTAAAAATATTTTCACATTTATGTTCTTCACTTTTCTACTTATTGACCCTGGAGGGTGGGCAATAAGGGGGAGAAGGCAAAAGGGGGAGCAGGGACTAGGTCATTGTTTCTCAAAGTGGCTCCTTCAGAACCCCTAAGGGATCTGTGGACATATTCTATAATCATGTGTCCCCCGCAATTTTTAATTCAGTGACTTTATTACAATTAAAAAATTAATATAAACATATTTAGGACTTCCTGGATGCCCATCTTGAGACTGAGCCACTTGCTTTTCCTGCCCAAGTTCAGATTTGTTATTTTAATTGTGT
This sequence comes from Monodon monoceros, assembly GCF_005190385.1. Classification (NCBI taxonomy): domain Eukaryota; kingdom Metazoa; phylum Chordata; class Mammalia; order Artiodactyla; family Monodontidae; genus Monodon; species Monodon monoceros. The sequence continues at coordinate 57,648,122 of NW_021703782.1, forward strand.
TGGCCTTGGTTAACTCTGCAGTGACAAGGGCAGAATTACCTTTTTTCCCCTGGTTTCAATTTTCATAGTTTTTTTGGGTCTTTTCCAAGTGAACTATAAGTTGATTTACAATATTGTGTTAGTCTCAGGTGCAGAATTACTTTTATTGCAGTTTTTCCTTATGTGCAAGTCCACAGGCAGAGTCTTGAAGGTGCATCTAAAAGATGAATCCAGCACATAGGCACATTATGAAAGCATTATTAGAACTTGAGTTTTGTTGAAATAGGCCTGCTTACTTGCTTAAAAGCTTACCTCTGGTTCTTTAATAAAAGCCTGATGTCATGATGTTTGGTACGGTTCAATAGTGTCTGCTGTGCAGTTAACTACAGGGTTTGATAGAATTGGAAATAAGATAAGTTCACGGTTTGACTGATGGTGGATGTACATCCTCTAGTAGTCTCTTGGCTGAGCAGACACTGTCTCAGTTGCCTTTTTCCCTCTTACTGTCTGGCTGCCTGTCAGAAAGGCACCATCGTGCAGATGGGGGCATCTCTCATTTATTTAGGCTCTGACTTGTGATGGAAATCCCTTATAATTAGTGCTTTGTGTACTGGGAGTTGGGAGTGTGGTAGCACATGCTGATACATGTCCTTTATTATCTGTCTGACAACACCTGTTACAACGTCAAGTCAGTAAAGCCACCTTTATGCCAATGGTAATTTTTCTATTTTTGTGTTTTGTGTTTTAGATTAACTTCATCTATCTTGCCAAAAGCACAAAAAGAACTATGCTAACTTTAACTTTGGTATGTACAATTGCATTCCTCCTTGTTTGCAGTGGAACTTTTTTCCCATACAGCTCCAACCCTGCCAGTCCAAAGCCAAAGAGAGTGTTTCTTCAGGTAAGAGCGATTTTGCGTGAGCTATTTGAGATCCTGGAGAGGAAAGGCTTATGGTGTTTTGAGCTTACTAGTCAACAGTGAAGCTCGAAACACATAAGTGACTTTTCTACTGTTGACCTGTTAGTTGGTACCTCGAATATTTTGTGTAAGGCAGTGAGGAAAAGACCATCAAGAGGCATTCTTATCAGCTAGGAACACTTCTCCTAAGAGCCTGAATCAGAAATGTCTGCTTGTTCTTATTACTGTTCAAATTACAAAAATGTACCTGCTTGGAAAAACAAGAGCAAATATGTATCATGGAATAATGAGCTGTCAGAAGTACAGATTGTAAAACTGTGGGCTGAGTAAAAATATGACCTCCTGTCAACTGGCAAAATGAAACAGATTATTTAAAATGCGGTAAGATTGATCTTAGGTAATGTTCAAGGTAATGTGATAGTGAAAATATAATAACTTAGATATTAATAAAATGAGATTTAGAACTTTCTTAGATTTCAGGTTTTTCTGCAAACTTTTTAGAGCTGGTGTAAAACAGGAAAAAGAATTTAAGTCCCCTTATTTCCAGTCTTCCTCTCTGTTAGAGGGAATGGAGTGGCCAAACAGAAAAGCCAAGTCATAACCTAGATAATTATTCAAGGACTTGAGTAAGTAGTAATAATATATTTAAACTTAAATATGAGAGAGGAGATTTTGAGAAAGAGCCAACTATTCCTTGTTTTTGTTTCCAGTCCTGTAGGACACAGTGATACATTTTATGTGACAAATTTTACAGTCACATCAGTAGTCATTAGGAAAAGCTAGATTTTTATTTTTAAAAACTCCTGTTCTGATTTGTTTTGGGGTTCTCTTCTTCCCCAGTGCCAGAAGGTGACAAACTTTTCCTATAAAGGGCCATAAAATAAATATTTTAGGCTCTGCCAGCCATGTGGTCTCTGTTGCAGCTACTCTGTTTCTACAGAGTGAAAGGAGCCATAGATGACACCTGCAGATGAATGTGGCCATGTTTTAATAAAGCTTTATTTATAAAAATGGCAGCAGGCCATTTGGCCTGTGGACTGTGGTTTACCCCTGCCCTTTGCAATCCTTTTTCTTTTCCTATTTGATATTCTTCAGGCTGGTTTCCGTTGTTAATAGAGCTATTCCAGATGGAGCATGGTGCCTTTTCAGAGAATTATGTTAGGCACAGGTCTGTCATCTAGTGGTGAGCTGTGATTCTTATTTTTCTCTGCACATCAATTAGCATGTAACACCCTGAAAGGGAAATGTGTGTGTATTTCTTTTAGAATGTATTTAAGTCCTTTTATGACTTTTAAGAGTTCTAGTTTTCATGTCTTTTATATCTGAAATAGTAGGTTTTCAGAAAATTTTTATATGAAATTTAAATACAGAATATATTTGTAAGAAATAATAAAGTAATCATGTGAGTATCTGTTGAGTTTAAAAGAGCATTAGCTATATCTTAGAAAACCTCAGTATTCCCTTCTTGATCCCAACTCTTTTGCTCCTCTCTCTCACCACCCCCAAAGTACTCACTATCTTAAAGGTTGGAGTTAATCATTATTTTACCACATATGTATTAATCGCTAAACAACAACATATAGTTTTGCCTGTTTTTGAGCTTCTTACAGGTAAGGCCATACCATATACTCTTTGGTGGCTTGCTTCTTATTGCCCAACAGCATGTCAGAGTCTTCCAGGTTGATCTGTGTCACTGTAGTTCGTTATTTTTCATTGCCGAATAGACTTCTGTCATAGGAGGATGCCCCAATTTATTTGCCCATTCTACTGTTAATGGACATTTGGGTTGTTTGCCAGTTTTTGCTAATATGGACAATGCTGAACCAACACTTTTGTACCTTTCAAGAGTTTCTCTAAGGTCCATATTCAGCAGTGGAGTTGCTGACTTGAAGGGTTATGCGCATGTTAACTTTATTAGGTAATCTAAGCAGTCTCCTAAAGTGATTGTGCCAGCGGTGGGTTCCTGTTGCTCAGTAGCCTCATCATTTCTTGGTATTGTCACGTAGTCATTTTTGTTAATCTGGGGTGGGGATGTGGGTGAAGGAGTTCAAACAGTAGTTTCCTCATTAGTCTTGTTCTTTTCAGCATATGACTAGAACATTTCATGACTTGGATGGAAACGTAGTTAAACGAGACTCTGGAATATGGATCAACGGGTTTGATTATACCGGAATGTCTCACATAACACCTCACATTCCCGAGATCAACGATACCATCCGAGCTCACTGTGAGGAGAACGCACCCCTATGTGGTTTCCCTTGGTATCTTCCAGTGCACTTTCTCATCAGGTTGGTTCATTACTTTTCTGCTTTTAGTTGGGGGTTAGTTTGTTCTCAAGTCCTATCACTGTATCAGTACGTTATTATTTTAACTGGTTAACATAGAAGTTGAGTGCTGTTTATACTATTTTTCTTTTTAATATCACTACAAAAGTTGTATTTCTTTGTGGGATAAAGCACTCAGAAGTTTTTTATTCTCCCCCAAATTTTGCTTTTTCAAATTAGGAAGTCTTTCCTCTAGAAAGCTGAATAGTTAGAAAGAGTAGCCCTCTTAACTGGTCTAACAGATAGCAAGCAGCTAAGCATCAATGTCAAATTGTTTTATTTCTGGGGAGTTTTTATGGTTTGGCTGTGAAGGAATGGATGAGAAGAAATAGGATGGGTAGTGGAATCAAGATCACCTAGGATCCTTGTTCTTAACTTTGGGAAGGTTTTATTACACAACAACCTGGGCTTCAGAGAAACTGACATTGTTTATCATATTCATCAGTTTACGTGTTTATTATATTCTGAGCACTTCCATGAATTATAGTTCAAAATCAACTAATAAAGCAACCTGAATATTGAAGTTACCTTTCCAAATAGGAAAAACTGGTATCTTCCTGCCCCAGAAGTTTCTCCAAAAGAACCTGCTCATTTCAGACTTGTATCCAAAGAACAGACACCCTGGGATTCTGTAAAGCTGACCTTTGAAGCAACAGGTAAGTCATATGGTAGTTTTTTCTTCTCTCTTGTCATTTCTTAAAAATTTTAATACGCACGTATATTTTTTCCTCAAATGTATAATAGTGACCAGCAACTTAGGAAGAACTTGGTGTTTTTAAAAGCAATTGAAGCTGGTTATGATTTTTAAAAGAAAATTTAATAGATTTTATTTTCTAGAGTAGTTTTAAGTTTACAGAAAAATTGACCAGAAAGTACAGAGATTTCCCTATCGTCCTCTCTACCCCCCACCTTCCCTTATTATTATCCCTTTTGCATTAAGTGTGGTACATTTCTTTTAATTGATGAGCCTACATTGATACATTATTATTAACTAAAGTCCTTGGTTTACATTAGACTTAGTTCACTCATTGTGTTGTTTAGTTCCATGGGTTTTGACAGATGCATATTGTCATGTATCTACCATTACAGTATCATACAGAGTAGATTCACTGCCCTGAAATCCCCTGTCTCCACTTATTCACCCCTCTCTCCTCCCTCCCTCTGGCAACCGCTGATCTTTTTACTGTCTCCATTGTTTTGCCTTTTCCAGAATATCGTATAGCTGGAATTACACTTTGTAGCCTTTTCGGATTGGCTTCTTTTGTTTAGTAATTTTCACTTAAGGTGCCTTTATGTCTTTTAGTGGCGTGATAGCTCATTTCTTTTTATTGCTGTCAGTGTACCACAGTTTGTTTATCTTCTGATCTACTGAGGAACATCTTGGTTGCTTCCAGTTTTTGGCAGTTATGAATAAAGCTTCTGTACACATCTGTGTGCAGACTTTTGTGTAGAATAGGTTTTCAAGTCATTTGGATAAATATCTAGGAGTGCAATTGCTGGACTGTATAGTAAGCTTATGTTTACCTTCGTAAGAAACTGCCGAAGTGTCTTCCGAAGGCAGTATGAATTCCCACCAGCAATGAATGTGAGTTCCTGTTGCTCTACATTCTCACCAGCATTTGGTGCTGTTAGTCTTTTGGATTTTAGCCATTCTTCTTCTTTTTTTAAAAATTTTTAAATTTTATTTATTTTTCTATACAGCAGGTTCTTATTAGTCATCCATTTTATATACATCAGTGTATACATGTCAGTCCCAATCTCCCAATTCATCACACACCCACCCCCTTGTGGCTTTCCCCCCTTGGTGTCCATACATTTATTCTCTACATCTGTGTCTCAACTTCTGCCCTGCAAACCGGTTCATCTGTACCATTTTTCTAGGTTCCACATATATGCATTAATATATGATATTTGTTTTTCTCTTTCTGACTTACTTCACTCTGTATGACAGTCTCTAGATCCATCCACGTCTCTACAAATGACCCAATTTCGTTCCTTTTTATGGCTGAGTAATATTCCATGGTATATATATTCCACATCTTCTTTATCTATTCATCTGTCCATGGGCATTTAGGTTGCTTCCATGACCTGGCTATTGTAAATAGTGCTGAAATGAACATTGGGGTGCATGTGTCTTTTTGAATTATGGTTTTATTTGGATATATGCCCAGTAGTGGGATTGCTGGGTCATACGGTAATTCTATTTTTAGTTTTTTAAGGAACCTCCATACTGTTCTCCATAGTGGCTGTATCAAGTTTACATTCCCACCACCAACAGTGCAAGAGGGTTCCTTTTCTCTACACCCTCTCCAGCATTTATTGTTTGTAGATTTTCTGATGATGCCCATTCTAACTGGTGTGAGGTGATACCTCATTGTAGTTTTGATTTGCATGTCTCTAATAATTAGTGATGTTGAGCAGCTTTTCATGTGCTTCTTGGACATCTGTATGTCGTCTTTGGAGAAATGTCTATTTAGGTCATTTGCCCATTTTTGGATTGGGTTGTTTGTTTTTTTAATATTGAGCTGCATAAGCTGTTTATATATGTTGGAGATTAATCCTTTGTATGTTGATTCGATGGCAAATATTTTCTCCTATTCTGAGGGTTGTCCTTTCCTCTTGTTTGTAGTTTCCTTTGCTTTGCAAAAGCTTTGAAGTTTCATTAGGTCCCATTTGTTTATTTTTGTTTTTATTTTCATTACTCTAGGAGGTGGATCAGAAAAGATCTTGCTGTGATTTATGTCAAAGAGTGTTCTTCCTACGTTTTCCTCTAAGAGTTTGATAGTGTCCGGTCTCACATTTAGGTCTCTAATCCATTTTGGGCTTATTTTTCTGTATGGTGTTAGGAAGTGTTCTAATTTCATTCTTTTACATGTAGCTGTCCAGTTTTCCCAGCACCACTTGTTGAAGAGACTGTGTTTTCTCCACTGTGTATCCTTGCCTCCTTTGTCATAGAGTAGTTGACCATAGGTGCGTGGGCTTTCTATCCTGTTCCATTGATCTGTATTTCTGTTTTTGTGCCAGTACCATATTGTCTTCATTACTGTAGCTTTGTGGTATAGTCTGAAGTCATGGAGTCTGATTCCTCCAGCTCCGTTTTATTCCCTCAAGACTGCTTTGGTTTTTTGGGGTCTTTTGTGTCTCCGTACAAATTTTAAGATTATTTGTTCTAGTTCTGTAAAAAATGTCATTGGTAATTTGATGGAGGTTGCATTGAATCTAAAAATTACTTTGGGTAGTATAGTCATTTTCATAATATTGATTCTTCCAATCCAAGAACGTGGTATATCTCTCCATCTGTTGGTATCATCTTTAATTTCTTTCATCAGTGTCTTATAGTTTTCTGCATACAGGTCTTTTGTCTCCCTACATAGGTTTATTCCTAGGTATTATATTCTGTTTGTTGCAATGGTAAATGGGAGTGTTTCCTTAATTTCTCTTTCAGATTTTTCATCATTAGTACGTAGGAATGCAAGAGATTTCTGTGCATTAATTTTGTATCCTGCAGTTTTACCAAATTCATTGATTAGCTCTAGTAGTTTTCTGGTAGCATCTTTAGATTTCTCTATGTATGTATCATGTCATCTGCAAACAATGACAGTTTTACTTCTTCTTTTCCAATTTGCATTCCTTTTATTTTTCTTCTCTAATTGTTGTGGCTAGGACTTCCAAAACTATGTTGAGTAATAGTCGTGAGAGTGGATATCCTTGTCTTCTTCCTGTTCATTTTTCACCATTGAGAATGATGTTTGTTGTGGGTTTGTCATATATGGCCTTTATATTGAGGTAGGTTCCTTCTATGCCCACTTTCTGGAGAGTTTTTATCATAAATGGGTGTTGAATTTTGTCGAAAGCTTTATCTGCATCTATTGAGATGATCATATGGTTTTTCTTCTTCAATTTGTTAATATGGTGTATCACATTGACTGATTTGCATATACTGAAGAATCCTTGCATTCCTGGGATAAATCCCACTTGATCATGGTGTATGATTCTTTTAATGTGTTGTTGATTCTGTTTGCTAGTCTTTTGTTGAGGATTTTTGCATTTATATTCATCAGTGATAGTGGTCTGTAATTATCTTTTTTTGTAGTATCTTTGTCTGATTTTGGCATCAGGGTGATGGTGGCCTCATAGAATGAGTTTGGGAGTGTTCCTTTCTCTGCAGTTTTTTGGAAGAGTTTGAGAAGGATGGGTGTTAGCGCTTCTCTCAATTTTTGATAGAATTCACCTGTGAAGCCATCTGGTCCTGGACTTTTGTTTGTTGGAAGATTTTTAATCACAGTTTCAATTTCATTACTTGTGACTGGTCTGTTCATATTTTCCATTTCTTCCTGGTTCAGTCTTGGAAGGTTATACCTTTCCAAGAATTTGTCCATTTCTTCCAGGTTGTCCATTTCATTGGCATAGAGTTGCTTGTAGTAGTTTCTTAGGATGCTTTGTATTTCTGCGGCGTCTGATGTAACTTCTCCTTTTTCATTTCTAATTTTATTGATTTGAGTCCTCTCCCTCTTTTTCTTGATGAGTCTGGCTAATGGTTTATCAATTTTGTTTATCTTCTCAAAGAACCAGCTTTTATTTCTATTGATCTTTGCTACTGTTTTGTTTCTCTTTCATTTATTTCTGCTCTTTATGATTTCTTTCCTTCTGCTAACTTTGGGTTTTGTTTGTTCTTCTTTCTCTAGTTCCTTTGGGTGTAAGGTTACATTGTTTGAGATTTTTGTTGTTTCTTGAGGTAGGCTTGTATTGCTATAAACTTCCCTCTTAGAACTGCTTTTGCTGCATCCCATAGGTTTTGGATCATTGTGTTTTCATTGTTATTTGTCTCTAGGTATTTTTCGATTTCCTCTTTGATTTCTTCAGTGATATCTTGGTTATTTAGTAACGTATTGTTTAGCCTCTGTGTGTTTGTGGTTTTTACGTGTTTTTCCCTGTAATTGATTTCTAATCTCATAGCACTGTTGTCAGAAAAGATGCTTGAAATGATTTCAATTTCCTTAAATTTACTTAGGCTTGATTTGTCACCCAAGATGTGATCTATCCTGGAGAATATTCTGTGCGCACTGGAGAAGAAAGTGTGATCTGCTGCTTTTGGATGGAATGTCCTATAAATATCAATTAAATCTTTCTGGTCTATTCTGTCATTTAAAGCTTGTGCTTCCTTATTAATTTTCTGTTTGGATGATCTGTCCATTGGTGTAAGTGAAGTGTTAAAGTCCCCCACTATTATTGTGTTACTGTTGATTTCCTGTTTTAGAGCTGTTAGCAGTTGCCTTATGTATTGAGGTGCTCCTATGTTGGGTGCATAGATATTTATAATTGTTATATCTTCTTCTTGGATTGTTCCCTTGATCATTTTGTAGTGTCCTTCCTTGCCTCTTATAACATTATTTTAAAGTCTATTTTATCTGATATGAGTATTGCTACTCCAGCTTTCTTTTGATTTCCATTTGCATGGAATATCTTTTTCCATCTCCTCACTTTCAGTCTGTATATGTCCGTAGGTCTGAAGTAGGTCTCTTGTAGACAGCATATATATGGGTCTTGTTTTTGTATCCATTCAGCAAGCCTGTGTCTTTTGGTTGGAGCATTTAATCCATTCATGTTTAAGGTAATTATCGATATGTATGTTCTTATTACCATTTTCTTAATTGTTTTGGGTTTGTTTTTGTAGGTCCTTTCCTTCCCTTGTGTTTCCCACTTAGATAAGTTCCTTTAGCATTTGTTGTAGAGCTGGTTAGGTGGTGCTGAATTCTCTTAGCTTTTGGTTGTCTGTAAAGCTTTTGATTTCTCCATCAAATCTGAATGAGATCCTTGCTAGGTAGAGTAATCTTGGTTGTAGGTTCTCTCCTTTCATCACTTTAAATATGTCATGCCACTCCCTTCTGGCTTGTAGAGCTTCTGCTGAGAAATCAGGTGTTAACGTTATGGGAGTTCCCTTGTATGTTATTTGTTGTTTTTCCCTTGCTGCTTTCAATAATTTTTCTTTGTCTTTAATTTTTGCCAGTCTGATTGCTATGTGTCTCGACATGTTTCTCCTTGGGTTTATCCTGTATGGGACTCTCTGCACTTCGTGGACTTGGGTGGCTATTTCCTTTCCTGTGTTAGGGAAGTTTTCAACTATAATCTCTTCAGATATTTTCTTGGGTCATTTCTCTTTCTGTTCTCCTTCTGGGACCCCTATAATGCGAATATTGTTGCGTTTAATGTTGTCCCAGAGGTTTCTTAGGCTGTCTTCATTTATTTTCATTCTTATTCTGTTCCACAGCAGTGAATTCCACCATTCTGTCTTCCAGGTCACTTATCCGTTCTTCTGCCTCAGTTATTCTGCCACTGATTCCTTCTAGTGTAGTTTTCATTTCAGTTATTGTATTGTTCATCTCTGTTTGTTTGTTCTTTAATTCTTCTAGATCTTTGTTAAACATTTCTTGTATCTTCTCGACCTTGCCTCTATTCTTTTCCCGAGGTCCTGGATCATCTTCACTATCATTATTCTGAATTCTTTTTCTGGAAGGTTGCCTAGTTCCCTTTCATTTAGTTGTTTTTCTGGGGTTTTATCTTGTTCCTTCATCTGATACACAGCCCTCTGCCTTTTCATCTTGCGTATCTTTCTGTGAATGTGGTTTTTGTTCCACAGGCTGCAGAATTGTAGTTCTTCTTGCTTCTGCTGCCTGCCCTCTGGTGGATGAAGCTATCTACAAGGCTTGTGCAAGTTTCCTGATGGGAAGGACTGGTGGTGGGTAGAACTGGCTGTTGCTCTGGTGGGCAGAGCTCAGTAAAACTAATCCGCTTGTCTGCTGATGGGTGGGGCTGGGTTCCCTCCCTGTTGGTTGTTTGGCCTGAGGCGACCCAACACTGGAGCCTACCTGGGCTCTTTGGTGGGGCTAATGGTGGACTCTCAGAGGGCTCACACAAAGGAGTACTTCCCAGAACTTCCGCTGCCAGTGTCCTTGTGCTCACAGTGAGACACAGCCACTCCCCGCCTCTGCAGGAGACCCTCCCACACTATCAGGTAGGTCTGGTTCAGTCTCCCGTGGGGGTCACTACTCCTTCCCCTGGGTCCCAATGCGTATACTGCTTTGTGTGTGCCCTCCAAGAGTGGAGTCTCTGTTTCCCCCAGTCCTGTCGAAGTCCTGCAGTCAAATCTCGCTAGCCTTCAAAGTCTGATTCTCTAGGAATTCCTCCTCCTGTTGCCGGACCCCCAGGTTGGGAAGCCTGACGTGGGACTCAGAACCTTCACTCCAGTGGGTGGACTTCTGTGGTATAATTGTTCTCCAGTTTGTGAGTCGCCCACCCAGCAGTTATGGGATTTGATTTTATTGTGATTGCGCCCCTCCTACCGTCTCACTGTGGCTTCTCCTTTGTCTTTGGATGTGGGGTGTCCTTTTTGGTGAGTTCCAGTGTCCTCCTGTCGATGACTGTTCAGCACTTAGCCGTGACCCCGGTGCTCTCACAAGAGGGAGTGAGAACATGTCCTTCTACTCCGCCATCTTGAACCAATCTCGGATTTTAGCCATTCTTATATTTACGTAGTGGCATCTTATTACTTTTTCAATTTGCAATTCCCTAATGACATATGATGTTGAGCAGCTTTTCATACTTATTTGCCATCTGTATAACTTCTTTGGTAAGGTGTCTATTTATTAATTTTGTTTCCTTATTGTTGAGATTTAAGAGTTTTTTGTATATATGGGTATAAGTCCTTTATCGTGTGTTTTGCAAATATTTTCTCCCAGTTTGGCTTGTATTTTCATATCTGAACAGTGTTTTTCGTAGAGCATTAAGTGTTTTAATTTATTGAAGTCCAACTTAATCACTTTTGTTTTATGGAACATGCTTTTGGTGTTGTGTCTAAAAATCATTGCCAAACCCAGGGTGTCTAGATTTTCTCTGATGTTACCTTCTAGAAGTTTTAAAATTCTGCCTTTTACACTTAGGTGTGTGATATATTTTGAATTAATTTTTGTGAAAGGTATAAGTTCTGTGTCTAGATTCATGTTTTTGCATGTGGATTTCCAGTTGTTCCAGTACCATTTGTTGAAGACTGTCCTGTCTCCACTGAGTTGCCTTTCTTTCTTTGTCAAAGATCAGTTGACTATATTTGTATGGGGCTATTTCTGGACTCTATATTTTGTTCTACTCATCTATTTCTCTATTCTTTTCCCATTACTGCACTGTCTTCATCTCTTTAGCTTTATAGTATTTCTTGAAGTTGGGTATATCAGTCTTCCGACTTTCTCTTCAGTATACTGATTATTGCTTGTCTTTTGTCTTTCTATGTATCAGTTTGTCAATACCCACAAAATAACTTTTTGGATTTTGATTGGAATTGCATTGAACCTGTGGATCAAGTTTGGGAAAATGACATCATTATTGACTCTTCCTATCCATGACATGGAATGCCTCTCCATTTATTTGTATCTTATTTGATTTTTTTTTGTAGTTTCACAGTTTTGCTCACATAGATCTTGTACATACTTTGTGAGGTTTATACCTAAGTATGTCGTTTTTGAGGTGCTAATGTAAATAGTATTGTTCATTGCTGGTATATAGGAAAGCAATTAACTTTTGTATGTTAATCTTGTATCCTGCAGCCTTGCTATAATTGTTTATTAGTTCCAGGATTTTTTTGGTTGACTCTTCTGGATTTTCTACATAGATGATCATGTCATTTGCAAACAAAGACAGTTTTATTTCTTCCTTCCCAATCTTTATACTTTTTATTTCCTTTTCTTATCTCATGGCATTAGCTAGGACTTCCAGTATGGTTTTAAAAATGAGTGGTAAGAGGGATCATCCTTGCCTTGTTCCTGATCTTAATGGGAAAGCTTTCTTACCAACTGAGTATAATGTTAGCTGTAGGTTTTCTGTAGATGTTCGTCAGATCAGGCTGAGGCAGTTCCCATCTATTTTTAGTTTGCTAAGAGTTTTATTCTGAATGAATGTTGGATTATGTCAAATACTTTTCTGTCTTTTGATATGATCATGTGGTTTTTCCTCTTTAGCATGTTGATGTCATGCATTACATTACTTGATTTTCAAATGTTGAACCAATCTCACATACCTGGAATAAATTCTACTTGGTCATAGTGTATAATTCTTCTTATATGTTGTTGGATTTGATTTTCTAATATTACGTTGAGGATTTTTACGTCTGTGTTCATGAAAGAGTCCTAATCTTTAAGTTTTCCTGTAATGTCTTTGTGTGGTTTTGGTGTTAGAGTAATGCTGGCCTCACAGAATTAGTTAGAAAGTGTTCCTTCTGCTTCTGTCTTCTGGAGGAGATTGTAGAGAGTTGGTATAATTTCTTCCTTAAATGTTTGGTAGCATGCACTAGCGAACCCATCTGGGCCTGGTTCTTTCTGTTTTGGAAAGTCATTAATTATTGATTCAATTTTGGGGCCTACAGTGTTCATAATATTCTTTTATTATCCGTTTACTGCACGTGGGATCTGTAGTGATGTCACCTCTTTCATTTCTGAGATTAGTAATCTGTGTCTTCTCTCTTTTTTTCTTAGCTTGGCTAGAGGTTTATCAATTTTATTGATCTTTTCAAAGAACCAGTTTTTGGTTCTATTGATTTTCTCTCTTGACTTCCTATTTCAATTTCATTAATTTCTGCCCTATTTTTAAGTATTTCTTTTTTTCTGCTTAGTTTGGATTTAAATACTCTTCTTTTTCTAGCTTATTGAAGTGGAGGCTTAGATTATTGACTTTAGATCATCTTTTTTAATGTATGTATTCAATGCTACATTTTTCCCCCTAAGCTCTATTTTGGCTGCATCTCACAAATTTACAATTTTAGTTCAATTCATTTAAAAATTTCTCTTGAGGCTTCTTTGACTCATTTGTTATTTAGAAGTATGTTCTTTAATCTTCAAATATTTTGGATTTTCCAGCTGGTTTTCAATATTTATTTCTACAATTTCATTGTGGTCTGAGAGCATACTTTATATGATTTCTATTCTAAATTTGTTGAGGTATGTTTTATGGTGCAGGATATGGTCTCTCTTGGTGAATGTTCCATGTGAGCTTGAAAAGAATGTGTATTCTGGTGTTGGATGAAGTTCTATGAATGTTTTTTATGGTGGTGTTTTAGTTCAGCTATAGATCCTCACTGATTTTCTGCCTGCTGGATTTGTCAGTTACTGTAAAGGGTTGTTGAAGTCTCCAACTATGATGGTGAATTTGTCTTTTTCTCTTTCCATTCTGTCAGTTTTTGCCTCACCTATTTTGGTCTGCTTTTTAGGCACATAGCAATTATACTTGTTTGATTAAACTGATATATTAGCATTTTGATTATACTTGTTAAAAATTATTTTAAGTGGTTTAGAGCTTTCAATAAGTTCACTTTCAAGTAACACTATACTGCTTCATGGGTAGTACAGATGCTTTATAATGTAATATTCCCAATTCTTCCCTCCCTGGGATTCTGTAAAGTTGACCTTTGAAGCAATGGGTAAGTCAGACAACATTTTTTTTTTCTCTTTCTCTTTCACTTCTTAAACTTTATAATATGTTGCATGTGAGCTTTTTTCCCCTCAGATTTATTATCGTGACCAGCAACTTGAGAGCTTATAGTGTTTCTAAAAACAAACTGAGGCAGATAATAATTTTTAAGGAGCCTTACTGAAAAACTTTTAGTGTCAGATATTAGTTGTCAGGTAGATCCAAAACAGCATTTGGCCTGGCATTAGTAGACAGTGTGACTTTATTTACCTTTCTTGGTATATTTACTATGTTTAAAACTAGTAGTTAGCTCCTTGAGCTACTCAACTGGTGTTCTGGCTTCTAAGTCTTGTCTCTCATATTATTTTTCAAAAATACATTTGATCACGTCACTTCCCTACTTAAAGAACTTTTAACGATTTCCTGTTGCCGCAGAATACATCCAAATTCTCTGGCAAAGCATGTTTGGTCTTCGGGAGTTTGGCCCAGGTACCCATTTAAACTTTTTTCAGCACTTCCCTTGGTGCATTCCTTAGCTACATCCAACTGCTCCTTTCTGTCCAAACACACACTCACTCCTGGTGAGAGAGAGATTTTCTTGCTACTACCTCCCACCCAAACTCTGTGTTTCTCCCCTAGGCAAAATGCCAAGATTACTCTGACCTCTCTCTCCCATCTTCTCCAACAGACTAAGCAACTGCTACCCTTTTTCTTTCCTTTGTACATATCTTGATTGTAGCGCTGACCTCCTTGTATCATGATTATTTAGTCAAGGGAGGCAGACATGGTGGGTTCTTATCCTTCTATTCTTGGTGCCTAGTGAAATCACTGACACATAATGGGCACTCAAATGTGTTGAGTTAAATTGAATTTGTCAGCTTTTTTCTTTTTAAGATGGTACCCAGATATGTGAACAAACACCATACTAGATGTTTCCAGTGAAGGTATTTTGTGGATAGGATTGACATTTAATTTAGATCAGTAAATTCTGAGTACAGATTGTTCTCCATAATGTGGTGGGCTTCATCCAATCAGTTGAAGGCCTTAAAAAAAAAAGACTCTCCTCCTCCAAGGAGGGGGGGTCTTGCCAGCACAGCCTAGGAATTCAAATTCGGCTCTTCCCTGAGTCTCCAGCCTGCCAGCCCCTACTGCAGATTTTGGATTTGCCAGCCTCTACAATTACATGAGCCAATTCTATAAAATAACTCTTTCTCTTTCTCTACACATCCTATTCTGTTTCTCTAGAGAACCCTAATACAGGAAGTTCGTTTTTAAAAGTTCCTGCTACTGTTCACTCTGTACTTTAATTACTGAGTTTAAAAAAATGGTTGAGGTACTTCCCTGGTGGTGCAGTGGTTAAGAATCCACCTGCCAGTGCAGGGGACATGGGTTTGAGCCCTGGTCCAGGAAGAGCCCACATGCTGTGGAGCAACTAAGCCTGTGAGCCACAAGTACTGAGCCGTGTGCCACAACTACTGAAGCCCGCGCACCTAGAGCCCATGCTCTGCAACGAGAAGCCACCACAGTGAGAAGCCCACACACTGCAAAGAATAGCCCCTGCTCACCACAACTAGAGAAAGCCTGTGCTCAACAACGAAGACCTGATGCAGCCAAAATTAAATTGAAAAAAAAAAAAAAAAAAAAGTTGATAGAAAGTTGCCCAGGATTTTATGAGTGAAAGGTATCTTCATACGTAACTTTCCCCCTTGTTTATTTTTATTCATTCATATATATATGTAAATACATATATATACGTATATTTTTAAGGCCTAATTTACATACATTGACACGTCCAGATCTTGTACAGTTCCTTTAGTTTTGATAAAAGCATACATATACATATACCCATGTAACCACTATCAAAACACAAAACATTTCCATCACCCCAGAAAGTTCCCTTACACTAAAGTCTCCCTGCCCTGGAGAAGCAACTTTCTGATTCCTACATTGACAGATTCGATTTGCCTGCTCATTCTTGAACTTCATATACATGGAATCATCCAGTATGTAATATTCTGTGTCTGGTCATTAAGAATAATGTGTTTGAGATTGAGCTGTGTTGTTTTTGAGTATGAGTATTTTGTTCCTATTCATTGCTGAGTAGTATTCAGTGCATGACTATACCACAGCTTATCATTCTCTTGTTGATGGACACCTGGGCAGTTTCCAGTTTGGGGCTAATATGAATAAAGCTATTATGAACATTCTTGTACAAAGCTTTTTGGGAATATGTTTTCCACTTCTCTCGGATAAATATCTAGGAGTGGAATTGTTTGGTTCATAGGACAGACTTACGTTTAACTTTTTTAAATTGTTTTTTTCAGTTTTTCACTCCCACCAGTAGTATACAAGAGTTCCAGTTACTCCACATTCTCACCAGAATTTACTGGTTTTTTTCATTTTATCATTTCTTGTGGGTGTTTAGTAGTAGTACCTCTTGCATTCCTCTGATAATTAAGATGTGGAACACTTTTGTAAGTGCTTACTGGCCATTCACCTGTTTTCTCATGTCTTTTTCCCTTTTAAAAACTGAGCTTGTCTTATAGGAGTTCATACATTCTAGATAAAATCCTTTATCAGATAACTAGTGTTATCAAGATTTCTTGCCCATTCATTTTCTTAATGATGTCTTCTGATGTGAAGAAGTTTTAAATTTTTATGAAGTCCATTTTATCAGGTTTTTCTTTCAGGATTAATGCTTTGTGTGTCTTCCAAAAAAAGCTTGCCTACCCAGAGATCATGAATTTAGACTTTTTCTTTTAGAAACTTTATAGCCTTAAGCTTTTATGTTTAAGCCTAGGATGCACCTTGAGTTAATTTCTGTATATGGTGTGAGGTAGAGGTCAAGGTCCTTTTTCCTTTATAGATATCCAGTTGTTCTAGCACCATCTGTTGAAAAGACTTTGCTCATTGAATTGCTTTGGTGCTGTTGTCAAAAATTATTTGACTGTGTATGGTACTGGCACAAAAACAGAAATATAGATGAATGGTACAGGATAGGAAGCCCAGAGATAAACCCATGCACATATAGGCACCTAATTTATGACAAAGGAGGCAAGAGCATACAATGGAGAAAAGACAGCCTCTTCAATAAGTGGTGCTGGGAAAACTGGACAGCTACATGCAAAAGAATGAAATTAGAACACTCCCTAACACCATACACAAAATTATTTGACTGTATATACCTCAGCTTTGCCCACTTTTTACTGAAATTTCTCTTCTACAAGTAGTTTGTTTGGTTTTTGTATTTTCATTCAGTTTAACACAGCAGGGACTTGAAAATCTTGTAAGCGAGGGAAGCTGGAGGACACAAGATGGTAGTAGTGAAATAATAATATTTGGTAGTTAACCAGTGGGATGAAGCACTTATGGGAAGGAAGTGCCTTAGCTGACACTTCTGAAGGTGAATACTTCCGTTTTCTAGGCTTTAAAATTTTAATTAGAAATAAATTTATTTTGCACTAATTGGTTTTCTTGTTCATGCCAGTAATTTTTTGTTTTATTTAAATGCCAGCCTATAAAAAGGAAGCACAGAAAAATTCAAACCTTTCTCTATCCTTTATGCACCATTTGGAGAATTCCAATAAAATTCAGGTTCCTGGCAGGCAGGTTGTACACCGACTGCCCTGTGTTTTGTGATTACAAATGACAAGAAATCATTTTTTTAAAAAATTATTTTTTGACGGTATGTGTGCAGGTCTGTTTGTGCATCAGTTACCACACTTTTAATTATAGAAGCTTTATAATTTAATGATTGGGAGAGTTAAGATCCTTTGTAGTTTTTTAGTATCTTCCTTGCCATTTTTTGCATGCTTATTTTTCCATAATTTTAGTATTTAGAATTTTAGTATCATCTAATATAAAACATATTGCTAATTGGTATCTAGGGGAATATCATAATAAATTTATAAATTAAGGAGACCCTGACATACAATGTTGAATCACCCTATCCATGAACCTGGAAATGTCTTTGCATTTGTTCGATCAGTTCAACTTTCGTGTCTTTCAGGAGTGCTATAAAGGTTTTGTTGCTACTATCATTATGTCCTCAAACTGGCTATATTTTTTATGTATGAAGGCAGTTGACGTCTGTATGTCAATTTTGTATCTTGCTACCTTTCTGAATCTTCTTGTTTTAGTTAACCACTGATACTAGGGTTCTCCAGGTATACCAGGAATTGCCAAAATTTAAAGGGCCAGATAGTAAATATTTTAGGCTTTGCCATATGTTTCCATGATAGATTCTTGTTAACCACTCTTTAAAAACGTAAAAACCATGCTTAGCCTGACAGCCATACAAATACAGACCTCAGGTGTATAGTTTGTTTACTACTGTATATCATCTGCAGATAATTTTTCTTTACCAACTCTTATGCCTCTGATTTCTGTCTAAATAGCTAATATTTCTAGCATAGGATAGAACTGTTGTGGAGATGGTGAGCATCCTTGCCTTGTTCTTGATATTAGAACCAAGGTCTCTAGTGTTTTCCTATTGTATAAGATATTGACGTTAGGACTAAGGTATATATTTTTTAATCATGTTAAACAAGCATTCATCACTTGTCATTCCTTGAATGTGTTTTCTAGGGAATGGATTTTAGATTTTAATTTTGTGAAAAGCTTTTTTAGCATCTACAAAACTAATGATGGGATTTTTCTTCCTTGGGTCTTTTAAATAAATGGTGTATCTTACCAGGTCACACATAGGCTATTATTTTCTTAATGTGATGTTGGATTTGTTTGCAAATATATTATTTAGAAATTCCACATCAGTGTTCATTAGTGATATTGGTTTGTGTTGTTTGGGGTTTTTTTTTGCGGGGGGGGGGTGGGTGGGTTGGTACTGTCCTTATCAGATTTAGGTATACATCATAAATGTATTGAATGTTACACATCATAAAAACAGTTGGTAAGTTTTCCTTAATTTTCATTTTCATGCAACAGTTTATGGTGCATTAGAACTATTTTGTTGAAAAGTTGGCTTGAATTCCTTTCTAAACTTACCTGGGCCTGGTGCTTTTCCTTAGGGTAGTTTCTTAATAATTTTTCTAGGGAAATTGGTTTGCTTTAGCTTTGTTATGTTTATTATCTCTGCTCTAGCTTTATTATCTCTTATCAGTTTTGATAATCTGTATTTTCCTAGCAGAATAGCCATTTCATGTGGGTTTTCAAACTTACAGAGGGCAGCAGAGTGGTTATGTGTGATTTTTAAAACAACTTCTGCTTATTTTTCTTATTTCTCTTTGTGTATATACTTGTTTTCTCTGCTCCACTCTCCTTTCCCTCCGTCTCTTTTCCAATCAGGTTACTTAGTGGTTGTCTTGTTAATTTAAAAAAATAACAGATTGATTATTAGGTCTGTTTCTTCTATTCTCTGTTTCATTGATTTCTAGTTTTTCCTTTCTTGTCTTTTTAAAAACTCTGTCCACTTGCCTGAAATAACCTTTGTTTTTTACGCTTTCTGAATCTCTTTAAGTATGTTACAGTATGTGATTAGGTCTAGCTTTGTAAGCTAAGTTAAACTTTTTTTTCTTTTAGCAGCTGGGTTAGGTCTTTTTACTGTATAATACTTTTGGTCTCAACTTTCTCAAAATATTTATAATTACGTGTGTTTTATCTGCTATATTCCTTTTTCTATGATGTGCTGTCTTGCTCTTGAAAAAAGTTCTGGCATATAATGTTTATATTTTTGTTTTGGTTGCCTGTTATTTAACCTTTTACTATCTGTGTGTCAGTGTTTAATTGTATTCTTTAACTCTATTAGCTTATACAACAGTTTATCTGCTTTGCCCTTTCCCTCTGTGTTTGTTACATGCAACATTTGCCCATTAGCCTTCCACTCTCACCTCAATATTTCTCTTAATAATGTATGTGGATATATTAAAATCCTCACTGTCAGTTCTTTTGCTATAGTTTTTGCAGTTATCTCTTGGGTTAGATGAAGCTTATTCTCTAGATTTCTGAAGAAGGGCTCACGAGTGGTAAGGTTCTTGCATGTTTAAATGACCAGACCAAGATGTAAACAGAGGTTTTCTCATCATAAATTCTGTGCCTTTTCTGCCGCACCTCATTACTTACCTTTGTTGATACACACTGAACGTCCAACCTGGCAGACCTTTTTTAGGTTTGTACTGAGTGTCTTAAAAGTGATATAAAGCATTGAACTTCGTAGTCTGCTTTGGGTGGTGGGTTTCTTGTTGCTTTTTCAAAGATTGTTTTAACTATTCTTCCTTCCTCTTATCGTACAGGACCAAGCCATATGTCATTCTACGTTCGAACCCACAAAGGGTCTACACTTTCTCAGTGGTCTCTTGGCAATGGCACCCCAGTCACGAGTAAAGGAGGGGACTACTTTGTATTTTATTCCCATGGACTCCAGGCCTCTACATGGCAGTTCTGGATAGAAGTACAGGTGGGAACTTCCCAGTATTGCTGGTATTGCTGATCAGGTTTCCAGGTGGTATTTGGCAAGAACCTTGGGATCAGTCGGTGTTCTTGCCTTCCTAGCACTAGAGAAGTAACGAATTTTCTCCTCCAGGTCTTGGAAGAACAGCCTGAAGGAGTGGTCACTGTGGCCATTGCTGCCCACTATCTGTCTGGGGAAGACAAGAGATCCTCCCAGCTGGATGCTCTGAAAGAGAAGTTCCCAGATTGGACATTTCCCTCTGCCTGGGTGTGCACCTACCATCTCTTTGTGTTTTAGTCTTGTGGATGAGCTCTAAGTACCTGCCCACGGTTTCCCCTGGTGTTTCATGGATGTTTGTATGTAAGTCAATGAATTAATGAGCATAGGTTCAAAGAGCTTTGTGGTCTAACACTCTTCAGGGCCCAGCACTGTCTGTAATAGTTATGCTGTGGGGTAGTGTGCATGGCCCTTCTGACACTTGAAAATACCAGTTTTCTGGCACTTAAGCACATGTGGGTACTGCCACTTACCTACATAGGTCATTTTGTATGACCTTAAGGACGAAAGCCAACAAACCACTTTAATAGTTGTCCCCTTAGGATCATGAAAGATGCAGAAGGTACTGTAAGTCCACTGTTAATGAGACAAATGACATTTCCAGTTAAAGCCCAAGAGCATTTTTTTTTGTGTCATTGGATGGTAGGTTAAATATCATTCGCAGGAGTAATGATTCCCCTTGAGGCCTAACTCTGTAGGTCATTAGAAGGCAACTGCGGTAAAGACTGGGGAAGCACCATTGGGCTTTTGAGGTCCCAGCCTGTGCCGAGAGCTCTGCTTCTGCATGCAGCCTTTAGTGTGCTTTGCATCTCTGAAGCCCCGGTCCTCTGATGTGGAAACCTGTGTGAGTTGGGAACTCCTGTCCTTCTGACAAGTGGTCACTGAGCTCCATCATTGTAATGCTTTTCTGAGGTGGTTTTCAATGCCTGTTTCCCCCTGAAACATATATTTTCCTCCTCTCCACACCTCACCATTGTGAGAAGAGCATTTGTCTAGTTACCTTTCCCTCTGAGTTGCACAGGCCCTTTTGGTTTAGAATATTGTTCGTGCAAGTATATGATGTTAACTTCCTTCTTCAGAGCACTAGTTGCCATGGTGGCTGTTCTGGGGTGGGAGGAGAGTGGGGTCGGGAGTGGCTGGGCATTTATATGTATTCTCACTTTTTAGGAGTCTTCTGTTATCCAAGGTTAATCCTTTAGGGCATAATTTTATTGATGCACTGGGTCCTTATTTTTGTCTGTTTTCCAGCCAGTTGAACACATCTCACTAACTTACTGTGTTCAGCAAGAGCTGGCTTTCCTGATACTTGAGGCTGTGGCTTGTACTGGAATGTCCTTCTGTAACTGTCCTTAGAGTTGTCGGTGTTCAGATCCTGCATGATGGCAGCTCTAGGACTTAGAGGTACTTTTCATGTTGAGGAAGATGGCTGTTGGCTTCCTGGCTCCAGCAGTGGAAGAGTTTAGTTAGAGCAGTGGTAAATTCTGCTAGCTTTCTTTTCTCCATTAAAAATGTAAAAAGACAATTTTTGCATTTAGCAAGCCTAGGCCAAAAAAAACATTTTAAAGAAAAGCCAGAGTAAAACAAAAAAAGTGGCACTCGGATCTGCCTGAACAGAAGGAGCATAGTAAGTGTGTGCTGTGGAAGAAAATACTTCTTGAAGCTGCTTGTGGGATGTATACAGTGTGCTTTCTGAATCATGCTCCTCATATACTGCCTGCCTCATTTGTGACTCCTTAAAAACTGACCGAGCCCACACAGACAGCAGGGTTGCAGCCAGAGCTGAATGGTAACATGCCGTCACGTGCGTGGACACTAGAACCATTGCTTTTCCTGGACTTTGTAGGAACCATATAGAGTTGATCCTTGAACAACCTGGGGATATGGGGTGCTGACCACTGTGCAATTGAAAATTTGCATCTTACTTTACAGTCATACCTCTGTATCCAAGGTTCTACAGCCATGGATTCAACCAACCACGGATCGTGTAGTACTGTAATAGCCGTTTATAATCTGCGTATAATTGGACCTGCACCGTTCAAACCCATGTTGTTCAAGGGTCAGCTGTATCACTAGTCTTGGGTGCTTCACATTGTCAGGCAGTACACATAAGGTTTGCAGTGTTTACAGCTTTAATAGACTCATCAATTGTGGAGAAAAAAACATATCTAAACAAATTTCAAAATACAGGCCTATTTTCTGTTCCTGTGGTTAATATGAAATAGATTAATGGAAATTACTTATAGGAAAAAGAAAAGCAAAATCACAAAATCACAAGTGTTGAAGAAGGACATTACGTGAGAAACCAATAGTTTCCTGTTGTTACTCCATTTCAGTAATAATCATGGTTTTCTTTTTGCCTTTCAGTTATTTTCCTATGCGAACAATTCTCTCGTTTTGGTTTTCTTTGGCATTATAAAGCTCTGATTATCGTACAAATGCTCACTAGTCTCATGGCATGCTTAATATTCTGGGGGACTATTTTAATGCCAAAAGTGGTTAAGTAATTATACACAATATTCATGGCTCTGTTAAGAACACCGTCAGATCAGCAATCTCTGAGATTAAAGAACTTGTTAGTTTCTTGAGTATCTGATTTGAATGACTCATTTCTAAAAGGGTCTTTTCAAATTCTAATGCATTTCCTACAGAATTTAAAATGTACAGTACTGCACATTCAGGGAAAGTGTGAAGGGTTGCGATTTTTGAAGAAATCCTTACAATTTACATTGTGTCTAAGATTGTTGCATGAAGTTTTTCTGTTTCCACACTTTAGCAGATGTAAATAAGCACTATAGATTCCTAAAATGTCACCACTGAGGGAGCCACTACTTACGAAGCCAGACTGCTGACTCAGGAAGCTACAGAAAACATGATTATGTCTGTCTTTTTCTTTCAACTGGTTTGCTAAGATTAATTATTGCCTTACAATTTAACTGAAATAAACTTTTTAACATACAAGTTAGTATCTTTAACAGAGAAACGGATCTTTATTTTGTTTTCCTGTATCCCCCATATTTGAAGGGTATAGAGCCTTTTAAAAAGATCTAGATGGCTCATGTGGTATCACTGATATTTTAATGGGTCATGTCAGCAAAGAACTCAACATGGCTTCAACTGGAATCCATTTTACTGTGGAATGAAATTGTGCATCTGAATTTCACAGAAATCAATGGCCTATCAATCATTTGGTAAATACAGCATACTTAGCAGTTTTATCATTGCCACTGGCAAAGAAAATCACTGAAGGGCTAATAAATGATATTCTGTCATTAAGTGATTGATAGGGATAGGAGAGAGGGAAGAAAATATGGTCTTTCAGCCAGAGAGTAACCTGCTGCACATTCCAATCTTCACACAAGGAAGGGTCACCACCAGTCCCCAAACAGTGTACCACTTGTGAGCTCCCAGAGCTCTGTGCAAGTTACTTCCCTTCCTAAGTGAATTCCCTCCGAATAACTTCTATTCTTAAATACACCTTGCCTTCTTTTAGGGCCGATAAAGCCAAAGTACATCTATGCCTCTTTACGTCTGTTTTTGTTCGAAAAAACATCTTGGGCATTTTTGAAGTGTATCAGTACTTTTTTTGATACCACTACTTCCTGATTTGATTGATTGATTGGTAAAAAATATAATAAGCATGTTGATAATTTCTCTTCTCCAAGTTTGGCCGTACACCATGACCAAATGGATGTATACCAGGAATGGAATGTTGGTTTAACACCTCAAAAAACCAATGTCACATACCAGATTATTAGAATAAAGGACTACAGTATAATCTCAACAGATGCAAAATTTTTTTGAAAAGGTCACCTACGAAAAACTCAACAGCTAAAACATCCTAATTTATGAACGACTCAATACTTACCCCCTAACGTCAGAAGGACAAGGATATCTACTATTGCCACTTGAATACTGTATTGGAGGCTCTGGCCAGGGCTCTAATCGCAGACAACATGATCTTCTATACAGAAAATCCTAAAGAGTCCACACAAAAAACTATATTGGGTCAGCCAAAAAGTTCATTTGGGTTTTTCCCTAAGATCGTACGAAAAACCTGAACAAACTTTTTGGCCAACCCAATAGTAAATGAATTCAGCAGTGCTGTAGGATCCAATTACAGCATAGTATTTTTATAAAGAACAATCCAAAGATAATTCTATTTGCAATAGCATCAAGAATAAAATACTAATAAGCTTAACAAAAGTACCTTAAAAACACTACTGAAAGAAACTAAAGACATGAATAACTGGAAAAACACCCCATGTTCATGGACTGGAAGGCATATTATCAAGATGGCAATATTCTCCAAATTCATCTGAATACAATCCTTACCCGAATCCTAGCTGCCTTATGTGTGTGTGCGGGTGTGCACGGAAATTGACAAGCTGATTGTAAAATTCAAATGGAAATGCACAGGACCCAGAAGAGCCAAAATGGTCCTGAAAAAAACAAACTTATGACTTACTTACACATTCAAAATCTCCTACTAAATAGCAACAGTAATCAAGACAATCTGGTACCAGCATTAAGGAAAGACCCCAGAGATCAACGTAATACAACTGACAGTTTCAGAAATAAACCCATACATTTATAGTCAACTGATTTTCGACAATAGGAAAAAGATCTTTTCTGTGTATGGTGCTGGAACTGAATAGTCACACACGAAAGAACAAAGTTATAGACCTCTTCATACCATATATAAAAATTAACTCAATGGGGCTTCCCTGGTGGCGCAGTGGTTGAGAGTCCGCCTGCCGATGCAGGGGACACGGGTTCGTGCCCCGGTCCGGGAAGATCCTACGTGCTGCGGAGCGGCTGGGCCCGTGAGCCATGGCCGCTGAGCCTGCGCATCCGGAGCCTGTGCTCCGCAACGGGAGAGGCCACAACAGTGAGAGGCCCGCGTACCGCAAAAAAAAAAAACAAACCAAAAACAAAAAATTAACTCAATGGATCAAAGACCTAAATGCAGGTGCTAAAATATAAAACTCTCATTAGAAAACACAGGCATAAATCTTCATAACCTAGGATTTAGGCAATGGTTTCTTGGATATGACACCTAAAAGCTCAAGCAACCAAAGAAAAAGCTGGACTTCACCAAAATGAAAAACTTCTTTGCCTCAAAAGACAGGACAGTATCATGAAAGTGAAAAGCCCTCAGAATGAGAAAATATTTGCAAATCATCTCTCTGGTAAGTCTAGTATCCAGAATATATAAAGACCTCTTGCAAACCAACAATAAAATAAATGACCCATTTGTGAAATGCGCAAAGGATGTGAATACTTATTTTTCTCCTGAGATATGTGAATGGCTAATAATCATATGAAAAGACATTAGCCATCAGGGAAATGTAAATCTAAACCATAAGATACCACTTCATACATAACTTAGATGGCTATAACCAAAAATACAGACAATAACATGTGCTGATAGTAGAAACCAGAATCCTCCTCCACTGCTAGTGGAAATGTTAAAAAAAAAAAAAAAAAAAAAAAAAGGCACAGGCACTTGGTAATACAATTAGGCATTGCCTCAAAATAATTTACCAGTTATATGACACAGCATTTCCACTGCTAGAGAGAACTGAAAACATATGTCCACACAGAAACTTGTGCATCAATGTTCATTATTAATGATGGTCAAAAAGTGGAAACCACCCAAATGTCCCTCAACTGATGAATGGATAAACATGTAGTATATACATATCCATAAAATGGATTATTCAGCCTTAAGAAGGAATGAACTACTAATATACAAAGTTGAAAACCTCATGCTAAGTGAAAGCCAGACAGAAAAAGCCACATATTATATGAGTCCATTTAGATGAAATGTCCAGAACAGGCAAATTCAGAGACAGAAAGCAGATTTAGGAAAATAGGAAAAAGTCAAAATTCCACCTATTATTTTAGTCACACGTATTAGAAATGACTAGTTTCCTCTGGTATGTGTACTTTTATATCATTTTTTCATTATATTTTGAGTATTTTCTATGTCATCAATATGGACCATCTGTTCCAATTGCCTATTTATTGCCAGGCATCTAGCATGCTGCCAACTCTTGATGCTCCTATTCTAAATAATTCTGCATACAGATTTTAAGTCTAAATTTCTAGTTATTTCATAAGGAAAATTCTGAGATAGAATTATATAATGAAAATATTTTTATGACTTTCAATACATATACTTTTTGCTGTTAATTTGAGATGATGAATAAACAAAAGTTCAAGTAATGGTTTTATTGCCCTTTACCAAGTAAAAAAATACACATTACAGAAGTAGCAGCAACTTTAATTACAAGCAAAGGTTGACTCTACCCCCAAATGACTTCCTGTTTTGGTATCAGCAAATAATTTAAACTTCAAATAGTTATATTGAATATTTAAATTCACTGGTTAAAATTATGGCTTAAACAGTCGATACGTGATCCAAACAAGGCAAAATTAAAATATGAATTAAAAAAATTAATGTAACACATTACCAAAGAGAAATTTTCTGTAAAGTTGCCAATTTTTTTGCCTTGGGGCCACCTATATCTCTTAGTTGAAAAACAAGTAGTTTATACAAGAAAAGTTTCGTTCATGGCGTTAACCACAGGAATACAGTTAACTTATTGGTGCCCTGCTTTTAAGAGTGCAGGATGAACCCAGCAGCACATCAGGATACCTGAAAAAGATCATAGCTGTTTACAATGGCAAGTCATTTTTATTGACCAAATACACCAAACACAAAAGTAATGCTAGTTCTTCTCCTAATGGACTAGGACAGGAGAAGAAATTCTTCAGTTTAGTTTCTTGCTGGGCTGCATGTACTCACATGGGAAACATTTTCTATCTTAAAATTCAGGGAAAGGTGGTTTAAAACAAAGGCTTAAATAAACGTAGCACCAGAAGGCCCAGGTACCAGTAATCCCATATTCCACCCATTCAGGAGTTTTTGTATATGAAATTATTGCACTTATAATGTGAAAAGTGATAGTAAATTACCAAACTCAATAATTTAAAACCGTTTGATGAGTTATGAACGGAGCATTTTCAAAATGGTTTTGGGCTTCCCTTCAGAGGAAACCTGGCTAGGACAACTAAAGCTAGCCATTTACTTTAAAAAGCAAGGATAGGGGACCAAGCTTTATTTCTAAACTGTAATTGCACTATGAGAAGAGAGGCTGTTTTACATAGTGGTATGAATTTGGTCCACATCAAATACACTGTTATTATAAAAATAAGTTCATTTTTGTAAAAAATAACATTGCATTCCTTTGTTCAAATTGCACAGTACAAACAAGCTATCTAAATTAATACTGTTATAAGGTAATTGATGTACATACAGTGGATATGTGTTCAGTCTAAAGCAATTGAGTATGCAGTCATGTTTTCATAATGTATGAAAACTAAAGTTTGTTATTTCTAGAAATACATAAAATATTTAAAAAGTTACAATGAAGAATGCATTCTTTACATACTAATTTTTAGTAGCTGTGATAATACAGGATTCAGCAGTCTATTTACATAAAAGTCCATTTTTATTCAATTTATAAAAGCAATAAATAACTACATTAATTTGCACAAAACCTGTTTCATTTCATGATCAGTGTGACCATTTCTGTTACCTTATGACCAAGCCAATAAACCTGTCTTCCTCTATGAAGACTGCTTATATTTGGAAGGAAGAGCAAGCCCTGTCTTTGTTCCAAGAGTGAGTATCTATAGCCATGCAGAATCCAGCATAAAACCTTACAAATTATAGTACAAGCCCTAAAAATATGAACAGTGCCTTTGAGTATACTTACACAAGAGTACTCACAAAAAGATAACAATTCTTTGATACAAAATAGTTTAGTGGTATCTAATAGCATAATTGATAAAAACTCCTCAGCCCTCAGCCCACGCTGACCTAGCAGGAACCAAGCTTGCTAAAAAGCAGGCACACTGACTCACAGGTAAATAGCTCCCATCAATTCAGGACCGGGATTTAACAGGCTAGAAGAGGAGCATGTCTCCTTCACACAGGCACCTCTTATGCTAGGGCAGGCATCTATTCAGAGGCCCAGTTAGGGAGGCCAGTGCTCTTGATCCAAGGGGGCATACAGGTAGCTCAAGTACTTGATGAGCTATAGCAAGCACCTTAGCATTTGTTTTTAAAAAGCAGTCTGAACACACGCTGAACCAGAAAACATAGGAAGCTGTAAGTAGTGAAAAGTGTTTTGCTCATCTGGGGCAAAACAATCCCTGTGGTTTAAGAGCTACCAACCTTTAAGAATAAAACCAAAATATTCTCATGTACATCTGTATAATACTCTTTATTACTTCCACTGCAGCTTAAAAAAATTTTTTTATGAAAGATGATTTTTTTGATATCACATTTTTATGGACTCAAAGAGATTTCTTAGAGGAGAAAGAGTTAGTTAAAATTTAGTAATACCTTACCAGAGTCTCAGAGCTGAGTTCTCTCCCTGGTTAAATCATCCAGCTAGGTCACAGTGTCCTCAGCTGCATGCTGCTGCTAATTAATACTGCCCGTGGTGACGGCACCCAATGTCATTAGGACACAGAACAGTCGTAAGTCCCATCCTGAAAAGGTTCCTCCTCCTCTGCTCGCATTGTGTCCTCCTCTTTCCGGCTGACCAAACTGCTACCTCCAACCTCGCCCTGGGGGATGCTCCCTTGGCTGGAGGAGCTCCTGTTCTCCTCTGCCCGGGGGGTTGTCTGTTCAGGAGTCTTACCCACAGTTATTGGCTGGAAGGCTTCAGGCTGGACCTGCTCTTCTGTTATCTCACTGAGCTTCTGCAGTTGTGGCTTAATGATGTTTAAAAATGGCTTATATCCAGGACTAAGGAGAAGAAAAAGGAAATTAGCTCTCCTCTGCCACATTCAAAAGGCTCCATAGCATGTTATGGATGAATTCCTACCAAGCACTGATATAGTAAGGTCAATGAGCTTGTGGGGGAGGGGAGGAGGCACAGAAGGGTCGGGAGGAAAGGCTTTTTAGGTGCCAAGGCCACCAGTGAGGGAGCAGCACATAATGTAAGTGTGAGCACAAAGAGCAAAGACTGATATTCTTTATCCAGTATTACGATTAAAAATCGTATTCTATAATCTAAGCACCGATAGGATTTTAGACTTGAAAAACAGGACCTTCAGAGAACATTTAACATGAATGAATCTACCAATTAAGGAAAACTAGACCCAAGTAAGGGAAATCCCAAATCCACACATAACTGGCGACAAAGGGGTAGAATCCCAGGCTCTTTTAACTTCATTCACTACTATTAATTTGGGCTTATTAGTAATTGCCATGGAATGTTAAATTCACACAGACCTTAAATTTTTATCTTCTCAAGCAGATGTTTTTAGGTTATTACCTTCTACTTGACAGAACTAAAGATCTCAAGTTCCACCCTAGATCTAAGATCATTTGTACTGCATCAGTCTTGAGTCAGTGACACGTATTCACTGACCAACACTATCTCAATGGATATTACTCCTGGTATAAAATGGTAACTAAAGGAACTAGCCTTTAAAATGAATATACAAAAGGAGTTTTTATCTCTAGCAACCTAAAAAATCTCCAAATAAATGAACCAGAACTAAGCCTTAATGTGAAAGGACAGGATTCACCAAAGGACCGTGAAGATAACAAACCTAATGAAACTAGCACTTACCAATCTGTAGAGGCCCATCTGTCCACAGCATGCAGCCCTGTCTTTATGTTCTGTAACATCTCTCCATCTACCTCTGAAGATTGTATAATAACCAAAATCTGGTTGATTATTGAGGATTCTCTGAGAATCAGGCCTATAACAACACACCAGTCCAGACATCCTGCCTCCATGAAGATGTGTAGCAAATACCTACATATATAAGCAGAAACACAAACGACTGATGCTAAAAACGATCTACAGATGTACATAAGGGCAATCATTATCGGGAAAGTAGCCTCTGTACCCAATTTGCCCAAATATCCTGAGTAGGCATTCTATGCTTTCAAAATGCTGAGAAACTCACCGAAGCTGAACCTGGGATCTGTGAGGTCCTTTACTTGCCAACTCCATGGAGATGTGCTCTAGGTCTGACTGAGTTAAACTGAGTGTGGAGAAATTTTCATCCACCATTGTCCAGTCTCCATCCACCATGGAGCTACTTTCAGTCAAGTCTGTGGCTGAACCAATACTGCATTCATCACCTGATGAAGAATTGCCAAAAGTTACAAACTAGCTTCATATAGAAAATATGTTTTCCTTTCATTATAAATATTAGCTGTCTCTCAGATGTTGATTTCTCTTCAGGATTTTGAGACCAAAACATTAAATCCACTACTAAAACTCCCATGTTACATTAATAATAATAGATATAAAAAAAAATTATTAGAGGTAACCAGGCCTTATGTGCCTTCATACTACCTAAAAAGTAGTCTTGCCCACCTCTGAAAAAAAAAAAAAACCTAGCAATAATCTGTCTTTTTTTTTTGGGGGGGGGGGGGCTGGGGGCATGCTTTGCGGCTTGTGGGATTTTAGTTCCCTGACCAGGGGTTAAACCTGGGCCCCCTTCGCAGTGAGAGTACAGAGTCCTAACCACTGGACCGCCAGGGAATTCTCGATCACGTTTTTAGATTCAATTACCAATTTACAATACAGAGGAAACTGTCTAAACCATGAAAATGCAATAACCTAAAATCCACATCATGAGAAAATCCACAGAAGCAAGTTTATTCAATGAATAAACTGCAAGGGGAAAAAAAAGAGAAATGGGGAGGGGGAACAATCACTAAAAAGAAAATTAAAAAACATAATCACAGTGTGTGAATCTTATTTGGATCTTGATTCAAACCATAAAAAAATTACATTATAAAACAGTTGGAATTTGAATATTTACTGGATATTTGATGGTATTAAGGAATTACTATTAAATTTTTAGCGAGATGTTAATGGTGTAATTATCATTATCTTCAAGAAGAGTCTTCAGAAATATATACTGAAATGTTCACAGATAAAATATATCCTGTCTCGGATTTAGTTCAATAATACAGGAAGGGGAAAGTGGATAAAACAAATTTGTTCCTGACTTGGTAATAACTGGAGTGGGGGCTGGGGGGAGGGTGTCCATTATACTATTATTTCTCCTTTTTAAATATGTTTGAAGTGACCTCTTTAGAAAGTTTTCTAAAAAAAAAAAAGCAATGATGCCACCTCACGTCCATTAGGATGCTGCTATCAACAAAACCAGCAAGTAAGTGTTGGTGAGGATGTGGCAAACCTGGAATCCTTGCCAATGTTGGTAGGAATGTAAAATGGTGCAGCTGCTATGGGAAAAAAATTGAAAATAGAATTACCATGTGATCTGCCAATCCTACTTCTGGGTATATACCCAAAAGAACTGGAAGTAGGGTCTCGAAGAGACCTCCCATGTTCACTGTACTCCCACATTCATTAGGGCATAACTCACAATCAACCAAAAGGTGGAAGCAATGCAAATGTCCCGTGATGGATGGATAAAATGTGTTATAAACACATAATGGAATATTATTCAGCCTTAAAAAGAAAGGAAATTTCCATGCATGCTACAACAGGGATGAACTTTGAGAACATTATGCTAAGTGAAAGAAGCCAGACACAAAAAGACAAATACACAGAGACAGAAAATAGAATGGTAGTTGCCAGGAGTTGGGGGAGAGAGGGATGGGGAGCTGTTATTCAGAGTACAGAGTTTTGGTTTTGCAAGATGAAAAGAATTAAGAGTTCTGCAGGTTGGTTGCACAACAATAAAAATGTAGTTAATACCACTGAACTGTACACTTAAAAATGGTTAAGATAGTAAATTTTTACATGTATTCTACCAAAATTTAAAAAGAAAGTCATGGCAGCTAAATGCCTCTCCACATAGCAGAAGCTCCGGTAACAGCGATGACACACTGAAAATCAAACATCAGGTGAATGCCTGGCCATTAAAAAACTCCAGAAAATCAGACCAATTGCTACTTAAGTTCTTATATAAACCTAAACATAAATCACTTTAAAACTTCTTCAACCTGTAATGTAACCATTACTATAATTGCAGAAGCTGACACACATTTTTTGATAAAGGGTCAGACAGTAATATTTTAGGCTTTGAAGGCTAAGAGGCAAAATTAAGGATATCATGCAGGAATTTATAAGAGAAAAAAATTTTTCCATAAATTTGTATCAGTGAAATAAAAAAATAGAAGATAACTGGGTACAATTTTTCATGATACGGGTCTACCTATGAGAAGAATGGAATTCTTTACACACGGATAACATTTTGCTTACTTGAGGTTCAAAGTTAGTGTTTCTGTATCATCAAAGTTGATTACAAAGGTTCATTTATTAGTGCTGAGCTGTAATGAGAATTTACCTATTTCATTTATCTAAAATAAACATGGCAAAGTATAGTCAAGGCCAATATGGCCTTGCTCTAGTAACTATCCACCCCTCCAGCAGATACAAATGGCTAATCCTCAAGGACATATCTTGAAAGAAAAGAGTGAAGCTCTCTCTCTGAAGTGCTATAGCATATAAACTTTCCTCCACAGGAACTGAAGAGGAGCTAGGGTTTAAAATGATATCTACCTTTATTAGATAAAGGTGAAAGGAAGGCGTCTTGCATCTGTGGTCCATGGGATGAGGCTGTGTCTATTTCATGATGCGTGGGGCCAATGTTGCCGAGCCAGCTCCGACTTCGTTGGACATTAGAGATGCCAGCGTCTATCTCAAGGTTCAAAAATGGGTCAGCTGACTGGGACGTTAACAGCTGCTCTCCCACTGCAAGGTAGGTCCAAAAACAAAGAAAAAAATGGGAATTAAAGGTGCACACACTGCCATTTCCAATTCAGTTCTTTCAGCTTCTCTTCCCTCACCAACCCCAAATACTAAAAGTTCAGAGCTAATTACTGTCCCTATACTGCATCATCCATCCACTGAACCAGGGATGTGGGACTGTAACAGAATGGACTGACTATATAACGCCACCCAGCAGTCATCTTATATCATCGTGTATCTTACTAGAACTAGGCAAAACTTTATTCTGTTCATCTTTAAATGATTTTCCTTGGTTTTACCATGACATGAAGTTTCCAAATGCCATAATAAAGGTTTGTTTGAATTTTCATAAGTGATAATAATTACAACAGTCTTCTTTAAAAGACCTGAACTAAAAAAACTTTTTTCTTTTATCAAAATACAGTTTCACTTTGTCCTCTCGTAATTTAGAAGATGGCCCAAGCTCTCAAGATGCATTTTTACCATTTCTCTGGAATGAGTCCTGTCAGATAAGTCACAATTTAGCTTATTTTGAGGTCTGTGATTAATAACTCCTTCCTACAAAAAACAAATGTGGGAGCTTCTATGTTCAGTCAATGCTCAACTTGCTGATCATCTGATACAACAATTGGCTGGATTTATAAATTAGACTTAAAGGTCATAAGACCTAGAGACATATGTTCTACTTTATTTACATCCTTAGTCAAATGGTGGATGTTCCAAGTGATGCACCAAAAGTTAGCTTTTATCTGTTCTGACCGTGGAATGAAAAGACTTCCTTGAATATCAACTAACAGCAAAATGTCTACATATTTGGAGCAAAATACAATCCTCCCTGTACAAGTAACACAAAGCCTACATTACCTGTTCGGTATTTTCCATTTCTGAAAGGAGAACTGAGAGAAGAAGCTGGGATGATGGGAAGTGGCCACAGGAAATCTTTGTGGAGTCTCTTCAGGGCTAACACAAAGTTGTCTACTCGGGCAGCTCGGGTACGTTCCTTGCATAGCCAACTAATTAGTTCAAAGCCCAGCTGCGCTGCAAAGCAGCCGAGATCCTTTAGCCGAACTTCTTCTAAGAGACGCCGGGCATGTCTCCAGAGCATCATATCAATATACATGTTCTCAGCACAGTCACTGTCTTTGCTCCATCTGTAAGTGGGAACACAAGAAAGCTACAGAACAATCTTCACTGGAGGACTTCAAATACTTTTATGAAGTAACACTGAAAACGCTGACAAGGAGGTAAGACATCTAAGATCTAATTCTGATTGAAGCTAAAGTATTAGGGCTTCTCCATGTGATACCACAATCTATTAAACAACACCTGGATCATAGTAGCCTCTTAAAACATATTTGTATAATGAAAACATAGAATAGGAAAGAACAGGAGACTGACTAAGTCAAACCAGGAAGAGGATGGTAGCTGGATAAAGGAAAGAAAGGGAGCAAAAAAATGCTGTATTTGGAAAGACCAATGAAAAGAGGGAAGATCAGAGCAAAGGAACTAACGAGAGAGAAGCACAGTGAAATGAAGTCTCTTAATGTGAGTTTTACAGACACATCAAAACGGATTTTTAAAAATTAACTGCTAAATATATTCTATTGTCCCTTATTCATGTGAGCTGACGTGGTATAACTGGTCTGGTCACTGGGTGACGGGGTGCTTTCAGCAAGAGGCAGTATTGGAGCAGGACTGCCTAGATTCAGATGTTGGCTCTGCCACGCATTAGTTGTACAAACATAAAGCAAATTTATTTTTCTGGGCCTCTGTTTTTCACCTGTGTAATGTGGAACGGTATCTACCCATATGGAGCTGTTGCAAGGACTGAAAGACCTACACATGGAAATGCTTAGAACCGTGCCTAGCACATAGTGAGTGCTTAGTATATATTAGCCAGCACTTCTAAATTCAGGGGCATGGCTGAGAAGCTACTGTTTGCCTGGCAATTGTTTACAATCCTCCATGGTTGCATTTAACTTGTTTATAGTCCATGACTGTGTGTGTTTGTTTGTGTGTGTGTGTGTGTGGGTGTGTGTGTGTGTGTGCATGCTGGGAATGGGGCTGTATTAATGGCTGTGATAAGAAAAAGCAGTAAAACATCACAATAAAAAATGTTCAATAAGCTCTCACTATGTGTCAGGCACTGTAGTAAGAATACACACAGAACCAAATAATACAGGAAGGAATACAAGGACCTCACAAAACGGAGGAAATTCTATTTTATAATGTTCAGTATGAGTTCATAGTTACCTCTCAGGAGAAATAACCCATCTACGTGTAATGTAGGTTTCAGGCTCCAGGATACACTTCTTTTTGGCTTCCACTGTTTAATGACTTCTCCACTCAAAAGAGTCACAGGAGAGTCAAGTACATGAGAACTAAATTTTACTTTTTGTCAAGAGGTATAGTTGGAAAGAAGGGTAAAACTGCTGACTGTAAGAAGGCTTTTGTTTTGTTTTGTTTTTTTGTGGTACGCGGGCCTCTCACTGCTGTGG
The DNA here is from genome assembly GCF_005190385.1 of Monodon monoceros. Taxonomy (NCBI): domain Eukaryota; kingdom Metazoa; phylum Chordata; class Mammalia; order Artiodactyla; family Monodontidae; genus Monodon; species Monodon monoceros. The sequence continues at coordinate 57,683,521 of NW_021703782.1, forward strand.
CCTCTCCCGTTGTGGAGCACAGGCTCCGGACGTGCAGGCTCAGCGGCCATGGCTCACGGGCCCAGCCGCTCCACGGCATGTGGGATCTTCCCGGACCGGGGCACGAACCCGTGTCCCCTGCATCGGCAGGCGGACTCTCAACCACTGCGCCACCAGGGAAGCCCTGTAAGAAGGCTTTTGAATTATCTGCAGATTTATCTGTCTTCCTTTTTATTCTGGTCCTCTATTATCAGAGGTAATTTAAAGTTAGTGGCATTCAGCATGGGCGCACCAAGATCTACTCCAGTACAAAGGGCAGAAACTGTACAAAGAATAAAGAAGTGAACTTTGGAGAAAGAAAAAAGGGAAGCCTTTTTGGAATGTAAAAAGGAATTGCAATTGGATCAAATAGTTGTTTTCCCAAGATGCAATTTTACAAACACCCTGAAATGCAATGTGTCGCAGAATGCCCTAAAACCAGTAACAGCTCTTCATTCTTTTACCTTTTTCCAGAAGGGCCAGACGGCATACTTAGTGTTTTCTGTAAGCTGAATTTACTAGCAGGTACATTTTCAGCTGACTGGGATAAACTGATGCTTCGATTCCTGAAGAACTCAAATCCACCACTTGAACTGGGTTCCTATGATTACACACCGTACAGTTAGAGGAAGATGCCACGTGGGTGTAATGGCCTAGAGAAGCTGTGCAATTCTGCAACTAACCTGAGCTGTAGGTGTGGATGGAGGTGTCTCAGATTCTCCAGAGCCAATGGCTTTAAGAAATCGAATCATGTGTCGACACAGGTCCCACTTGCTTTGTTCCAGGGCTGTGTTGAACAGAAGGGTGGCATGCTGCCTACTTACTGCTGGTACTTCCATGTTCTAGAAAAACAACCAAGGAAGACAAGAATTCCTTTTATACTACAAATGACTTGGGAAGATATAAGCAATTCTTTATCTCCATGGTTCCCTAAACCCAGAGAAGTAATGCAGCTACAACAATGGGAATAGTTTAACAGTAAAATTAAAAGAAGCATTAAAAAGTACCATACAAGGAAAAGTGAGGCAAATACTCTGCTGGTGTAATATAATTTATGATTTCTTGAACTCCCATTATTGCCAGATATCTTACATAAACCTTACATATTCTTTCATTTCTCCTAGTGACTCTCAAAACATGTATATCATTCCCATTTTACAGATGAGAAAACTGAGTTAAATAACTGTTGAAGATCAACAGAAAAGAATATAAATTTGTCTCCCTGACTCCAAAAAAGCTCAGGTCTATTTCCTGCGACAGAGAGTTTTCTGAAAATGTGACTAAAAAAAATCTTTGCCTTAGGCAATAGTATGTAGTCCTGCTACACAATGAGCATTCTCTGTAATTTTTTCACAAATTTAAACTTGCTGCTTCCCTTGGCCTTCATGGAAAGGTGCCTAACAGGCAAATTCAACTGTAATTATTATCTGTCAATCCACAGCAACTTAGGAATTCTGATCAAGTTTCTAATTCCATTGCTTGGGAGATCACTGAAAGTCTAAGGAGTGACCTAAAACAAAACACAGCTGCATTTATTGTTTGTTTTTATGACTGTGTGGCCTTTTAAGAATACCCAAGGAATCACAGAATCTCGAGGCCACTTAGCTTCTGCCTGAATATCCCCTCTGGTTTCAATCAGTTGCCATGAAGCAAATAAACTGACAGGAAAACTGCTTCAGGCAGAATTTCAAACAAGGTTTATGGTTAGCTTCTTTAATCAATGAAAACAACTCTGCAGTAATTTTAAAGAACTTTTAAATGTAACCTATCAAATTCACATCAGACTAATAGGAAAGCAAACTATCAAGCCCTTTTGTCAAATGTATAATGAAACAAATTTTCAGGAGTCTCAAAGAACCCATTATTTTGAGAAAAACTGTGTAATTACTGCAGCAGGTTTGGGTCTTCCCTGCTTGCTATGGGGAGCCTCAGGTAAGGTGCTCTGTTGTAACCCACATTCTAATCAGAGTCCCCTCAGCAATTCCACACTATAAGGAAAGAGATTATTGTGGAGAGCTCAGACAAACCCACTGATATTCAAAATAATTCTTTATTATTATGTCTCTTACATATTTCAATAATCTTATGTAATATGTGCATATCATTATATGTACTATGATATATAATATGTATATACATATATGTATACATACACTTCTTCAATATTATTCAAAACAATACTGTAAACTCATTAATTTGTTTTAGGCCTATTTATGGACAAACAGGATTAAAAAAACACAACCCTGCAATGTTGCTTTACGATAGTAAAGAAATTTTCTGCCGTCATATGGTAAGATTGAGTTCTTCAAAAGGAAAGATAAAAACTGAACAGAGGAGGAGAGGGGGAAGATGGCGAAGAATAAGACACAGAGATCACCTTCCTCCCCACAGATACATCAGAAATACATCTACACGTGGAACAACTCCTACAGAACACCTACTGAACTCTGACAGAAGACCTCAGACCTCCCAAAAGGCAAGAAACTCCCCACGTACCTGGGTAGGGCAAAAGAAAAAAGAAAAAACAGAGACAAAAGAATAGGGACGGGACCTGCACCAGTGGGAGGGAGCTGTGAAGGAGGAAAGGTTTCCACACACCAGGAAGCCCCTTCGCGGGTGGAGACTGTGGGTGGCGGAGTGGGAAGCTTCAGAGCCACGGAGGAGAGCACAGCAACAGGGGTGTGGAGGGCAAAGTGGAGAGATTCCCGCACAGAGGATCGGTGCCGACCGGCACTCACCAGCCCGAGAGGATTGTCTGCTCACCCACCGGGGCGGCCGGGGCTGGGAGCTGAGGCTCGGGCTTCGGAGGTCGGATCCCAGGGAGAGGACTGGGGTTGGCGGTGTGAACACAGCCTGAAGGGGGCTAGTGCGCCACGTCTAGCCGGGAGGGAGTCCGGGAAAAAGTCTGGAGCTGCCGAAGAGGAAAAAGATTTTTTCTTCCCTCTGTTTCCCGGTGTGCGAGGAGAGGGGATTAAGAGTGCTGCTTAAAGGAGCTCCAGAGACGGGCGCGAGCCGTGGCTATCAGCGCAGACCGCAGAGATGGGCATGAAATGCTAAGGCAGCTGCTGCCGCCACCAAGAAGCCCGTGTGTGAGCACAGATCACTATCCACACACCCTTCCGGGGAGCCTGTGCAGCCCGCCACTGCCAGGGTCCTGGGATACAGGGACAACTCCTCCGGGAGAATGCACAGCACGCCTCAGGCTGGTGCAACGACACGCCGACCTCTGCCGCCGCAGGTTCGCCCCGCACTCCGTGCCCCTCCCTCCCCCCTCCCCCGGCCTGAGTGAGCCAGAGCCCCCAAAGCAGCTGCTCCTTTAACCCCGTCCTGTCTGAGCAAAGAACAGACGCCCTCCGGTGACCAACACGCAGAGGCGGGTCCAAATCCAAAGTTGAGCCCCGGAAGCTGTGCGAACAAAGAAGAGAAAGGGAAATCTCTCCCAGCAGCTTCAGGAGCAGCGGATTATCTCCACAGTCAACGTGATGTACCCTGCATCGGTGGAATACATGAATAGACAACGAATCATCCCAAATTGAGGAGGTGGACTTTGAGAGCAAGATATATTATTTTTTCCCCTTTTCCTCTTTTTGTGAGTGTGTATGTGTATGCTTCTGTGTGAGATTTTGTCTGTATAGCTTTGCTTCCACCATTTGTCCTAGGGTTCTGTCTGCCCGTTGTTTTTGTTTTCTACTTAAAAAAATTTTTTTTCTTAATTATTTTTTATATTAATGACATTTATTTTATCTTACTTTATTTTATTTTATCCTCTTTCTTTCTGTTTTTCTTTCTTTCTTTCTACTTTTTCTCCCTTTTATTCTGAGTCATGTGGATGAAAGGCTCTTGGTGCTGCAGCCAGGAGTCAGTGCTGTGCCTCTGAGGTGGGAGAGCCAACTTCATGACACTGGTCCACAAGAGACCTCCCAACTCCATGTAATATCAAACGGCGAAAATCTCCCAGAAATCTCCATCTCAACCCCAACACCCAGCTTCACTCAACGACCAGCAAGCTACAGTGCTGGACACCCTATGCCAAACAACTAGCAAGACAAGAACACAACCCCACCCATTAGCAGGGAGGCTGCCTAAAATCATAATAAGGCCACAGACACCCCAAAACACACCACCAGATGTGGACCTGCCCACCAGAAAGACAAGATCCAGCCTCATCCACCAGAACACAGGCACTAGTCCCCTCCACCAGGAAATCTACACAACCCACTGAACCAGCTTTAGCCACTGGGGACAGACACCAAAAACAACGGGAACTACGAACCTGCAGCCTGCAAAAGGGAGATCCTAAACACACTAAGATAAGCAAACTGGGAAGACAGAAGAACACACAGCAGATGAAGGAGCAAGATAAAAACCCACCAGACCTAACAAATGAAGAGGAAATAGGCAGTCTACCTGAAAAAGAATTCAGAATAATGATAGTAAAGATGATCCAAAATCTTGGAAAGAGAATAGAGAAAATGCAAGAAACATTCAACAAGGACCTAGAAGAACTAAAGAGGAAACAAGCAACGATGAACAACACAATAAATGAAATTAAAAATGCTCTAGAAGGGATCAATAGCAGAATAACTGAGGCACAAGAATGGATAAGTGACATGGAAGATAAAACAGTGGAAATAACTACTGCAGAGCAGAATAAAGAAAAAAGAATGAAAAGAACTGAGGACAGTCACAGAGACCTCTGGGACAACATTAAATGAACCAACATTCGAATTATAGGGATCCCAGGAGAAGAGAAAAAGGGACTGAGAAAATATTTGAAGAGATTATAGTTGAAAACTACCCTAATATGGGAAAGGAAATAGTTAATCAAGACCAGGAAGCACAGAGAGTCCCATACAGGATAAATCCAAGGAGAAACATGCCAAGACACATATTAATCAAACTGTCAAAAATTAAATACAAAGAAAACATATTAAAAGCAGCAAGGGAAAAAAAACAAATAACACAAAAGGGAATCCCCATAAGGTTAACAGCTGATCTTTCAGCAGAAACTCTGCAAGCCAGAAGGGACTGGCAGGACATATTTAAAGCGATGAAGGAGAAAAACCTACAACCAAGATTACTCTACCCAGCAAGGATCTCATTCAGATTTGATGGAGAAATTAAAACCTTTACAGACAAGCAAAAGCTGAGAGAGTTCAGCACCACCAAACCAGCTTTACAACAAATGCTAAAGGAACTTTTCTAGGCAAGAAACACAAGACAAGGAAAAAACCTACAATAACAAACCCAAAACAATTAAGAAAATGGGAATAGGAACATACATATCAATAATTACCTTAAATGTAAATGGATTAAATGCTCCCACCAACAGACACAGACTGGCTGAATGCATACAAAAACAAGACCCACATATATGCTGTCTACAAGAGACCAACTTCAGACCTAGGGACACATACAGACTGAAAAGTAAGGGGATGGAAAAAGATATTCCATGCAAGTGGAAACCAAAAGAAAGCTGGAGTAGCAATTCTCATATCAGACAAAATAGACTTTTAAACAAAGACTATTAGAAGAGACAAAGAAGGACACTACATAATGATCAAGGGATCGATCCAAGAAGAAGATATAACAATTGTAAATATTTATGCACCCAACATAGGAGCACCTCAATACATAAGGCAAATACTAACAGCCATAAAAGGGGAAATCGACAGTAACACATTCATAGTAGGGGACTTTAACACCCCACTTTCACCAATGGACAGATCATCCAAAATGAAAATAAATAAGGAAACACAAGCTTTAAATGATACATTAAACAAGATGGACTTAATTGATATTTATAGGACATTCCATCCAAAAACAACAGAATACACATTTTTCTCAAGTGCTCATGGAACATTCTCCAGGATAGATCATATCTTGGGGCACAAATCAAGCCTTTGTAAATTTAAGAAAATTGAAATTGTATCGAGTACCTTTTCCGACCACAACGCCATGAGACTAGATATCAATTACAGGAAAAGATCTGTAAAAAATACAAACACATGGAGGCTAAACAATACACTACTTAAGAACGAAGTGATCACTGAAGAAATCAAAGAGGAAATCAAAAAATACCTAGAAACAAATGACAATGGAGACACGACAACCCAAAACCTATGGGATGCAGCAAAAGCAGTTCTAAGAGGGAAGTTTATAGCAATACAATCCTACCGTAAGAAACAGGAAACATCTCAAATAAACAACCTAAACTTGCACCTAAAGCAATTAGAGAAAGAAGAACAAAAAAACCCCAAAGTTGGGCTTCCCTCTTGGTGCAGTGGTTGGGAGTCCGCCTGCCGACGCAGGGGACACGGGTTCGTGCCCTGGTCTGGGAAGATCCCACATGCAACGGAGCGTTTGGGCCTGTGAGCCATGGCCGCTGGGCCTCACCACCTCTCACCACTCTTATTCAACATAGTTTTGGAAGTTTTAGCCACAGCAATCAGAGAAGAAAAGGAAATAAAAGGAATCCAAATCAGAAAAGGAGAAGTAAAGCTGTCACTGTTTGCAGATGACATGATACTATACATAGAGAATCCTAAAGATGCTACCAGAAAACTACTAGAGCTAATCAATGAATTTGGTAAAGTAGCAGGATACAAAATTAATGAACAGAAATCTCTGGCATTCCTGTATACTAATGATGAAAAATCTGAAAATGAAATTAAGAAAACACTCCCATTTACCACTGCAGCAAAAAGAATAAAATATCTAGGAATAAACCTACCTAAGGAGATAAAAGACGTGGATGCATAAAATTATAAGACACTGATGAAAGAAATTAAAGATGATACAAATAGATGGAGAGATATACCATGTTCTTGGATTGGAAGAATCAACACTGGAAAATGACTCTACTACCCAAAGCAATCTACAGATTCAATGCAATCCCTATCAAACTACCACTGGCATTTTTCACAGAACTAGAACAAAAAATTTCACAATTTGTATGGAAACACAAAAGACCCCAAATAGCCAAAGCAATCTTGAGAACGAAAAACGGAGCTGGAGGAATCAGGCTCCCTGACTTCAGACTATACTACAAAGCTACAGTAATCAAGACAGTATGGTACTGGCACAGAAACAGAAATATAGATCAATGGAACAGGATAGAACGCCCAGAGATAAACCCATGCACATATGGTCAACTTATCTTTGATAATGGAGGCAAGAATATAAAGTGGAGAAAAGACAGCCTCTTCAATAAGTGGTGCTTGGAAAACTGGACAGGTACATGTAAAAGTATGAGATTAGAACACTCCCTAACACCATACACAAAAATAAGCTCAAAATGGATTAAAGACCTAAATGTAAGGCCAGAAACTCTCAAAGTCTTAGAGGAAAACATAGGCAGAACACTCTATGACATAAATCACAGCAAGATCCTCTTTGACCCACCTCCTAGAGAAATGGAAATAAAAACAAAAATAAACAAATGGGACCTAATGAAACTTCAAAGCTTTTGCACAGCAAAGGAAACCATAAACCAGATGAAAAGACAACGCTCAGAATGGGAGAAAATATTTGCAAATGAAGCAACTGACAAAGGATTAATCTCCAAAATTTACATGCAGTTCATGCAGCTCAATAATAAAAAAAACAAACAACCTCGTCCAAAAATGGGCAGAAGACCTAAATAGACATTTTTCCAGGGAAGATATACAGATTGCCAACAAACACATGAAAGAATGCTCAACATCATTAATCATTAGAGAAATGCAAATCAAAACTACAATGAGATATCATCTCACACCGGTCAGAATGGCCATCATCAAAACATCTAGAAACAACAAATGCTGGAGATGATATGGAGAAAAGGGAACACTCTTGCACTGCTGGTGGGAATGTAAATTGATACAGCCACTGTGGAAAACAGTATGGAGGTTCCTTAAAAAACTGCAAATAGAACTACCACATGACCCAGAAATCCCACTACTGGGCATATACCCTGAGAAAACCATAATTCAAAAAGAGTCATGTACCAAAATGTTCATTGCAGCTCTATTTACAATAGCCAGGGGATGGAAGCAACCTAAGTATCCATCATCGGATGAATGGATAAAGAAGATGTGGCACATATGTACGATGGAATAACACTCAGCCATAAAAAGAAACGAAATTGAGTTATTTGTAGTGAGGTGGATGGACCTAGAGTCTGTCATACAGAGTGAAGTAAGTCAGAAAGAGAAAAACAAATACCGTATGCTAACACATATATATGGAATCGAAGGAAAAAAAAAAGCTCATGAAGAACCTAGGGGTAAGACGGGAATAAAGACACAGACGTACTAGAGAATGGACTTGAGGATATGGGGAGGGGGAAGGGTAAGCTGTGACAAAGTGAGAGAGTGCCATGGACATATATACACTACCAAACGTAAAATAGATAGCTAGTGGGAAGCAGCCACATGGCACAGGGACATCAGTTCGGTGCTTTGTGACCACCTAGAGGGGTGGGATAGGGAGGGTGGGAGGGAGGGAGATGCAAGAGGGAAGAGATATGGGAACATATGTATAACTGATTCACTTTGTTGTAAAGCAGAAACTAACACAGCATTATAAAGCAATTACGCTCCAATAAAGATGTTTAAAAAAAAAAAAAAAGGGCTTCCCTGGTGGCGCAGTGGTTGAGAGTCCGCCTGCCAATGCAGGGGACACGGGTTCATGCCCCGGTCCGGGAAGATCCCACACTCCACGGAGCGGCTGGGCCCGTGAGCCATGGCCACTGAGCCTGCGCATCCGGAGCCTGTCCTCCGCAGCGGGAGAGGCCACAGCAGTGACAGGCCCGCATACCGGAAAAAAAAAAAAAAAAGAACAGAAAACATGACTGTAATAGTTCTTTAAACACAATCACAGTGCCAACACAGGACATTTGCCTTCCTTTTCCTCTAGGTTTACGCTCAACAATTCTTATACCTTTGTAAGAAGAGAATTGTTACCTGTAAAATAATAAGGTACGAGGCAGCAGTATCCAAATCCTGAGCCATCAAACATTCCTCAAACAAGTCCTTGGGGTTTCCAACGGCTGCAAAAAGGTAATTCCACAGGGCATATTCAGTCTTCCTGGCACAATGAACAACTGTCTGCAGGAAGAGTGGGAACTCGGTGATAAATTTTGCCACAGTGGGAAGCAGAGGGTCGGGAATGGGCTCCCGTGAGGTAGCTTCTTCTTCCAGCACTTCATGGAGCATGAGCTCCAGCACGTGAGGAAAGTAAGGTAACGCGGCACAGGACTGGGCTAAGAGCAAGGCTTGTTCCCCAAGGTTCCTCACCAGCAGCTGACGCAGAATGTGGTGGAGGTAGATCTGAGAGGTTCTCTCCACAACACAGAAAGGGAAGAGCACCTCCAGCTGTTCCCTAGCACTGTTCCGAGTATACAAGGAATCATACAGTACAGTGTCATTGACAGCACCAAGGACTAATGCATCTTCAAACAGAACAGCCAGGGGGTAGATATTTATGTGGAAAGGCAGCATGATCCGCTGAGACAAGAAGGAATGGGGCTTCCGGTGATCCCTAGGGAAGAGAGGGAGCCAGACTTTCATCCCTGAACCTCCACAGCTCAGCCAGAGGGCCTCCAAAAGGTGACGCTTTTGTTTATTTGCTCGACACGTGGTCCAGACATTTTCAACAGACTGGGCTAGTACAACAGGAGGACAGAATGGCAGCTGGAGAAGGAGAGACAGAAATCAGTTTTTCCCCTATTAAATTTGTAGATTCCTAAGTTTTCCTAGGTACTAGTTTCCCAAATCTTTCAAAATGACAGTATAAATTTTGGGGAAAATTAGGGGAATTTATTTAGAGTCAGAGTTAATAGTAGTACCCTGCCTTTCAAAGTATGTGTATTTAAATCTAAAAAAACCCCAAAAGAACACCACCCCCCACCCCAAGGAACTTCACCAATTTATCCTGTTTTCCCATTAGAATTTGTAAATAATAATGCCTAAGCAGTAACATCCGGCATACAGAGCATTTTATTATCATTTTAGGATCTCATCTTCCACCCTTCACAAACAGTCTTGTACCCAGAGGCTTAAGACTTATTTTATGTACTTACTCACTTTCCAAATCACAAGATAATACTCTCCTCTTAAATTCTTTTATTCCTTCATCCTCCTCCCATACATTCTTAACGTTTTAAATGACTTGCACTTTACTCACAAGTTTCCTTTGGTTAGTGTTACTGTCCTTCTCCCGGATCTGAGGGCCTGATCTGTCCCTCTGCATCATGATGAGCTGTCCTGCAAGATTTAGCATAATGCTCTCTGCATCACGAGCCTGAAAGAAAAATAAATTGTATTTATAAAAATTAATAGGTATGTTTTCAGCATTTCCCTTGCCAATGCATAAGGTTTACAGTTTAAGCAAACAACAATATTGAGTGTGTACTATGTACAGTCATTCTGCTAGGCTCTGTGGAAATACAACGAGCTGTCTGGCTAGGGTAGAACAAGCTTAACACAATGTAATTAATGAACAATGTAAGTGAACATAAAATTGAGGGCAGAGCTGAATTATCCTGGAAAAACTAAAAGACCTTCAGAAGTTCATAAAAATGAGACATCGCTTCAGTGACCTGGCCGGCACAGCTAGACAGGGCTTAAAGGATGAGGTGGGACTTGAAAGGTGAGGTTAACCTACACGGGTGGGAGAAAAAGCGTTGGTACTTTAGTTGAAGAATGCAATATAAATGACACAGAGATAGGATAAAATAGTTCTACTGGGAAAGTGAGAACAATCTGGCTAAATTAGGGATGTTATGAGAAAAAATGCTGATGGTTAACAGACCTTCAAAGAGGGCTTGGAAAGTCAGGTAAAAATATAGCAGGAAATAAGCCACCATGTATGGTCCTTGAATAAGGGAGTTATTAAAAATTCTGAGTTATTCAGGATGGATTACTGAGGAGAGGAAGATATCATGGGTGGTGACTTCAAGAATGAAGGAAATAGTCTGCCTTTTTATTAAGGAAAATTTCAATCAAACCCCGAAGTAGAGAACCTAGTATAATGATTTTCACTGAACCCTATCACCCAGCTTTAAGTTTCAGGAGCACTGTTTTAAAATGAATCTCAGACATCAAGTCATTTTCACTTGTAAAGAGGAAAAAGCATTTTGATTAAAACAAAACAAAACAAAAACTTACTTATATTCTAGACATGAAGGGTAGGAAAAGAAAGCTGAATCAAAGATGATTTCAGGGAACTGAATCTAGGCGAGGTGCTACAAGTTAGGAGGAGAAAATAGTTTAGGGAAGGGAAACTGAAGAGTTTCCTTCTATTGCCCATTTTAAATTAGAAAGAATCTTAAGACTTTCAAGTAAAAACGTTGTGAGAGATGACTTAACTGGAGATGAATACCAGAATCATAACCATAAAGGCAAACCTGGTAAGCTGAAGGAAACAGATGAGTTTTCTGAGGCAAAGTATATGGGAGGCAAAAGAGCAGAGGGCCACTGTCTAAGCTTTTGAAGGCAAGAAGAGAAATCGAGCATGATGTCACAGACCAGAGAAGGAAAGAGTTTTAAGAAGGAAAGGATGATTATTCAAGGAAAGGATGATTATTCAGAAGACATGGATTATGTCCCAGCTTTGACTCTTGCTGGCTGGATGAATTTAAGCTGCCGATATCATTTAGGGTTTGGTAAAGAAAACAACCGTCACCCTATGTATTCTACTTGCAAAAAATATTCAGATATATGAAATGCTCTTTTGCACTGCTCTAAGACACAAGGGATTGTGTATAAAGAAATGGCAAAAGGGTACAGAATACTCACAGGCTCTGTTATTCTTTTTTGCTTTAGATCATATCCAGGTAGGTAGTAAGCATGATATGAACTGCTGTTAATTTACAAAGTAGGAATTTAAAAAATAACCCTACAAAATCTCCAAGCAACTGTCACAAAGCTCAAGAATTTTATTTGGAAAGAAATCTTCATTTCCCCACTTAGCACATAATGACATGAAAACTAAAAATTGAACATCTGTCCTAACACACGAGAAAAAGCAAATAACTTGGAGGTAAGAGAAGGAAAAATGGAATTTAAAAGCTATGTGGGAATTATAAGCGCTAGAGAGTAGAGGAAAAAGGAAAATGAATATGCAATGCCAAGAATCAAACAATATGACTGCTTGGGGACTGGCATAGCGACAAACTCCTCAAACACTTCAAAAGACCTAAAGAGCATTTACTGAAGTTCACTAAAATCTGATTAATGTTCATAATGACCACTTTTAAGTTTTAAGATGGTAAATTCACCACTACATTTTATACTACCTTCATTTTTTGAAAAAGCAAAATTCTTTTTTTTCCTTCAGCTCTACATGCAGTCAACATTTTCTACTGATAATATTACAATACGTAAGAACCGGTGACCACGACAGCCCTCTCAGGCAACTTTAATGAACTTTTCAGAAACTGACTGTAACATACAAGCAGGGACTACATGTATCCTCAAAATCCTAAATTTGAAGGAACCCAACATACCATCTCTTACCCTAAAAAATCCCTGGTAGATAATTCTCATTGGGAGCTTCAGAGACAAGGTGCTCACCTCTCTCCTGAGTGAAGGCCACCTTACTGTTGAACAGTTCTTACTGCTAGTTTTTTGTTGTTAAATCAAGACTTGCTTTGCTTTAAATCTTGGTCTTCCCTCTGTGCAAGATGTAATCAGTCTATTTCCTATTATATTTCAACTCACTTCTTAATCTGCTCTTTACCAAGTTAAGTATCTCCTCTTTGTAAAGGGCCCTCTTAAAATGGGGCACCCAGTATTACTGATGCCACTGATTGCCTAATAGTAGTATCTAGGATATACAAGGAGTCCTTTTTTTTCTAATATGACAACTTCAAACATGATCAAAAGTATGTAAAATGTACAACAAACAGCACCCCTTTATTCCCATCATCCAGATTCACAACTATCAAGGTTTGCTCCACCTATCCCTCTTTTCTTTTTACTTATTTTGCCAAAGCATTTTAAAAGATACCATGCCATTTTACCCCTATACATTTAATAGGCATCTCTAAAATATATGGATATTTGCTTATATAATCACAACGCCAATATCACATCTAAACGTAATAAAACGTACAACTATTCCTTAGTTCACATTTAAATACTGCAAATTGTTTCAACAGTGTCTTTTTATATATAGCCTATTTGAATCAAGATACAAATGAACTTACGCATGCATTTTGTTCTTATAGCTCGAAAGTCTTATTTAGAAGAATCTTTTCTTTTTTCCCCCACATTATTGACCTGCAGCTTTCCTATAAAATATCATTAAACTAAACCTCTTTCCCTGTATTTTCTGTGAATAGAAGATGACTCTAGAAGCTTGATTCAGATCAGGCTCAATGTTTTTGCTAGTAATTCTTCACGTGAACTTCAGGTTGCTTCACCCCAGGAAGCATGCCACATCTGGTTCTCCCACTTTTAGTGATGCTAAAATTGATTAATAAGGCTTGGGCATGACAACTTGATACCTTCATTGTAAAGTTCCCATCAACCTTTCATTGGTTTCATCCAATGATCACTGCCTGAATCACTCATTTCTTCACGGGCTGCAAAATGGTGATTCTTAAATTCTTACATTCATTCCACATCTTTTAGCTAGAGTTCTTCTGTAAAAGATAACTTCCCCTTATCAACTAGGACTATCTTGTTACATGAAGTAGAGTTTGCAGAGAAAAATGGGACCTGTATTTTACAGGCACTCAGTGGAAGTGCCTTAATAGGAAGTAAAAGACAGACTGGGCAGACAGGGATGACAAATAAATCCACACAGAACTTTCCTTTGAAAATGGGTTCCACATTGACATGAAGTTTGGAAACCAGTGGTATAATGGAAGGAGGCTTGGAATAGAAAGTTGTTAATACCTGGGTCCTGGTGACACTGCTACCTACACAGCTACTTTAACCAGAAGCTATGGGATTATCCCTTCTCTTTGTTCATAATTAACTAATCATGGAGTCCTCTATATGTCATATTCCTTCCACTTCTTTCCATCTTCTTTTCCCTACTCAAGTTCGGGCCACAGACACCATTCACCTAGATCATTACAATGGCCTTTCAGCTGCTCTCCCTACATCCAGTTCTGTCCCACTGTTTCATTTTCCTCCTTTGTAATGTTTACTCTAACATTATAAAGCTTAGATCTAATAACATCCAGCTTAAAACGCTTTAGACTTTAAGACAAACTCCAAAGTCCGTATTATCAATAAGACTCTCATCCTCTCATGCTCTATGTTCCAGTCACTCTGAAATTTCTTCCAATTCCCTGAATGCGTCATGTTCTCTCTTATCTATGGGCCTTTGAATACCATTCCCTCTGCCTGAAATTCCCCTTCTTTACTTAGATAACCGCCACTTGTTCTTCAGGTTTCAATTTAAATGATATAGAAATCTTCTGTGATTGCTTAGACTACTCCAGGTTTTTGTTATACACAGTAAGCTATATTACTTTTTGGTATACACATCACAATTGTAATTAATTATGTATGTAATTATTTCTTTATAGTATGAGCAGAAACCATGTTTGTTTAGTTTGCCACTGTAACCCAGCAGCTTCATGCAAGGCAAATTCTAGACATTTAGTATGTATTTGCTGAACAAATAAATAGTTCCTAAAATCAAATTAAAACACAAAAAACTGAAATGAAAACTCTAAAGAGCTCTGACAATAGAATGGTACCTGCTGTGGCATTTTCAAGGTGATTCCATTCTCTGTACTCACTGATGTCAGAGTGACAGATACTACCAGGAAAGGGTGGGGAATGTAGCGTGACATGGAGACTTCCTGAAGAACTTGAATACCAGCAGTATTTGGACTGCAAAAAAGAGAAAGAAACCCATACACCTCAACAACAATGCTAATGAGGTTTTTTCCTTTTCCACTACTAATAGTATGAGATTTTATGTTTATGGGCCCAAATGCCTTCTACCTATCATTTTCTCCTCCCCAAGTATCCTTTAAACAGCAGACCAACAAGGTTGTGGCATCCAAGAATACATCTGGAAATGAGGGAGGGAAAAAAAGGGAGTAAGATGTAGAAAGGAAGAAATAAACTGGGAAGAAGCTATAGGAATAGCTTAGTCAGTTGAGAAATAGTTGGTTGAGAAAGACACGCGTTCTGAGGCTAGTAGATTTGTTAATTTTTATTTTTATATTACTCCTCAATTATAAGCTACTTCAGCAAATATGCACTTCATAGCTGTTTAAAAAAAGAAACAAAAACCATCTGAGAACAAAACAAAACTCAAGAAGAATGGTCTGAATGCCGCAAGCCAGCCAGATGCCAATAATATAGGCAACACGCAGCTCCAACAGGTCTGACAGTTTTTCCTTTCCCAGACTACAGCCATCTATCTCAGTTAAAATATTAATGAGTCTTCTAAGGTCATGCTTCCTCAGGCCTTAAAGCTGTAAACTCCTACAAATTTCCCCAAGTTTCTAGAACACCAGGATAGTTAGTAACCACTTGTTTTCAAGATTGTGGAAAAAAAATTAGTATTTAAAGCTTTACCCCATCCCGAACTAGATTTTTCTCAAATGAGTCCAGTAAGATTAGCTGAAGAAGTTGGTACAGGCTCTTTAATTATTTTGGTAGCTAATAAATAACTACTATATGAATATCACTAATTAAAATTCCTTGCTTTTTTAACTCCTAAAACAAAGGAAACTAAATATAAAATTAGAGTAACTGTTTTGAGAAATAAAAACTACAGAGGAAACATGATAAACAGGAGCAAAAAGTGACCTGTCACACGTTATATACTTACCCATCAGATTTCCTTTCAATACTGTAAAGGCATATTGAACAGTCTGCTCTAAATACTATTACCATGTCCCGGAAGACACTAAGCAGTAATGTTTCTGCTTGTGTTTTGGTGACATGAGCAAAAGCATTGTCCAGATTTGACGTTCTCAAGTATACTCTGAGCTATAGAAAACAAAAATAAAGAAAACTGTAAAAACAAGATACCTACCATGGATGACTAAATACCTTAGACATGCTGTTTTATTATCTACTGACTTTTTTCAAGTAAGAGGAGTTAAAGACTAATCTGAGCATTAATAACAAATGGATGTTTATATTTTGACAGGGTAGGCTCATTCTACAAATAACTAAAAGATGAAGTGATCAAAACTGTGATGTACTATTATGAGATACTCCTTTTAGACCTGCGCATTTAGACCTGATACAAGGAGATCAGTAGTTTCTCAAAAAATAAATAAGTTAATAAATCTCTAAGGACAGCTATCTTTATAAACTTCTCAACTTTTAACTATTTTTTATTATTTACAAACTTTATAGAGAATGTCTAATGGCTAAAATCCTTAGAAAAAGTTATCACAGAAGTCCTGATTATCCCTTTAAATTTTTAAGTAACCTGAAATGAAAATCCCATTTGTTAAAAATGCCAAATTCTTGATTAAAAAGTAAAACGTTTTGTTCATTTTCAATAGGTTATTTTTATATAAAAACCAAACTGTGCTTAATATCTTTAAAATGTAAAAATCTTGTTATTTCTGAGAAAACAAAAACATACCTCCTCTTGATGATCACTTATGTTATAGCATGCAAGGACAATAAAATCATTCCACCAGGCTAAGCCACCTGTCACAATCATATTTTGCTCCTTAAAAGAAAATATAAAAAACATATTTACATTTATTCCTGCCAGTAACAGACTTGTAAAATATTCCTAATCAGACAATGAAAGCTCTAATTATTTCTGCTCTACTCTCTTCCCGCCCCCCTCAACATTAAGAATTACTCTAGGGCCTTTATTAATAATGATTCACATCCTACTTTAAAAGAAATAAATATTTCTGTAAGACATAAAATACATCATTCAAAATAACTGGGTACCATGTAGCATCATTATTCCACATTCAACAGACCTTGGTTTAAATTCTGGGTTTATCATTTATCAGCTGCTTGACTCTGAATCCTAGTTTCTGTTTTATAAAATGGTGAGTAACAATAGTGCTCTCATTGGGTTGTTATGAAGAACAATGAGATAACATATGTGGAAGTGTCTGGTACACAGGAGGCACCTATTAAATGTTAACTTCCTTCTTTTCCTCCTATTTGATTCTTGCAAAATCCAACTGCATATGTTTGTATGCTACCCAAATATTTATGTCATACACAGACAAGCAGGGAATGATCTCAAATTTTGTGGAGATTTATTCTGATCATATCTGATGAACTCTACCTGGAATGTAAGAGTAAATCCTCAAGTTACAGGATTATAGTGTCTGATCTTAACAAGAACTAAAAACAAACCAACTATCTCAATACAAAATCTTTTATCAAATATCAAGTACTTTATCAGAACTGACCCTTAGTATAATCCAGTGTCACTTTTTAATATTTGATTTTACTTTTTAATAAGTAAACAGTGGTTTACTTTATACTTATTTCATATTGTAGTTCTCTCATACTTTGAGAAATAGGTTTTTAATTTCAAAAAGACTAACCTGGGTAATGTTTCCAAAAAGCTTCCATTTTTTGGTGAGTAAAGAGTAATGTGCAAAACCAAACTTGCCAACCACAGCAATATTCTGTCCAAGCTTATCAATAGCTGAAAACTGATTAAAAAAAAAAATTAAGAGCTCTTCCTTGAGTTTTTTAATTAGGCGTAAAGAGCTGAGGATTATGTCAGGCAAGCAGACTATTAATAAACATTTGCTAAGAGAATTAAATGTACAATGCTAAATTCAAAAATCTTAACATTTATACATGTTACATTTGACCAAATTATAGAGTTACACAAACAATGTACAAGGAAGCAAGTACTGAAATTTTACTTTTATCAGTGCACCCACTGAAAGGCTCAATTCCCAGAATACCTCTTGCAGCAAATGCTATCCAATGAAAGTTAACACCAACATAGTAACAAATAACTCACCCGTATAGGCCAATTGCTCTCTAGATAGGTGCTGGAAATCTATAGAAAATAACACATCAGTTTGGTAAGACTTCTGAAATATATTTAAAAGTAAAGCACGTAAAAGCATTAACATCATAATGTGAGATTAATTTTCTTGTAATGTTTAAAGTGCTCCCAAATAGGGCTTCCCTGGTGGCGCAGTGGTTAAGAATCTGCCTGCCAATGCAAGGGACACAGGTTTGAGCCCTGGTCCGGGAAGATCCCACATGTCGCGGAACAACTAAGCCTGTGCGCCACAACTACTGAACCTGTGCTCTAGAGCCTGCGAGCCACAACTACTGAGCCCACGTGCTGCAATTACTGAAGACCGTGCGCCTAGAGCCCGTGCTCCACAACAAGAGAAGTCACCGCAATGAGAAGCCTGCGTACCTCAACAAAGAATAGCCCCCACTCACCGCAACTAGAGAAAGCCCGCACGCAGCAACGAAGACCCAACACAGCCAAAAATAAAATAAATTGTTTTTTAAAAAGTGCTCCCAAATAACGAGTATTACACTAGCAGCCAATATTTCACAACTCCTGTCTTAACCATTTCATTATATGTTTCTAGACATCAGGCTTTCCTCTTTTTTCTCTACACTGTTTTTATTTGATTTAAATTAAATATTGAACACTCAATAAATACAGAATGACAAAAGATATTTAGAGAAGCATCTACTAAGGCAGCCAAGAATTGTGTAGATGGAACAGTTTGGGTCCGCTGATATGAACCATCCCAAAAAACCCTTATCTAATAAAATCAGAGCCTCAGCAAGAGTTTTGTTTATGTTTTTTTAGTAGAAATCTCTTTTATTATTTTTACATTTTTCTAATAAAAAAGCAATGCATGCTTATAAAATTTAAACAGCATAAAAGTACACAAAATACAAAGTGAAATTCTGTTATATCATTGCTATCTCTAAACAAACAGCCATATATATATAAAAGTGTGTATAAGCTACTGCTTTTTACTGGGGTGTTCAACTTATTCACCTACAAGTACTTTTAATATATTACAGATATTAACTCTTCTATCTGCAACATAAGCAATAAACATATCCTTCCATGTCGTCTGTCTTACATCTTTGTACACAGTGTCTTTGTGTCACTCTGAGAATTTTAAACTTGAAAAATCCTCTGTGAGGTATCAATGTAGCTTAAGTCTAGCTTTACTGAGACTTGTGATCTGTCTATTAGCCTGCTGAGTAAATAGTTTTTCATGAGCACATGGTGAATGCAATGTGAAAATTAACAGAACAACAGAATAAAGGAAAAATCTTCTGTTCCTGGAATAAGAGAACCTTCAATTTAATTTAGTTTCCGTTTACTCAAAGAAAAATGATTACATATTTAAAAAGAGAAAACCAAATTAAAAAGCCAAGTAAATGCAATCAAATCCAATAAGATTCTTTGAGTAATGTGAAGACAAAGCAAAAATCAAGTGAAAACATCTGTATTAACCTTGATAAAATTTATTTATAAAACTATTTTTGTGAGACTTCACTTATTATCCAGTAAGTCAACTTAAAATCTAAGTAAATTAATAGCTTTTAGTACATTAGGAAGTTCTTAACCCCAGTGCTGGTTTGTGGAAGCCTACCTTACAGAATTAAAAATAACTGTGTCAGGATAGATACGCTTGAAGAATGCTTAACTTGTATCTTAACAGATATGCTGTACTATTCAGGCCAACCAGTAAAATTTACTATGATGGGTGGAATTAGTTCAGAATAATGATAATCTGAGGTAATGATCAGGTGGCGAAGTAAAATTTGAAAGTAGTTTTGTAGGACGCTGTAAGTGAAATTCTTTTTTTGGATGAAGAAAATAAAAATAGTCACTTGAAGAAGGATGTTCCTGGAGCACAACTGAGCTAGCCATCCATGACACTAAACACCCCACCCCCCACTTTCCCCAAACCTTAGTGTTTCATAAGTATTTGTGAGATGTGTAGGCAGGTAAAGTGGGAAGTGAGATCTCACTGCCAAAGTGGACTCCAACATGAAGAGTTTCTAATCATGGGAACCAAGGTTAACTTATCATACGATCACATTCTGATGACTATCTCTAGGAGAAAACAAATTCTTTTACCCTCCAAAAGTATATGAGACGCCACAAATAGCAAACGGTTTACTTTCAAAACTTAAAATGAAGCTTTATTTCTCATATGGTTTTGTGTCTTGAAGATGCTATGAAATAAGAACAAAAACTTGTTTTTGCCCCAGGAGATGTATATGTTACCTGAACTTTGAGTTCCACTCCTAATACTGAGAACAGGAAATGGCAGAAGTAAGAAAAGAGGCGGCTAATGAATAATGAAGAAACTCAGGTTAGGAATGCATAGTCAGGGCACAAAAGTCATGTCATACCACTGGGAAACTCAGTGCTAAGGTACAGAATCTCTACTCTGAACATCTTAGGATTTTTCAGTCTCTCGGAGAACCTAAATCTACCTTTTTTCCCTTGAAGTCATTCTGCTAAAACCATGTCTCCTACCTAGCCTACTTTCTTCTGTAACTGGTGAGACTGTGAGGGCCATCACCCTAGGAGATATGATCTGTGCCAAATACCCAGAACATTTGATACACGTTGTAGGAATGAGAGCAAATCATTTATAAATGAAATAGCCTTTACAATCCTCTTTGTTGACCTCCCTAACATAGTGCCTGATACATTACCCTGCTTCCGACAAGTATGTATTTGTGTTATTTTTGTTAAAGGAGAAAACATGGTTAACACAGAATCTTCTGACCAGGAAACTAACGAGTGTAAGGTAGAAGGCTTAAACAAACAAAAAAAATCCAGTAGTCTAGATGAGGAACAGAGCAGAATTCGTTGGAGCTCATGTGATGAACTCTAAGCTGTACAAGAGCATACAAAGTATAAACCACGCAAACAAAGCCATTGTGATGGAGGATACGGGCACTTATCCTAGACAAGAGCATATGTTGAAGGGGGAATTAAACAGGCACTCACATTTCTTCAGGGAATACTTACTAATGGCTAAAATGTATGGAAGTTAAAAGCATTAACATTATATGGACACTGTAAACCACACTACCGAACGAACACCACCACAATGCTGCATTGACTCTTGTGGCTGGAGTGCCAGCAAACAAAGCATAGGACAACTCCAAGTAAAAAGAATGTCAAATAGGCACATTCTCAGTTTTAGATCAAGGTCAGCAGTACATTATATGCTTCAACATTTAGTACCTGGGTTTTAAAACAGGTTTGATTATTACTTTAATTTACATCATGGTAAGGATAGAGTCTGCCACTATTCTGCTGTGTGACCTTGGGCAAGTCACCTAACTTCCCTGAGCCTCAATTTCCTCATGTATAAAACCTAGTTGGACTACATGATTGCTAAGGTCCTTCCAGCTCTAAAAATTCTATGAGTCCATTATAACTTAATTTGGGGGGAGTACAACTCTAGCATTATTTTTATTAGTTTTAAGGAAACTGAAAAAATTACGTAAAGCTAGACTTAAACAAGTTTATCTTTCTAAATATTTTAGATACCTAAAGAACAGGATGACAGAAGAATCTTGCTAGTATCTACTTTGCCTGAAGTTGTAAAATCAGTGTTATATGCTTCTAATATGGGATACTTTATAGATGGCTACGAATCACAGAATCACTGAATTTTTGAGCTGGAAGGAAATTCAATTTTTGTTATTGCCTGATGGATTTTTGAGTTCCAGACCTACCTTCTTTGATCCTCTGCTCTACTTGGCTCTCTGGCAACACAGACCTGGCTAGGCAGAACTGGCATTGATGCTAGGTCAGTGTAGAATGAATAGTTCAAAGTATGGGGAAATGAAAATAGCAGAGAAATGGCTATAGGAGAGAAGGGAGCAGTGGAAAATTTTAGTCAAGGAAGTAGCTGATGCAGTTTTATTTAATAACTGTTACTAATTATAAAATGGTATGCACATTGTTTTGATTTTATGAATTTCTTAATGTAAGTTAAATACATTTTCTTTTAGTGTATACCACATGTCAATGTAGGAGATATTCCTCCTTCAATTTTTCACACAATGACCAATCTTATGTCTCTCATTATCTCCACTCAAAGTCAACCGAAAATAACATGGGAGCTGAAGTAAGCTAGTAAGGTAAAAGTACAGAATGTAGAAGTAAGACAAAGAACTGTGGAAATAGAAAATGACTAAAAGAAACTAATCCAAGAGTAGGTTCTGATGTACCTAAGACACTCTGGCATGAAAAGTGGGAAGAAAACACTCAGGACTTTGAAATGTGTGTGAAAGTTTCTTTCAAGAAACTTCAATTTACTGATTTACCCAAATTAATTTTATTTGGTATCGAAACTCAGAATTTCTATATTAAATGTCAATGTATCAGAATTACTAAAAGAAACTACTAATTTAATAATAATCTGGTACAAGATTGAGTAATAATAAAATTATTAACACTAAGGTTCTAGACTAATCAGAAGTCTGCAATTTGGGTCCAAAGTCAGGCAATTAACCTCAACGTGTCCCCATTAGGACTACAAGGTCAGCTGCACAAGGTACTAATCAATATTGTCACTTTTCATTAAATTACTACACTTTAGCCTATGCAAATCCAGAGCTAAATTTATACCAGAAATAGGCTGGAAGTAAAATAAACAGTCTTGCACAATAAGAGGACAAAGCATAAACTTCTAGTTTTTTTTAACTATTCACTTACTAATGGACTTAAAGCAGGTGGGAATACAATCTACATCAGGTGGAAAGAAAGGAGAAGACAAGAGGACAAGAGCACAGAACAGCAGAAGAGAGACATGACAGTCAAAAAGTTTACAAAGTTTCTCAGTTTTCTAAAGCAACAAATGAAATACTTAAATATCGGCTTCAGGGTGCTGTCTTACCAAGGACTAAGTCCACAGTCAACAGCATCTGAAGACTTACCTGCACTACATGCCAATGCCGATGACCAAGTAAAGTGCTTAAACTCTGAGACTCTAAACTGCCATCTGCAAACGGGCTCTTTTCCTGACTGGGCTTATGATCAGAGTGTACCGAAGTACTCCTGGGATTCTGGGTTTGTGAGGCCTCTCCACAGTTCAAGTACAATCGATCTTCCCCCTGAAGCAACACTTGCTCTTGGTTACTCTAGATGAGGGAAAAAGGAAGCAGAGGGGAGGGAAGCAAATAAAAACAAGTTAGTATAAGGTAGGGGAAAGTAAGTAATACATCAATTTACTTTTATTGTTGGAAATGTACCACACATCTCAATGCTCATTTTCCTCACAGAGGACAAGACTACCTAATAATCTCACACACTGTTATATTTAACAGACAACATTTTAGTGATTACTTCCCAGTGTAAATAAAATCTTTGTTAAAGTCTGTTTTATCATACAGATTCCAAAACATGCCCAGGGCAATGCTATGAGAGATTTTCCACCTGAAAACTGAATAAGACTACTCAATGTCTACAGTTTACAAACTAGTTTCATGTAAGATACCTCATGAATGGTAGTAAGAAAACATGTCTGGTCAAACTGTTTGTGTGTATACGCTCATCCGTGTGCCCACATGGTAAGAAGAGGGAGTGGATTACAAACAGGGATAACTGGATACAGGAGGATCTTTTAAATCATGGGGAGGAGGAAGAGTAGCCTACATCTGTGGTCCTGGTTCAGAACAATTCAATAATTGCTTGGTGAAAGCCTGGTTAGTACCAAGGAGTGTACCAGGTTCTGAGGATATTTAGACAAAAATATAGTTTCAACTCTCTGTGATTATGCCCTGGTTTTTAATTAAAGGCGAGTGTTTTCAAATGTGGGCAGATTATTCACTCACTCTTTAAATTAGATCAGCACCCCAGCCACTCACCTTCCCATTGTAGTCCAAATGTTGTCTTGATATAAAACTCGGAGTGCTTTTAAATTATTTATTTGGGATGTGCGAGCAGAGGAGAAATCCTCTACTCTTGTTTTTCTTATTATTCAGCTATAGTAATGAGGTCTGAGATCCAGGGTATTTTCATTCTTCCTCAATGTGTTATAAATTTTAATTAGAAATTGGTTGCACCAAATATTTAAAAACCCATTGGTGGTAGATACTAAAATATGCACCCCTATCATATAACATATCACTGTTACTATATATCAACAATATATCATATTAATATCTTATTTCAGACTGATAAAACATGAGTTTATGTTATAATTTGGGGCAGTGTTTCCCAAAGCAGGATTCTAGGCTTATTTTCTTCTAGGCATTCCTTAAAAATTCATAGTTAAATAAGCTTGGGAAACAATGCTTTTTATATACCAACTCCTGGACTTTCATGATGCACATCAGTATATTAAAGACTCGAGTCCTATGTTAAAGAAATCTCTACAACTTTAACTCCTTTATTTCACACTTAAAAGACAACAGAAATTCTTCTTGTCCTATGTAATTGCTATTGATATTTCTCACAAGTAGTGCCTGGTGGAACATACTTTGAGAAATGCTATTCAGACAAAGACTAAATTTTATTCAGGTTACTCAAGTGAATCTGTAAACACTGCTTTTCCTCAAATTGCTTGTGATCCTATTAAAAAAAGAAAAAAAAAAGCATGGGACTCCCCCGGCGGTCCAGTGGTTAAGACTCCATGCTCCCACTGCAGGGGGCGCAGGTTCAATTCCTAGTTGGGGAACTAAGATCCTGCATGCCACAAGGCCAAAAAAAAGCAAAACCTGCTCAGAAATAAAATTGTCATAAGGAAGAGTCATATTCAAATATGAAAGGCACTAAAAAAAACTAACGGAGTTTTAATTAAATAAACTTACCATACAAGGGTTTACGGTGAGTGCACTCTTGAGAAACTGAAATAGTAGAATGCTAGGCTGTTTAACTATGCTCTTGGAGTCAGACTCATTTTCAGTATTTTGAGAACCAAATCCACTGATTACCCATAGGTGATAGCCTTCGGCACCCCAGCTCTTGGAGAGAGGAGGGGGAAAGAAGACGGGAGTCAGGGAAAGAAAATCAAAGCAATAAAAAGTTTGTTATTTTTTCCCGGTTTGAAATATTCAAATTCTGAAATAACCAACAACAGCATTATTAATGACTTCTGAAGGCTGGAGGAACCATGACAAACAACACAGACAAGAATTATACCTACATCTACTACATCTTAGATCTCCAGTAGAAACCATCACTGCTCTCCACTTAGAAGAGTGAAAACACTACATACCAATCTTAGCTCCAAAACCTAAGAAATGCCTACTGCTCTCTGTAACTTCTCCATTAATTTAACTGCCTCTCAAATACAAAGAAATTCCTTACAGAGAGAAGACCCATGTTACATAGCTGAAGCTTTACAAAGAAGCACCCAAACAGATGCAGTTTTGTTCAGAACAAAGAACACTGGATTGGAGGCTATGAGACTAGGGTTTTGCACTCCAGCTTGGCTACCATTTTGTTGTACAACCTTGGCCAAGCTGTTTGGTTTCTTGGGGTATAAGTTTCTTCCTCTGTAAAATGAGAGGGTTCAAATAAATTCTCCAGGCCCAGTTCATTTTAATATTCTATTAACTAGATTCCATGAGAGTTAAAAAAAAAAATTTTTTTTAACATCAGTAATTCCCAATCTGCAAGGCCAAGAAAATACTAATGGGGGGAGAAGAGGTCCATGAATTGTTCCAAAATTTCGGAAGTTTAATAGAACTTTTGCTTTCCCATGAAAAGTTTTGGTTGCATAACTAAAATGCTTAGATTCTTAGTTGTGATTAAAATATTAACTTAGTGAGGCAGGTAACACTGGTTGCTGCATGGCATTCATAAGCACTGATCGGCAGTCAGAGAAATGGTGTTTGAAAACTTATTTTAAAATATGGAGGTGAGGAGAGCCATCAAATGGGATCCTTGGTGGTGAAAGGTTGGGAACCCCTACTGAAGGCAACCATGGTGGTCTTAATTCTTCGAGAAACCCATGATCAGAAAATGCCTTCCTCTGTGGAGCAGCAGAGAAAGGTAGTGATAAGCCTCACAGCCACTAATTCCTCAAAGATGGTACACAGAGGGCTATAGAAAGAAAATGTTTGTATGTAAAGACAGGGGTTACACCTCACTGCTTTCTACAGAAACTCTTGAAAATTGATAGTAAAAATACTGTTACAACAGGGACTACAATTCTTTTGACATACATCTATGGAAAAAATTTTAAATATGCTCAAATAACGTACAAGCACATGTCTTCCAGGAAAAAGACCCAATGAGCATTTCACATTATGTTAAAAGAAAGGAGGCCATAGGAAGTGGGTGCTATTGAGTCACATAAGGAATGTAGGTATGCTTTGGAAAAACAAAGACCTGATTTGAACAGTTACTATGTTCACAGAGATGACAGGGCTTGCTGGACACATCTAAACAAAACCAAAATCAAATACTGAAAACTGGGCAGCCTCCTGATTTTTAAAGATAATACTTTTATCAAAGCAAGAACTGTGTAAGAGTCTGCTGAGACTAGAATAGCTTTGTAATTTTATCAGATCAACATGAGAGAAGAAGAAGAAAAAACCAAGTTTTTCACACTGTATCAATATTTTATAGAAAGAACTTACCATAGAGTTGATCTTAAGGGGATCTTTTTTGGTACCATCAGACCTATAACTGAAACACAATAGAAACTTAATTAAGAAGAGTCTTCTAATTGCATGTAATACTTCGCTTTAATTTTAAAAAACTGATTTTGTTCCTTAGAAAGAGAAATACACAATACTGTATGAAATATGAGACTCCTGGTTAATACACCTAGGTATATCACTGAGATACAGTCTTCCAGTTACTAAATAACTTCTTAACAGGGTCATGCAGTTTGGGAAGGTGTGTTCATTATGTCAGGACTGAAGTTCAGGGTAGTATATGAAGTGGACAGAGATATTAACCCAGTTCTATCAACCCACTGAGTTAACCTACATTAACCCAATGAGATAATGTAATTTTCCATTTCCGACTAGTTACTTATGTATATAGCTTACCACTCTTATTAGATAATAAGATATTTGAAGGCAGATTCATGTCTGATTTAGCTTTGAATCTAACATGTTATCATATACACAATAGGGGTTCAATAAATAAATGCATTTTCACTGAATGGTCAGTTTTAAGAGAATGGAAAGAGGATGGATGTATGAGGAAACAATACATTCTGAATACATTAATTCTGAACCTTACAAATTGTTTTGGGTTCAGAGTCAAGGCAAAATGGTAGCTGTATAACAAAGTTTCTGTGTATGTGTATTGTCTTGGAGAAAATGGAGTTATTTCATCTAAAATTTCTTTATTGACTCACGCAAAATCTCCTCCAAGTGTACAAATCAGCTGAGCTCCAAATACACTCCATAAAGAAAGGCCTCCATATTCCCAGGTCACTATTACAACACTATTGTCAGGAGACCATCTGACCAATTTAACAGCTCCTGTTTTGTTCCAAATGTCTGTTAAGAAATTGTGAGAAGAGTTAAAAATAAATGATTGCTTCATAAATACTTAGTATTTTTTACAGCCTATACCTTCAAGTTGAAACAAGCAGAAAGGCATGTCTGCTTCAAATAATGAGATGAATTCTGTTCGTTTAGGGCTATTTAAAATCAGTATGGTCATTAGCCTTGACCCGATCTAAACAGAACAAAGTCAGTACCCAAGTGATTTATATGAACCAAAAACCGTTTCTGGCCACTATTAGCTTAAATAACTGTAACTGTGTAGTCTTAAAAAGGCTTTGGATTTGGGCAAATCAGTTTCTGTAAGATGGGAATAATATTTCCCTTGAATGATTCAACACTGAATGTCAAACTACTCTGCAACGTATGAGGTGTTTTAAAATGTAAAATAATATTTTACCATGATCTCCATGTTCCATCAGCAATATCAAAGAGATCCAAGTTAAAATAAATTGAAGCTTAACCTTACATTAGGATTAAGTAGGTAAACTCCAGCCTCAGTACCATAGGCACTTATATCTTCTTTTAACTAATAATAGTTCTTCATATATAATTATTGAAGGAGAAAATTTCATTGTGTAGTAAAATCCAAGTTTCTTTACTGCATAGTTAAATGAAATATAGCAGCATTTCCCATCAGCAATTCAAAAGATCTATAGCTTTCACCTCTTTAAAATTAAAATTCTTTACATCTGCAGTATTAATAAATTTTTGTTATAAGTACCTTTGCCACAAAGGGCTTGTATACAGATTTTAGCCTATGGAAGACAGCCTTTGTTAATAGAGTAAGTAAAACTTTTTTCCTCTGCCTATGTTTGAATCCTCACATTAGCATTTCCCACCATAATTCAAGTATATGAATAACTGTATTATTTATGTATATAAAAAATAGTATGGAAACACAAAAGACCCCGAAGAGCCAAAGTAATCTTGAGAAAGAAAAACAGAGCTGGAGGAATCAGGTTCTCTGACTTCAAACTATATTACAAAGCTAGAGTAATCAAGACAGTATGGTACTGGCACAAAAAACAGAAATATAGATCAATGGTACAGGATGGAAAGCCCAGAGATAAACCCATGCACATACTGTCACCTAATTTATGACAAAGGTGACGAACATACAATGGAGAAAAGACAGCCTTTCAATAAGTGGTGCCAGGAAAACTGGACAGCTACATGCAAAAGAACGGAATTAGAACACTACCTTAACACCATACACAAAAATAAACTCAAAATGGATTAAAGACCTACATGTAAGACCAGACACTATAAAACTCTTAGAGGAAAACACAGGAAAAATACTCTTTGACATAAACCACAACAAGATCTTTTTTGACCCGCTTCCTAGGGTAATGAAAATAAAAACAAAAATAAACAAATGGGACCTAATGAAACTTAAAAGCTTTTGCACACCAAAGGAAACCATAAACCAGATGAAAAGACAACCCTCAGAATGGGAGAAAATATTTGCAAACCAAGCAACTGACAAAGGATTAATCTCCAAAATATACAAGCAGCTCATGCAGATCAATATCAAAAAAACAAACAACCCAATCCAAAAAAGGGCAGAAGATCTAAATAGACATTTCTCTGAAGAAGATATACAGATGGCCAACAAACACATGAAAGGATGCTCAACATCACTAATCGTTAGAGAAATGCAAATCAAAACTACAATGAGGTATCACCTCACACCTGTCAGAATGGCCATCATCAAAATATCTACAAACAAATGCTGGAGAGGGTGTGGAGAAAAGGGAACCCTTTCGCACTGTTGGTGGGATGTAAATTGATACAGCCACTATGGAGAACAGTATGGAGGTTCCTTAAAAAACTAAAAATGGAACTACTATATGATCCAATAATCCCACTCCTGGGCATGTATCCAGAGAAAAACATGGTTCAAAAGGATACATGCACTCCAATGTTCATTGCAGTACTATTTACAATAGCCAGGATATGGAAACAACCTAAATGTCTAATGACAGATGAATGGATAAAGAAGATGTGGTACATACATACAATGGCATATTACTCAGCCATAAAAAGGAACGAAATTGGATCATTTGTAGAGATGTGGATGGACCTAGAGTCCATCATACAGAGTGAAGTAAACCAGAGAGAGAAAAACAAATATCGTATATTAATGCATATATGTGGAATCTAGAAAAATGGTACAGATGAACCTATTTGCAGGGCAGGAATAGAGACAGAGACGTAGAGAACGGACATGTGGACACAGCAGGGGATAGGGAGGGTGGGACAAATTGGGAGATTAGGTTTGACATAAATACACTACCATGTGTAAAACAGATAGCTAGTGGGAACCTGCTGTATAGCACAGGGAGCTCAGCTCAGTGCTCTGTGACAACCAAGATGGGTGGGATGGGGGGGTGGGAGAGAGGACCAAGGTGGGGGGGATGTATGTATACACATAGCTGATTCATTTCATTGTACAGGAGAAACTAACACAACATTGTAAAGCAATTCTACTCCAATAAAAAAAAATTCTTATCAAAATAGAAAAAAAATGCCCAATAAAGCCATATCAAATGATGAAACTAAAACAAAACAAATAACCAAATAAATAAATGGTAATATGCATAAGAAACCTCGTATCTTATTAGTATACTTTACACATTTAAGAGTGAAATTTAAAACCAAACCAAGAAGAAACATACAAACTCAAATCAAAGCTTACAGAATGGTTATAAACAGTATTCCTATTAATCCCAAGTAAACATATATATACATATGTACATAATATGCATATCTATTTTCCAAGTATTATACACACATTAAAATCTGGTTGTAGAGATATACATTAAAATGTTAATGACAGTTAACCTAATCTTCAAGTGGCAGGAATATGGAAAATTTATCTAGCTGGTAACCTACCATAAACATAGATTGTGATAACCTGCATAATGAGAAAAATGTAAAACGTAATCCAAAGACTTTCTGTTACAGAGCTGAACTCTGAAGAAAGAAAGGAGAAAACTGAAAGTGAGTTTGGTTAGTGTTTGAATTAAGGCAGCCCAGGGGGCGGAGGTGTGAAGAGTGGGGAGTGGTGAGGTGAAAAAGGTTAGAAATATAGGGACAGAAGGTTGGAATGGGACCTAGCAATGACTAGGGAGTTGGGGTCTCACATCCTATACAAAGACAAGAAAGGGGTTTCAGGCTGGTGTGAGTCTGGGAATCACAATGGAAGCCGCTGTATCACGTAAGGGCTCCTGCGGTGCTGCCACCTGTAAAAATCAGCCAGTGGAGCCAGAAAAATACACAGAAGCTTGTCTGTGTTCAAGATGCAGGACAGCACAAGTCTCCCGACATCTGAAGCAGTTTTTATAGTCTAAAGTTATGTAACTCAAGAAGGCAGCACTCTCCCATAAGAAAAACTGCAAGAGTGAGAGTTAGCAGATAACCAAAGGGAGAACTGGCATTCCAAGAACATGAGAAAAGGAAACAATCTAAAAAATTCAATACAGTGCTGTCAATCAATCAATAGAAGCAATGAGGAGAACTTCCTGAAATGATGATAAATGTTCTATATTTGCTTGGTCTAATAGACAGTCACTAGCTACATGTGGCTATTCAACATTTAGGTGTGACTATGAAACTGAGAAAAGTTTTAATTTTCTTTAATGTCAGTTAGTTTCATTTAAACAGCCACATGTGGCTGGTAGCTACTGTACTGCACATCACAACATTAGTATGGATAGAAAATTAAACAGATAAAAGGGTTAGAAAACACAATCAAAATACACAACACCCTATTCTTGTCAGTTGCAGCAAAAAGTGTCCTTAGAAAAAAATATATGCAAGCCTTTAAAGGCTATGCAATAAGAATGATAAAAACTTAAGGAGCAAATTTCTGTTTCTGGCAGTATAGCGAAATGACACCTTGAATGACTCTCCACACTGAAACAACTAAAATGTTAAACAGAATACTTAAACACATCAAAATATCCAAAAATACTGGGAGGTAAGTGAGTGTACCAAGTGCTCTTGCCCTGAATTTTTCTGCCAAACCCTAGAGACCTGACTTTTACATCTGATGACTCACAGCATGTGAGGGACAGGAGATAAAGCTCAGAGCTTGGCCGAGGCAGGGAATCTAATAGAAGATACCCACGTAAAGCTGGGACTACAAAGATTCCATGAACAAGGGAGAATGAGAAATAAACTCTACCACATGGAAGGTGAAAAAATAGCAAGGAACACTTCCCTGTTTTTGTCCATGGTATTGAATGGAAAATAAAGAAGTTCCCCTGAGAATCTGCAACCAGAAACCAGTCCTCAGTCTGATCTGTAATTTGTGTAACTTGTATGATTCAAAAAAATCTCAGAGAATATAATGCAAAGGGTTCCACACTGATGTAGTTTTCCCAGGTGATTGGAAGAAACAAACAGAAATCTTCTCTGGAAGAACTCAAATTCAATCTAGCTTTTTTGCTTTCCTGATCAAAAAGCATATAGATGCTTTCTTTCCTCCTTTCCTCTTGACTCAAATGCAGCAGTAATGCTTGGAGCTCAGAAGCTACCCTGTGATCATGACAGAAAGGCCAAATGAATGCCAACAGCAGCTTACCTTTGGATTTCTTGCTATTACAGAAAATAAATCCTATTTGTTTAAGCAATAGTAAGTTGGGTTTTCTGTTAGTTTCATTCAAAAACATTTCCAATGATACAGACTTTAGACTTACACCTGTGGACAGGATTCAATCAACAGTCACTAAGGGGGTTCAGAAAGAGACTTTCTGGTTTGTTTACTGCTGTGTAACCAGCATTTAGAACAGTGTCTGGCCTATAGTATGTACCCAATAATTACTTGTTGAATGAATAAATGGAATTGGAAGGCATAAAATAACAGAGGCGATGAAATCAGGCAAGAGTCTAAAGCAAAACCCAGACAAGGAATATAGGGGCTAAAACTAAGTGAGGATAGAGAAAACTAAATGAAGAGGTATCCCAGGAGCCTCTAGTGACACAGAACTCCTTGAGTCAGAGAGAATGTTGTTACATATTTTAACAATATTTGGCCTTTGGCCTCCATCATTTAATTTAAAACCTCACTACACATATTACCTTTAATTAAGAAGAAAAAAAAAAAAAGAAGAGGACTCACCAGGATATTGTTTTGCTGTTAACTCTAGTTTATGAGATAGTAGCATGGCTCCAGTGGTGTTATCTATTGTATAAACCTGTACAGAACCACTGTAAAAATCAAAAAGACTTTTAGTGTAAAAAGACAAATACAAATATAAAAAAACATGACTATGGGAAATATTATGTTCTGCTGATAGGAGTGTAAACTGGAACAAAACCATTTTGTAAATAATTTGCAGTCATCTCTTAAATTTAAACAAATGCATATTCTGTAATCTAGCAATTTCACCTACAGATATACCCCAGAAATATCCTGTCTTTGAGACATGTATAATGTTCATTATAGTACTGGGAATAAGTGCAAAGAAATGGAAATAATCTGCATGTCCAGCAATAAGACAAAGGAAAGAGAAACTGTGGTATATTTATATAGTAGTATACCATATAGCACTGAAAATGAATTTTTGTCATGTGCATTAAAATGGACAGCATATCTATCTACCCACCCATCTATCTATATATCTATATAAATAGTATAATTCTGTTTCTATACTGTGAAAAACATTCAAAACATAGTTAAATACATTTGTGGTAAAAATACAACAAGGACCTAATGTACACAGATTCCAGATTAGTAACTGCCCTGGTGGAGAAAGGGGAATATTAAAGAAGAGAGACAAACGGGGGCTACATCAGTGCAGTACTGGAAACTTTCAGAAATCTTCATTTTGTTATTTTTTACCTTATATTATCTTTTGTATGTATACACATGATACATACTCTTATGCATACGGTAAGTATCATTATTCCATTAAAAAATCTTTACAAGGGTCAAACTTACAAAGGGCCAGAAACCAAAACAAAGAATCTGTATATTACATCTAAGCTATATTTCAAAACTGAATTATAATAATCACAAAAAATATCATTTCTGCTTACAGAGCCATTCTCAGATCGAAAATTTAACATAAATGTTGTTTTAAAAATAATTTAAATCCAAGGCTGCTTTTGCACACATCAGGATGATACTAGCTTATGACTGCCAGAATGTTCTGACCCTTATCTGTACTCCTTCAAGGTAGGAGAAGTTAGATGATCTCACAGCAGCTTTGATCAGTTTCCAGCCAGGCCCCACTCTTCTCAAGGATCAGGATGGGGACTAAATAAAATACCTGCAATAATAGGCCACTTGAAGTTATCCCACAGCTCACTGATGCTCTGTTTCTAAATTCTTTTTTTCTCTCTGTGTTTCATTTTGCATCATTTCTCTTGCTGTGTTCTTCAAGTTTATTAATCTTTTCTTCTGTAATGTTTGATTTGGGTCTTTTGTCTTCCATGTTTCAGTTCAATACTCAAAAGAAACCCTCTACAGCTCTCTGGAGTTCTCTCTTTGTGCCACTCTCTCCTCTGATGTCTGGCCTGTGAGCCCCAGCTGCTTTGGTCTCCCAGACTCTCATTTCCTTTCCACACACTCAACCCAGGGAATCTGCCAGGCCCTGTCTCTCCATCCTTGTGCTGGAAATTCTCTCAAAGTAATTGAAGCTGGAGCAGTTGATGAGTTTTCTTATTTAGTTTCTCATCTTTCAGGGATCACTATCCTTTGTTGCCTGATGTCCTATGTCTTGAATTCAAAACACTTGTTTCATATTTTTGTCCATTTTCTTGGCTATTTTAGGTGGGAGAGAAAATCTGATCTGTTACTCTAACTTAGAAGCCAAATGCCTGGAACAGATATCTATCCAGACTACCTGCCCAATTAGATACCTTGCTGAAAGACAGCACTAAGTGGCTAGCAGGTATTTACTTATTTTTGCTTTGCATCTAACAACTGTCAAGTGCGAACTCTGGGTTGCTGAACTCTAACAAGTCAGTGAGGAGTCCAGATATTTCTAATATAAGAAGTAGGTGCTATGTCAATAGTTACAAAAGACTGACAATTAACGTTTTAAGTATTTATAGTGCCTATATTACTTAAATTATTTTTCTTTCCATTTCTCATAAGCCCATCATAAAAGAAACATATGTTTCATTAAAAAGACACTACTTACTAATCTCAAAGCAAAAAACATCTCTCTATAATAGAGATATATATGGCTATTACCACCGTAAGTAATCAAATTTAGCATCATCAATACTGAGACCACTCAATGTTATTGCTGCATGATGCCATAGGAAGTACAAAACACCTATGACAAAAATGTTTAACCAGAATCTAATCAAACCTTTAAATATAAGGGGAAGAATTAGGCTGTAAACTGTCATCCTAAAAGAAAGCTGGCTTCTTATAGAACTCTAATAAGGTGTTCAAGTCAATTAATCCTGGTAAGTGCTGGCAGATCAGGGCTAGAAGCCACTAGGTCAGTTATGTCACGTAGCTATAATCACAAAACTTTCACCCCAACCCACGATCATGCCATAAGAAGGGCTGATCCTCTCCCAACTCATGAAAACTGAGGTAACTAAAAGGCTGAAGGCCAAGATTCCAGCTTCATTATCCTGGAAGAAGGGCTAGAATCCTGGCTTCTAAAATCTGGCCCTGCTAGACCCCTGGGTGCTAGCCCTAAATGTAGGTGATGTAGAGCTGCACACCCACCACTGTTCCCATCTCTGTCAGTTTCCTCTAAATGCTGATGTGAGCTTCCTACTCATTTGACTATACTGGCTCAATAAGAACCACCTTCAAGATTCAAACAGGTGTTACAGAAACTAATTAAATGCCAATATGAGAAAACAATGAGACATATTTAGAATGTAGGATATTCTGTAAACAACTGACCTAGACTCAAAAAAAAGTTAATGTCATAAAAATAAGAAAAAAGATACAAGGATTTTTATAGGCAAAAGGTAACTAAAGAGAAATAATAACCAAATATAGTTCATGAATTTTGAATGATTCTGATTAAAACAAAAGAGATGAAGGAAATTTGGTGACAACTGGGTTAGTCTGAATATGAATTCAATATTAGATCTTATTAGGGATTTATCATTAATTTTCCCATGTGTTTGACTAAAGATGATGCATTTATGTAAGAGAATGTCTCCTTTTTTGGAAACCAAGAAATAATGTAAATGTCCTTTAACAGGAAATCAGACAAAGTATGATATATTCATACACCAAAACACTACTTATAAATCAATCCCAAATAAATGATTTCAGTTACTGGCAAATAAGCTGGATGAATTCACAACGTTGACTAAAAGAATCAAGACACAAAACATAGAATATGATTCTATTCATATAAAGTTCAAAATTAGGTAAAACTAAATTATACTTTTTAGGAATGCATACATGAGTGGTAAAACTGTAAAAAAAATGGAAATGATTATCATGAAAGGCAAAATTGGTTACCTTTAAGTGTTAAGGAGGGGATGGGAGTCATGATTAGGAAGTGGCAGGAGTTAAAACTTATACAGGCTGGCAATGTTCTATTTCTTGACTGAGTTGTGAAAAGATGGATGTTTGTATTATAATTATTTGTAAAACTGTGAATATTTGGATTATGCACCTTCCTGTTTGTTTTTATTTTACAATATGAAAGTTAAAAAGGATATTATAAACTCTATGCCAATAAATTTGACAGTGTATATGAAAGACACCAATTCCTAGAAAAATACAACCTGCCAAAATGACTAAGAGACAAAAAATCTAAATGTTCTTCAGTCTATTTTAAAACTGAATTGAATTAGTAATCAAGAAAATTCTAAGCTCAGGTGGCTTCACTGACAAATTCAGCCACACATTCAAAGATGAACAAAGAAGGGAAAGAGAGAAATCCTTCCTCAACTTGTCTTATGAGACAAGCATAACCTTGGTTAACCAGGAGAGAGAAAAAAAAAAAAAAACTATAGCAAACTGTACTCATCAACATAGATTTAAAAATTCTAAACAAAATGTGACCAAATCAAATCCATAATGATGAAGAAAAATACGCTTTCCTTTTCTCCTTACACTAAGTTAAATTTACTTTCTACATTTATCTCCTCAGTGAGAAGCAATGTGTTGAGGATAAGGATTTCCTACTTCACAAACAGATTATTGACAGTATAATGAAGGCAGTGATTTATAACACTATCAGTGTATTACTTATACTGACAGAAATACTTTGATCCTTACCTTGATGTAGCTGGAAACAATATTAGATGTTATGTTCTACAGAACCACTAAGTCACATTTTGAGGTCAAAATGGAATTTTATATTTAACAAAGAGTTTTGAAGACTAAAAAGCACTATACACATTTTAAGGCATTACTCTCAGCATCTGATATAATCTTTTTATTTGAGCTAAAACATAAAGCTCAAAAAAGTCAGGTATATTTGTTGTTTTCTAATGTATCCCAAGTGCTTAGAATTGTGCCTGGCACATGGCAGACACAAATATATTTGTTGAATGAATAATTTGTATTCAATTTTACTTCTAAAACCTGAATTATTTGAATTAAAGCAAGAAATTGATTTTATGTATAAGCTTTTAATTTGCTTGTTAACTAAGGCACACCCACTAATTCAAAGGCAAGTCAACACTGATGTCTTAAAAAGAAAGGACTGTTTCCAAATAAGGAAAACATTCTTCCTGATCTTCTTTTAAACAATAAAGAACCTAAATTTTAACTGATTTAATCTTCTTAACTTGTGACTCAATTTCCTACCACTGAAAAAAAGCTCACTTTTACAAACTTAAACACCCAATCTCCAAAATCTGCCCTTTAGATTTGTTTGCTTCAACCTATTAAAATGCTTTTAAATTTTATATTAAGGCTGATTCATAAATTATGAAAGGCACAATAAAGTTTACAAGTGTGTTAAGAATATCTTACGGTTTAAAAAAAACCCATTATTTTTGGCAGTAAGTCTTAAAATGCAGACATCTGTATCAATTACCTCGCACAACCAAACGCCATCAGTCGATACTTGTTATTTACTGCTACACAAGTTCCATCAACAACATCTTGTGGCCAAACTCCATGAAGCTGCTAAAATTAAGAAAAATAGTTAAGATTTAAAGCATGTTCCCCAAATATACTTTTATCAATACAATTCTCCTTCAATGAACACAGTTTTATAAGGCTTTATATGGTTCTTTATATGGTTTGATCTGGATAGGAAAACATCCCATCAGAACTACCATCTGGATTTTCTCCCTTAAAAACCTCAATTTCATTAACTGGTTCAATAAATATTCCCAAATGAGCTCAGTCCAGTGCTAATCTATTCATAAAACACTAAAAAATGGATATCTGACCTGTAAATTCAAATTAAATGAAGACGACTTTCCTATTAAAATGTAAACCTCTTGATGGTAGAAACTGCATCTAATTTGCTCACTATTATCATTCTTGTCACCTAGCACATAGTGTTGAACTTTTCTGATCAATCGAAAATGGTCGATTTTATTTCATCTATCCTTTAGAAGTGATTAATGATTTGTCAATTGCTGACTACTCTCTATTACTCCTTTGCTTTATAGTACAGTGGTTAGTAGCATGGTATCTGGCAGTCTGACATAACATCTCAGATCTACCCCTGACTTGCTAAAATGATTATTTGACCTTTCCAAGCTTCAGTTTTCTTATCTGTAAATTACCTCTTAGAGTGTTTTGAAAATTAAATGAGAACTTACATACAAGTAACCCACTTAATACAATGCCTGGAATTCAACAAGTTAAGCTTCAATAAATGAATGACATTATTATTAAGCTTTATATGCTACTTAATTCTGAATACAGACACAGAATAGATTCAGCTCCCTTGTCTGTTTTTATTTGTCAAATCAAGGGCATCCTAGATCATAAATTTCTAAGGCAAAGGTCATCATGACTGTTTAGTAAGCACAAAAAATCAGCACACTACAATACAGCACTTTATTTCTGGATTATCACGATAGTAAAATTCGATGATCCAATATAATTAAACTGTTTGAAATATAATACTATAGATTTTATTTAATTCCTAACTATAGAATCTACTATCTAAATATGGAATATTTGCTTTTTTGTAGGAATTTTATTTATTCTTCAATTTTAATAATAAAACTAGACATTATTTTAGTTAACAAAAATGGCAAAGACAGCATTGAGCATTATTTCTTTGGACTGCTGCCTAGACTGAAATTCGTCTATTCATCCCAATAACAAAAATTTTCCAGGTGCCTACTATTCACCAGGTACTGCTCTAGGTGCCAAGGATACTGCAGATATTCAAACATACCAAAATCCCTAGCTATATCCCTGCTTTACATTTGTTAAGAGACTGACAAGTTTAAAAAACTGTACAGTTTCACGTGGGAGGTTAGTAAATGTTACAGAAAAAAATAATACAACAATTAAGGAGAAGAGAGTATATGGGGGAAGATGTAATATTAAAAGGTCTTCCCTATGAAGATGCCTCTTGAGGAAAGCACTTTCGGAGATACAGCAGTAGAAAGGCCCTGTCACAGTAGCATTTCTGGCATGTTCAAAGAACATCAAAGAGGCCTGTGCAGATGGAGTGGAGTGGAGTGGAGTGGAGTGGAGTGGAGTGGAATGGGGGAAGGAGAAGGAATAAATGAGGTAACAGATGAAATAGGGGGCCAGATTTATAGGGCTTTGAAAGTCACCATAAGAACTTTGGCTTTTTCTCCAATTCATATATGGGGAGTCATCTGGAGTGTCTTTTTTTTAACCCTTTCTATTATGAATTATAATACATTAGAGAAAAATACAAAAGCAAAAATGTACATCACAATAATATCACAAAGTAAACACTTGTGAAATTACCACTCAGGCTAGGAATTACCAGTACCCACAAGTCCCCCAACAGTGTCACTCCTGATCAATATTATCCTCACCTCTACCACAAAAGAAACAATATCCAGACTTACATAGTAATCACTTCCTTCTTTTCCTTTAAACCATTAACACTTAAACATGCGTCCACACAGAACTGATTCAGAGCTGCCTATGTTTTTTGTTTTCCTTCAATTTTATATAAAATAGAATCATAGCATGTACTCTTTTGTGTCTAGCCGCTTCCACTAAACATGTTTGTGAGATTCATCCATGTTGTTGCATACAGCCTTGTTTGTTCATGCTCATTGTCATGTCAAACACTGGGCTTTTAGCTCACTGGGCCTCTGGCCTCCCCTAACCAGTCTTGTTAGCTCTTTACAGTCTTTTTAGCTCTCCAAAGCCGTTAAGCACATTCAAAAAATATTTTTTCTCCAGCTCTTTTAGTTGCCCTCAGCAGGTTTTGTCCTAAATATCTTGTCCTACTGAAGGGTTCTGAGCAGAGGAGTGGCATAATCTGACATATTTTAATACATTTGCTAACTGTATTAAACAGTGCCAAACAGGGGACTTCCCTGGCAGTCCAGTGGTTAAGACTCCACGCTTCCACTGCAGGGGGCGTGGATTCGATCCCTGGTCAGGGAACTAAGATCCCGCATCACCGCTCGGCACAGCCAAAAAAAAAGGCAATGCCAAACAGGATTTTTATAAAGCACTTAAATAATGTCTGATATAAATACGGCATTAGTGTATTTCCCAATTACCAGTAATAGATATGTATTGTTTTCTTGTAATTTATATTTTCTACTTATAACTTATTTAATAATGTTTCGTCTACTTTTCATTATTTTAAATCCTTAATTTACTAGAAAACTTTCTTTAACCAAATACTAATACAAGCTGATATTCAGAAATGAGTCACTCACTTTCCAGCTCTAATATTTTTGTTTTCAGTAAAAACATTTAAATCCCAAACGTATGTCAACAAAATGAAGAGGCAATCTACTGAATGGGAGAAAATATTTGCAAATCATATATGTGAGAAAAGATTGTATCCAAAATATATTAAAAACTCACACATTTAATAGCAAAAAAATTCTGATTAAAAAATGGGCAGATGATCTGCATAGACATTTCTCCAAAGAACACACAGAGAGAGCCAAAAAGTACCTGACAACATGCTCAGCATCACTAACACCAGGGAAATGCAAATCGAAACCACAATGAGGTATCACCTCGTACCTGTCAGAATGGCTATTATCAAAAAGACAAGAAATAATAAGTGTTGGGAGGATGTTGAGAAAAGGGAACCCTTGTGCACTGTTGATGGGAATGTAAATTGGTATGCCA
Source organism: Monodon monoceros (assembly GCF_005190385.1). Taxonomy (NCBI): domain Eukaryota; kingdom Metazoa; phylum Chordata; class Mammalia; order Artiodactyla; family Monodontidae; genus Monodon; species Monodon monoceros. The sequence continues at coordinate 57,724,162 of NW_021703782.1, forward strand.
CTACAGAAAACAGTATGGAACTTCCTCAAAAAAAAAAAAAAAAAGTAAAGTTAGAACAACCATATAATCCAGCAATTCCACTTCTGGGTATTTATCCAAAAAAAAAAAAAGAAGAAGAAAACACTAACTTAAAAAGACAACTGTACCCCCATGTTCAATGCAGCATTATTTACAATAGCCAAATATGGAAACATCTAAGTGCCCACTGATGGATGAATGGATAAAGAAAATTTGGTACACACACACACACAGGAATATACAGGTGACCCTTACAACATGGGGGTTAGGGGCACCTACCCCCGGCACATACAAATTTACAGTTGTCCCTCCATATCCTTGGTTCCGCATCTGTGGATTCAATCAATCGCAGATCATAGAGTACTGTAGTATGTATTTACTGAAAAAAACCCAGGTGTAGGTGGACCTGCACAGTTCAAACCTATGTTGTTCAAGGGCCAACTATATTATTTAGCCATAAAGAAGAATGAAATCTTGCCTTTTGCAACAGCATGAATGGACCTTGAGGGCATTATGCTGAGTGAAATAAATCAGACAGAAAGCTGATACCATATAGAAAAATATGCCCTTGAAAACTTAAAATCCTTTCCATTAAACAGACTGAACATGAATATTTAGCTTCTCTGACTCTTAAAACCCCAACTTTTATAACAGAAAAGATTTTTTTCAAAATGCATATGTTGGCAAGGACAAAGAATGGGAGAGGAGGTGGCATCAGAAAATTCTGGAAGCTGGGAAGCAAGTGGATGAGTAGAATCCTTAACTAGCAGTAATGATGTTGAAAAACAGCCACACTTACATTGTAAGGTACACAAAAGGCCTTGGAATTTAAATGTCTCTCAAAAGCTGAACTAAAAGCAGTAGGATTGGTTTAAAGCCTGTTTAATCAGTAGCTGGGACTGCCTACCTCCCAGTCTGAGCAGCTAAGAAATATCCCACCTCCACTCCAATAGAAAACTGGAGTTTTTCTTTAGAGAAAAACAAAAAAATCTCAGTGGTCTCTAGACCACACCAAAAATAGGGATACATGGCAGTTTACATCCTGAATTTGGACCCTCTAGTCTAACTCTTCCATAACTCAAATCCCAAAATACTGGGCCAGCCAGGTACATATTCTCTGAGAAAGACTGCAGGACTCTTCTCCAACAGACACTGGATACGGAGTGGGGAGGAAAAGAAATAACCCAGTTAGCTCGCCCTATGATGAAGATCACAGTCAACCAAACCCACCACAGTCAACCAAACCCACCAAAGCCCACACAGCCTTTAGTGAATCCAAATTCTTATTTTGGGTCTCTGTCACAGCAACCAAATTCATATATTAATGAATCAAATATTAATTAACCATTAACTCTGAAAGGATCTAAAAATACAGGAATATAGGAAATCCACAGGATGATAATGATGGACAGCCTAAAAATGCAACTGTGTTAAACAGGTACGTATAGTAAGCAATCGTCCAGAAGGCTCCAAGAGAAATTTATTCAAGAAGATGAAACGGATACTAATATAATCAAAATCACAATAACTATATTGGGAAGATGGGAAGAACTTACAGACAGGGTGGGGGAACAGGGAAGTGGGAAGTACATGGTCATTTTCCACAATGGGAAGTCAATGAACACAGCCTAAAAACTAAAAATTACAGGAAATACTCAGAGTAGTGGAGATAAATAGCAAAATCACCAGTGAAGGAATAAAAAGTAGTTGCCTCTGAGAATGAAAACGGCATGAAGAGAACAAGCAGGAGGAAAGGAACTATCATTTTTCATTAACATGTCAATAGAATTGTCTACTTACACTATTTATATGTATAGTTTTGATTTTAAAAATCTTAAATAAGGAAAATAGGGGAGGGGTTTAATAAAGACTAAAATTAATAAATGCAAAATTAAAAAATAAACATTCCAAGTAAATAAGTCATACCTCTGCAGTAAATCTACTTGACACTGGTGTGATAAATCCAACTTTACCATCATTAAACACAACAGCAAACCCATCAAGTGTGGCACAGTATTCCATGTCTCTAATGTGCACATCTTCAAAGCCCAGGAATGAACCTGCTGATGAAAAAAAAGTACATGAAATATGAATACAAATATAGTAAATTAATTCTCTTGTATTTTTGCTTGCAAACCATATAAGGACAGTTAAAAGGGCAAACATAATGACCTAACAACACTAAACAACTGAACTACTCCTTCCTACTCTCTCTCTCCCTCTCACACACGCGCGCGCACACACACACACACACCCTCCTCCCTTGCATAATTAATTCCAAAGTAGAAAAACCAATGTTCATCCATAAGAAATATCTAACTAGTTTATATAAAATATTAAACATCTGGTTCTGTCTCATGAAAAAAGTGTAACTACCTCTAGATGACTGGAGATCTACTGAAAAGGGTACTGTACAAAGATTAATAGCTTTCCTCCCATTTGTCATTCCTTCCCAGTGAATAAGATGAAGAAGTCCATCAGAAGTAGCAACCAGGAGATCTTCCAGCACAGACTGCAAACTGTAGAGAAGTAAGCAATTTAGAATCAATTTCCTTTTAAGAAAAGCATATTGGGTAAGCAATGAATATGAGTATAACTGTTCTGGAGAATATTCATGCAAAGATCATAAAACCACTTAACAAAACTGCCATTTATCTACAATTTAGCTATATATCAGCTTTATCTATGTATAATTCAATCTAGAATCAGAAATTCTGAAAAAAATGAAACACCACGCGTTGCTGTAGTCACAAACCTGATGAATTATGTTTAAAAACTAGACGTACTGAAACAGCAAATTAGAAGATGGAAGGATAAGTGACAGCTGACAAGAAAGGAGAGACAGAGAAACCATGAAAAGAACTAATGACAGAATGACAATCTGGAGACATGGAGTGTAGAGGTAACAATCCTCTAACCCTGTCCAACAGAATTTTCACCAGTAATGGAAATGTTCTGTATCTGTACTATCCAACACAGTAGCCATTAGCCACATGTGGTGATAATACACTTGTAACATGGCTAGTGTGACAGAAGACCTAAATTTTTAATTCTGTTTATTTTATCTGTAATTTACATTTAAATCACTTCATTTGACTAGTGGCTACTGTAGTGGAGAGCATAGTTCTAGACCACAGTATTTCTAGGGTATCAAAGAATCTCACATTGTGCGCATCCATTCAACAAACATTTAATTAAGCCTGAGCTCTGTGACAGGCACTATGGTGGGCTGGAGATTCAGAGGTGAATAAAATACAGTTTCTCCCTGCAGAAGACCTCTCAGCTGACTAAGTAGTGAAAAGTAATTATGTAGTATGATCTCAGCACTTATTGATACTTGCAGAGAGATTTAACAATTACAACTGCAAGGCAATTAATGCCTGACTTGTTTACTCCTATAATGCCAAGTCCCTAGGGCAATGTTAGTTACATATGGCACCAAATGTTTGTGGGAGGAAGGTCAAGAGGGAAGGGGAATCCAAAAGTGAGGCTACAAAGATAATGGCAGAGAGAAAGAAAGAGAACCAGTGGAAACTGGTATCAAGAAAGCCAAGGGAATAAGATGGACTTAAGAAAGAGTACTCAAGAGAGTATCAAATGCTGTAAAAAAAAAAATTTAAGTATAAGAAAGAATGAAAAATGTAACGTCTATTTATATCTATTATGTACTGTTAAATTTCCTTTCATACTTAAGAAGTTAAGAGTCTATTTCAGAAATATTTTAATCCATAATGGTGAAAAGAACATTTTTAATGTTTTCTTTAACTTTTAATTCTTTGGAAAGTTGAGTTCAATGACTTATTCCACCATATATTTCAGATGATGAAGAAGTTACTGTACTTTCTTCCCAACTATAAAAATATTAAAAAAGATAAGAATAACATGTCCCCTTACTGAGCTCCATCTCTTGAACTTCAGAGCATTTGCAGTCAACTACAATTCCCAGTTTAATGAAATTTCACCTTTTAAAATATTATATATTCTTTTATTTCAAATTTATATTTTAGTGGTAAAATTTATGTGTAGCATGTGGTGGCTAGAATATAAAAACTTTGTTTTAGACCTGATACAAGAGAGGCAATTTAGTGGAGGAGTCATTGGTTTACCAGTGATTTTCATTCAGCAGGAGTCAGCCTCGGTTTTTTCAAACCACATTCTCCCTCTCCCCAGCTTGTATCTCCCTGGAAGAATCACTGCATATGACGATTAGGAACAAGATCAAGGTTACCCTCCAGTAATTTAATTGCCTTCTAGGCAAAACTCAACACTTCTCTGACAAAGTTAACAGAATTCAGAATCTCTACATCATCATCATCCACAGTACTGTGATTAAAAATGACCAGATGTCTGAATAAACAGGAAAATGTGACCCAGAGTGGAGAAAAATCCATCAATGTAAATAGACTCACAAACAATCCTGAAGTTGGAATTAACAAATAACTGTGACAAAAATGATAAACAATCTATAAAAAAAGGATAGATCCTCCCCATTTAATTGAAAGTAAACAAACTTTCAATTAAACAGTTGAAAGTAAACAAACTTTCAATTAAAGGCTGATATCAGATGTTAAAGTACTGAATATTTCCATGAAGTTTAGTAAATAGGCCTTGTTTCAAGTCACCCAAGGGTCTGTCCCCACGGATTCCCATTCTCACAAAGATTTAAGAACTAAAGGATTAATTCTTGCCACCTGGGGGATGTTATGACCCTGTACCAATAATTTATATCCTACGTCTTTATATGTTGTACTGACTTTTATTGAAAATCACCCCTACGTGTAAGTGCACACAAAATACACATAAAGATACTCTAAGTTATGCCCTTAGAGAGGCATAACTATGCCTCTAGTTATGGCATAGTTATGCCCTCTACAATCACTGACTTCTATGGGCTTTATTAACAGCTATGTGGTATACCACAGGTGTTTGTTATTGTTGTTGTTGTTTAATTTAGGATGTTAGAAGTAGAATAATAGGATTTGGGGAGGAGAATAATAGGATTTTGGAATCTGATTAATCAAATATTCTTAATATAAAATGAATAATTCATAATTACCGATTCTCAAATATGTAAATATGTTTAATACCTAATTAACATTAAATACTATATATACTACATGGGTCTTTCTAAGTGCCTGGGAAGAAGGAAGATAATAAACTGTAGTATTTATTAGTATTAGTTAGAAATAGACTAAGAGTTTTAATTATAAATTATATCAGTTCTTTTTTAAAAATTTTTATTTAATTAATTAATTTATTTTTGGTTGTGCCGGGTCTTAGTTGCAGCCGGCGGGCTCCTTAGTTGTGGCATGCGAACTCCTAGTTGCGGCATGCACGTGGGATCTAGTTCCTTGACCAGGGATCAAACCGCATCCTCCGCATTGGGAGCGAATTCTTAACCACTGCACCACCAGGAAGTCCCAGTACTTTTTTAACTTTCTATATATTCTCTATCCTCAATTAATAACAAGGTGTAGATGCTTAACATTAATCCAATTCTTTCTTCAATCAAAAATTAAAAGATGGCAGACTCTTGCAATCTTATGCCTATAAGCAACAGCATAATCATTGTCCCTAACTTTATTTGACTAATTTTTGGTAGTGGGAGGGAAAACAGTTGGTTTAAAGGCCAAGTTTTATGCCCCCTCACTCAATTCAAAAGTATATAGGAATTCTCCAATCAAATTTCCAGGAGGTACATGTTACAGGTGCTAATAATAACACTGCTCTGAAATGCAATCATTTTACTGAAGTTCTGAGAGAAAATGAGAGATTTCCAATCATCTAAATTAGTAGATTAAAAACTAGCATCTGACAAGTTAAACTTGTACAAGACAGCAGGAATTCTTTTTTTAAAGGCTCTTTTTCTATCCTGTATCCATGAACCACACAGTTTTTGCCACCAGGTGGAGACAGAAAGCCATGCTTGTACAGTTCCATCCAGCTTGGAACCCAGACATTCAAAATTCCTTACACAGGTTACACTCTTGAAAAGGATCTCTATTCTGAAATAAAATCTGAGATAAAGAGTAACCTGAACTCAATCTCCTGTAGCCCTGATCACATTTAAACAAATAAAAACAACAACAAAAAGGCATTCTTCTTCTCTGAGGAGACTTAAAGTAAAAAAAGATAGATTAAACAAGGCAAGACAATAGCCAGCCACTTGTATACAATTCTATTTAACATGTTCTAGTATCTGTACTGTATTCTAACAAGAGAAATGATGAAGGAAGCCTTTAGTTAGAACTGTGAATCAGAAGAATTTAAGAAACATATGTATTACATTCATATAGTTTAATATATTCACGTATTGTATCCATATAGGTCAACACTTAATAAGACTACATAGTAAAAAGTCTTTTTTCCAAAACTGTCCCCCCTAGCCACTCAGTTCTCATGCCCAGTTTCTTACGTATTCTTCCAGAACAACACATAAATTACCACCACCAGCTTGCTTTAAAATAAAATAGTAGCATTTTTATGTACAGTATACCTCACTTTTTTTAACCCAACAACATATTTGGGAAGTTTTTTCAAGAAAAAGTGCCCTCGGGCTTCCCTGTTGGCCCAGTGGTTGAGAGTCCGCCTGCCAATGCAAGGGACGGGTTCGTGCCCGGTCCGGGAAGATCCCACATGGCGCGGAGCGGCTAGGCCCATGAGCCATGGCCGCTGAGCCTGCGCGTCCGGAGCCTGTGCTCCGCAACGGGGGAGGCCACAACAGTGAGAGGCCCATGTACCGCAAAAAAAAAAAAAGAAAAGAAAAGAGAAAGTGCCCTCAATGTTTTTATAAATGCATATGAGTATCTTTTTAAGTAACATGTACTACGTTATACCATTCAAACAGTTCTAGATCTTATCAAAAAATATAAATTTCTAAATAAAATTACAGTTGGTATACCCAAATTGTGGGCTTTATTACAGTAATTTAAGTATAATAATGTACCATCTGTAAAATTTTACATTTTTTATAAGGGCTAATCAAGAATTTTTAGGACTAAAAAAATGATCCTCAATGAAAAGAAAGAAAATCAACTTTCCTACTGCTCATGCGATTAACAAACTACACTGTATATTGTCATCACAAAATGCTAAATTTAACCAAAGTACTGTACCTCATGATGGGTGCTTGCAAATCCAATATTTTCCTCATCTCTAAATTTAATGCTGGAGCACACTGTTCTTCCTTAAAATGGGGTGTCCCCTTCACTTGTGGACTTCCTCTAAAACAAAAAGCAAATACACAGGATTAAAGAGAAAGATACTGAATTCTCCTCCACTCTGTGACTAATAGCCAATCAAATAAAGTAACACAATCAAACGTAAAAATCAGGTGTTCATCCTTTAGGTTCTCAAATGAAAAACATACTTAAATTCCACTATAGCAGACATATCTATTTATCAATTAGAAATAAATGTGTCTGACCAGTGTAACTTATATTGGGGGGAGTGGGAATGGAGGGAGAAGAGAGAGAGGAGCAAAGAATCTTAGGGAAAAAAACAGTAAAGATAGAAGTTAATTCTCAAGGGAACCAACACACATTTAAAATGACTGACAGCCCTTTCTGAGTTGAGCAACTACGAACCTTATATACCATTCTATTATACAGTGCATGTCTGAAGTGATCCAAATCGTCACTTCATCTTCCCTTGCTCCACACCTCATTCTTGATTCCTACCCTTTAGGTATGTATCAGACTCAAGGTCAGATTCAGGGATGCAATTAGGAGATGTTTCACATTAAGTGGCAAAATGGGTAAATTCGAAAACTCTTGGCACTAAATGGCTGCACTAGAGTGGCTAGGTCAATGCCAACATAATTGAGCTGTCACATACAAGCCCTCAAAAGGACTATAAAGCTGTTTTGGAATCTTTATATCCATATGGCATTGGACCACTCTTTCTCAATGCCTGTGCTAGAATTTAACAGCTATCTGTCTCTTCTCTTACTATCAGCTATCACTTACTCTAGGCAACAATTAGCCTGCCTACATCATCTTTCCTTCTCATCCCCTACAATCCTAGAAACCAATTTGTCAATACTATTAAAACTAAGTGTGAAGAATCTAACAAGTTAAGGTTCCTAGCTTTGTGAAAATTATCTGGATGCTCAGAAAATTATTTAGATGCTTACTTATTAGTTTTAGATTACTTTCCATACAGAAACCTGGTGGTGCTTTATTACTATCCTGCTCTGCTACTGCCATGACCTGGAATATTTGATTCCTTCTACGTGTCTGAATGGCTAAATTGGCTAATGTTTAACCAAACATGTTCATGTTCAATTAGTATGTTTGATATGACAGCCCTTAAAAGGACATCATGAGTTATTAGTTTACAGGAGTCATATCTGAATTGCTAACCACACAAAACACTGTGATGAATTTTCTGAGATGTTCTCCATGTACATCTAGTTTTAAAGTTATTATTCAAAGTAATACATACACATAAATAGTCAAACAGTGCTAGAAGGCTTATGACAAACAAAAATAACTACTGAAGTAGTCTTCTTTCAGTGAGGAGGCAACCAGCTTGAATTCTTTGAGCTGTTATCTTCTTCTATTTACCTGCGTATTTTTTAAACCATGTGTTTACACTGCTTTAACATCATTAATTTTAGACATTAGCTTTTTATTCTCATTTACCCATTTTTTCACATCCTCCCAACATAATTATACCAAACTGTTTTCATTATGATGATTACATAAATATTTTTCACTTCTGGGTCAAGTAGTGTTCAGTAATCTTTCCTTAAATAACTTGGTAATTGTCCACATGCTTTCATTTGCTTGGTTTTCTTTTTTTTTTTTCTTCAGTACACGGGCCTCTCACTGTTGTGGCCTCCCCCGTTACAGAGCACAGGCTCCGGACGCGCAGGCTCAGTGGCCATGGCTCACAGGACTAGCCACTCCGCGGCATGTGGGATCTTCCCGGACCAGGGCACGAACCCGTGTCCCCTGCATCGGCAGGCAGACTCTCAACCACTGCGCCACCAGGGAAGCCCTGCTTGCTTTTCTTTAAACTTATACCTAAGTCATCTCATACTCCTTAATAGGTCTGACAAAACAATTCTCAATACAATCTTCTATGTGGTCAAACCTGCTACATAGCTTATCATTTCCATTCCCCGCCCCCCGCCCTTGGAGGCATCCCTCTTTATGCCCATTGCCCTACTAAGTCTAATGCACAGCTATCAACATGATATTTACTTTGTCACCATCCTTATGATTTCTTTGCTTCTTTCCTATGTTGAACCCTTTATTTTATAGATCCTGTATCTTCCTCGGTTCACATATTCTTGGTGCTTCCTGGAAAGGTGCATGAGAAGTAAACTTAGAACTCTCAATTCTGAAATGTCTCTATTTTATTATGACACTTGAATGAATGTTTGTCCCTTCAAAAAAGACTATGATAAAGTTGTCTGAAGACATTTCTTCTGCCACTGTTCTATATCCTGGGAGGGTCTGTCAAATGTTTCTTTTAATGCTTTTATTGAATTTTTAATTTCTGCTATCATACTTTTCATTCCAGGAACTTTCTCACACCCACCTCCCCTTTTTTCTTATAGCATCAAGTTTTTTAAAATTAGGCAATACCTGTTTAAGGTGGTTAATTTTCATTTCCCCAAAGTGTTTTTGTTCCCTGTATTGCCTATTTCCTCTGAGTTTCCTTTTTTCTGTTGTGTGTCTCTATTTTACGTCAGAAACTTTCCTAAGATGGATAACATATTTCTTCATGTTCAAGAGGTTAATGAGAAAAAACTAATTATAAGCTCTATGTGTTCAAGTCGGGTTGTCAACTGGTGGACCTCAGGGTAGGCATTTTTGTTTGAGGTCTTCCAATATGAGAGGCTATTGGGTCATTCATCGGGAGTGATTTAATTTCCCTAGGAAGAATCCCTCAATCAAGTACAGAAGCCAGAAGTCTGGAGCCAAGCAGGGGAAGAAAGCTTGACATCCTACTGTTCAGTACAACAACTTTCACTTAATCCCCATCTTTAGTTTAGCATCTCATCCTTGCCCTACTCTGTGTCTGGAATCCCTCTGGTTTAATCAGACATCCTGTCTCCTGTGAGGTGAGAACATAGAAATCCTATTCCTTATTCAGATTTTTCAAACAATCCCCATTTATGGCCCCTGGTTCACTCCTATATTCTGTGGTACTAGTACCTGAGCCATTCTAGGGTTTTGCAGATCAAACATTCTAGGGTTCTAGGGTTTTGCTTTTCATCAATATCATATATGTAACGTTAGGCACTCAGGTTTGATATTCTTCCTAAGTCATTTATTTTTTCTCATCCAGTTTTTAGGTCATGGGTTAGAGATACCTCCAGCTCTCATTAAAGATGAAAACAGTATTTCAACTTTTTGTCCTGTTGGTGATTTTCAAGAAAAAGGTGGAAACCTCATTACCCATCTTGAAACTGGAAACTATTTTCCTTTATATAAATACTATCATTTATTAGAGCTAAAAGTATTATGATAAGAATTTTATAGCAAATTTAAGTAAATCCTGACTTCTCAATGACTTCCATTATAAAATTAGGAGATAAACTTCACAGTATAATTTCCATCCCTTCCTCCAAACATACTAAAATGCAGTAAACTGTTAAAAATTACATTAACAAAAAAATCTAACTTTATGATCAAAAATATTATTACTTATAGTTCAACAGTAATTTGAGAGTATTGCATCAGATTTTTGTAAGGGAGAGCCAAACTATGAACAGCACTGAATACCAGGAGGAAAAAAAGCAATAAACTGAGCAGTTACCAAGTATGAGTGTACAAAACGTTCTGCACACATTATGTCAACTGATTGATTACAATCTTAGGAGTCAGGCATTATCATCTGTATTTTTCCAGAAAAGAAACTGAAGCTTCAGTTTATTATTAAGAATTTTGTTTATGGTCACAGAGCTAGTAAGTGAAGGAGTTAAACTGAAAACTAGTAGAGTTAAAGAGACTAATAATAACCTTTGTGTACACAAAGAAATATTACAATGAATGCTAAAGAATGGATTGGTGATAGAGTGGGGAGGGAGTGGTGTGTAAATTAATTAGGAGAGTGTTAATAAGAGTACACAAAGGCATCTACTAGCAGTGGCAGTAGAAACGTCTTTTCAGACAATTTTATCATAATCTTTTCTGAAGGGATATGAGAAAAGCATATTGAGAATTATAGTTCCCGGTCATTAACACAGATTTCTCAGAGACAGACACATACAATGACACTGTATGCATACCTGGTTGTCATTCAAGCTATTGAAACATAATATATTCTTCATTCTGGGGTACATAGAGAACTGTGCTTTCCTCACCACTTAAAATTAGGTATGGCCATGTGACTTACTTTGGCCTATAAAACACAAGGGGAAGTGACTTGGGTCATTTCTGGGCAGAGACTTTAACGAGCCAACACTTGGTACACAATGCTCTGCTTTTATCCTCTACCGCAGGGACTTAGCCTATGCTGACTTACACAGTACAGCTGTCCCTTGGTGTGTGCAGGGGACTGTTTCCAGGACCCACCATGCATACCAAAATCCGCTGATGCTCAAGTCCCACAGTCAGTCCTCTTTATCTGTGGTTCTGCGTTCACAGATTCTACCAACCGTGCATCATGTTGTACTATTTGCGTTTACTAAAAAAAAAAAAACGTGCATAAGCAGAGCTGCACAGTTCAAACCCATGTTGTTCAAGGGTCAACTGTATACCACATCAAATAACTGAGAGTTGTTAGACTGTGGTCCAGTAAAACCCAACAAATTAATAGTTTGTGGTTATTATTCATGAGTGATTTTATTAACTATGTAGTCTGAGGAGCAGGAAGAAAAAAGAATGAAGAAAAATGAACACAGCTTAAGAGACTGTGGGATACCACCATACATACCAACATAAATATAATGGGAGTCCCAAAGGCAAGGCAAGAGGAAGAGGTAGGAAGAATATTTGAAGAAATAATGGTTGAAAATGTCCCAAATCTAACAGAAACATGAATCTAACCATCCAAGAAGCTTAGCAAACTCCCAAGAAGGATGAATTCAAAAAGATCCATACAAGATACATCGTATTCAAACTACTGAAAGACAAAGAGAACCTTGAAAGCAACAAGAGAAGTGACGCAGCATATACAAGGGATCCTCAATAACATTAGCAGCCAATTTCTCATCAGAAACCATGGAGGACAGGGGCAGTGGGATGACAACGCAAATGCCGGAAGACAAAAAAAAAAGTTAACTAAGAATTCTTTAACTAGAAAAACTATCCTTCAAAAATAAAGGAGAAATTAAGAGATTTTCAGATAAACAAAATTTGAGGGATTTTGTCACAAGCAGATCTGAACTACAACAAACACTAAAGGGAGTCCTTCAGGCTGAAATGAGAGAACACTAAACAGTAATCCAGAGCCATATGAAAAAAATAAAGAACATCAGTAAAGGTAACTACATAGGTGAATATAAAGCCAGCAATATTGTATTTTTGATTTGGAAATCCACCTTTTTAACTATATGATTTTAAAGACTAATGAATGAAAAGATAATTCTAAATCTACATTATGGGCACAAAATGTATAATGATGTAATGTGTGACAGTAAGAACATAAAAGGGGAAGGATGAAGATGTAGAGGAATATAGTTTCGTTACTGAAACCAAGTTGTTATTAATTCAATCTAGGTTGTTGTAAGTGTAAGATGCTATGTAATCCCAAGATAACCACTAAAGAAACCTGAAATATACAGAGAAAAGGAAATGAAAAAGGAATCAAAATTAAACACAAAAGAAGACAGTAATGAAGGAACTGAGGAACAAAAAAGATACGACACACAGAGAACAAACAGCAAAATGGCAGAAGTTCTTCCTTATCAGCAATTATTTTAAATGTAAATAGATTAAACACTTCAATTAAAAGACACATTGTCAGAATAGATTAAAAAACACATAATTCCATTTCTAAGTTTTCTATAAGAAACTCAGTTTAGATCAAAAGAAACAAATAAGTTGAAAGTGAAAGGATGAAAAATGATACTCCATGCAAATTGTATAACTAAGAGCTTAGTGGTTACAGTAATATTTGACAAAATACTTTAAATCAAAAATTGTTAAAAGAGATAAAGGACATTATATATTGATGAAAATGTCAATCCAGCAAGAAGATATAACAATTATAAACAGATAACACATGTAACAACAGAGCCCCAAAACACATGAAGCAAATACTGAAGCAAATAATGAAGCAACTGAAGGGAGAAAAAGTTCTAAAGTAATGACTAGACAATAGTTCTAAAGTAACAAATGGACAATACCGCACTTTCAATAATACATAGAACAACTACACAGAAGATTAGTAAGGAAACAGAGAGTCTGAACATTATAAACCACTCAGACCTAAGATGTATACCAAACTCTACCCAGTAACAGCAGAATACACATTCCTTCGCAAATGTACGTGAAACATTCTCTAGGATAGAACATGTTAGGCCACCAAAATGCCTCAATAAATTTAAAAAGATTGAAATTATCTTCTCTGACCACAATGAAATGAAACTAGATAGCAATCACAGAAGGAAAACTAGAAAATTCACAAATATGTGGAAATTAAACGACACCTCTGAGATAGCCGATAGGTCAAAGAAAAGACCAAAAGGAAAATTAGAAAATACTTTGAGACTAATGAAAATGAAAACACAACACCATAGGAGGCAGTGAATGCAGTGATGAGAGGAAAATTTACAGCTAAAATGCTTGCACCAAAAAAGCAGAAAAATCTCAAATCCATAACCTAACTTTACACCTTAAAAGGATCTAGAAAAAGAGCAAACTTAACTCAAAACTAGCAGAAGGAAGGATATAATGAAGACTGGAGTGGATTTAACAAAAAACAGAGAATGGGAAAACAATAGAGAAAATCAAGCAAAGCAAAGGTAGTTCTTTGAAAACAACAACAAAATTGAAAAACCTAAGGAAAAAAGAAAGGAAGACTCAACTCACTAAAATCAGAAATGAAAGAGGGGACATTACTACTGACCTTAGAGAAATAAATGGATTATAAGAGAATCCATATATTTAGTGAACTTGAATTTCCTTCTTTCCTGAACACACACAAATTGTCTTAAATATCCAGTGGAAGCAGATTATGTTTAATAATTCAAAAGGCAACCTAGACAACAACAACTGCAACTTACTAAGAACGTACTAACTCATTGTTCTCATTTATAGATGCGCAAAAACATAGAAAGTAACTGAACAAGCAGCTTTTCCAAAGTTATTGCCTATAAAATGTACAGCCCAGACTGAAACCCATGTGGCTCTAATTTCAAATGCCATTCTCTTCTCCACATCTCTAAACTACTATATATTTATCAGAGGTAGTAATATTGAGTCCAATATCATAAGAAAGTAGGGAAAATGAAATTAAGCTAGTTTAAGAGTTTTGTTTTATGGATGTATTTTTCATGAATTAAAAGCAGTTTCCATGCTTCCCTGGTGGTGCCAGTGGTTAAGAATCCACCTGCCAACAGAGGGGGCACGGGTTCAAGCCCTGGTCCAGGAAGATCCCGTATGCCGCAGAGCAACTAAGCCTGTGCGCCACAACTACTGAGCCTGCGCTCTAAAGCCTGAGAGTCACGACTACTGAGCCCGCATGCCACAACTACTGAAGCCCACGCGCCTAGAGCCCATGCTCCGCAACGAGAAGACACCACAATGAGAAGCCCGTGCACTGCAACGAAGAGTAGCCCCCGCTCACCGTTAACTAGAGAAAGCCACGCACAGCAATGAAGACCCAACACAGCCAAAAGTAAAAATAAATTTATTTTTTAAATAAAGTTTCCTAGCTTTCCATTCTAATGAATGCAATGCATTCATGTCAATGAACAGCCCCCAAAGGGCAATGAAAAATGAAATGAGGGGTAGGTCAACTACTAGTCAAACTTCCCATAGCCTTGAGAAGGGAGTAGTTTCCCACTAAATTGATAAAAATAAAAAGCAAACTACAGTACTCAAAAACGTATCATAAAAATTACAAATAAGTCTTAAAAGAGAAAAAATTGGGCTTCCCTGGTGGCGCAGTGGTTGAGAGTCCGCCTGCCGATGCAGGGGACACGGGTTCGCGCCCCAGTCTGGGAAGATCCCACATGCCGCGGAGCGGCTAGGCCCGTGAGCCATGGCCGCTGAGCCTGCACGTCCGGGGAGCCTGTGCTCCGCAACGGGAGAGGCCACAACAGTGAGAGGCCCGCGTACCACAAAAAAAAAAAAAAAAGAGAAAAAACTGCCTTTAATATATATGTCAAGTATGCTCTGGAGGGCTAAACAAGATGATACAGAAAACTGTCACTATGCAGTTAAATTCAACAGGCATTGATTTCAACAAAGTCCAGTGTGCAGGACATCTCAAATACTTTAAGTGCCAGTAACATAGCAGATAACCTGATAGATTTGGTGGTGCTGGGGGTGGGGCGGGCAGCGCACAACACAGGGACATCGGATAGGAATTTCAGAAGTATAGCTAACTATACAGTGTTTCTCCTAGCAACATAACTTACCCTAAGGCCTATCTTTCCTTCCAAGTATAGCTCAAATCTCCTTATCTACAAACCTTTCCCTGACAACTCAAGCATTTTCCCCTGAAATGCTACTAACACCTTTAGGGATGTTCATTCACTTGGCATTTGCCATTGCATATTGCCATTAATTTTAAATGTCTCTCAGAAAAAAAATATGTCTCTCTTCATTAGCATCTTATACCTTTTCAGCAACAGAATAGCTAGTGCCTTACAAATGACAGTAAAGCATACAGTAAGTGTTTGATGATGATGGAAAAAAATCTCATTCCAGATTTTCACATTTTTTTTTCCAGTTTCTTGAGGTGTAATTGACATAGAACACTGTATGAGTTTAAGGTGCACAACAAAATGTTTTGCAATATGTATACGCTGTAAAATGAATACCACAATAAGATTAGTTAACATCCAACACCTCACAGTTACAATTTTTTTCCCCTTGTGATAAGAACTTTCAAGATCTACTCTCTTAGAGCTCAGGTTATCAGATTTTAAAATGATTCTGGAATGTATTAGGCTTGATCCAGGAAGTTCTGGCAATCCTAGGTGAATTCTGGACCAAAAGGCTTTGGTTCTCCAACCATAGTTCTGGAAAGGCTCAGGATGGTTTCTTTCATCAAACTCCATACCTCCTGTTTCATCATTTTCAGTTAACCTTATTGTTACCAGAATATCAATGATGAAAGTATTTGGGCATGAAATAAAATGATAATATCTTGAATGTGCTAAAACATACTCAGTGAAAAAAGACTGAAAATTGTTCAAGCTGACTGATGGACACATAGGTGGTCATCAGTCACGTTATTATTATACTAACAGCAAACTGGTGCCAAATTAGCCCTCCAGAAACAAAATTTAAAAAAAACTGGGCAAAATATATAAAACAACCATATTCAGACACTGCATAACAGGCAGAACAGGACTATAATCCTGAGTGAAGGGAGACAAACAAGGTTTTCTGATAGAAGTCACTTTCTAGACTACCATGTATGGTGGGAAGACACAAGCATAATATGGCAGTCTTGTTAAGCTGAGGAGAAAAAGATAAAAGTTCAGGGAAGCAGAAGCAGCTATTTGTGGAACAGAGTACAAGAGAGGTGAGAGATACAGAGAAAGAGCTCTAGAAACCTAGAGCTTAAGGGATTCCCCTTAAGTCTTGCTGAATACTAAGCTATGCATATATATGGTGAAACCCCACAAGGTCAGCCAAAGAATAACTACCAGAGTTTTAAGCTGTACCGTTCATATAGGGCTGAGAGACATTCCAGTTCTGACCACATAAAAGAGACCTCATTAAAGACCCAGGACATTAGCAGAGAGCTCAGAAGGGCTAAGCTAGTCTACAGTAAAGGTTGAACCTACCCTAAAAATACATAAACAAGCTTCAAAAGGATCAAGAAGCTCTCCAACTTAACTGCCATCCAAAACAAACCTCAACATTCTTTAAAGCAAAAGAATGAAAATCAGACATTTGATACCTAATACAATGTCCATGATCCAACCTAAAATCACTAGACATGTGATATGCCCCAGCAACTCAACTCTTAGGTATTTATTTACTCAAAAGATATAAAGCTAACTGGAGAGTGAAATGAGACTGGAATCTGAAAAAGCAGACAAGGTTCACAATTTCACTTTTTACTTTTTGTATGTCTCTCACTATCTGTGTGCTTTTTAATACAATTTTTAAAGGTTACACTCTATTTACAGTTGTTACAAAATATTGGATACATCCCCTGTGTTGTACAATACATCCTTGCAGCCTATCTTACACTCAATAGTTTGTATCTACTACTCTCTCACCCCTGTATTGCCTCTCCCCTCGATGGTAACCACTAGCTTGTTCTCTGTATCTGTGAGTCTACTTCTCTTTTGTTATATTCACTCGTTTGTTTTATTTTTTAGATTCCACATAGAAGTGATATACAGTATTTGTCTTTCTCTGTCTGGCTTATTTCACTTAGCATAATGCCCTCCAAGTCCATCCATGGTGCTGCAAATGGCAAAATTTCATTCCTTTTTATGGCTGAGTAGCATTCCATTGTATATATATATACACCACTTCTTCTTTATCCATTCATCTGTTGATAGACACTTAGGTTGCTTCCATATCTTGACAATTGCAAATAATGCTGCTAGGAATACTGGGGTGCATGTATCTGTTCAAATTAGTGTTTTTAGGGGTTTTTTTGGACATATACCCAGGAGTAGAATTGCTAAGTCATATGGTAGTTCTATTTTTAGTCTTTTGACTAAAAATATGGTTTTCCACAGTGACTCCACTGATTTACAGTCACACCAACAGTGCACGAGACTTCCCTTTTCTCCACATCCTTGACAAGACTTGTTATTCATGTTCTTTTTTATGATGGCCATTCTGACAGGCGTGAGGTGATATCTCATTGTGGTTCTGATTTGCATTTCCCTGATAATTAGCAATGTTGAGCCTCTTTACATGTGCCCATTGACCATCTGCATTTCCTCTTCAGAAAAATGTCTATTCAGATCTTCTGCCCGTTTTTTAATTGGGTTGTTTGTTTTTTTGATGTTGAGTTATACGAGCTGTTAATGTATGTTGAATATTAATCCCTTATCGGTCATATTGTTTGCAAATATTTTCTCCCATTCAGTAGGTTGTCTTTTTGTTTTGTCAATGGTTTCCCTTGCTGCGCAGAAAGCTTTTATTTTTTTTAACATCCTTATTGGAGTATAATTGCTTTACAATGGTGTGTTAGTTTCTGCTTTATAACAAAGTGAATCCGATATACATATACATATATCCCCATATCTCCTTCCTCTTGCATCTCCCTCCCACCTTCCCTATCCCACCCATCTAGGTGGTCACAAAGTACTGAGCTGATCTCCCTGTGCTATGTGGCTGCTTCCCACTAGCTATCTATTTTACATTTGGTAGTATATATATGTCCATGCCACTCTCTCACTTCGTCCCAGCTTACCCTTCTTCCTCCCCATGTCCTCAAGTCCATTCTTTACGTCTACGTCTTTACTCCTGCACCTTGCTGTGCAGAAGCTTTTAGGTTTAATTAGGTCCCATTTGTTTATTTTTGCTTTTGTTTCCTTTGCTTTAGGAAACGGATCCAAAAAAATATTGCTGTGATTTATGTCAGAGTGTTCTGCCTACGTTTTCCTCTAGGAGTTTTATAGTATACAGTCTTACATTTAGGTCTTTGATCCATTTTGAGTTTATTTTTATACATGGTGTTGGAGAATGTTCTAATTTCATTCTTTAACATGCAGCTGTCCAGCTTACCCAGCACCACTTACTGAAGAGAATGTCTTTTCTCCATTGTATATTCTTGCCTCCTTTGTCAGATTAATTGAGTATAAGTGTGTGGATTTATTTCTGGGCTCTCTATCCTGTTCCATTGATCTATGTGTCTGTTTTTGTGCCAGTACCATACTGTTTTGATTACTGTAGCTTTGTAGTATAGTCTGAAGACAGGGAATGTGATTCTTCCAGCTTTGTTCTTCCTTCTCTAGATTGTTTTAGCTATTTGGAGTCTTCTGCATTTCCATACGAATTTTAAAATTATTTGTTCTACTTCTGTGGAAAATGCCATTGGTATTCTGATAGGGATTGAACTGAATCTGTAGATTGCCTTCGGTAGTATGGTCATTTTAACAATATTGATTATTCCAATCCAAGAACATGGTATATCTTTCCATCTGACTCATCTTCCATTTCTTTCATCAGTATCTTACAGTTTTCTGACTACAGGTCTTTTGCCTCCTCAGGTAGGTTTATTTCTAGGTATTTTGTTCATTTTGATGTGAAGGTGAATCAGATTGTTTCCTTAATTTCTGATAGTTCACTGTTAGTGTATAGAAATGCAACAGATTTCTGTATATTACTTTTCTGTCGTGCAACCTTACCGAACTCACTGATGAGCTCTGGTAGTCTTCTGGTGGCATCTTTAGGATTTTCTATGTACAGTATCATATCACCTGCCAACAGTGACAGCTTTACTTCTTTTCCAATTTGGATTCCTTTTATTTCTTTTTCTTCTCTGATTGACGTGGCTAGGACTTCCAATACTATGTTGAATAAAAGTGGCAATTGTGGGCACCCTTGTCTTGTTCCTGGTCTTAGAGGAAATGCTTTCAGCTTTTTCACCGGTGAGGATGATATTAGCTGTTGGTTTGTAATATAGGTCCCAAATCAATAAAATCAGGAATGAAAAAGGAGGAGTTACAACCAACACCACAGAAATACAAAGGATAATAAGAGACTACTACAAACAACTATATGCCAATAAAATGGACAACCTAGAAAAAATGGCCAAATTCTTAGAAAGGTGTAATCACTCAAGACTGAATCAAGAAGAAATAGAAAATATGAACAGACCAATCACCAGTACTGAAACTGAATCGGTAATTTAAAAACTCCCAAAAAAATGAAATTCCAGGACCAGGTGGCTTCACAGGTGAATTCTACCAAACATTTAGAGAAGAGTTAACACCTATCCTTCTGAAACTATTTCAAAAAATTGCAGAGGAAGGAACACTTCCAAACTCACTCTATGAGGCCATCATTGCCCTGATACCAAAACCAGACAAAGATATCACAAGAAAGGAAAATTATAGGCCAATATCACTGATGAACACAGATGCAAAAATCCTCAACAAAATACTAGCAAACCAAATCCAACAATACATTAAAAGGATCATACAACATGATCAAGTGGGATTTATTCCACAGATGCAAGGATTTTTCAATATCCACAAATCAATCAATGTGATACATCACATTAACAAACTGAAGAATAAAAACCACAGATCATGTCAATAGATGCAGAAAAAGCTTTTGATAAAATTCAACATCCATTTATAATAAAAACTCTCCAGAAAGCAGGCACAGCAGGAACATACCTCAACATAGTACTTGTTTTTTTTTATAAGAATAAATTCATGGACTACCAGTGTAAATTTTTTTAAGTGTCATGGGATTATACATGAGGGATCAGCTATTTCTTGGGTACAAGGGAAGATAGGAGAGTTGAGGTCAAAAGCTTAGCTTTATAACCATTTGACCTGAGCTTGAAAACCAAGTGAGATAGCTTTCTTACATAAAAAAGATAGTGGTGAAGGCATACTAAGTAAAGCAAATAGCAAATGAACAGAATTAAAATACATAGGAAGTGTGGGTTCAGTGTGCTAGAGATAGGGGAAAAGTAGGTTCTAAATGCCAAGCCAGATCTCTTGGACTTTATTTTGTGGGGACTGGAGAGCAACAGAAGTTTATGAGATAAGGAATTAATACCCTGAATATATAGAGAACTCCTAAAACTCAACAGCAAAAAACCAAAACAACCTGATTCAAAAAGGGGCAGAGGACTCAAAACAGACATTTCTCCAATGATACACAATCGGCCAATAAGCACATTAGAAGAGTACCTAACATCACTAATCATTAGGGAAATGCAAATCAAAACTAAAGTGAGATACCACCTCACACCTACAAGTTACTATAAAAATACATATATAACAATAAGTGTTGGCAAAAATGTAGAGAAATTAGAGTCCTTGTGCACGAAGTACAGAAAATGGTACAGCCCCTGAGGATAATAGTATGGCAGTTCCTCAAAAAATTAAAAAGAGAATTACCATAAGATACAGCAATTCTACTTTGGGGTATATACCCAAAGGAACTGAAATCAGGGTCTCAAAGAGACATTTGAATACCCATGTTCATAGCAGCATTATTCACAATAGAATGTGGTATATACATACAGTGGAATATTATTCAACCTTTAAAAGGAAGGAAAGTCTAACATATGCTACAAAATGAATCAAACTTGAGGACATTATGCTAAGTGAAATAAGTCAGTCACAAAAGATAAATATCGTATGGTTTCACTTATATGAAGTACAGTTAAACCTTGAACAACCTGTGGGTCAGGGATGCAGACCTCCATGCACTTGAAAATCTGTGCATAACTTTACAGTTGGCCCTCCATGTATGTGGCTCTGCATCCTTGGATTCAACCAACCAAGAATCCTGCAGTACATATTTACTGAAAAAAATCCATGTATAAGTGGACCTGCACAGTTCAAACCTGTGTTGTTAAAGGGCCAACTATATATACTTTAAAACAGTTATGATGATAAATGTTACATTGTGTATTTTACCACAATAATTAGAAATAAAAAAATTTACTGATATGATCTTTCTGAAATAATATTCCAGGAAGTACTGATGTATAATGCTAGCTTTTTTGTATCTTTAGATCCAGGTGTTAATTATTTAGAACAAAGTTAATCCAGACTTTAAAAAAAAGTTTCTGAGACAAGAATCACATCATCAAGTCTCTGCTTTGAAGAATAAATCTGGTTATCAGTGCAAAGAATGGATTTCAGTATGGAGGAGAAAGAGACTAGAGGACAAGAATGAGTTAGTAAACAAGCTTTCCAATAGGCAAGGAGAGGCCACGAACACCCTTAATATGACAAGTGAGAGTAAAATACATACTAGCAAATTTTAGAGGCACTAGAGAGTTGTAATCAATCAATACAATCTGATTACCAAACAAAGAAGAGAAATGAAGAAATAAAGATTCCAAGGTTTTCAACATCACACACTGTATAAAAGATCATGGTAATGGCAATAAATTTTAGAAAAGCAATAACATGTTTGGCTTGGTAGAGAGGAAATGAGTTAGGTTTACACATGATGAGTTTGAGGCTGCCTAGAGACATCAAAATAGATTTGTTCCAGAAAGGTGGGCCAGAAGCTTAAGAAAGTGGTACTATATTACAGAAACGTCTGAACCTCATCCACATATACTGGATAATTAAAGCCAGTAAGAGCATGTAGAATACAAGAGAACGCATAACAAAATCCTAGGCAACAGTAAAGCATTATTTTAGGTACTATAGAGTAATTTAAGGTGTTGATTTAAACCTAATGACATCTTCATGAAGTGGATATTAACTCCATTCTTCAGATTTGTAAAATAAAACTCAGAAAAAGTAAGCAACACGATTAATCCTGAAAGCTAAGAAAAGCCACTGAAAAACTGTAGAAAAATGGCAAGTTAATTTTATGTTAGAAAAATTCACTTAGGGGAAAACCACAAAAGATTAATTAATAAGATATTGCAATAATCCAGGAGAAAAATGACAAAACCCAAACTAAAGTAGTGTTGCTGAGAATTAGGAAGAAGGGAAAGTACATGAGGGATACAGGGTAGAATATACTGGACTTGATATAGACTGGCTGTTGGAGTTATTAAGTGGTAAGAATAAATAAGCTCAAATGATGGTGCCATTTACAAAAAAAGAGAATAAACTGTAGGCTTTCCCAGGATTAGGTTATTTTAAAAGCAGAATGTAATTTTTCTTTTTATACTTAATAAAAAATTTCTCCCTTCTGACTTTTTCACTGTAAGTTATTAGATAAGACCTAAGATTTATTCACAGTAATTTCTTCTTATTAACTTTCTTACCTTCTAAATCTCACCAATCCAGAATGCTCTGGCCATGGGTGTATGTTTTGTTTCCTCATCTCATTGAGAACTTTTAAAACATCATCTTCTCAGTAAAGACCCTGACCACTCTATTTCAAGTTGTTTCCCCACTTCCCATTCCCTTTCCCAGCTTTATTTTTCTCCATAGAATGTATCACCTAATTTGTAATGTATTTTACTTATTTATCACCATCTATTACAAGAATGCAGGCTGTATGAGTAGAGTTTCTTGTTGTTGTTGTTTTTCTTCTTTTTTCTTTTTCCTCTGCTGCATCCCAGTATCTAAAACAGTCCTGGAGCCTGACAAAATTTAATACTTAAATGGACGGATGGATGACAACAATTTTTCAGAAGAGTTTTCTGAAAGAGGTAGTACTCTTTATCACCAGGCATTTTATATCATTTTTCTTAAAAAGAAAAAAAAAGCTTTTTATTTACATTATCACAAAATCAGACAGCTTTGAGTCTGATAAGAACAATGCATAGGGCTCTATGAATCAGGCAGATCTCTTAACAATTCTGTGATTCTTTGAATTCAGGTGCCAGTCTTAGAAGTGTGGCCAACAGGGAGTGGTTTTCACTGTCCAGAATTTATAGAATAACGCTAATTAATCTTATTAGTAAATGCTCATGTAATTATAATGTAAGCTAATGGATACATAAAAGACGCAAAGTTGAACAGCTAAAGGTTACACATGTACTGTTACAGAACACATACATATTGAAATCAAATTACACATGCAACGTTTTGAGAAGATCAAAGGGAATCAAAAATGTTAGGATAACTAACACACTTTGGTCAAGTTCAAAACCTGAACTTAGACCAAGATATATTGTTAGAAATAACTTTCTAAATCTATAGAAGCTTAAGAGGAAAACAGCAGTTAAAGTTTATTCTCCAGAAAACTAACACTCAAAACTTACTAGCAAAAAGAAAAAAACAAATGTTGAGGGGAATCTTTCACATCTGTAAGTAATTCAAACCTCTTTTATTCTCTTTGATGTAACTGAGTAAATGTTTATATCCCCTTCCTTGCAGGTTTCTCCTGCAAGAAGATTTATTTTATTGAAGTATAATTGACTTACAATGTTATGCTAGTTTCAGGTGTACAGCAAAGTGATTCAGCTGTATATATAATATATATGTGTGTATATATATCATATATATGTTATTTTTCAGATTTTTTTCTCTTATAGGTTATTATAACATATTGAGTATAGTTCCCAAGAAGCAGGATTTTTGAAAAAGCAAGTTGTGTTGAAGTTAGAAATTGCTAACTTCAACTAATTATTCTCTTCTTGCTTCCCACCTAGCACTAATTCATAACAGATGGTAAAAATATTGGCCTTGGGGAGGGAGTGGGACGTCTGAATTTTGATAGTTGTTTTGGAGTGATTTTTTTCAGTGAAGAAGATAATATCTTCATCTTCAATAGTTGATAATTAAATATACTGAATTTTAGTACAGTAACTTTTCTTTTTAAAAGAACACTAACCTCAGTAAGGCTGGTCTCAATAAGGTGGAAAGATAGAAAGAATAAGGAGAAAAAAATCTCTGCTCTCAAAGTAGTATACATAATGATGAAATGTTTGTTGAAATTATTTTCATTATGCAATTAAATATGATTTGCAGTTTCAAGATCTACCAAACTCATATTTAAACATAAACACATGAACATATTCTAAAGCTTAACACAAATTATTTCTGATTTATCCCTGACAGTTTCCTTCATTAATTGCACTGTAAGTTACAAGACATGAAATAAAAAGCCATCAAGACGACCTTCAATGGATAAGTCCATCTATTGGCCTGTGTAACCAATATGAAGGAATATTTTAATATAGAATGGAATTTATAAAGATGCAAAGGATGAAAGAAATGGAAAATTCATTAATCAAACAATAAATGACCTAAATGACCTTTGAGGCATAAAGAGTCATTTAATATAAGACTGTAACCATTGCTGAAGCCTGACTCCCACCATCAACAGGAATGATGTTGGAAACAACACTATGTGGAAACCCTGAAAGATTATGGGGGCATCTGACCTGTTCTAAGATGAAGCACTATGGGAAAAGAGGCAGTCTGAGGTTAAGATGCTGTCACATAATACAAGGAAGTTGAGATACTATAGAAAAACTCATGGGAGGAACTTATAAGATTTAGAGAAGAGAAGCAAGAGACAAGAGTGTTTCTAAAACTGTGAAGAGGATGACTAACCACTGGCCTCAATTATGCTGTCTCTATTCCTCAGGACTACTATAAACCACTCCAGATCATTTATCCATTTTTGGTTCCCTAACTCCCCAAATAAAACCCAAAGTAGTAGATGGCTAGATGGACACACGGGGTTGAAGTGTAGTATTGGTGGTTAATTTAAATACACAGATTTTGAAGCTACAACACTTATGTTTAGATCCTGACTGTGTCACTTACTAGTGTATGACTATGGGTGAGTTACTTAGCCGTCTCTGTGCTGCAGTTTGTATAGTTACTGTACATAACTACCTCATCAGGTTGCTACAGGGATTAAGTTAGTTTGAAAAAGTGCTTAGAACAGTGTCTTGAATTGCATAAGTGTTTACAATGGCACAGATGATGATGATACACTCTCAAAACTAAATTTTTTTAGTTTTTAAAAATTTTTATACAATTTTTAAAGGTTACTTTCCATTTACAGTTATTACAAAATATTGGCTACATTCTATATTGTATAATACATCCTTGAGCTTATCTTACACCCAATAAAAACTAAATTTTTAAAAAAACTCTCCTCAAATCAGGTTTTAAAAACCTAAACTCACATAACCCTCCAAACAACTGAAGAAAATATTTTTATTCCCATTTTATAAACAGGTTCTACAGAAAAACTAAGAAACTTACTAGACTAAAAAACCGAACTAGAAAGTAGTCTAGCAAACAAATGCATAATAGGCTGATTCTAATCTGCTCTGCGAAACTGTTTCCATATAAGAGATTTTGTTTGATTTTATGTAAGTTACTAGAAGTTAAACTCTGAAAAAAGTATATTATCAAGTTAAAAACAAAAAATATATATAATATATACAATTTATATAATGTATAAAATCACTTTATATATATAATCACTTAAAACATTAGAAATAAAGTAAAAATTTGATGAGGGAAAAATATATTAATAATAATAGCAGCTGTCCATTATTAATTTTTCCACAAGCTAGGCACTTACCTAAACATTTAATATGCATGGTCTCATTTAATCCTATAAAATAATTACTACTGTTATCTCATTCTACAGATGAGGAAACTCAGGTTTTTAGAGGTATTTTAACTTGATAGGAGACATACAGCTGAAAAGCAGCAGAACTAACATTCAATTCCAGGTCTATCTGACACCAAAGCCTATATCCCCCCTTAATTTCTATTTATGCTGCTCTAAGGCAATACACATTTTATTGAGCCCACATATTGAAACTCAAACTCTTAAACACAGTGGAAGAACATCAAAGTTTAAAAACAAAACAAAACAATAATGCTCTTTACTTAGTTCTTTAGCTTAACATATACAGTCAAACACAGCATAGCTCATGCATTGTTGGGACTACTACTTAGGTAAGCAGTGTCCCCTGGAGCCTTAGAATTAAAAGTTAAGAAACTTTTTAAAACCTCTGGAAAACAAAAAGTGAGTCTCAAAATACTATTTCAAAACACTCTAAATATATGTAAATCATGTTGGCAAATGGAAGAAAACTGTATTTTTCACTGTTTCAAGAGATGTTATTTCCCTCCCCTGCCCACCTATAATAGTCCCTTGCCCACCTATAATAGTATAAAAAGTAATCAAGTACAGGTGATTCTGTTTATTGCTTTTTATTTACAAGAGAGTGTCTAAATTGAGAATTAAAATGGAGATAGTTCCTCTCATGAGATTGTTTTTACCTATTTATCTTTTGAAATCTTTCAGAGTATGTCTAAATTGAGAATTAAAATGGATGATATTTCCTCTTATGAGATTGCTTTTACCTATTTATCTTTTGAAATCTTTGTGTTTCTTAGCAATTTATATGACCCCTTCATATAAAAAATAGTAAGCCTTGGTCTTGTTTACTGCAAAATTTTCCCCCAGTTTGTTATCTGCCCTTTTAATGTTGGTCTTTTTGTTGTTGTTGTTAATTTTCAGAAATTTAAACTTTCATATAATGTAATCTATTTTCCCTTTAATTACTTATATAACTAATAACCTCTGTCTTCTATCATCTAGAAATGTGATAAATAATTCATTTATATTTTTATCCAGTTTTAATGGCTTGATCGTTTTTTAAAAAGGTGAAATACTTGAAAATTACATTACATGTTCTTTTATTTCAAAAGGTCTTTCAATAAAATGTTCTCTTGTTTCACAAGTAAGGCAAATAACAAAAAAGGAAAAAAAAAACAATGCAAAACATACAGAACAACACAGATTAAAGATCAAAAGTCCAAGTTCCCTCAAATTCTAATCAAGAGGTAACCCACTGTTTGGGATACATATTTTTTCTATGCATATACTAAAATGTACAGGAAAAAGTACGTATAGCTTACTGACACTTCACCTCTTCCCCTCATGATCTTAGCTCATACATCCCCAATAAAGACTAAAGGATGCTAGATCTGGAGTATTTTGATAGTAATTCTGAATGTCCAAGAAGGGAGATAGTACATCCATCCAAGATTTTCAGACTTATTTAATTATAGAATTCTTTATTCAAGTGACAGCAGTTCAAAGACCTGGTAATCTTTAAAACAGTGTTTTGGAAATGCTGGCTTAGCACTTCAGACAACCCCAAACTGTAATGTTTTGTGAATACAAAGTATGCAAATCAAATATTTAATAAATGAAAGACAACAAACTTACTTGGGATACACTGGTTCATAAAGGTACTTGTCCCCTCTTGTAGATGTTATATGAAAAAACAAGATGTAGCCATTTGCCGTCTGAAAGATAAATTTTATTTACCATGAATTAAAGGGTAAGGCTATGACTGTAATCTTAATTTTATATATTCTTACTTTGAAAACACTTCAAGAACCCCCTTTTGAAGAGCTATAGCTTAATTATGCAAATAAAAAATCACTTTGTTTCAATATAATCCATCTTGTTTAAAGTAACTCATGAAAGGGATTTACAGATTTCAAAATATTTCGTAGGTAATTGAAATCAATAGTTCATAACATGCTGTAGACATTAATATTCTAAAATAACTTTATTATTCAATAATAGATGATTATTTTGCAAAATATACAGAACGTTTTAAACTCTGGAATAATACGGCAAATAATTTTTCTGAGTTTTTAAAGCAATTATGTCACCAAATAGTAAGTATGATGAAATTCTTGACTCTACTCAAAGTTTATATAGTGTAACTTCAGAATAACATATTTTATACATTTCAAAATCAATCAATTAGCCTCTGATTTACTACAAAATATATCAAGACAGAAGTAAAAACAGAGCAAACCTCCAACTTAAAAAATTTGAACATCAGCTAATTTTTCTAAGTTAATAAAATGTTTTAAAAATATAAACTGTATTAAGTGAAGTAAGTCAGAAAGAGAAAGACAAATACCATATGATATCACTTATATATGTAATCTAAAATATGACACAAATGAACTTATCTACAAAACAGAAACAGACTCACAGACATAGAGAACAGACTTGTGGCTGCCGGGGGATGGGGGGGTGGGGGGGATGGATTGCGAGTTTGGGATTAGCAGATGCAAACATGTTATGCATAGAATGGATGAACAACAAGGTCCTACCGTACAGCACAGGGAAATATAGTCAATATCTTGTGATAAACCATAATGGAAAAGAATATTAAAAAAACGTATGTATATGTATAAGAATCACTTTTCTGTACAGCAGAAATCAACACACATTGTAAATCAACTATATTTCAATTAAAATATATATATAAATATTAAAACAAACAGTGCCATCATATGATCATGGCACATATCTGACTTGTAAAGCTCAAACACCAATTTTACATTTATATAAATACAGAAAATACAATATTTAGCTTTTTCTAAACAAACACTTTCAGGCATTAACAGAGTGAAGTGGCAATGTTTTACCCAAACTTCTTTATATTCACATTGAATTCTTATCATTTTAGAGGCAGGAGGGCTTTTACCCAAAGTAGAACTAAAGAAACTGAAAAAATTATTCAAAGTTTCAAGTTTCATTCCAGTACTGGTTTTCTGTTTTTCACATAAAGGAATGCCAGAGGAAATACTCAATTTCTTCAGCAAAGCCAGGTGTTTTGTTTCTAAGCTATAAACTTTAATATTTTAATGTATTCCAAAACTCTAATTCAACATATTGGGATACAAAAGAAAAAAGGTTAAAATCCTTCAGAAAAGATCATCATTCTAATTACTCATGTGCAATTTTTTATTCTTCTAATGTGAAAACTATGGGATCAAAAAGAAAATGGATTCAAATCAAACCATACTGAAAGTTTCAGACATCATGACCCCTATATAGATTAGTGACTGTTTAAAATGTGTAAACTCTACTGTTACAGGGGCTAGAAAAGTAAAATAATACGGTCTAGTACTTAGATGAATAACATACAACCACTGTCTGAATATCAGTCACTCAAGGTCAAAAGTTCAACATTTCAGAATATCAAATGCTAATAATGTACTCAGAATTTTAACAAGTGCTTAGAAGACTATAATGCCAGGAAAAACACAGCATCACTTTGCACCAGCATTTAGAAATTTTATACAGACAGTATACTAGATCAAATTACAAATAATGGCTTGATTTACTATTTTGGTATTCTGTATCAATGATCTTTACCAAGTTTCTATGGCTTTGCATGTATATTAAATGCTATTTATTTCCAGATCTCAATGACATTCATCAGTGATAATTTCATGAACAGTCCTGCCTTTGAACAACTTTAAAAGTTTTGGTAGTAAAAACATGATCATCCTTAAAAAGTAGCATCTTTGTGTATCTATACCAAAACTGTTTTTATGCAGTGTTATGATGGCCCTTCTCTTCCTATCCCCAAAATACTGCAAAGAAGTATATAACTACTGCTTACTCTGTGGGCAACAATACCAATACCTTCTTCGAGTATACATCCATAAACACACGCACACACCCCAAAACTAACTTTTCTAAGTTAATGAAAAGACAAAATAAAGAACTTCGAAGTTCTCTTTCCTGTTATCATCCCTATCTTAACAATATTTTTTTCTTCTCCAAAGTATATTACTGGATTATGTGCCTTTAATTACAGAGGCCCAACAATCTGTAGGCAACTTATATGACAAGTCCCTTTCTTTTGTCTATCCATGAATTAGGGCCATAAGGTCATAAGGATAAAGGTATTGAGAGGATAAAAGAAAATCACTACTTAAATAGAGGATGGAAGAGAGAGACTTGTCTCTACTAATGCTACTTAGAAGAAAAAGAACTAGAAACAATAATGTAAAAGGATATTAATAATGCAACAAATTATCAGAGAGGTATGAATATTAAAGTTTCACATCATTTATTTCAATTGCAAATCTAGTAACAGAGCTTTTAAAAAAACATGCAAACTACCTCACCTAATTCCACATTTTAAAAAGAAGAGATTGAATTCTACAGGTGGTGGTGGTAGTTGATATGGTTATCATTATTATTATTATTAACTGCCTGTTTCTATTCTGCTTTGTTTGGGCATTTGGAAAGTTTTCACTTGCCACCCCAAATTAAATGTATTTTTAAATTACTTTATGATTGATGCATGACATATATATTACAAATAGTAAATTTCTGTAAACAGGAGTAATTAAAATCTAACCGTGTCATGAGACAAATCAACTGCTATATATAACTAATGCTTAACCTGTAGGCAGCATCCCAATACTTTCCTCTACCAACCCAAATACTTTTTTGTACACGAATTCACCAGATACTTTAGAATTCCAAGTCATAGTGCATTTCTTCCTCAGCATATACCATTTTTACCATAAAGAATAGGACAGATTTATGCATCTGGCTCCAGTGACTTGAATAATGGCATCACAGAGATTTCTGTAATAACTTAAGAGAGAAGGATTTGATGAGTTAGAGATGTATCTTCTATCCCAACATACTGTCATATCAGGTTTCAAATAAGGCTGATAACAGACTAGCATTTTTTAATTCTTTACACTGGTTTATAAATGATGTTCTCTGTTTTTAGCTTTATTGTTTTGTTATACATGTTCAAGTATATAAAATTACTCACCCCAAAGCATACTAAGATAATGATCTAACACTTTTGTATACACTTTCAGACTTTGTACATTCATACCTATGAATATATTTAAATGAAAAATAACAAAAATGGTTATAAATAACACATTCTCTCAAAGATAGGTGAAGAATATCTTTTGATACAAATAGTCCTCAAAAATTATTATATTATTACTAGTTCTATGACATTGTTTTATATCAGAATACTTAAAAAAAAGACTTCTGCTTCCAACGAAGATGGATTAAGCTGAAGTCAATTTGTGCTCCCATCTGAAACAAACAACCAAAAAGCAAACAAAATATATGAAACAATGGTTTTCAAAACACTGACAAGCAATGAAGGCTAGTGATCCCTGACAGATGGAAAACAACTGAGGTGAGTTCTATGATTGTTCCAGCTTACTCTCTTGAGTTTCCAGGTCACAGCACTGAGAAGGGGAATAGAGACAGAGCCTGGCAGACTCCCTGAGTTGAGAAGATGATGTTGAGAGTCCAGGAAGATCAAGGCACTAACAAAATTTATATGACAGAATACCAGAGACAAGAGAGCTGCATGGAGAAAGAATCAAAGAGCACCAATAAGCACATGCATGTGAGGATACTACCAAGGCAGAAGAGAAACCAAAAGGATTAGTAAAGGGAACAGTGCATGGTGCTCCAACAGTCCTGAAAACAGTCCCTGTCCCACCAGCAAGACTGAGGAAACTCATAACACACAGGGCATTGATTAGAATGCTCAGGAAGGTAGTCCTCAGGTATGGCTGTGGTAAATTGACTTGTTTTTTGTTTTTTGGGGGTTTGTGTTTTTTTCTGCAGTACACGGGCCTCTCACTGTTGTGGCCTCTCCCGTTGCGGAGCACAGGCTCCGGACGTGCAGGCTCAGCGGCCATGGCTCACGGGCCCAGCCGCTCCGCGGCATGTGGGATCTTCCCGAACCGGGGCACGAACCCGTGTCCCCTGCATCGGCAGGCGGACTCTCAACCACTGCGCCACCAGGTAAGCCCTAAATTGACTTTTTAAACAAGAATAATAGCAATGTATGTTGGGGTCTTACCATATATAAAAATAAAACATGTATAATATATGTTCCTTCACCCCAACAGAATTAAACTAGAAATTGATGACAGAAGATTTCTGGAGAACTCTCAAATATTTTGAAACTAAATAATATGCTTGTAGGGCTTCCCTGGTGGCGCAGTGGTTGAGAGTCCGCCTGCTGATGCAGGGGACACGGGTTCGTGCCCCGGTCCGGGAAGATCCTACATGCCGCGGAGCGGCTGGGCCCGTGAGCCATGGCCACTGAGCCCGCGTGTCCGGAGCCTGTGCTCCGCAACGGGAGAGGCCACAACAGTGAGAGGCCTGCATACCGAAAAAAAAAAAATAATAATAATATGCTTGTAAATAATTCATGAATAAAAGAAGAAATCAAGACAGAAATTTAGAAAAATACAGGATACTAAAATTTGTGGGGTGTTATTACAGCAGTACTTAAGGGAAATTTTATAGCTTCAAATACCTGTATTAGAAAAAAAGAAAAATGCCAAATCGGTGACCTTTGGTTCTACTTTAAACAAGAAACAGATGAGCAAATGAAACCCAAAGTAAACAAATTAAAAAAATATAGAGGAAATAATACAGATCAGCATAGAAATCAGTGAAGTAGAAAATAAAAATAAAATCAATGAAAGTAAAATCTGTTTTTTTTTTTTTAAAGATCATTAAAATCGATATACTTCTAGTCATACCGTCCAGGAAAAAAAGAAAGAGAATAACCACTATCAGAAATGAGAGAGGTGACATCACTACATATTCTACAGATATTAAAAGAATAACAAGGGAGTACTGTGAATAACTTTATGACAGTAAATTTCCAGCTTGGATGAAATGGATGGGTTCCTTTAAAGACACAAACTATTAAAACTTACTGAAAAGAAAGAGGTACCCTACATAGGCTTATATCTACTAAAGAAATTGAAATTTCAATTAAAATCCTTTCCACAAAGCAGAACAAAACTCTAGGCCCACATGCTATCACTGGTGAATTCTATCAAATACTTAGAAAAGAGATATCAATTCGACACAAACTCTTCTAGAAAACCAACAAAGAGGGAACACTTTTGATCACATTTTATGAGGCCAGTATTACCCTCATACTAAAAGAAGACAAAGACATTCTGAGGAAAAGAAACTACAAGCCAGTATCGCTTATTAACACAGATGTAAACTTTATAAATAGTTTTAGCAAATTAAATCTAACAATTTATTAATACATCATAAGTAAATGGGGTTTATCCAGGAATGCAGGGTTGGTTTAACATTCAAGAATCTACAAATGTAATTTACCATATTAACAAACTAAAAAAGAAAAATAGTATGATAGTCTCAATAAATGCAGGAAAGACATTAGAAAAAATCCAATATAACATTACTAATTAAAAATTTTCAGCAAATTAATGAGAGGGTTAACTTCCACAACTTGATAAAGGGGATTTACAAAATATCTATAACATGATTCTTCTTTTTTTAATATTTATTTATTTATTTATCTTTGGCTGCACTGGGTCTCTGTTGCTGTGCATGGGCTTTCTCTAGTTGCAGCGAGCGGAGGCTACTCTTCGTTGCGGCGTGCAGGCTTCTCATTGCGGTGGCTTCTCTTGTTGAGGAGCACGGGCTCTAGGCACGCGGGCTTCAGTAGTTGTAGCACACGGGCTCAGTCGCTCTAGCTTGTGGGCTCCAGAGCGCAGGTTCAGTAGTTGTGGCGCACGGGCTCAGTTGCTCTGCAGCATGTGGGATCTTCCCGGGCCAGGGCTTGAACCCGTGCTCCCTGCATTGGCAGGTGGATTCTTAACCACTGCACCACCAGGAAAGCCCCATAACATGATTCTTAATAGTAAAAGAGTAAATGCTTTCCTCCTATTCAAAATTGTACTGGACAGTCTAACCAATAAAATCAGGCAAGAAAAAGAAATAAAAGGATCCAGACTGGAAAGGAAAAAAGTAAAACTGTTTTTTGACATCACTGTCTATACAGAAAATCTGGCGGAATCTACAAAAACGGTACTAGAATAACTGAGTTTAGCATGGTTGCAAGATACAAGATCAATAGAAAAATCAACTGCATTTCTATATACTACCAGTGAACAATCAGAAAATTAAAATACTGTTTTCAAAAACATCAAAAAATATAAAATACTTTGGGATAAACCTGGCAAAAGATGTGAAATACTTGTACACTGATAACAAAACACTGACAAAGTTAAAAATATCTAAATAAAGGAAGAGATATATGTTGTTCACAGGTCAGAAGATTCAATACTGCTAAGATGACAACTCCCCCCAAATGGATCCACATATCCAATGCAATGCCAGTCAAAATCTCAGCAGGTATTTTCATAGAAACCGACAAGCTGATGCTAAAATTCATACAGAAACAAAAGGTCCTAAAACACTGAAAACAACTTTGAAAACAAAGAACAAAGTTGAAAAAGTAACACACTGTGATTTCAAAAATTATTACAAAGCTAGAGTAATCAAAAGTAATACTGTATTAACACAGACAAATATATCATGGAACTGAATAGAGAACACAGACAAAACCCCACATACATGTGGACAACAGATTTATGACACAGATGCAAAAGAAATGCAGTATAGAAAGGATAACCTTTTCAACAAACGGTGCTGGAACAACTGAATATCAATATGCAAACAATTAACTTAGATCCATATCCTGCACCATATATAAAAATTAACTCAACATATATCAGAGACCTAAATATAAAACCTAAATCATAAGACTTCTAGAAGAAAGCATAGGAAGAAGATAAAAGCCATTAAAAAATAAACTAATGAACCAGACATCATCAAAATTAAGTACTTCACGCATTCAAAAAATAGTGTTAAGAGAATGAAAAGACAAGTAACATACTAGGAGAAATTCTTCGTAAAGCATATGTGTAATAAAGGACTTGAATCCAAAATACACTAAGAACTCTAGAAACTCAACAATAAGAAAGCAAAGAACCCAATAAATAAAATGGGCGAATGATCTGAAAAGACACTTTACCACAGAAAACACACATGGCAAATAAACAAATGAAAAGATGTTCAACATCATTAGTTATTAGAGAAATGTAAATTAAAACTATAATGGGATACCACCACACAGCCATTAGAAGAGCTAAAATTAAAAAGGCACACCTTAGGTTGGCAAAGAGGAATGAGAATTCTTGTACCCTGCTGGTAGGAATGTAAAATGGTACAACTACTTCGTAAGAAGTTTAGCGTGTCCTTAAAAAGTTAAACATAAGGGACCTACCTTACGATCTAGCTGTTCCATTCATGGCTATTTACCCAAGATAAAAGGAAATATATGCCCATATAAAGATTTGTACATGAATGATCATAGCACTTTTATTTAAAATAGCCTAAAACTATAAACAACTCAAATGCCCATCAACAGATAAATGGATAAACCAACTGTGTAAGATACTCAGCATTAACTACTGATCCATGACAACATGCATGAATCTCAAAATAATTATGCTGAGTAAAAGAAATTAGAAAAATGTCATAGCACATATTGTACGATTCCATTTGTTTAAAACTCTAGTAATCTGTAGTGACAGAAAGCAAATCAATAACTGGTTTTAGAGGGAGGTGAATCATGGCAGGATGGAGGAATTACAAAAGGGTACAAGGAAACCTGTGATGGATCTGTTCACTATCTTGACTAGCTATGGTTTCAAAATTTATCTAATTGTACATTTCAAACATGTGCAATTTATTGTATATCAACTGTACTTCAATAAAGCTATTTAGAAAAGAGGAATGGAAGTGATGGTCCGACTTAGAAACTTCTGCTTCTTGAAAAGCTTCTACCATCACAAGAAAGGCCTTATCTAGCCTACTGGAAAATAAGAGGTCACAAAGAAAACCAGAACTGACAGCTACAGTCAACTACCAGATATGTAACTAAGGGGCTATCCAGCATCAGTGGAGCTGTCAAATGACTGTAGCCACATCAGTACTTGAGGTGAGATTAGGAGAACCATATGACCAAACCCAGAGCAAATCACAGAATGAGAGTAAACAAATGGCTGTTTTGAGCCATCATTTTGAAGATAATGGTTAAGTGTGAAAAATAACAACCCTAACAAAAATAGTATAATTTAAGGAAGTATAAATAGTATAATTTAAAGACACCAAGTTATGGAGACAAGAGCAAAATTCAAAGAGATCCAGGAGAATAGCAGAGTAATCACTTCCAAAACAGTGTCTGGTCACACCAAGATGGGAAAAAAAAGAAAAAAAAAAAGAGAGATGAATGGGTGCTATTTAGAACACCGTACTCCTCTACAATTTGCTGTATTCCACTCTCTTATAATACTTTGCTTTCAGCTGTTATTTGGTGACTCAATACATTAACATGCTGGGAAGGGGAAAAAAATCACAATGAAACAACAGGAATTCTAAATTAAACTGATGTCTTTCCCTTATTCATAAATAAGTTATATTCTAATTCATGTCACAGTAACTCATGTTGTGGCAAAACAATCTACATTTCCATTTAGTTGGGTGTGAAAGAGAATATTAAGAGTAGCAATGAGAAATAGAGTTGGAATGGCAGGTTGAGGCCAGATCACAAGATGCTCTGAATACTAGGCTAAGAAGTTTGGAACACATTTTGAATGCAATGGGAAGCCACCAAAAGGTTTAAAGTAAGAATAATATAAGTGGGACTTTCTTGGTGGTCCCGTGGCTAAGACTCCAAGCTCCCAGTGCAGAGGGCCCGGGTTCGATCCCTGGTCAGGGAACTAGATTCCACATGCCTCAACTAAGAGTTCACATGCCTCAACTAAAGACCCCCGCATGCTGCAACTAAAGATCCCACATGCTGCAACCAAGATCCCACGTGCCGCAACTAAGACCCGGCACAGCCAAATAAATAAATAAATATTAAAAAAAATAAGAGCTGTGATTCAGAAATAGCTATGAATAATTTAGATGCATTTCAAGTAGACAAAAAATGTAACTGAAAGTTCTGAGTTCTAGGCAATCTACAAAAGATACTAAAAGCCTGTGCTAAGGCAATGACAATGAGAATAAAGAGAAGAGGATGGCAGTAAACTAGAGACAGGACTTAGCAAAATACTGGTGATTGGATGGGAACACAGAACCAAGGGACTCCAGGTTTTTTCCTATTATAAGCAAAGCCTCAATAAAAATACTTATGCATATGCCTCAATATGCTGGTGCTACTATTTGCCAGATAGAGTCCTAGAAATGAGACAGTACTTCAAATTCATTTTAATGTTCCTTGAGCATGGATATAGATCAATTGTCTAAAACTGAGGAAAACTGTAAGGATATTTATAGTCTGGTAACATGTCTACAAAAATGATATTCTACTTCTGATGCTCAGAGAATACACACTCCCAAAAGCTATGGGCCAATTCTTAAACTGGTAAAGGATTTTCTTTCTCACACCCCATTAAAAAACAGTGTCAGTGAGATTTCTTTCTACGGTACAAGTTGATAAGGAGGTGACTGTGGTTCTGTTGATGATCCAGTACTAGAATTTTTAATATAACTGACATGTCAGAGCATACAATGACTATACCTGGGAATCAGGGGGAAGGCCATAAGAAAATTAAATGGGGATGACTGCTTTGGCTTTGACTTAATGTGCAGAAAGAGAGTGATGCTGTATTGCTCTATAGGTCATACAACTGTATATCCTTCTCACAGAGTCGATCAATGATTTTTTTTGTAGAAGCAAATTTCAAAGCGTCTCCTAGATTCAGCTTTATTCCATAATAGCTAGTAAGATTAAACAACCATGCTAACAGAGAAAGGCAGCAAGGCAAAATTATTAAGACTTTCAAATTCTAGAACCAGCCTTCATGGGTTAGAATCCCATTATCAGTGATGTGATCTTAGGCACATAGTATTTATGTAATCTGGGGCAGGTGCTTTAACCTGTCTACCATAGTTAGCTCTACTATATGGTGGAAGCAATAAAATTACCTACCTTTAGAGGAGTGTTTGTTTTATGTATTCAGGTGTTCCTATATGGGTGCATACATGTTAACATATGATATCCTTTTCTTATATTAATCCTTTTATCATTGTATAGTGTCCTTTTCTGTCTTTCTTTATGGCCTTTGCTTTGAAGTCTATTTTGTCTGATACGAGTATTGCTACCCCCACTTTCCTGTCATGCCCATTTGCATAAAGTATCTTTTTCCATCCCCTCGTTTTCAGTCTATGTGTTTCTTTTACCCTAAAGTGGGTCTCTTGTAGGCAGCATGCTATAGGTTCTTGTTTTGTTATCCAGTCTGCCACTCTCTGTCTTTTGATCAGAGCATTTAGTCCACTGACATTTAAAGTAATTACTGATAAGCAGATATGTCTTTATTGCCATTTTAAACCTTGTTTTCCAGTTGATTTTGTATTTGTCTTTTGTTCCTTTCTTCTTTTTGTTTTTCCTTTTGTGGTTTGACAGTTTTCTTTTGTATTATCCTTGAGTTTTCTTTTTATTTTTTGTAATCTATTGTGTGTTTTTGATTCGT
Organism: Monodon monoceros; assembly: GCF_005190385.1. Classification (NCBI taxonomy): domain Eukaryota; kingdom Metazoa; phylum Chordata; class Mammalia; order Artiodactyla; family Monodontidae; genus Monodon; species Monodon monoceros. The sequence goes on from NW_021703782.1 coordinate 57,763,070, forward strand.
GGTTACCTTGATTTTCAAATATGTTAACCCATTACTATATCTCCTTGCTTTAGACAGGTAGTCATGTAAGTCCAAACACATTCTAAAAGATCTGTATTTTCTTACTCCTCTCCCCTACATTTTGTGACTCTAATGTCCTATTTTACATCTTCATGTTATCCTCTTGCCATTCACTGTAATTATAATCACTTTCACAAAATGTTTTGATTTTTTAAAAAATCTATGTACTGGCTTCCTTAAGTGATCAAACAATCCCTTTATGTACTTGCCTTTCCTATTGTGATTTCTCTTTCTTATAAAGTCTCGCTTCTTTTCTATTTAGAAAAGACCTTTCAATATTTCTTTTAGGATAGGTTTAGTATTGCTGTATTCTTTTAGTTTTTGCTTGTCTGGGAAATTCTTCATCTCCCCTTCTACTCTAAATGATAATTTTGCTGGGTACAGTATCCTAGGTTGCAGATTTTTCCCTTTCATGACTTTGAATATACCTTGCCACTCCCTTCTGGCTTGCAAAGTTTCTGTAGAGAAATCAGCTGATAGCCTATGGGGGTTCCCTTGTAACTGACTGACTGTTTTTCTCTTGATGCCTTAAGAATCCTCTCTTTATCTTTAAATTCTGACATTTTAATTATAACATGTCTCAGTGTAGGTCTGTTTTAGTTCATTTTGTTTGCAACCCTCTGTGCTTCCTGTACCTAGATATGTTTCCTTCGTTAGATTTGGAAAGTTTTCAGCCATAATTTCTTCAAATACACTTTCAATCCTCTTTTCTCTTTCTTCTCCTGGGATCCCTATTATGCGTAGATTGGAATGCTTAACATTACCCCATAGATCTCGTATGTTGCTTTCAATTTTTTTTTTATTTGTCTTTCTGTCTGCTGTTCTGATTGGGTGATTTCTGTTATTCTATCATCCAGATCACTTATTCATTCTTCTGCCTTATTTAGTCCACTGTTCATTGCCTTTAGCTCAGTTTTTATCTTGGCAATTGAACTGTCTAATTTTGACTGGCTCCTCTTTATAGTTTCTAGTTCCTTGCTACAGTGATCTGCATTTCTATCAATAATCTTTCTTAATTTCTTTAGCATTTTTATTACCTCCTTTTTCAACTCAGTGTTTGGTAGAATGGAGAGGTTTCTTTCATTTTGTGTTCTTTCAGGGGATTTCTCTTGTTCTTTTAATTGGGAGTAGTTCCTCCAATTTTTCATTTTACTCATATTTCTCTCTCTGAATTCAGGAGAAACAGTTATCTACTGTGGTCTTAAAGGGCTGTTTTTTATTTGGGAGCATCCCTGTGTAGCCTGTGTGAGTCCAGTGTTTTTGGTGCAGGGCCTGTATTTGGTATGGATGCCTGCCATGTTCTGGCCGTTATCTCCTTGACAGAGGGGTTGTGTTGTGGTGACCAGAGCTTGCACTGGATGTTGGGCGGGGCCTCTTCTTTGCTCTGTGGTTGTCACAGCCCTGTTGGGAGCAGGGTCTGCTCCCCAATTGTTGAAGTAGAAGCCCCCAGATCCAGTTCTAAGCTACAGTGTGAGGTAGGCAGGACTGGAATGCTCTCACTAGGAAAGGGGTCTCTGTGTATTTTTCTCCAGGAGCTGTCCACCAGGACGTGCAACTCCATGATGTCACCTGCCACCCGGTGCGTGCACCCACAAAGTACAATATTGCTGGCACTGCCTTCAAACCAGCCTCCGTTACAGGAGCATCAATAATCAACAGACTCATACATTTCTCAGGGATGTGCAGGCTCACAACACCACTGGTGCGAAAACCCAGCAAAGTCGCGCTCCTGCACCCACTATGGGAGTGCTGGTAATCTGCTCAGATTTCAGCCCTGCCTTTGCACGTGCACACCCACTCTGGTGGCGCTTGCACGCTCCCAAAACTTGCTGGTGCACATTTCCAAAGTCCGCAGTGGCTGCAGCCATGCCCCGCTGGGAGCATGCTGACAATGAGGCTGCCATGGTGGGCCCACACCCTTCCCTTCGTGTGTTGACAATGGGGCTCCTATGGCAGACCTGCGCTCCGTGCCAGTTGCATCCCAGACCACACTTCAGGCCCTTCAGGCTATCTCTGCACAGCCAAACCAAGTCCCCTCACCAGGTCTGTCCGCTGAAGCCCGAGTTTCAGCATCCAGCCCCTGCACATACCGGCAGGCCTGCATGTCGGGCTGGAAAGTGCACCAATGTGCAAGGACCGTCTATGCTGGTCTCCTTCTACCCTGCCTGGCTATAAGCTGGCTCTTGTATTCTCTGAAGCTCCCTGTCTGTCTCAGTGGACCTCCCAGCTGGTGAAGGAGGTTCCCAGGGTGAGGAAACCTTTCTTCTTTCACAGGTCCCTCCCAGGGGTGCAGGTCCTGTCCTGATTCCTTTTTATTTCCCCTTTCATCCTAACCAGTTACGTGGGCATCTTTCTTGAAGCTTTGGTTGTATTAGATCTTCTGCCAGCTTTCAGTATGTATTCTGTGAGAACTACTCCACTTGTAGATGTATTATTGTATGTATCTGTGGGAGGAGGTGAGCTCCATGTCCTTCTATGCTACCACCTTGACAGCTTGCCCCTTCTTGATAAAATCATTACTGAAAGGTAAGAGACTTGGAAGACAAATTCAGGAGGTCTGCAAATAATGAATTAAAGAAAGAAAACAGGTATGCTAACACATATATATGGAATTTAAGGAAAAAAAATGTCATGAAGAACATAGGGGTAAGACAGGAATAAAGACACAGACTTTACTAGAGAATGGACTTGAGGATATGGGGAGGGGGAAGGGTAAGCTGTGACAAAGCAAGAGAGAGGCATGGACATATATACACTAACAAACGTAAGGTAGATAGCTAGTGGGAAGCAGCCGCATAACACAGGGAGATCAGCTTGGTGCTTTGTGACCGCCTGGAGGGGTGGGATAGGGAGTGTGGGAGGGAGGGAGACGCAAGAGGGAAGAGATATGGGAACATATGTATATGTATAACTGATTCACTTTGTTGTAAAGCAGAAACTAACACACCATTGTAAAGCAATTATACTCCAATAAAAAAAAAAAAGAAAGAAAACAGGGCAAACCTTGTTCTATTCTTCTCTTATTTAGGAAAAAAGAGAAAAAAAAATCCCTAGCTGCAGAAACAGACTGAAGTCTTCAGATTGAAACGCCTAAGACTCAGGTTTAATTTGGGTGGATTGGCCCGGGGTGGGAAGGAGGGAGGCAGGCAGAGGGAGACAATTTAATGAAAAAAAAAAAAAAAAAAGATACAATCTTGTAAGTAAAAATAACTTAATTTCAATCACAAAGAGAAAAAACTTTCAGAGAGAAAGAATAGGTTTCCTGAAAAGGGGAAAGACTCAGATTAACACTAGACTTCTCACTAATAACACTAGAAACCAGAGGGCACTAGAACATTACCTCATAGCTAGGGAAAAAAAAAAAAAAAAAGAATCTCAATCTAAGAATCCTGTACCTAGACAGGATATCCTTCACCATGCTTAAAGAACAGTACGTTCAGATATTATTTAATACATGAATGCCCACTGTGTGCAGAAAATGCTCTTGGCATTGAAGCTATAGTGAAAATAACAAGCAAAAAGATATGGAACTAATATTCTGGGTTTGAAAAATGGACAGGGACTTCCCTGGTGGTGCAGTGGATAAAACTCCACACTCCCAATGCAGGGGGTCTGGGTTCGATCCCTGGTCAGGGAACTAAATCCCACAGGCATGCCGCAACTAAGGGTTCACATGCCACAACTAAGGAGCCTGTGTGCCACAACTAAGGAGCCCGCGAGCCACAACTAAGACCCGGTGCAACCAAATAAATTAAAGAAAAAAAGAAAAATGGACAAACACAGGCAACCTACAGAAGAGGAACTGCAAAGGGCCAATAAATATAGGAAAAGGTGCCAAACCTCACTAGCAACAGAAATTAAACAAATGGAAATTAAAATGACAACACCATTTTTCACCAATCCAATGCAGGCACAATGTAGGTAAACAGGAATCTTAAGAACACATAAGAGTGACTCTGGAAACTGACACAATTTTACGAAAAACTGATTTGGCAATATTCATTAAAAAGAATATACATATACACTTTGACCCAGCAATCCTACATAGGGAAAAGTGCCCTAAAGAAATAAATGCGCCAATACAAAAGGGTATATGTATAACGATGTTTACTGTAGCACTGTTTATAGTTGCCAAAGGTGCATTAAGAGAAGAATAGCAAAGAATATAAGAAACTTCCACACTATGGAATATTATACAAATACTAAAACTAATAAGTTGGAAGTATATGTATTAATCTAGAAGGGTAGTCATAATATACTAAGTGAAAAAATCAAACTGCAGAGTAATGTGTAAATTAAGATGTTAATTTTGTGTGAAAATAATGAAAATTTCTATATTTATCTATTTAAATATCTACTCATCTGTAAGTTAGAATCCTATGCAAACTTTCAAAATCAAGTTACAGAAAAATGTTGAAGTGAGACAATATTCATGATATAACATGTCAAAAAAGCTGTACAGTAGCTTTCTATAAAGAAAAAAATATGTTTTCAATAATCCTCTACCTATGAAAACTCACAGATTTATCAAATGTGCTCCTCATGAACAGGTGACATAACATTATAGTAATATCACTTTGGATTTAAAAACAGACTTCAATAGCCTTTCAAATTCTATGTACTATTAAATATAAGTGTACCTGCAAACAACCGTTAAAAAGGTATAGGAACATAAGTAAAAATTAATGATTATCTGTGAGTAGTGAAGTTATTTATTTTTTCTTGTTTATCTCTACAATTCTCAGATTTTCTTCATTGAACATTTATCCCCCTTATTAAAAACTAAAACTTTAAAAAATCCAATTCTCAAAACTATAAAACTCCTAAAAGATAACATAACAGAAAATCTACATGACCTCGGTTTGGTGATGACTTTTAGATACAACACCAAAGGCACAATCGATGCAATAAACTGATAAGCTTGACATCATTAAAATTAAAAACTTCTGCTCTGCAAAAAATCTGTCAAAAGAATGAAAAGACAAGCCACAGACTGGCAGAAAATATTTGCAAAAGACATATCTGATAAAGGACTGTTACCCAAAATAACAAAAAACTCTTAAAATTCAAAAATAAGAAAACAACCCAACTAAAAAATGGGCCAAAGACCTTAACAGGCACCTCACCAAAGATATATGGATGGCAAATAAGCACATGAAAAGATATTCCAGAGCATATGTCGTGAGAAAAATGCAAACTAAAACAAGGAGATACCACTATACACCTATTAGAATGATCATAATCCAAAACACTGACAACACTGTCAAAGACGTGGAGTAACAGGAACTCTCATTCATTGCTGATGGGAATACAAAATGGTACAGCCACTCTGGAAGACAGTTTGGCAGTTTCTTACAAAACTAAACATAGTTTTACCATACAACCCAGCAAGCGCACCTCAGCGCATGAAAGGAGTTGAAAACATGTCCATACAAAAACCTGCACATAGATGTTTATACCAGCTTTATTCATAACTGCTAAAATTTGGAAGCAACCAAGATGTCCTTCAGTAGGTGAATGTATAAACTGTAATACATCCAATAATTTAATATTCATGCTAAAAAGTAATGAGCTATCAAGTCATGAAAAGACATGGAGGAACGTTAAATGCATACTACTAAGTGAAAGAAGCTAATCTGAAAAGGCTACATACTGTATGATTCCAATTATATGACATTCTAGAAAAGGCAAAACTATGAAGACAATAAACAGATCAGTGGCTGCCAGGGGTTATGGGGTATGAAGGGATAAATAGGTAAAGCACAGAGTATTTGAGGGGCAGTGAAACTACTCTTTATATACTATAATGGTGGATACATGTCATTTATAAATTCATCCAAACCCACACAATGTACAACACCAAAAGTGCACCGTAATGCAAACTATGGGCTCTGGGTGATAATGATGGTGAATGTAGATTCACCAATTGTAACAAATATATCACTCTAGTGGAGGATAAATGGAGGCTATGCATGTGTTCGGGCAGGGAGTAATGCAAGAAATCTCTATACCTTCCTCTCAATTTTGCTGTTAACTTAAAATTGCTCTAAAAAAGTCTATTTTTCATAAAGTCCATTTATGAACTTATAATTCATATAAGCTAAACCATTAATTCATGTTTTAAATTATACAGAGATGAATTAACTTAAATCACTTGAATCAGGTCAGCACTTACTTAGCCTATTTAACATAAACCAGACTATAACAGCTAAATTTATGTTCATCATGACATCTCCAGTTGTATGGAGATGTATCTTCTAGAAAAAGACTATAAGCAATACCCAGGTAAAATAAAAACTGGACTTTCAGTAGCCAAAAAGAGTAAATTGTTATCTTCTCTTACATATGTATTTTACCCACCCCCAACTTGAGAATAGAAATAATTCCTAACTTCTTTGTTTTCTTAATATTTAGTATATGCAAAGGTTAATAAATTATTGTGAAATTGTTTCTGTAGAGGCTGTTTCTAGTTATATGGTAACTGGCTCTGGAGTAATTAGGAGTGGGGAATAGTGGCCCTAGTTAAAGAGCTCCATAAAGGATGTGGTTGAGGGTACAGGCTGTGAAGTGTTTGGTTTGCACATGAAAGGAACATTAGCAGGTAATCCTTTACTATCTCTAGAAATTGGCTAGCCCTGAGAGGGGCAGTCTCTCCAGGGCCAGCGTCAAAGCATCAAAATACAGAAAAACAACAACAAAAGATTACAGAGAGTAAACAATTTTCATAAATTTTACTGTTACAAAATTCTAAATATAATAGTGATGAAAATTTAGTACAATTTTTCTTTGTAATATATATCCACTAAAGAGAATGAAATTCTTTTTGTGGGGATAATATTTTTTGCTTAATTGAGGTTTAAAGTTAATGTTCCCCTGCCAACATAATACTCAATGGGGAAAAGGTGAAAGCCTTCCTGCTAAAATCTAGAACAAGACAAGGATGCCCACTATCACCACTTCTATTCAACATAATATTGGAAGTCCTAGCCAAAGCAATCAGACAAGAAAAGGAAATAAAAGGTATCCAAATTGGAAGGGAAGAGGTAAAATTGTCATAATACACAGATGACAACATGCTATATATCGAAAACCCTAAAAACTCCACACAAAAACTACTAGAACTGCTAAACGAATTCAGCAACGTAGCGGGATACCAGATTAACATACAGAAATCAGTTGCACCTCTTTACCCTACCAATGAAATATCAGAGAGTTAAAAAAAAAAAAAAAATCCCTTTAAAACTACATCCATAAAATGAAATAAAATACTTAGGAATAAAACTGACCAAGGAGATTTTATGTGCTGAGAATTATAAAACACTGATAAAGGAAACTGAAGATGACTCAAAGAAATGGAAAGATATTTCACGCTTTTGGACTGAAAAAATTAATATTGTTAAAATGGCCATACTACTCAAAGCAATCTACAGATTTAAGGCAATCTCTATCATAAAATTACCCATGACCTTTTTCACAGAACTAGAACAAATAATCCTAAAATTTATATGGAACCATAAAAGACCCAGAAGTGTCAAAGCAATCCTGAGGAAAAATAACACAGCAGGAGGCATAACTCTCCCAGACTTCAGAAAATGCTACAAAGCTACAGTAACCAAAACAGCATGGCATGGTACTGGCACAAAAACAGACAAATGGATAAATGGAACAGAGAGCCCAGAAATAAACCCACACTCAGTCAATCTTTGACAAAGGAGGCAAGAAGTCGTCTCTTCTTCTTCTACTTCTTGCTGAAGAAGTCTCTTCAGCAAGTAGTGTTGGGAAAGCTGGACAGCTGCATGTAAATCAGTGAAGTTAGAACACACTCTCACACCACACACAAAAACAAACTCTAAGTGACTTAAAGACTTAAATATAAGACAGGACACCATAAAGCTCCCAGAAGAGAACATAGGCGAAACATTCTCTGACATAAACTGTAGCACTGTTTTCTTAGGTCAGTCTCCTAAGGCAATAGAAATAAAAACAAAAATTAAAAAACGAGACCTATTCAGACTTATAAGCTTTGGCACAGCAAAGGAAACCATGAACAAAATGAAAAGAAAACCTATGGAATGGGAGAAAATATTTGCAAATGATGTGACCAACAAGGGCTTAATTTCCAAAATATACAAACAGCTCATACAACTCAATAACAAAAAATCAAACAACCCAATCAAAAAATGGGCAGAAGACCTAAACAGACATTTCTCCAAAGAAGACATAGAGATGTCCAACAGGCACATGAAAAGATGCTCCACATCGCTAATGATCAGAGAAATGCAAATCAAAACTACAGTGAGGGGCTTCCCTGGTGGCGCAGTGGTTGAGAGTCCACCTGCCAATGAAGGGGACATGGGTTCGTGCCCCGGTCCAGGAAGATCCCACATGCTGTGGAGCGGCTAGGCCCGTGAGCCATGGCCGCTGAGCCTGTGCGTCCGGAGCCTGTGCTCCACGACGGGAGAGGCCACAACAGTGAGAGGCCCGCGTACAGCAAAAAACAAACAAACAAAAAAAAAACAACTACAGTGAGGTATCACCTCACACTGGCAGAATGGCCGTTATCAAAAAGTCTACAAATATTAAATGCCGAAGAGGGTGTGGAGAAAAGGGAACTCTCCTATACTGTTGGTGGAAATGTAAACTGGTGCAGCCACTATGGAAAACAGAGTTACCATACGATCCAGCAAGCCCACTCCTGAGCATATGGTCTGGAAAAAAGGAAAAGTCTAATTTGAAAAGATACATACACCCCAATGTTCAGAGCAGCACTATTTACAATCACCAAGACATGGAAGCAACCTAAGTGTCCATCAACAGATGAATGGATAAAGATGTTGTGTATATATATACGAAATACTACTCAGCCATAAAAAAGAATGAAATAATGCCCATTTGCAGCAACATGGATGGACCTAGAGATAATCATACTAAGTGAAGTAGGCAGACAGAAAGAGACAAATACTACATTATATCACTTACATGTGGAATCTAAAATATGATACAAATGAACTTGTGTACAAAACAGAAACACAGACACAGAAAACAAACTTATGGTTACCAAACAGGAATGGGGGTGGAGGAGGGATAAATTAGGAGCTTGGCATTAGCCAATACAAACTACTATATATATATATAAAAAAACAAGGTCCTACTGCACAGGACAGTAAACTATATTCAATATCTTGTAACAAACCATAATGGAAAATAATATGAAAAATAAATAAATAAATATAAATATATATATATGTATATAACTGAATCACTTTGCTGTACACCAGAAACACAACATCGCAAACCAACTATATTTCAATTAAAAATAAAGTTAGTGTTCCCACGATCAAAATCAATTGCAAAGTTTCCTCTTAATGCTAGTCTGTAATGTGATTTTACATATTCATATGTGAAAATGTGTTTTCAAACCAGTACTGCCAAATACTGATATCAACCCATGAGCATATGATTTTAATTGAATACATTCATCACTTGATAGGCAATTATAAAGTCTACTAGATTTCTTCTATGTTTGCCTATTAACATGTCATTACATTGTAATCACTTCCAACTGAAGGTTAGGTGGAAGCACTCCTCATTTGCACAATTAATGGATTATGAATATGGAAATTTCTTTTGCAACTGCATCAAGATCCAAAAAATACTGCCTGAACTGTGGTTTGACCTTAGAAAAAATATCTATTGCTAATTTTTCTTGGAAATAGACATCTTACTTCTTGTTAACTTTTGACAGCAGTGGAAATATAAAAAGCAGCCTGACTTTACTTGTAATTCAAACATTAGCTGTCATCAAAATGGCTTAACCACATATAAGTTTCACATATAAGCGCTGTTTTGCTTTATAGTTTTAAATTCATTAGGAAACATTATCAAATCTGCAGCAAAGCTATTTTCCAAAGCCATTCAATGCCCCACAGGCGATTAAGAGTGGTTCCTCAAGTTCAAAAAATTTCAACCTCACACATGAGCTCAAAATATTCACAATAAATGTTTACCACTAACTGCTAAGCCATCAAAAGACTGTGGTCTTGGGCAAGTCAGGATATTCAGCTTCTATTTCTGACAAAAACTTAAAATAACCATCAGTTTTAAATGTTTACATATTCATAAGCTTTGTAAATTTGTCCAACTGAAGCCTTTTTCTGCTCCATGTTTTTACCACCATCAATCAAGACACCTTAGTGGATTCTACTTCAGGTTGTACTGAATTAGTGTTTTCTCAACTTTGAAAATTTTTTTCACCTGAAGTTGTCCCACACATGCTATTCATGGGGAGTAATTCTTAGTCATTTCATATTCTGTCTTGATATTCAAATAAACTGAGCTGTATTAACATTTGTCAATTCATCATAAGAACCAAGCAAACTTACTTTGATTGCACCTTCATTTTAATTTTTTATTTTTGTGAAAAAATTCTGTGTGATGAGATAATCCATTTTAAATTTTCTGATTTTTCCTGACTACTAATTTCAGTGAGCTGGGAATACTGTGATGAGTACGTAGCTGGGTAATTTCAACTTATACTGTATTCTTCTGGCATCACTATAGTGTCATTCCATAATAAACACAATATTTTGCCATCTAATTCGGTAATAAAATAATACACGTGCTTTAAAAGCATGAAATTCAAAATCTATTTTTCTCTTTTTATTCCTTTGACATGATCAGTATACACTAGTAATAAAAATAATATGACATGTCACAATATAGCAATATGCGTGGCACTTGAAACAATGAATTTATAAATGCTTTATTATAATTTATAGTGCACTGAGCAGAAGCGTGAAGAGATAAAGCACCATGTATGGTCACTGTCAGGATTACTCAACTCAGCTGTTGTCCCTTGAAAGCGGCCAGACAACATGTAAAGAAATCAGCATTTTCATACTCAAAAACAACATTATTGATGGACAATAAAATTTAAATTTCATATAATTTTCACCTGTCAAAAATACTATTCCTCTTTGATTTTTTCAATAATTTAAATACATAAAACTATTCTTAGTTCATGGTCCACACACCAACAGGAGGCAGAGTAAATTTGGTACATGGTTGGTAGTTTGCAAACCCTTGCTGCAGGAAGTGAGGAACTACTCAATATTTTTTATTTTATAGAGCCACTTTCAGATGATTAACCCAGTCAGCATTATATAGCATGAACAGGAAAAGGACCGAAAGCAGAGAGATAAATCAGTGTAGTACTTGACAGTAAATGGAATCTAAGTACCTAATTCTAAAGTCCTTCTCTCCAATATACACTACCTGTGTAACTTTGGATAAAACTTACTTTCTCAAACCCTCAATACACTAATCTACTACGAAGGACAACTGTATCTACTTCGAAGTGTCGAGCTTAGAAGAGATGATACACCTAATGCGGTTATAATAATAGTTACATGGAAGGTGCTCTCAATAAATGTATTATTGCTAATTCAAATTAGGTGATGATGACAGCCCAAGAGCTGACAATGAAAAGGTAAAATTAACCAGACCTAAGCACATTAATGGAATAGAGGAGAAATGCAGAAATAAACCCAAATGGATATGAGAATGTAGTATGACATAAACACAAAGTTTATCATTTTTATGAGACATCCTTGGGAACAGAGGGCAGGATTTATAATATAAATTTGGGAATACCATGTAAATACAGATGAAAGCTTAAAAAATCTAGATTAGACTTCAAGGACAAAACAGCAAAGTGAGAGGAATAAAAAGAAAAGGATATAGGCACCATTTAGGGATCGGAGGAAGTAGAAGAATCAAGAAAGACGATACAGTAGGAGTAACCTGAATAGAAGAATCAGTACAGCAATTCCTATCACAGATGGTAAATACTAATGGGTGTGAAAAAGTGAAAGGATCTCATCTAAGAGAATTAAATGTAAATGCAATGTAATGACTTCATAAGAAAACAGCATTAAAGTTGAAAAATGTACTTACTGACACAGCTATCATGGTACTATCTGGCCTCCATTCAGCTTGCTTGTAGGATCCAAACTGAGAAGATGATTTCGCAGGTTCCTTGTAGGTTACGATTAATACACTAGGCTGGAAGAAAACAGTTTTATTTTATTAATATCTCATAAAAAGTAAAAAATCTAAGATAACATCAGCGAGTACACTCTGACAGTATTTTAATAGTTCTAGAAGTATAATAAAAGATAACATAATCCAGTATTAAATGAGTTTAAACAGTCCAAGCAAATCAGCTAAAAAGAACCATAAAGAAAGACAATCTGAATAAGCCTATATCCATTAAAGAAATTGAATTGATAATTAATAATCTTCAAAAACAGAAAGGACCAGGCCCAGATGGGTTCACTGGTGGATTCTACCAAACATTTAAGGAAGCAATCATACAAATTTTCTACAATCTCTTCCACAAGATAAAAGCAGAGAATACTAATTCCTTCTATGAGGCCAGTATTACCCTAATACTAAAACCAGAAAACACATTATTAGAAAATAAAATGACAAACCAAGAGCTCTCATGCACATAGATGCAAAAATTCTGAATATTAGCAAATCAAATCCAACAATGTATAAAAAGAATCATATACTATAATCAAGTGGGATTTATTACAGATCTGCAGGATTGGTTCAACATTTGAAAATTAATATAATCCACTATCATATCAACAGACTAAAGGAAAAAAAAATCACATGATCTTATAAATAGATGCAGAGAAAGAATTTGACAAAATCCAACACCCATTCATGACAAAAACTCTCAGCAAACTAGAAACAGAGGGGAACTTCTTCAACCTGACAAAGAACATCTACAAAAACCTATAGCTAACAACATACTCACTGGAAGAAACTAGCTTTCCTGATAAGATCAGGAACAAAGTAAGGATACTCCCTCTTACTCTTCCTTTTCAAAATCATACTGGGAGAACACAAGAAAAAGAAATGAAAGATATACAGATTGAGAAGAAAGAAATACAACTTATTCTTAGATGACATGACTGCCCATATAGAAAAGCAGAAAGAATGAACAATAACAAAAAAACTTGTGGAAATAATAAGTGACTATGGCAAGGTTGCAGGATACAATGTTATTATATACAAGTCAACTGCTTTCCTATATACTAGCAATGAACAAGTGGAATTTTCAACAAAAAAATATTTAGATATAAATTCAAAATATGTGTAGGATCTATGTGAGAAAAACTACAAAGTTTCAATGAACAAAATAAAATAAGAAAAAATAAATGGAGAGATATTCCAAATTCATGGATTAAAAAGCCCAGTATTGTCAAGATGTTCAGTTCTTCCCAATTTGATCTACAGATTCAACACAATCCCAATCAAAATCACAGCAAGTTATTTTATAGATATTGACAAACTGGTTCTAAGGTTTACATGGAGAGGCAAAAGACCGAGAACGACCAACACAATATTGAAGGAAATGAACTAAGTTGAAAGACTGACACCACCCAACTTCAAGACTTACTATAAAGATACAGTCATGAAGAGAGTGTGGTATTGGCAAAAGAATAGAAAACAGATCAATGAAAGAATAGCCCAGAAACAGACACACATAAATACAGTCAACTGACCTTTGACAAAGAAGCAAAGGCAACACAATGGAGAACAGATAGTTTTCAACAAATGATGCTGGAACAACTGGACATCCACTTTCTGGCACTACAAGAAGCTCCACAAGGTCATCTTGTACTCTGTCTGTCCTTGCCCTAAAATCAGCCATTTTTTCAGGGATTCCTGATTCTTTTATTAGAGATAGTATTTAGAAAAGAAGACCTGAAAACAAGATGCTTACTGCTAGTGGGGTGTCATTACTTGTAGGTCCTCTCAGCAAACACAGTAGGAAGTATATGAACCTATACTAACCCACATATACATACGTATCTCTACATATTTCTTTCAATATATGCATATATTTATAAACAAAAATATATGTGACTATAATCAAGCACAATGCGGTTCTTTCTAGCCTTCTCCCTTACTTATTTGGAACTTTCTTCAGACAGTGAGAACCTGGCTATCATTTCATACAACTAATTTAGTTCTTTGTTCAACCTTACCATATGTGTATAGTATTTTGGAATTGCTAACTATACCCCTATAAAAAAACAAATTTACCAAATACAATACAGTTTTTTTGGATAACTTCTTCTACTTTAGCCTTAGAATAACGAGTTACAATGCCATTTTCCAAAGTTACAGAGGTCATCCCCTTAGAAGCTTTTTTTAATCTCTGAAAGTGAAATACAAAAGTTTCTAAGAAGCTAACAAAGCTCCAAACACATTAAAACTGCTAGGCATTAGTTGTCTGTACTTCAAATATCAATTAAAGGTTAAAAACAAATACCCTGGGGGCAGTGACATTAGCAAAATGTCAGAGTAAAAAGTCCTAGATTCTCTTCCCCACCACCCCCCACGACAATTCGCAGACAAATCCCCTTTTGTGAGAAATACAGAAATGAATTGAAAAGCACCTGAATGCTGGATGAATGAGCGATCACACTCATCAAAGCTGGTAGGGAAATTCACGACACCTTCTCACCAGAATTCCTACCACCAACATAGTGCCATACAATCAGGATGAAACCCTCCAACTCCCAGCTAATCCCTACAAAGGAAAAGGGGTGGTCTGTGTGTCAGATGCCCCAACCTTTCCACAGGGATCCTCAGAGGGCAGGCTTCTAACTTGTCAGTCTTGAAGCACTGTCAGAACCGGCATAATCTAGCTACCTGGGGGAGAACAGAGACAACAGCATGGACTGGTAGTCACCAATAGCTCTTCTCCACAGCTTAGCACAGAGTTAGCAGAGAAAATAATTCTAGCTCTCAGCTTTTCCCTGGGAAAAAAAGAGTTGAATCCACACGTTCAAAAGCCCGGTTTCTATGGGGCCTATTCAAAGGAATGGGTTCTGACTTACCTGCCTCAGGGTGCTGACAGGATCTGGAAAAATCTAGCTGCCTGGGGCCTAGTGAGCACAGAGACAGAGGTTTGGGCAGGCAGTTGCCATAGCCCCTCTCCCTGGCTAAGTACAGAGCAAGTGGATAAAAATCCCAACCCCAACTTCTCCCTGGGGAGCTAAAGATTAGTCCACAATTCCAATGCCCCAACTTTTCCGGTGGCTGTCCAAAAAAGGGGTGGGGGGGGGTCTGTCTTGCCTTCCACTGTGCAATAATGAGACCTGGCATAATTTAGCCACCAGATAGCTAATGAGAATAGAGACCGAGGTTTGGGCTGCCAGTTCCCAAAGCTCCTCCCCCCAGCTCAGCACAGAGCAAGTGGATGAAAAAACGCAGCCCTCAGCTTCTCCAAAGGGAGGGAAAGAGCTGGCTAAACCATCAAATGATCCAACTTTTTTAGAGGCTGCCTGAGAAATGGCTTCAGTCTTACTTGTTTTGATGCTGTGAGGGGATGGAGAATAACCTAGACACCAGGCGGCTGCAAAGAATAAAGTAAGCATGCTGAACTAGAATATAGTTTTGAGATGCCACCAGAATCTCTGGCTGGGCTGACTGGTAGGGATCTTCTTCTGTATGAGGCCAATCCATAAAGGCTGGAGAGGTGGCTGCTTTGCCTAATGCACAAACACCAAAAAAGAGGGTCAAGGAAGACGAAGAAACAGGCAAATATGTTCCAAAGGACACAAGATAAATCTCTAGAAAGAGATCCTAATGGGGCTTCCCTGGTGGCACAGTGGTTAAGAATCCGCCTGCCAATCCGCCTTCCCGGACCAGGGCTCGGATTCGAGCCCTGGTCCGGGAAGATCCCATATGCCGCAGAACTGAGCCCGTGCTCCACAACTACTGAGCCTGCGCTCTGGAGCCCGAGAACCACAACTACTGAGCCCACGTGCCACAACTGCTGAAGCCCACGTGCCTAGAGCCTGTGCTCCGCAACAAGAGAAGCCACTGCAATGAGAAGCCCGCGTGCCGCAACAAAGAGTAGCCCCTGCTCACCGCAACTAGAGAAAGCTCGCGCACAGCAACAAAACCCCAATGCAGCCAAAAATAAAATAAATTAATTTTTTAAAAAAGAAAGAGATCCTAATGAAATAGAGATATATGATTTACTAGACAGATAATTCAAAATAACCATCATAAAGATGTTCACTGAGATCAGGAGAACGATGCATGAACAAAGTAAGAATTTCAACAAAGACAAAATACTAAATAAATAATTATTAAATAAACATATATAAATAGGGGCTTCCCTGGTGGTGCAGTGGTTGGGAATCTGCCTGCCAATGCAGGGGACACAGGTTCAAGCCCTGGTCCAGGGGGATCTCCCATGCCACGGAGCAGCTGGGCCCATGCGCTACAGTTGCTGAGCCTGTGCTCTAGAGCCCACAAGCCACAACTACTGAGGCCGCATGCCACAACTACTGAGGCCCGCGTGCCTAGAGCCCGTGCTCTGCAGTGGGAGAGGTCACCACAGTGAGAGGCCTGTGCACCGCAGCAAGGAGTGGCCCCCACTCGCCACAACTGGAGAGGGCCCATGTGCAGCAGCAAAGACCCAACACAGCCAAAAGTAAAATAAATTAAATAAATTAAAAATATATATATAAACATATTTTTATATACATATTATATATATAATTTATTATATATAAATATAAAACTACCAAACAGAAATCACAAAGCTAAAGAATGTAATAACTGAAATAAAAACTCACTAGAGGGATTCAAGAGAAGACTAGATCAGGCAGAAAGAAAAAAGGTCTAAGAAAAGTCATCGGGAATCATTCAATCACAAAAACAAAAAGAAAAAAAAAAATGAAAAAAAGAGTAAAAAAACAACCTAAGGAACTTGTGAGATACCAACAAGCAGATCAATGTATGCTCAGGAGAAAGAGAAATGACCAGAAAACTTTTTCAAAGAAATAATGGCTGAAAACTTCCCAAATCTGGGGAAGGAAATGGATGCCCTGATACAAAAAGCCCAAAGAACCCCAAAGAGGAACTCAAAGAAATCCCCAATGAGACAAATTAAAATTAAATTGTCAAAAGTCAAAGCAAAGAGAGAATTTTGAAAGCAGAAGAAAAAGGCAAGTTGCCATGTACAAGGGAACCCCCATAGAACTATAAGCAAATTTCTCAGCAGAAACCTTGCAGGCCAGAAAGGAGTGGGATGATATATTCTAAGTGCTAAAAGAAAAAAGCCGCCAACCAAGAATACTATAACTGGCAAGCTATCCTTCAAAAAAGAAGGAAAATTAAAATCTTTCCCAAACGAACAAAAACTGACGGAGTTCATCACCACTAGACCTACTCACCAGAAATGCTAAAGGGAATTCTTCAGGTTAAAATGAAAGGTCACAGAATAGCAACACTGTAGCATAAAAAAAAAGTATAAAACCGACTGGTACAGGTAAATATATAGACAAATACAGAATACTATAATGATAAGTAAATTCCTTTTAATCCTAGTATAAAAGTTAAAAGACGAAAGTATCAAAATAACCTAATAAATATAGTAATAGATGTATAACATCTATTAATTAATTAATTCACCTATTTAGAGACCTATATGTAAAGCCTGATCCATTAAAGTTCAGGAATATAGAAAATCTTTTGTGGTCTTGGGTTAGGCAAAGAGTTCTTAGATAAGACACAGTATTTATTTCATGGCTCACAAAATAAATATTATTGAAACTGACAGACTGGTCCTTATAAAAATCAAATATTTCTCTTCAAAAAACACTACTAAAAAGAATAAAAGACATGCTACAAACTGGAAAAAATATCTGCAAATCACGTATCTGCATCAATGACTTGTATCCAAAACAAATGAAGAATTCTTAAAACGCAGTAAATATATATATATAATCCAATTTTTTAAATAGGCAAAAATTTAAATAATTACAGCATTGTATTTAACATGTAAATACAAAAACATACTGATATAAGTAACTGAATAAATGAAAGCAAAGGGACAGCTCTTTCTTACATAGAATTCCAATTAATAAATAGAGAAGGAAAAAGGATGTAGAGAATCATCATTAGATAAACACCACATAATTAGCTGCAGACAAGATCCAGTGATGGACATAAAATCAGTGAGCAAAAGTTTCAGGAAAAATAGGATATGCACAGTATCTTCCCCCAGTTCCTTTTTAACTACAAAAAGAAAGACAGTTTATAGTAGAGAAACCTGGCAGGCACCAAGTGATCAAGGTAAAGGTCACCAATAGTAAGATATATGAACATAATGAACTCCTTGATATAATACTGAGTAGGACATTTTTGTGATAATTTCTGCCAAAAACACATAAGCGCATTCCATTCATGAGAAAAATCAAATAAACCCAAGCTGATAGATTCTATAAATGAACTGATCAGTATTCTTCAAAAGGATCAGGGTCATAAAAGACAAGGAAAATTGAACAACTATTACTGAATGGAAAAGACTAAGAAATAACAACTACATCAGTAGAAAAATTAGGGAAAATTTCAATGAGATCTGTACTTTAATAATACTGTACCAATGTTAATTTCCTCTTTATAATTATGCTAAGTGAAAGACACACAAGAACAACCAATAAACAAGTACATACTGTCTGATTTCATTCATATAAAATTCTAGAAAATGAAAACTAATCTACAGTGAGAGAAAGTAAGCAGATGAGTGCCCAGAGATGGAGGGCAGTGGGAAGCCACTACAAAGAGACAGGAGGAAACAACTGGGCATAATGGATATGTTCATTATCATGATTATAGTGATGGTTTAATGGGTGCATACACATCAAACTTAATCAAATTTACACTGTAAACATGTACAATTTATGTATATGTCAATTATATTTATATTTATGTCAAGTATATCCTAAAAAAGTTTAAAAAGTTAAAAACAAGTTATCTTAGATGGTCTTTTGAAGAACTAATTAAAGGGAAAAAAGAAACATACAGAGGCCTACTCAGAATCTGTTGCAAAAACCTAAAAGAGAAACCTGAACTATGACAGAAGGTAGGAGGGACAGAAAGAAGACAAAAACAACAAAAACTGATTGTAATTTGTTTCACAACTACAATACATACATGCAAGATACAAGTTAGAGTAAATTGCATCTTCATTTTTGATGATTTAGGGATCTCTGGTCTATTTGAAAGGTTGTTTTTTAATGTTAATGACAAAGGAGACAACGTTAACCCATCAAAAAAGGGGCTTTTAAAAAGGTTTCTATTGTTATAATCAGCAATGATGATAATTTGCCTACTGGATTAATAAAGGTAAAAGAGCCAATCAGAGTGGCAATATTTAATCACTAATTTAAAATCATAGTATGTTTTAGTATTTACTTATTTCTAACTATTTCAATATTTATATATCTTATAAACTTTTCATTTCTCGAAATGAATGACTTCCCTAATTTGGGAGTCAGAAAGCATATCAAACCTGATATTGTTATTCTGCTTGTATCCATATCAAAAGAATAATGTACAATAACGTGGGCTTATGAAACTGCTACATTTTTATGTAAAGCAGACAACCAGCAGTCTTCGGTCCCACCTCTCTTCTAGTGACTTACATTTTGCATAAATGTTAATAAGTACTACTTTGACTCGTAAATAGCAGAAATCAACGTGTTTAAAGGCCCCCAATTAATTGTTGACGCTATTAAAAAAAAATACTTTCTACGAGGCAATATTACTCCTTACAAAACTACCTCTGTGTCTAAATATATGTATATCTAAAGAAGTCTATCAGATATTTCCTTGTAACTTGTAACATGGTAACAAAGATTCAAGTAGGCATGAATTTTTCTGCATAAAAAGTACTTTCTGGTACTGGGGGTTAGGACTTCGATATATCTTTTGGCGGGAGACATGATTCAACCCATAACATCCTCTCTGTAATGCTCTATAATAATTGAGAAGTAGGGCACTAAGAGTAAATAAAAACATCCGATGACTGTATATCTTACTGTGTATGTCTACTAAGGCTGTACAAACTTTCTGCAACAAGAGAAATGCATTATCCAATACAGTATATACTAGTCACATGTGACTACTGAGCACTTGAAATGTGGCTAGTTTAAGGAAATGATTTTATTTTACTGAATTCTTAATAAACTAAAATTTTTAATAATATGTGACCGGTGCTTTCCAAGCTGGATATAATGAAGTAGGTTCTGTAGAACTGGTGATTATTCATTTAAAGGGCTGAAGACCAATTCAGTTACAAAAATCCTGTGTTAACACTGAACAGGTTTCTTTACCACAGAGCTTTACCAAATCTTTAGTGGGCTGATGTACACTGTAAATCTTCAATAGATACAGTATGTATATTTCCCAAGTTTATTTGATTAAACAACTCGTCTTCCCTAGATTACCACACAGTATCAAGAGTTCTGTATACCAGCCTCCAGGAAATTCTATTCTACACTTTTCAAGTAAGTTATATGCGTATATTATGTCTGATAAACTAAATGTCATCAACTTTTAAAGTCTACTTTTTACTTTTTATATTGTCTAATTTACTGCGCTTTAGTGTATTCAGAGTTGTGCAATCATCACCCCTATATAATTTCAGAGCATTTTTTAAATCACTCCAATACGACACTCTGTATCTATTAGTAGTCATTCTCCATTCCCGCCCCCAACCCCCACCCCCAGCTCCTAGCAACCAATAATCTACTTTCTGACTCTACGGATTTGCCTATTCTGGAGATTTCATATAAAGGGAATCATATGACATGTGGCCTTTCACTTACCATAATCTTTTAAGGTTCATGTTGTAGTATGTATCAATACTTCATTCCTGTTATGACTGAATAATATTCCCTTGTATCGATATACAACATTGTGTTTATCCATTCATCTGTTGATGGATGTTTGGGTTGTTTCCACCTTTTGGCTATTGTGAAAAATGCTGCTATGAATGTTCATGCACAAGTTTCTGTTGGAACACCTGTTATCAATCCTTTTGGCTATATACCTAGGAATGGAATTGCTGGGTCATATGATAACTCTGTGTTTAAATTTTTGAGGAACTGTCAAACTGTTTTCCACAGTGACTGCACTATTTTATTATACATCCCCACCAGCAGTTCATGAGAGTTCTAATTTTTTCACCTCCTTGCCAACACTTGCTACTGTCTTTTTAATGGTAGCCATTCTAGTGAGTGTGGTAGTATCTTATGGTTTATTTACATTTCCCTAATGAATAAATCACGTTGAGCATCTTTTCAGGTGGCTATCTTACATCATCTCTGGAGAAATACCTATTCAAATCCATTGCCTATTTTTTTTTAACTGGGATCACCAACTTTCAAAGAGGTACTGTTCCAATATCTGTCTTTTTAAGTTGATTACTGGGGTTCTTTTGTTCATATAGGAAAATTCACTATAAATGGTGATTAGATTCCCTGACCAGCTCAAGAAGGTCTCCTAAGCCCACATATACTAACAGGGAATATAATACAGTGGTTAATAATACAAGCTCTGAAGTCTGAATGCAAGGTTCAAATACTTGCTCTGCCATTTAATAGCTTTGCGAGCTTGAACAAACTAATTTCTCCTATGCTTCAGTTTCTGCATCTTTAAAATTAATCTAACAATAGAACCTACCTCACTGGTAGGTTCTGCAAAAATTGAAAAAATAAATAACAGCACTTGGCAGAGTGCTTAGAGCTCAGTAAGCACTGTAGATATTATTTGTTGCTGTTTTATTATTTTAATGTCCCAGGATCACATTATTAAAAATACTACAGAACAAAACTCCCAACTGCTTCCTTGAGATAATGTATTTGAAATTCCTACTTAAGACACCAGTAACATATTGCTTTCTGCTACAGCTTAAGCAATGACAAGATCAGCCCAACTCTCTGGCAGTATAGGGCTTGGACCACCAGATACCTGAATGGGGAGAAGAACCAGGCTGACCAGAAGGAGACACAGGGAACTTTCTGGAGTGATGAAAATATTCTGAATCCTGATTGGAATAGTCATTACATTAGTATATACACCTGTCAATATCCACTTAAGAACAACACATCACTGTACATTAAAAAACAAAAGTCTAAAAGTAAATAAATAAATAAGGCATCATTTAAGTATACTGAATACTATTTACAAACACAGGAAACGTTACTAATATGTTTAAGATGATTTTCAAAAAATGTTTTCTGGTTAATTGTTGACAGTCCATTAGGTATTATTTTCAGAGTACACAGGTCACTTCTATCAGTAACATGCAATTTCTTCTACTGATACCATGTCAGTAGTGATAAGTAATTAACTCCATGCTTCAAACATTCCTCGAATTCCAAAGTGCAATTTTCCTTAAGGGTTGCAGCTAATGACTGTGACTGATGACTCAAGCTCAACACCAATACTCATGGCATTAAACTGAGATGATCACCTTCATGTACAGGAAAAGGACAGCCAATAAACTTTGGTTATTTTCTTTCTTTCCTTTGCGAAATGAGTAATACTTGAGAAATACCTGATTCCCACTTTCAAGCTCCTGAAACCAGACTGTTTACCTCCTACCATGTTACTATTCTTTATCCTGTGCAATATTACCTCAATTAACAAGTACTCTTGAATGGAAACACTTTTAAAATTAAGTTCATGAATACAAAAATCACCCATAAAGTATTCACACTAGATATGCTTAACTTTAATCTAATCAAACCTTTAAACGTAACTTTCAGTTTACAAGAAATATAGCGGATTCAAGGAAAACATTAACAACTAAGCAAATCCAGAGTGTGAGGGTGATCTTTCAAGAAAAGTGACCTAATCTATTAAAAACAAAATAAATCTACATATTGAATAACTGAAAGTAAGAGAAGGAAGGAAGACTATCCTAGGTTAAGCGATAACAATTTCTAAGATATAACAATACAATGGAATGCGTGATCCTTGAGTAGATCTGTTTTAAAATAAGAAAAAGGCTATGCAAGTAATTTGGGGAATACTGGGGAAATTTTCAAGTCAAACTCCATAAGAGATTAGGGAATTATTAATTTTCATATAATGGCTATGTATATTTAAGTCATTTTTAGAAGATGAACACTAAGTAGTTAGGTATTAGTGCAGTGTCTTGATGTCTCCAACTTCACGCACAGACATATACACATATACACCCAAGCAAATAAATGAGAAAGAAAATGTTGACAATTGCTGATTCTAGGTGGTGAGTATCCAGGTGTTCTGTATGTTTTAAAACTTTTATAAAACTTTATAAAGAAAATAAGGAGTTGGTTGTATTCTTAAATTGGGAAACAATACTTAAATCTCATGAATTAAGGAAACCACACTAGTCCCTCTAAAGAAGCACCAGTTTAGTCCTATGTGTATACACAATCGGACATAATTAGAGGTGGAAATTTCTAGAAACAAACTGTACAGAGCTGAAGGTATGCAATCTGTATAATTTATCTCCATTTCCTAGCATATAGTTAAGAGCAAACTGTGGGTCACAGACCAACATACCTCAACAGCACACCATGATATCAACAACAGAGACTCTAGAAGTCTTATGTACTATTTGACTTAAGAGTCTTCACTATTACATACTACTTACATGCCAGATAAAGCAAAAACAAATAATAGAACTTCAAAAAGAGTTTAGAAAAAATAATTAACTAAGATTTATAAGTTGGACTTAAAGAAATAGAATCAGTTATCTGGAAAATAGACTTAGGGAGACTACCTAATTCCCCTATTCCAGAAAAATAGTAAACATTTTAAAATACACTAAACAATACATTTTTCTGGTTTGAAATATACATCCATGTTTTAAGACTTTTCTTCTTCCTATACGCCATCTTTCCAGCTGAGTTTCATAATCTTCCTTTAGTTCAACCTCAGAATTGGTGGAACCCAGGCTTATGAAAAGGCCTAAAATGGAAAGAAATCCATTCTACTTCACAGTATCATTTCATTTAAACAGAATATACCAAAAAATTATTAGACACCGTGCTTGAAATTTAGTGGGCATTTATTAAACAATCTTTAAGTCTGAACAGAACTATCTGAATATGGTTTTACTTGAGTTGTTGCTAAGATATCTTTCAAACAGACTGTCTCAACTGTTATTGTTCTTACTTTATAGGAGAAGCAGCACGGGACAATCCCCACGAAATCAGCTTTGGCATTAAGCGTGGGTTTGAATCTCAGCTCTGCCATTTATTAAATAATTTCCTCTAGGTCACACAATTACTTTATTTGAGCCTCACTTTCCCTATCTGGAAAACAGAACTAAGACCAATCTCCCAAAATTACTGTAAGGATTTCATGAAATAATATACATAATAAACTTAAATAGAGACTGACATACAATATGCACTCAATACTTGTTAGTTTATATTTGTTCTCTTTTAGGTTTTTAGTTTTAAGGTCAGTGGGATATATATTTCATGTGACTGACAGCAAAAAAAAATTAAAAATTCTATCACCCTTCTGCTTCAAAAACAAGTGATACTGACGATGGCAGCAGACCTGATGGTAGTGGATCTGGTTTTTAAAGAAAGTGATAACAATAATGGTAATGTAAGACAAATGAGACCCCAAAGCTACTGAATACTGTACTGTAAATAACCAAGCTTCAAACATATTCTCTTCCTACCACTTCTCACACACACACAAACACACACACACACACACACAACCACACACTCAAAACAGCTCAGTCTTGCTTTAAGAACAAAGCAGAAATTACATCAACAATTACATGTGCTTAAAGAGAAAAATTAAGGAATTATTTCTTCTAATGACTGAGAATTATGACACAAAGAGCCAATTTGCTCAGTTTTACCCCATTAAGACTTAGGGAAACATAAAATTGCCTAGCAAAGTTAAATCACAAGGACTTCCAACAATGAGAGAGTAAAGAGACTGGCAAATCTTCTCCCCCAAAAACCAACCAAAAAACTGAACAAAACTCAAAACAAACATTGCAAATACAGTTGACCCTTGATCAACCCAGGTCTGAACTGCACAGGTCTACTCATATGCAGATTTTATTCAGTAAATACGTACTGCAGTACGTCTCAATCTGTGGTCCGCTGAACCCATGGATGCGGAAACGTGGATACAGTGGGCTGACTGTAAAGTTATACGCAAATTTTTGACCACACAGAGGGTCAGGGCCCATAACCCCTGTGTTATTCAAGGGTCAACTGTACTGTATTTGAAAAGTGATGGCATACAAATTAAGAACACTTTATGCATGGGAAACTTCTGAACCTCAGATAAGAACAGTGGCAATAAATGATGTTCTTGCCAGGACTGTTCCCATCCCCTCACCAAAGCTTGGTAGGCAGTAGTGCCACCAGGGTAGGGCTGTTGGTGAAAAACCAGCAGCTTTGCTGCTAAAGGTAGGCTTAGGCTGCCTTGACATGGAGCAGAGTGCAATACAGCCTGCAGTACTGTTAAAGTGGCAAATTCTTAGAGAACAAACAGAAAAAGCTAACAGTGTTGCTAGCCAGAGTTTGCAGACCTGCTTTGGGCAAGCAGCACATCCCTCAACCAGCAAGAAATTTAACAGGAAAATCCTGGAAACCAGAGAGTCAAAGAGGGAACAGATAAGCTTGCCACACATCCTTGGTTCAACGGGAGGCAGACTTATAAAAAGGAAAAACGCTGAAACACCCAAGCTCTCCACTCATCCCTGTCTGTCAGGGAGGCTGTGTACATGCAAAGCTAAGGGCACTGAAAGGCCAAGCTCCCCACACATCACTAGCTCACTGGGAAGCTGTTTGCAAGGAAGTTCCAGAAAGGTCTGGCAGGAAGTAAAAGCTGGGACAGACATTAAAACATCCTGAACTTTGCCTGTACTCCCAAACCCACACATCATCCCACAATCAACAGAGAACAGATGCCTTACTGGCTCAAGACGTTTGAACATCTAAACACTATGCAGACACGGAGGCAACCCCTAGAAAGCCATTGTAAAAATAAAAATAATAAAAAATAAGCAGAGACATTAGTCAGTAGCTGCACATTGCAGGGGAGATCAATTTTGCAGATTAAGTCCAGGAAACTTACTAAAAAACAATACTAAAACAAGTATCAGCAACAATGACCCTCAGGAAACAAACAAAACAAAAAACAAAAATAAACAAACTCTAGAGTTATTATAATAAATTATCCAAAATGTCCAATCATCAACAAAAAAAGTTTGAAGATATACAATGAGTGACCCAGACTGAAGGAAAAAGAAACTACCTGTGAGCGGGCCCAGAATGGCAGGCAAATAATTCAAATCAGTCATGAAAAACATATTAAAAGAATAAAGGAAAGTATGTTTAAATAATGAAAAAAAAATATGATGACACCTAAACAAGTGGGGAATCTCGAAAAAGAAGTAAAATCAATAAAACAGAACCAATTCTAGAAATTCTACAGTTTAGAAGTATTGGGTTGGCCAAAAAGTTCACGCAGGTTTTTCCATAACATCTTATGGAAAAATCCGAACAAACTTTTTGGCCGACCCAATACAATAACTGAAATGAAAACATTATACAGACGCAGCGGCAGATTTGAGATGGCAGATCAAAACACATCAAAACACTTCAATAAAATTAAGCAATATAAGAAACAGAAAAGAAAGACTGAAGTGAAGAGAGCCTCAGAGACCCCTAAGACATCAAGTGCACCAACGCACGTATAATGGGAAGTTCCAGGAGATAGTACGTGGGATAAAAAAAATATTTGAATAATGACTGCAAATGTCCCAAGTTTTATGATAGACATTAAGCCCCAGATTCAGAATGCTTGACAAACCCAGTGGGATAAACACATGCACACATACATCATACACAAAACTACTTAAACTCAACAAAAAGAAAATGTTAAAAGAATATAGGTAAAACAAGTGATCACACACAAGACAACAAAAATACAATTAATGGCTCACTTCTTGTCAGAAACAATGGAGACCAAAAAGACACTGAAAGGACATATTTAAATGCTGAAACAGAAAAACTGTCAACCATGAATTCTATATCCAGCAAAACTATCTTTTGGAACTATAGACAAAGACATTCCCAGATAAACAGAGATTAAAATATTTGTTCTTACTGAACCTGCCTTATGAGAAATACTAAAAGAAATCCCTCAGGAAAAAAGGAAAGGACATCAAAAGGTATGCAGAAAAGAGTTAACTGGCTTAAGACTGCTGTACTAAAAAACAAACAGAAAAGAGTTAACTGGCTTAAGACTGCTGTACTAAAAAACAAACAAAGAAAAACCGCCTGCCTGCAAGGTTGGTCCTGAGCTGGCATCTAGGAACTTGGATTTTGGGAGGGTTCCCACCATTCCAAAACTAATTAGAGTGCTGACTGTATCTAAACTGTTTATACAAATCAAACAGCTTATGCTGAAACACCTGTTTTCTTTCAGAGAATGTGAAATTCAGTATGTGCTAGGCAGAAAGTCCCCAGTAAAAACCTTGGGGACTAGGTCTGTAACAAGCTTCCCTGGTATTCAACATTGTACAAATGTCGTCACAATTTAATGGAGAAAATAAGCACATCCTATATGACTGCACTGAAAGAGGACTATTGGAAGCTGGCAGCTGGTTCCTCCAGATTTTGCCCACTAAACTTTTTCCCTTTGGCAAATTTGCTTTGTATCCTTTTGTTGTAATAAATCACAGTCATGAATGTGACTATATGCTGTGTACTGTGAGTCTTCCTAGCAAATCACTGAACCGGGGGTAATTTAGGAGACTACTGAGTAAGATGGTAACTCAAATCCAAAGGAAGAAACAAAGAGCACAAGATATGGTAAATGGATAAAGGTAAAAGACTGAATAAATGTATTTTTATCTTTCCTCCTTCTAATTTCTCTAAAATATATCAGCCTTTATAAGACAATAACTTAAAAATAAAATACACTGCACTATTGGGCTTATAACATACCACATACAGGACAATAAGACCTCAAAGAAAGCACCTGAGAACAGAACCAGACCAAAAAAATCAAAAAGAAAATAGAGAATTTGAACAACACTACAGACTAATTTGACTTAAAAGAAATACACACATCACTCCATACAACAACAGAAAAACACACATTTTTGTCAAATGCACATGGAATATTCTCCAAGACAGATTACAGGTTAGGCTACAAAACAAGTCTTAATAAACTTTAAAAGACTGAAACAATCCAAAGTATTTTTTCTGATCACAGTGGAATGAAAGTAAAGATCAACAGCAAAAGGAAAAACAAAAAACTCACAAACGTGGAAATTAACCCACTCTTAAACAATCCATGGAAAAGAAAAAATCACAAAGGAAATCAGAAAATATCCTGAGACAAATGAAAATGAAAACACAACACACTACAACACATGGGATGCAACAAAAGCAGTGCAAAGTGGGAAACTTACAACTAATGCTTACATTAAAAGAAAAAGATCTCAAACCAACTTTACTTTACATCTTACGGAAATACACGAAGAATGAATTAACCCAAACCTAGAAGAATGAAATAATAAAGATTAGAGCAGACAGAAATAAAGTGAAAAAGAGCAAAATAGAGAAAAATCAAAGAAACCGGGAGTTGGTTCTTCTCAAAGATCAACAAAACTGAGAAACCTTTAGGTAGACTGACTAAGGAAAAAAAGACTCAAATAACTAAACTCAGAAGTGAAAGGGGAAACATTACTACTGATTTTACAAAAATAAAAATGATTATAAGAGAGTACTCTGAACAACTGTATCCTGACCAATCAGAAAACTTAGATAAAATGGACAAATTCCACAATTGAATGTTGAAGAAATAGAAAATCTGAATACATTTATAAGATTAAATCAGTAATCAAAGAAAGAAAAGTCCATACGGTTTCACTAGTGAATTCTATCAAACAATTGAAATAAACACCAATTCTCCTCAAACTCTTAAAAAAAACTGAAACAGGACCACTTAGTAACTCATCCTATGAGCCCAGCATTACCCTGATACTAAAGTCAGACAGACTCACAAGAAAAGAAAACTACAGGTCAATATCCCTGAAGAATACATATGCAAAAATCCTCAACAAGATACTAGCGAACCAAATTTAACAGCAGTATGAAAAGAATTATAAACCAGTGAGATTTCTTCCTGGAATGCAAGGATGGTTCAACACAAGAAAAATCAATGTAGTACACCACATTAACAGAATGAAAGAAAAACACCACATGACCATCTCAGTAAAAAAGCATTTGACAAAACTCAACACCCTTTCATAACAAGAACATTCAACAAATTAGGAATAGAGGGAACTACCTCAATGTAGTAAAACCAATACATAAAAAAAATTAGTCAACATCATACTTGATGGTAAAAAACTGAAAACATTTTCCCTAAGGTCAGGAATAAGACAAGGATGTTCACTTTCACTACTTTCCTTCAAAACAGTACTGTAAGTCCTGGCCAGGGCAATTAGCAAGAATATGAAATAAAAGGCATCTAAACTAGGAGAGAAATAGAATTATCTCTGTTCTCTGAAAACATGATCTTTTAGGTAGAAAACCCTATAGATTCCACATAAAACTGTTAGAATTGATTAAGCATTTAGTACAGTTGCAGGATGCAATATCAACACACAAAAATCAATTCCATTTTTATGTAATGAACATCTAAAAATAAAATTAAGAAAATCACTCCATTTATAGTGGAAAATAAAAAGAATATACAGAAAATAAATAAGTAAATATAGAAAAGAATAAAATACTTAGAATTAAGCTTAACCAAGGAAGTGAGAGACATGTATGCTGAAATCTACAAAATGTTGCTGAAATAAAGAAGATGCATATAAATAAAAAGACACCTCATGGGCTTCCCTGGTGGCGCAGTGGCTGAGAGCCCGCCTGCTAGTTCAGGGGACGCAGGTTCGTGCCCCGGTCTGGGAGGATCCCATATGCTGCGGAGCGGCTGGGCCCATGAGCCATGGACGCTGGGTCTGCGCGTCCGGAGCCTGTGCTCCGCAACGGGAGAGACCACAGCAGTGAAAGGCCCGCGTACCGCAAAAAAAAAAAACAAAAAAAAAAACAAAGACACCTCATGCTCATGGGGTAAAAACTAATGCTAAGATGTCAGTACTACCCAAACCAATGTACAGATTCAATGCAGGCCCTATCAAAATCACAACACCAGTTTTTTGCAAAAATATGAAAATTCATCCTAAAATATGGAATCTCAAGGGACCCCAAATAGCCAAAACTTGAAAAAAAAGCAAGTTGAAGGTGTCACACTTTTTGATTTCAAAACTTACTACAAAGCTATGGTAATCAAAATAGTACCACACTGGCATGAAGACTGACATACCCAACAACAGAATACAACAGAGCCCAGGAATAAACCCTCATATATATGGCTAAATGATTTTCAACAAGGGTGCCAAAACCATTCAATGGGGGAAAAGGACAGTGTTTAACAAACTGCACCAGGGGGCTTCCCTGGTGGCACAGTGGTTGAGGGTCCGCCTGCCGGTCCAGGGGACGCGGGTTCGTGCCCCGGTCCAGGAGGATCCCGCGTGCCGCGGAGCGGCTGGGCCCGTGAGCCATGGCCGCTGGGCCTGCGTGTCCGGAGCCTGTGCTCCGCAGCGGGAGAGGCCACAACAGTGAGAGGCCCGCGTACCACAAAAAAAAAACAAACAGCACCAGGAAACATGAAAACCCACATGGAAAAAAATAAAATTTGATCCTTATCTCACACCACATACAAAAATCAACTCAAAATGGATCACATTCCTACATATAAGCTAAAACTATAAAATTCTTAGAAGAAAAACAAAAGATGGGGCTTCCCTAGTGGCACAGTGGTTAAGAATCCATCTGCCAAAGCAGGGGACACGGGTTCGAGCCCTGATCCAGGAAGATCTCACATGCCACGGAACAACTAAACCCACGTGCCATAATTACTGAAGCCCACACGCCTACAGCCCATGCTCCGCAACAAGAGAAGCCACTGCAATGAGAAGCCCG
The DNA here is from genome assembly GCF_005190385.1 of Monodon monoceros. Taxonomy (NCBI): domain Eukaryota; kingdom Metazoa; phylum Chordata; class Mammalia; order Artiodactyla; family Monodontidae; genus Monodon; species Monodon monoceros. The sequence goes on from NW_021703782.1 coordinate 57,794,053, forward strand.
CGCACCACAATGAAGAGTAGCCCCCACTCTCTGCAACTACAGAAAGCCCACGTGTAGCAACGAAGACCCAACACAGCCTAAAATAATATAAATTTATCAAAAAAAAAAAAGGGCAAAAACATCACGACTTTGGATTTGCAATGATTTCTTGCATATGACACCAAAAGCACAGGCAACAAAAGAAAAATTAATTAGTTAAGTTAGACTTCATCAAAAGTAAAAGCTTTTGGACATCAAAGGGCACTATCAACAAAGTACAATAGCAACCCACATAATGGGAGAAAATATTTGCAAATCATATATATGATAAGAAATTGATATTCAGAATACAGTTGACCCTTGCAATGCAGGAATTGACCATCTGTCAAAAATCTGAGTATAACTTAACAGTTGGCCCTCCATAACTGCAGCTCCACATCTGAGAATTCAAGCAACCACAGAGAATGTAGTACTATAGTATCTACTACTGAAAAACGTTCACATGTAAGTGGATCCATGCAGGTCAAACCCGTGACGTTCAAGGGTCAACTATATGTACATACAGAACTCCTACAGGTCAACAACAAAAAGAAAAATTGCCCTATTTTAAAATGGGCAAAGAATTGGAACAGATGTTTCTACAAAAAAGATACATGAACCGCCAATAAATACATTAAAAGGTACTCAACATCACTTGTCATTAGAGATGCAAATCAAAACCACAATGAGGAGGACAGAGTCAAGACAGCGTACTAGGAGAATGCAGAATTCGTGTCTCCTCACAACTAGGGCACCTACCAGGCACTGGTGGGGGACCACGGACACCTAAGGGGACGGGAGGAACCCCCAGCGACTGGGTAGGACGTGGGGTGTTGGGGGAGTGAAGGGGGAGAAGAAGCGGAGGCAAGATAGGACTGGCACCCCTGAGAGGTGGCTGGGGGAGGGGAAGAGTTCCCATGCCCAAAGGGGGAAAAGGGGAACCACTGGGGACAGCGGATCAAAAGGGAGTGTGGCCAGGTTTCCCCTGCTCACATGGGCCCCCAGGAACCTGCTGAGATCCCAGGCCTGATCCTCTGCCCACCTAGGTCCCCTCCAGCCGTGCGGGTCCTGAGGGTGTGGGAGGGAGGGAAGCGGAGCAAAAACAAAGGCCAGACCTCCGGAACCAGCACCCCTGAGGGGTAGCTGGGGGAGGGGAGGGGAGGAGTTCCTACACCCAGAGGGACCCAACCACTGTAAGGGGTCCAGCAGTGATGGGGGAGACCCTGGGGAAGATGGTGGGGGAGGGGCACGAAGGAACAGAAGGGAACACGACCAGGGCTTTCCTGTCCACTTTGGCACTCGGGAGCCTGTTGGACTCCCGGGCCTAATCCTCTGCCCTCAGAGCCTGCCTCCTGCTGCGCAGAACACAACCCCGCCACTATACCCCCACCCAGGGCCCTACCTCTACACTCAGAGACCCCCTCCAACGCGATGGGCCTCAACCCCACCCACGCACCCTCACTCAGGGCCCTACTTCTAAACACTGGAACTCCACACTCCAGAGGCCCTTCTTTCGTGGAAGGCTGCCTCTTCCCTTCCACACAGGTCCTAAGCAGAGGCCCCGCCCCACACTCAAACGTCACCCCCCACCCGCCTAGGTCCCACCCCATGCTAAACCCCTCCCCTGCCTAAGTTCCACCCCTGCCTAAACTCTGCTCCTATAGCCAAGGCATTTTTTTTTTCCTTTTTCTTCCTTTAGATTGGGGTTCTGTTTTACCTTGTTGGTTCACTGTTGTTGATTCTTTTATATTCTTATTTTTCCTAATAAATCTTTCATTTTTCTAATTTCATTTTATACTTTGTTATTATTCTTTCCTTTTGGCTTCTCCCACCCCCCATTTTCTTTCCATTCTTTTTCCTGTTGCAGCTTTATTTTAGCTAATTGCAACTGTTTCAATTATAGTTTAATTTTTCCTAATATATTTTTTATATTTCTAATTTTATTTTCTTTTTTATTCTTTGATATCGTACTGCTCCTTTCTTTTTTTTAACACCATGCCACAAAGCTTGCGGGACCTTGGTTCCCAGGCCAGAGGTTGGGCCCAAGCTCCTGTGGGGGGAGCTCCAAGTCCAAAACACTGGACTAACAGAGAACCTCAGACCCCAAGGAATATCAATCAGAGTGAGGCCTCCCAGAGGTACTCATCTCAGCACCAAGGCTCTATACAACTGCCTGCAAACTCAGGCCGAACAACCAGTAAGACAGGAATACAGTACCACCCATCAAAAAAAAGAAAAATGAAACGACAAAAAAATATGTTACAGATGAAGGAGCAAAGTAAAAACCTGTAAGACCAAATAAATGAAGACAAGATAGGGAACCTACCTGGAAAAGAATTCAGAGTAATGATAGTAAAGATGATCCAAAATCTCAAAGCAAAATGAAGAAACATTTAACAAGGATCTAGAAGAACTAAAGAGCAAACAAACAGTGATGAACAACACAATTACTGAAACTAAAAATACTCTAGAAAGAATCAATAGCAGAATAACTGAGACAGAAGAACGGGTAAGTGACCTAGAAGATAAAATGGTGGAAATAACTGGCAGGGAGAATAAAGAAAAAAGAATGAAAAGAATTGAGGACAGTCTCAGAGACCTCTGGGATATTAAACGCACAAACATTCGAATTATAGGGGTCCCGGAAGAAAAAAGAGAAAAAGAAAGGGTCTGAGAAAATGTGTGAAGAAATTATAGTTTAAAACTTCCCTAAGATGGGAAAGGAAAGAGTCAATGAAATCCAGGAAGTGCAGAGAATCCCATAAAGGATAAACCCAAAGACAAACACACCAAGACATATATCAAACTATCAAAAATTAAATACAAAGAAAAAATATTAAAAACTGCAAGGGAAATGCAACAAATAACATACAAGGGAATCCCCATAAGGTCAACAGCTGACCTTTCAGCAGAAACTCCGCAAGCTAGAAGGAAGTGGCAGGACATATTTAAAGTGATAAAAAGAAAAAACCTACAACGAAGATTACCCAGCAAGGATCTCATTCACATTGGACAGAGCAATGAAAACCTTTACTTACAAGCAAAAGCTAAGAGAATTCAGCACCACCAAACCAGCTTTACAACAAACGCTAAAGAAACTTCTCTAGGCAAAACACACAACAAAAGGAAAAGACCTACGATAACAAACTCAAAACAATTAAGAAAATGGTAATAGGAACATGCATATCGATAATTTCCTTAAATGTAAATGGATTAATTACTCCAACCAAAAAGCACAGACCAGCTGAATGGATACAAAAACAAGACCCATATATATGCTGTTTACAGGAGACCCACTTCAGACCTAGGGACACACACAGACTGAAAGTGAGGGGATGGAAAAAGGTATTCCATGCCAATGGAAATCAAAAGAAAGATGGAGTAGCAATTCTCATATCCAACAAAATAGACTTTAAAATATAGACTATCACAAGACACAAAGAATGACACTACAGAATGATTAAGGGATCAATCCAAGAAGAAGATATAACAATTGTAAATATTTATGCACCCAACACAGGAGCTCCTCAATACATAACACAAATACTGACAGCCATAAGAGAGGAAATCAACAGCAACACAATAATAATAGGGGACTCTGGGCTTCCCTGGTGGTGCAGTGGTTGAGAGTCCGCCTGCCAATGCAGGGGACATGGGTTCGTGCCCTGGTCCAGGAAGATCCCACACGCCACGGAGCAGCTGGGCCCGTGAGGCATGGCCGCTGAGCCTGCGCGTCTGGAGCCTGTGCTCCACAACGGCAGAGGCCACAACAGTGAGAGGCCCGCATACCACAAAAAAAAAAAAAATAATAATAATAATAGGGGACTTTAACACCTCACTTTTACCAACAGACAGATGATCCAAAATGAAAATAAATAAGGACACAGAAGCTTTAAATGATACATTAGACCACATGGACTCAACTGATATTTATAGGACATTCCATCCCAAAACAACAGTATACACTTCTCAAATACTCATGGGACATTCTCCAGGATAGATCAGATCCTGGGTCACAAATCAAGCTTTTGTAAATTTAAGAAAATTGAAATTGTATCAAGTATCTTTGCCAACCACAATGCTATGAGGCTAGATATCAATCCCAGGAAAAACAACTATAAAAAATACAAACACATGGAGACTAAACAATACACTACTAAATAACCAAGAGATCACTGAAAAAAATGAAAGAGGAAATCAAAAAATAGCTAGAAATAAATGACAATGAAAACACGATGACCCAAAGCCTATGGGATGCAGCAAAAGCATTTCTAAGAGGGAAGTTTGTTTTTTGTTTTGCGGTACGCGGGTCTCTCACTGTTGTGGCCTCTCCCGTTGCAGAGCACAGGCTCCGGACATGCAGGCTCAGCAGCCATGGCTCACGGGCCCAGCCACTCCGTGGCATGTGGGATCTTCCCAGACCGGGGCAAAAATCCGTGTCCCCTGCATCGGCAGGCGGACTCTCAACCACTGCGCCACCAGGGAAGCCCTAAGAGAGAAGTTTATAGCAATACAATCCTACCTCAAGAAACAAGAAAAATCTCAAATGAACAACCTAACCTTACACCTAAAGCAATTAGAGAAAGAAGAACAAAAAAAACCCCGAAGTTAGCACAAAGAAAGAAAGAAAGAAAGATCAGATCAGAAATAAATGAAAAAGAACTGAAGGAAACGACCGCAAAGATCAATAAAACCAAAAGCTGGTTCGAGAATATATACAAAATTGACAAACCATTAGCCAGACTCATCAAGAAAAAAACCGAGAAGACTCAAACCAACAGAATTAGAAATGAAAAAGGAGACGTAACAACTGACACTGCAGTAATACAAAGAATCATGAGATTACTACAAGCAACTATATGCCAATAAAATGGGCAATCTGGTAGAAATGGACAAATTCTTAGAAATGCACAACTTCCTGAGACTGAACGAGGAACAAAGAGCAAATATGAACAGACCAATCAAAAGCACTGCAATTGAAACTGTGATTTAAAATCTTCAAACAAACAAAAGCCCAGGACCAGACAGCTTCACAGGCGAATTCTATCAAACATTTAGAGAAGAGCTAACACCTATCCTTCTTAAACTCTTCCAAAATACAGCAGAGGGAAGAACACTCCCAAACTCATTCTACGAGGCCACCATCACCCTGATACCAAAACCAGACAAAGATGTCACAAAAAGAGCAAACTACAGGCCGGTGTCACTGATGAACAGAGATGCAAAAACCCTCAACAAAATACTAGCAAACAGAATCCAACAGCACATTAAAAGGATCATACACCATGATCAAGTGGGGTTTATCCCAGGAATGCAAGGATTCTTCAATATACACAAATGAATGTGATACACCATATTGACAAACTGAAGGATAAAAACCATATGATAATCTCAATAGCTTCAGAAAAAGCTTTTGACAAAATTCAACACCCATTTATGATAAAAGCTCTCCAGAAAGTAGGCGTAGAGGGAACCTACCTCAACATAATAAAGGCCATATATGACAAAACCACAGCCAACATCCTTCTCAATGGTGAAAAACTGAAACCATTTCTTGTGAGATCAGGAACAAGACAAGGTTGCCTACTCTCACCACTATTATTCAACACAGTTTTGGAAGTTTTAGCCACAGCAATCAGAGAAGAAAAAGAAATTTTAAAAATCCAATAAAATCGGAAAGGAAGTAAAACAGTCACTGCTTGCAGATTACATGATACTATAGAGAATCCTAAAGATGCTACCAGAAAACTACTAGAGCTAATCAATGAATTTGGTAGAGTAGCAGGATACAAAATTAATGCACAGAAATCTCTTGCATTTCTATACACTAACGATGAAAAATTTGAAAGAGAAATTAAGGAAACACTCCCATTCACCACTACAACAGAAAAAATAAAATACTTAGAAATAAACCTACCTAAGGAAACAAAAAACCTGTATGCAGAAAACTATCACACTGATGAAAGACATTAAAGACAATAAAAACAGACGGATAGATATACCATGTTCTTGGATTGGAAAAATCAACATTGGGAAAATGACTATACTACCCAAAGCAATCTACAGATTCAATGCAATCCCTATCAAACTACCACTGGCATTTTTCACAGAACTAGAACAAAATATTTAACAATTTGTATGAAAACACAAAAGACCCCAAACAGCCAAAGCAGTCTTGAGGGAAGAAAAACGGAGCTGGAGGAATCAGGCTTCCCGACTTCAGACTATACTACAAACCTACAGTAATCAAGACAGTATGGTACTGACACAAAAACACAAATATAGATCAGTTGAACAGGTTAGAAAGCCCCAAAGATAAACCCACACACATATGGTCACCTTTGATAAAGGAGGCAAGAGTATACAATGAAGAAAAGACAGCCTCTTCAAGAAGTGGTGCTGGGAAAACTGGACAGCTACATGTAAAAGAATGAAACTAGAACTCTTCCCAACACCATATACAAAAATAACCTCAAAATGGATTAAAGACCTAAATGTAAGGCCAGACACTCTAAAACTCTTAGAGGAAAACATAGGCAGAACACTCTATGACATCAATCACAGGAAGATCCTTTTTGACCCACCTCCTAGAGAAATGGAAATAAAAACAAAAATAAACAAATGGGACCTAATGAAACTTAAAAAGCTTTTGCACAGCAAAGGAAACCATAAACAAGACGAAAATACAACCCTCAGAATGGGAGAGAATATTTGCAAATGAAGCAACTGACAAAGGATTAATCTCCAAAATTTACAAGCAGCTCAGTATCAAAAAAACAAACAACCCAATCCAAAAATGGGCAGAAGACCTAAACAGACATTTCTCCAAAGAAGATATACAAATTGCCAAGAAACACATGAAAAGATGCTCAACATCACTAATCATTAGAGAAATGTGAATCAAAACTACAATGAGGTATCACCTCACACAGGTCAGAATGGCCATCATGAAAAAATCTACAAACAATAAATGCTCGAGAGGATGTGGAGAAAAGGGAACCCTCTTGCACTGTTGGTGGGAATGTAAACTGATACAGCCACTAGGGAGAACAGTATGGAGGTTCCTTAAAAAACTAAAAATAGAACTACCATACAACCTAGCAATCCCACTACTGGGCATATACCCTGAGAAAACCATAATTCCAAAAGAGGCATGTACCACAATGTTCACAGCAGCACTATTTACAATAACCAGGACTTGGAAGCAACCTAAGTGTCCACTGACAGATGAACGGATAAAGAAGATGTGGCGCATATATACGATGGAATATTACTCAGCCATAAAAAGAAATGAAATTGAGTTATTTGTAGTGAGGTGGATGGACCGAGAGTCTGTCATACAGCGTGAAGTAAATCAGAAAGAGAAAACCAAATACTGTATGCTAACACATATATATGGAATCAAAAAAAAAAAAAAAGGTCCTGATGAACCTAGGCGCAGGACAGCAGTAAAGACAAAGATGTGGAGAATGGACTTGAGTACACAGGGAGGGGGAAGGGTAAGCTGGGACGAAGTGAGAGAGGAACACTGACGTATATACACTACCAAATGTAAAACAGATAGCTAGTGGGAAGCAGCTGCTTGGAACAGGGAGATCAGGTGGGTGCCTTGCAACCACTTAGAGGACTGGGATAAGGAGGGTGGGATGGAGATGCAAGAGGGAGGGGATATGGGAATATACATATGCATATAGCTGATTCACTTAGTTATACAGCAGAAACACAACACTGTAAAGCAATTATACTCCAATAAAGATGTTAAAAAAAAAACACCACGAGATACCACTTTGCACGTTTCAGGATGGCTATAATCAAAAAACAAACAAAAAAATAAAGTGTTGGCACAGATGTGGGAAAATCGAAATCCCTGTACATTGCTGATGGGAATGTAAAATGGTGCAGCTACTGTGAAAAACAGTACAGCAATCAAAAAAAAAAAGCAATTTCTCAAAATATTAAACACAGAACTACCATATGATCTAGCGATTCCACTTTGGGGTATATATGCAAAAGAACCAAAAGTAGGGACACAAACAGATATTTGCACACTAATGTTCACAGCAGGACCATTCACAGTAAGTGAAAGCAACCCAAAGAGTGGATGCAACCCAAGTGTCCATGAACATATGAATGGATAAACAAACTATAATATACACCTACAATGAAATATTATTCAGCCTTAAAAAGCAAATTTTGGTACATGCTATAACATGGAAGAACCCTGAAGACATTCTAAGTGAATTAAGTCTATCACTTAAGGTCAAATATTGTGTTTCCACACTAGTGAAATTCATAAGGAAAGAAAGTAAAGTAGTGGTTGTCAGGGGCTGGGAGGAGGGAGAAATGGGGAGTTACTGTTTACCAAGAAGGGAGTTTCAATATGGGAAGATGAAAAAAGTTCTGAAAATGGATGGTGGTGATCGCTGCACAAATGTGAACGCACTTAACGTCACAAAACTGTATATTTAAAAATTATTAAAATGGTAAATTTTATGTACATTTCACTTTAAAAACATAAAAGTAAAAAGAAGGGATGAAACATTTGCTATATTTTACTGGAATTAATTCAGTATTAACTTGAAGTGTACTGTAGTAAGATTCATTTTTTAATTGCTAGAGCAACCATTAATAATATAACTCGAAAATATGATTAAGAAATCAAAGCAATTAAAGGAATAACGGGTAAACAAAAAACATGTGAGGTGTAGAAAAGAAATAGCAAAATAGGTAATGTAATTCCAACCACATCAGTAATCACATTATATGTGAACGGACTAAACAGTCCAATCAAAATGCAGGAATTATCAGACTGGATTTTTGAAACAATAGCAAAAAAGCAAGATCTAAGTATATGATACCTATACAAGACACAGTTGAGACTGAAGGACATAAGCAGTTTGAAAGTAAAAGGATGGAAAAAGATATGTCACACAAGTGGTAATATTAAGAGAACTGTAGTGGCCATGTTAAGGCAAAACAAAATACACTTCAAGAAAGGGAACATTAGTAGAGAGAAGGAATTTCATAATGATAAATCAGTTAATACAAAGGGAAGATAAAACAATTATAAATGTATCCAAATCTAACAACACAGCCCAAAAACACATGAAGCAAAAACTGACAGAACTCAAAGAAGAAACCGGCAATTCAACAACAGAGCTGGAGCCTTCAATCTTCACTTTCAATAACTGATAGAACTAGACTTAACATTAGCAAGGCTACAGAACACTTAACAACCATGTCAACCAATTTAACCTAATATTTAGAGAACACTCTGCCAATAGCAGAACACATTCTTTACAAGTGCACACTGAACATTCACTTACACAAACCATATGTTAACCCATAAAACAAGTCTTAATAACCTTAAAAGAATAAATTCACCCAAAATATATATTCCCCAACCACAATGGAATTACGCTAGAAATCAATAACAGAAAGAATTTGGGAAATCCTCAAATATTTAGAAATTAAACCACAACACTTCTAAATAATCCATGATTCACAGAAATTGGTTAAATTTTTAAAACTGAACTAAATGAAAACAAAATTGGAACGTATCAAAGTTATGGTGGGGCAGGCGATCAATGGGCAGAACACAGAATTTTTAGGGAGGGAAAAATACTCTGTATGATATTACAACGATGGATATGTCATCAGACATCTGTCCAACCACAATGAACACACATACCAAGAGTAAACTCTTAAGTAAACTATGAACTTTGGGTAAGCACGATGTGTCATTGTAGGTTTATCCTTGGTTTAAAAAAAAATGTACCATTCTGATGGCTGATGTTGATAATGGGGGAAGCTGTGCATGTGTAAAGAGGGGGGATATGGGAAATCTATGTACCTTCCTCTCAATTTTACTGTAAACCTGAAACTGCTCAAAAAAAAGAAAAAAGTTATGGAATACAGCTAATACAGTACTTAGAAGAAAACTTAGAGTTTAAAATGCCTATTTTAAAAAAAGAAATGCCTCTAATTAATAACCTGTTTTCAACCTAGCAAAATTTACTTTACTTTTGTGTGTGTGTGTGTGTGTGTGTGTGTGTGTGTGTGTGTGGTGCGCAGGCCTCTCCCGTTGCGGAGCACAGGCTCCGGACGCGCAGGCTCAGTGGCCATGGCTCACGGGCCTAGCCGCTCTGCGGCATGTGGGATCTTCCCGGTCCGGGGCACGAACCCGTGTCCCCTGCATCGGCAGGCGGACTCTCAACCACTGCTCCACCAGGGAAGCCCTACTTTACTTTTAATTTGCTTTATACAATTAAACCCAAAGCAAGCTGAAGAAAATAATTTTTTAAGAAAATTCAATGCAGAAATCAATAAAATAGAAAACAAAATTAATAGACTAAGATCAGTAAAACCAAACGCTGGTTCTCTGTAAAGATCTAAAAAATTGATAAAATTTTAGCTAGACTGATGTGGCGAGTCCCTTGTGATTCCGTATCAATTTTAGAGTGATTTCCGTATTTCTGCAAAAAAAAAACACTGTTGGGATTGCAGTGAATCTGTAGACTGCTTTGTGTACTACTGGCATCTTAACAATATTGTTTTCCAACCTGTAAAGATGAGACGTCTTTCCACTTATTTCCATCTTCTTTCTTTCAGCAATGTTTTGTAGTTGTTAGACTATGTCTTTCGCCTCCTTAGTTAAGTTTAATCCTAAGTATTTTACTCTTTTTTTTCCCAACAACCATTTTTTACATTAACCATTTTTAGTTAATTGACAATGTTGTGTTAGCTTCAGGTATACAGAAAAGTGACTCAGTTATATCAGATACACACACACACTTTTCAGATTCTTTTCCATTATAGGTTATTACAAGACATTGAATATAGTTCCCTTTGCTACACAGTAGATCCTTGTTTTTATCTATTTTATACATAGTAGTGTGTATATGTTAACTTCAAACTCCCCCCACAGCCTGTATTTTATTCTTTTTGATGTTACTGTAAATGGAACTTTTTTCTTAATTTCATTTCTGGATGCTCATAGTTTTTGTATAAAAATGCAACCGAGGGCTTCCCTGGTGGCGCAGTGGTTGAGAGTCCGCCTGTCGATGCAGGGGACACGGGTTCGTGCCCCGGTCCGGGAAGATCCCACATGCCGCGGAGCAGTTGGGCCCGTGAGCCATGGCCGCTGAGTCTGCGCGTCCGGACCCTGTGCTCCGCAACGGGAGAGGGCACAACAGTGAGAGGCCCGTGTAAAAAGAAAAAAAAAAAAAAATGCAACCGAATTTTGCGTCTTGATTTTACGTCCTGTAATTTTGCTGAATTTATTAGTTCTAACTACAAAATAACTACTGAAGTAAACAAGCTTTGGCAAGGTTGCAGAACAATATACAAAAATCAATTTTATATCTATATACCAGTAACAATCTGAAAATGAAATTACATTCAAAACAGCATCATAAAAGGTAAATAAGATACTTAGAAATAAGTTTAACAAAAGTGAGAGACCTGTACACTGAAAACGAAAAAATACTATCAGAAACTTTGGTTTTGTTTATTTTATATTGGAGTATAGCCGATTAACAACAGAAACTTTTTACAGTCTAAATAAATGGAGAAACACTCATGTTTATGTGTGTCTGATTTAGTGCCATTTCCTGAAAATCCCAGCAAGGTTTTTTTTTTTTCTTTTTTCTTTTTGGTAGAAATTGACAAGATGATCTTAAAAATTGATGTAGAAATGCAAAGGATCTAGAATAGCAAAATAATTTTGAAATCAAAAAGTAGGAGTTTCACCACCTTACCATAAAAGCTATAGTGTGATGTCTGCCTGATGATAGACATATTGATTAACAGAACAGAATAGAAAATACAGAAATAAACCCTTACATTTATGGTCAACTGATTTTTGACAAAGGTGCCAATGCAATTCAATAGTGAAAAGAGTCTTTCCAACAACAAATAATGCTAAAACAACTGGATCTATATATAAAAAACAAACCGAACTTAGACCTTTACCTCAAACCATGCATAAAAATCAACTCAAAACATGTGACAGACCTATGTATAAGAGTTCAGATGATAAAACTTACAAAAGAAAACACAGAACATGTCTGTGACCTTGGACCAGCCAAAGGTTCCTTAGATAAGACCCAAAAAGCATGATTCATAAAAGAAAGAAATGATAATCCAGACTTCATCAAAACTAAACTTTTGTTCTTCAAAAGGTCACATTAAGAAACTGAAAAGACAAATCAAAGACTGATAAAATATATGCAAGTCATATATCTGATAAAGAATTTGTATCTAGAATATATAAAGAACTCTTACAACTCAATGAGACAAACACTCCAATTTAAAAAAAAAGGGGGCAAAAGATTTGAATAGATATTTCACCAAATAAGGTACACAAATGGCTAATAAGCACATGAAAAGATGTTAAACATGTTTAGTCATTAGGAATATACAAATTAAAGCTACAATGAGATACCACTAAAAACCCACTAAATGGCTATAATAAAGAAGATTGACAGAAGCTTGACAACAACAAGTGTTAACAGGATGTGGAGAAACAGAAACCTTCATACACTGCTGGTGCGGATGCAAAATGTGACAGCTACTTTGAACATTTTGGCAGTTTCCTAAAAAGCTAAAAACAAACTTACCATACTACCTAGCACTTCCATTCTTAGGTATCTCCCCAAGAGAAATGATAATATATAATCTCACACACAAAAAAGTATACACAGATATCTACAGTAGCATTATTCATAATGGTCCGAAATTAGAAACAATCGAAATACCCATCAACTGGTGAATGGACTAAAAAAATATATGGTATATCCATATAATGGAATAATATTCAGCAATAAAAAGGAGTACCGCCAAATCCAAAGGGACAAAAAGCCAGCCAATGATTTCCTGGAGCCGGAGTGGGAGCAGAGGTTGACTGCAAATGGGCATAATACTTTTAAGGTTGCTATCAATGTTCTAACACTAGACTGTAATGATGATTGCACAATGCTATTAATTTACTAAAAATCACTGTACACTTACAATAGATGTATTTTATACACCTCAATAAAGCTGTTTGAAAATTAAACCACAGCAAATTCTACTGTATATTTACAATAATATCCAACATTTCGTATGTAAATTTAGGTATGATTTATGATTGAAATAAGGCAATCACTTGGGGAGACAGGTTTGTGATAGCAACTCAAAGCAAAGCAATTATAATGAACTTAAAAGAAAAGTAAGATACCTTGATTTCAAACAACTGATGTTTGCTGGTCAGTTTTTTAAAAAAAGAAGAAAATTAAGCAATTGTCTCACTCTGTAGCAAGTCTGAATTCTAGAACATTTTTAAATGCTTAAATTGTAAATTTATCTTTTCTAACCTGATAAACTGCATAATAAATGCTTTATTTAGCAGTAAATGGAATGCTTTAAGGCAATATTTTCTATACTATTTTAGGTAACATATAAACTCTGTATTAAATATTTAATCATATGTGAGAAAATAATTTTTTTCAATTCTTCAATCCTTTTGATTTAGGTAAGGAGGAAATCTGCATGAGGGGCTAGTTTACTTCTAAATACCTCTCATGTAATCTGCAAACTGCCCTTTTAAAGAAAAAGGTAACAGCCTTTGGCAGGAAACTAGATTTTCATAACATTCTTTTCATTGTATTCCCTCATGCAGTAACCCTCTATTCATACAAGTGGTGATAGTTTTCCATTTGTAATAAAGATGTAAATTAATTTATTTTGAAAGAGAACTTCAAGTCTAAAAGTTAGACTGGATAGGTACTATGAGGACAGGGCAAAAATCATGAGTGAGGTATGTTAAGAACCTAAATTCAGGAAACTTTGATTCCCATGTTGTAAAGCACACAGTCCGCAGTAAACTCAGAATGAATGTTCACGAGTAAAATGGATCACTTCGATAATTCACAAGCACCTAAGATAAGCAAAATGTCTTTAATGTTCTTATTCTGCTTCTTTTGTGTGTGTGACCTTCTTTTTCCATAGATCACATCAATATAAACACATACTAGGAACCAGGATTTCAACTAGCTGTAATACTGCACAGTAGTTTAAGTTTTGGCAAACAGCAGATTATCTAATAATTAAAGAAGGACCCTTTATCACGTACCACTTTTTCCCCCAGCTTTAATGAGATATAACTGACATATAACACTGTATAAGTTTAAGATGTACATGTTGATTTGATACACATATATTGCAAAATGATTACCACCATAGTCTTAGCTAACACTTGCATCATGTCACATAATTACCATTTCTTTTTTGTAGTGAACACATTGAAAATCTACTCTCATCTAAGCAACTTTCAAGTATATAATACAGTATTATCAACTATAATCACCATGCTGTACATGAATTTACTCATCTTACAGCTGGAAGTCTATGCTCTTGGACCAGCATCTCCCTTTTTCCACTCTTCCCAGCCCCTCGTATCCACCATTCTAGAATGTTTCTATGCATTCAGCTTTTTCAGATTCCATATATGTAAATGATATCATACATGAATTGTCTCTGACTTATTCCACTTAGCATAATGCCCTCAAGGTCCTGCCATGTCGCCGCAAATGGTTTAAGATGTCCTTCCTTCTCATGGCTGAATAATATTCCACTGTGTATATGTACCACATCTCCTTTATCCATTCATGCATTGACAGATACTTAGGTTACTTCCACATCTTGGCTATTGTGAATAACATGTACCACTTTTCTAATATAATTTGGACTGTGTGTAATAAAAAAGTATTTAATTCACCTTCACTTATATAACCCTCCCTAATCAAATTTTTCTGATTTTAAGTTGTAATTTAGTATTACCACATTTTTTAAGTTACATGTCAACATTTAAAAATCTCCCAATTATTAAAACTTGAAAAAATTCTGTGCTACGCATAGGACAGATATCCTAAATTCATTAATTTATTTTAAATACTTATTAAGCACGTGCTTTGTGCAAAGCATTATGGATAATACAAAATAAGATCACTTCTAAAATAACACAATGTTGTAACTCAATTACACTTCAATTAAATAAATAAATAAGACCACTTCTGCACTCCAGAAACTTACAATCTAGTTGGAGAAATAAAGCATGTGTGCAAAACTACAGTACAAACAGTAGTTCATCAAAAAAACGAACACTTCTAATTATAGTAAATAAAGAATGACTCACAGAGCAGGATTTCAACAGTAGCTAAAGTTTGAATAATATTCTGATAGGCAGAGATGGGGCAAGAGAGCATTCCAAGTGGGGAGTGTCTCTGTTATCAAACTAAGGAGTTTGAACTTCATTCTTTAACCAACAGTGAACCCTAAATGACTTCCAACCAGTGAGTTTATAGGGACGCTCTTTGGAGGCATTAACAGAATAGGGTTTAAAAGGTGAGAAATGGGAGAGCTGGAAAAATACAGGTACCATACAAATTAAGTTACTTTCCTAAGGTCACACATTTAACCATACACCTGATTCTTTGAACGTCTATCTCATTGTTTTCCATTATCAGTATACAGCAACAAGAGGATAAGTTTCTATTCAGGGTAACTCAAAGACAATTTATTTCATAAGGCCAGTAATTATTTATCTATTTCAGCTTTTTATTAGTAGTGATAACTCACAAAATTTTCATTTATATTAACACACTAATATCTTTGGATAGAATGTTTTTTTCATACAATGTGCCCCTTAATCCCTTTCATATACTGCCTATTTATACTACCTTTTTCACAGGAGGTGTTCATATATTTGAAATAATCAATGACCTGAAAACTGAGATAAGACTAATTTAGAATTAGAGCATTCTAAGGTATCATTTTGTGGTTCACATATGTAGACTTTTTGTACTCACAGTTAAGCAGTATATTAAAGGAATAATTCTAGGCTCTCTGATACAATACAAAACACAATTCATCTCACACAACACCCATGTCAATCATAAATCATAATGTGCTTTAAACAGCAGCTTCATCCTCAAAGCTGAAACTAGTCCTTTTACAATACCCTGGGCAGAAATACATCATCAACTGCTCCATCAAGTAAGCCCCACCTCTAGCATCCCAATCTAACATACATACCAGACCTTTTTTGAGTCCCCTTTTTTGGGTTCCAAAATATATGGATGATCCCTGTTGTAAGCTCAAGTAGTTTTTAAAACTCCTAAGTAGAATCACAAAGTAGAGAAAGCAATTTACATCAACATGTTACAATGAAAACAAGTCACATCCTCACACTAAAAATGAAATCAAAAAGCAAAGTGAGTATCTACAGAAACTCTTTTGTTTATTAACACATCTGAAAAGCACTATACTACATTTCTCAAACTTGGAGTCAGGAAAGAATTTTGAAGAGATATGATTCTATAACACTGGGATTCCAAATAGCTACTTAGAGTTTATAATAGTAGCTATAAGAGGTATTGATACATATAAGCTCACTAGAAGACACATAAAATGTACCCAAGTTATCCTCAGAGATTTTATTTTAATGTTTCCATTGTCTCATGTCTAATCAACATTTTCCAGACAGCAATTCTTTTAGACATTAAAAAACAAAAAACAGCTAGACTATCAAATGCGCGATCCTCCCACAAGGCTGGTTTTTTTCTTTTTAAAAATGCATTCCTCCTAAGTGAGTTTAACTAAGAGAGCCCTAACAAAATTTCAAGTAAGCCAATCGTGTTATATCCTCTCATCTCTTTGAGCATGTTTCTCCCTGTCTCCAAATGCCCTCAAGCTGCTTTTAAGACCTCAAACTCCATAAAACCCTTCTTCAGATCTTCAAAATTCACTTTATTCTGTAAAATTACTTGCATATACAATGTCTCCAAAATCAAAGCTTTCATGTTCTCACGCAAACATTTTAAACCAATTCACTCTAAATTATATAGAAATAACTGATAGCTACTCAATTTAGCTAGAGGTGTTTTCACTTCTAAAAGAAGTATGTTGACCTAAATTATGTAAGTTAAAATAAATTTAAGTTTAGAAATTTAAAAATCAAAATAGAAACTGGGGTCTGGCACCTGTTCCCCCATTCACCCAGTTATAGACCTTAACTTCACCTGGTCCAATACTTGATCTTTAAAGTGACACTGATGCCAGAGATCAAAGTTAACCATTCGTAAACCTACAGTACCATGGAGCCTCCTCTAAGGTTTTCCTGCATCTCATTTCACATACTTCTGAGCCCACAGATTCTGTACAAACTAACTTTTTGCACAGTGGATCTTAATGGTAGTGGCCCCAGCACTTCTGTAGGAAGTAGCTATCTGTGTGCACGGTAGGAATCTGAAGGAAAGAAGTATGAGTAGTTTTACATTCCAGGACTGCCTTTGATTTACTTAGTATCTAAGTCCAAAAGCAAAAAAAACTGATATTCTTAATATTCACAATATCCCTGTCAAGGTGCATTTTTGTTTCTTCTACAGAGGAATACTAGCCTACAGGCTTCTGGTCTCTTCCTCCTACAAATTAAGTTTAGTTCTGCCTAAAATTAAGTCAGGTCTGCCCTTTATAGAGATAAGGAAAGTTAAATTTTAGGCTTTACAAACAATTTGTTAAATTAGAGTGAAATTATGTACTAAATTCAGAAGGCAATTTAAAATTCAAGTTCTAATTATTTTTTTCTTTATATGCTTTAAGTATAATAGTTATATACAACCAAATAAAATATTATTCAATTGGCATACAAGCTGTAAATGAATTAGTATCTCATTTAAGAACCAAATGATATGCAATACATATATTCAAAAAATGCAATCAAGCACCAGACAGAAGAGTCACACTGTTGTTTTATAACAGCCTATTTTGTTCTGATATATAAAAATTAAATCAGCTAAAACTTAATGGCAAATAGTCTGATTTAAACACTAACTATGATAGTCATATAAAAGAGATACCAGAAATATCTAAATCTCATCATCACTTTTACCAGGGCTGTGTGTGAGGGTAGTCAAGGGCCTCACAGGCATTCAAATAGTCAGAAACACAGATGTGACAGTTTTAGCTAATTTAACTAAAGCCAGTATTTCACACAGATCTAACAAAGCTAAGGTCACGACCTATTTCCACTTGGTAAAATTAGCTTTGAAAAGAGAACTTTACTCTGACATCGATTAGTACTGCCTTCGGGGGGGGCATTTTTTATACTCTATTTTGTTGCTTTTATAAACAGAACCGTTACGGAAAATAAGGGGTATCCTATCCACCACTTATTTTTGAAGCTATCTACTCAGTAATTAGATACAAGAAATAAAAAAGCAAGATTCACAGAAAGCAAAAACAGAACACCGGTTCACGCTCTTCCCAAATCTTATTACTTCCAGGTGTGAATACCAGGAGCAGCGCGAACAGATTTGAGCTCTACTTCCGTTCCTACTAACCCCCTACAATTCTCTACAGAAGAGTCCAAGAGCAGCAGAAAAAAGAACTGGCCTGAAAGTGGAAAGGAGATGTTGGGGTAAGGCGAGGAGTTGGATTATCAAAACTTTAGTAAAAAATAACTCTGGCTGTAGTTGCTAGAAGTAAGTTATCACAGCATGTAAAGTCTGACACTGGGTAAAGCCCAACAGGCTTTCCCTAACTTCAAAACAACGGCCTTTAGGGCAAGGAAGGGCTAGGAACAAAACAGCGGCCAGATTCCTAATTGCAGAAAGTTTAAACAAATTTGTTCCTCAGCGAATGGGGGAAAGGAGAGGAGGGAAAGTCTGGGCTCTGACGACGGAGCGCTTGGGGTCCGCACTGTGCGCGGCAGTCGGTCCAACGCAGGGAGGCGCTGGGATTTGGGGCAGCAGCGACGACATCCACCCTGGAGCCCTGGCCGGAGAACGTGTTAGGACCCGGGGGTTCGTGTGGCCGAGTAGGTGGAACAAGGACGCCGACGGCGAAGACGAGTGGGTCCGGCGCGAAGGGGCACGGGTCCCAGACTCTGGGTGGAAGTTGGGGGCGAGACGGTGCCGGGACGCCGGGGAGGGAGAGGCGAGAGACGGCGGGCGGCTCTACTTACTCGGCTGTACCAGATGCTGAGGCGGGCCGGGGCCAGCACGGCGAAGAAAGTCCTCTGGGGGTCGGACTGAACGTGGAAAGGCGCCTCGGCCGGGCTTCCCAAAGGGCAGAGCAGCCTCTTGGGCCAGCCGCTCAGGAAATACATGGTCCGCGCGGAGCCGCCGACGCCGCGGCGCCCGGCGGCCCCCGGCCCCGTCCGTCACACTCAGCGGCCCGGGGCCGGACGCCCGTCTCCCACACCGCCACCGGCCGAGTCGGCGGCGGCGGGGGTGGCAGCTCAGGGCATTTGCCCGTTGGCCGGGCCGGGGCGGGCCGACGCGAAGCTAAGCGACTAAGGCACCCCGGCGCAGACGGGGCCCAGTGTGGGGTAGGGAAGGGGAGAGCGAGTCGGGGCCGGGAGGGGGCGGGAGGAGCTGGAAAAGCTGGGAAGGCCCGCCCCGGCCCCGCCCGTTCCTCGGGCCGCCCTGGCGTCACCACGCCGCGCCGCGTGTGTCTGGCCAGGGAGGGCTGCTGAGCGCGCGCGCGTACTGGAGACTTCTCCCCTCCCCCTCCCTCTGCTTTCTGAAGCTTCGCCTTGGGCTTCACTTCAACACGCATGCGCCTGTGCCCCCCCCCCCTTTGCTCCTCTGCACCTCCCACTTGCAATGTAGAGCGTGTAGTCTGGGCTGGAAGGCGGGACTACCGCCTGAGACTCGGCGACAAGTGGGCCGAGCCTGCGAGACGCAGCTACAAGGCGACTACGAGCTGGAGCCGCCCGTTGCCTGGCCTAGCCAAATTTGACTTCCCTCGCGGATTGGTGCGGCCTCTGATGGAGGCGGTCCCGGAGCTGCATCGCCGAGCGGGGGTGGGGGAAATTGCAGAGGAGAACGAGTGACGTGACGCTCCGTGCTCTAGTTCCGGTCCTGGCTTCTGGGCCGTGATCTCTGTGCTGGGTTGTCGTGTCCCTCGCCCAGTGAACCTTTCTTGTCTGTCAAGGTCTGCGGTGAAACCTGCTGGTGAACTTCCTGCCCTCATGGAGTTTACACCCTAGAGGAGCCCTTTATTTCAATTCGTAAATAAACCACCACGGAAGTGCCTGAATCCTGTTCTCTGTCCTTCAGGAATTCTAAATGTAGTGTATATTTTTGAATTCAGTTTGCATTTTTCTGTCCCTTTACCAACCATAATGTTAAACAAGGCGAGGCTTTCTCTTTTGCATTCTCAGTAGGGTATAAGATTTAATTTTAGAGCTGGAACAGACTTTAGAGATTCTGTAGTTCAATGTTTAACTTCCTGGATCCAGGGATCACCTTAACAATAAGAGGGTTTTCTTAAGTGTTGACTCTACCTCTGAATAGGATGGCAGGAGTGGCGAGGGAATGCGGAGTAGGGGAAGGGGGGGGTCTGGATTAAAAGACTTGCTTCTCATTATCTACTTTTTTGTACCGTCTGAATTTTTCCACGTGTTTCTATTACTTTTTCAATTAAAGGATTTTTAAGTTAGCCCAGGTTTTAAAAAAAATGTTAGCTCACATGAAAAAGTAGCAAGATAAACAGCAAAAGAGGAAACAAAGTAACTTAATCCGTATCAGATGTAGTATTGTAGCTGGTATTCATAACAAAATATGTAACTTTCCATAATTTTCCTAAACATTCAGTGCATTCCCCAGAAGGCGATCAAAGAACCCAGGATTCCTCAAATCAAAGTTGAAATTGCCTCACCGCTTACCAGCCTCTTGTGGTCAGACCGTGTCTCCTTCCTGGTGTTTTTTTTCTGACAAACAGCAAAGCAGCCTGGAACGTAGTAAGAATAGTAAACTCAAAGTATTTGTCAAAGGAAACTTTGGATGAAAGCGTGATCCAGCTGAACTGTACCATTAGACAAATAAAGAGGCCCAGAGTGGTTTCTTGACTTGCCAATATAAAATTGTAGAAGAATAACAGTGGCATCATACTGTCATCTAACATTCTCAGATTCAGTTATGCACTTGGCAGAAAGAGAGAGGAAATTAAAATAAGTTACAGGGCACCAATTCCACTGGCAAAATTTCCTGAGAGTGTATTCGTCCCAGCTCTCCTTCAGAGGTTCTTTGTTCTCACGTGCTTCCTAAATGTTAGCATTTAACTGCACTCAAGCACATTTTAAGGAACTTCTAAGTAATTTTCATTGCTCTCAGTTTTAACTTTACTTGCTGACTTTAGAATCTAATTTCTCTGCCACATTCCTTTGTAGTATTTAAGGTTTGCAGAATATTTTCAAATGTATGACTTGATTTTGTTCCACAGTAAATCTTCAAGGTAGGTAATACTGGTGTGATGTTATTCTCACTTTCTTAATGAGGAAACAGGACCAGAGTGGTGAACATGCCTAAAGTCACATGGCCTGAAGAGAACTGGCCTTCCTTCTACAGACCTAGTGATCTTTGGATTGAACTGAACTGTGGTAGCTGCTCCAGGCAGTGACACCCTGTAGGCCTTTCGCCCTGTGGGGGGAAAAGTGAAATATCTGACTCTCCACAATCCCTTACTTAAGAGTTCCCCCATTGTGATAGAAACCTTATGAACTGGACTTTCCAGCTTTCAAATATCAGTGTAATGTTACTCTAAATACACTAGCAATTCCTGTGCCCTGAATGTTCCTTCTCTTCCTTTCCCTACACCACCACCATCACTCTCAAGTCAAACTTAATGAACTCTATTCTAAGACTGAGGTGTAGGTGAACATCAATAGGTATGTGTTTTCATGTATCAAATTAACGGGTTTTTTTAATTAGAAGAAATGTTCGTACACAGAAACAGAGGTACATTTATAAACGGTTGGTGGAAGTATAATTTGGTGCAGTTTTTCTAAGGAGTAGTTGGCATTACATTTAAGAAAGAGAGATCTTAAAGATATGCACACCTTTGGCCCCAACTATTTCTTTTCCTATGATTATTTTCTAAGAAATAAACACCAATATGTACAGAGTTTAGCTTTAAGAATGTACCCCACAAAGGTGTAGCTAAGAGCAAGTAATCCAAATGTCCCCCAAAAGACATTAATTATAGTCCTTCCTTACAATGGAATATCTTGCAAAAATAAAAAATTATGTTGGGGAAGAATATGTAATCATATAGAAGTATATTCACTATTATGAAGTAATGAAAGCAGGAAAAAGGCAGTATCCTATGTTCATGAAAAAAAAAGTATAAAAATGCCTAGAGAAAAAAAAAAGGAAGAAAATGCACTAAAATTCTGGTATTTACCCTGACTATGGTGCTTTTTATGTTCTTTTGGAGGCTTTTCTGTATTTTCCAAATTGTCTATAACGAACACATGTTACTTCTGTAATGAAAAACAATTATGTAAAACAAAGTTAAATTGCTCATGACTGATAATGACCCACTTGCCTGCTTTAAGTGGGGCCTGCAGTACTGGCAAATCAGGGTGGAATGTAGTAACGTGGAGCTTCAGGCACTGTCCCAAGACTGGTGAGAGGAGGATTAGGAGGAAAAGCACCCTGAGTCATCAGACTGAAAGTAGGCTCTCTGCCCTTCGGACATTCACAGACTTCTTATAACAGTACACAGTTGGACTGGAATTTGATCCTTCACACACCACTCCCAATATGGGGGGAGCTCTATAATAACCTATCACAGTATTCACCAAAAGTGATACTGCTTTAGTTTTTGACTGTTTAATATGCTTTTTAAAAATATATTTATTTATTTATTTTTGTCTGCGTTGGGTCTTAGTTGATGGCACGTGGGATCTTTCCTACGGCACACAGGCTTCTCTCTAGTTGTGGCGCAAGGGGGTGGGCACTGGGCTCCAAAGTGCGTGGGTTCTCTAGTTATGGCATGCAGGCTCAGGAGTTGCAGCTCTCAGGCTTAGTTGCTCCATGGCACGTGGGATCTTAGTTGCCTAACCAGGGATCGAACCCGCATCTCCTGCATTGGAAGGCGGATTCTTAACCACTGGACCACCAGGGAAGTCCCTAATATGCCTTTAACATTCAACTTTATGACACTTCTGTTATGTGCAACTGATGTATTTGCTTCTGGGATAGATTCTTGATTATTATTCATCCCCTCCTGAAGATTGATAATATCTCAGCTGAAATGATACAATGTCTGTGTTTTGCTTCAAGGTAATCCTGGGGTGAGTGGAGAAGGTGGAAATATATATGAAACAAGGTTGGCCATGAGTTGATAATCTAGGAAGCTAAATGATGGGAACTTGGGAACTCATCTTGTTATTCCATATGGTTGAAATTTCCACTAAAAAAGTATAAACATTTAAATTTTAAACAAATCAGGAACTCCATCATGTGTGATTAACCAATCTACCTTGTCCACAATCCTCACGGTAAATAGTGTTAATTTTACTTAGAATCATTTAATTAACCATAAAGGCAGAATGGCTTATTATTAATAAGCCTTAATTGATGCAAATGAGACTCCCTAGGCTGGCACTTGAACACAAACTAGAAAATAAAGTGAGGAAGTCTGCTGTTCCTAATAAAGCAAAATGGGAAAAGAGTCACTATTCTTTCCCTTCACTTTGATCTTTTTAGAAATTTTTAAAAAATCGTTGGAAACAGACCTGATTCCATTCAAATAGCAAACAATAACAATCGTTCTGTTTGACCATGTCTCATCCAGTTTTCCAGTATAAAAAATGCCAACCTGAATTTTCTGTGTGTATTCTTTATTAAAATAGCAAGAGGAGTTCGAATGAAAAATTGTTTAACCCCATAATGTGAGACAACAGAGTTCACCATAATTCTAATGACACCTCCCTTTCTTCATTCCCCCCTTCTTCCTCCATCTCTTCCTCCTTCTTTTCCCTCTATATTCAGAGAAATTTCCCTTCATTAATTTGGAGAAAAATTCATATTCATTGCATTATCTTTTTTATTGCCTGTATTTACCAGTAAGCTTAGAGTCATGTTTAGTGCCCAGGTGTAACAAACCATTCTGGTATATAATAGTTTTGTCTTCTGCGCTATTCTCATCCATTAGTCTTAGGTTTTCCACTAGGTTTAATCGACAACTTTGAGAATTATAAACCCCAAGTGAGTACAATTCTAGAAACTTAACAGTTTACATGAAAAATTTTTATCAAACCAAACCTTAATATTAACTGTATAACTTACGTTTTGTAACAGTTCAAAATGTTATAAAAGGGCAACACTATTTTTTTAATACCTTTTTTAATGGTTTAGCTGTTGTGTTGTGGTAAACATATAACATAAAATTTACCATCTTAACTATTTTTAAGTGAACAGTTCAGTAGCCTAAGTATATTCACCCTATTGTGAAACAGATCAACAGAAATTTTTCATTTTGCAAAACTGAAACTCTATATCTATTAAACAATAACTTCTCTCTTCCCCTGCCTCCCAGCCCCTGATAACCACCATTCCACTTCCTGTTTCTGTGAGTTTGACTAGTTTAGTTTCCACCTCATGTAAGTGGAATCATACAATGTTTGTCTTTTTTGTGACTGGCTTATTTCACTTAGCGTAATGTCCTCAAGGTTCATCCATGTTGTAGACTGTGATAGTATTTCCTTCCTTTTTAAGGCTGAATAATATCCCATTGTATATATATAACACACTTTGTTTATGCATTCATCCATTGATGGACACTTGGGTTGCTTCCACATTTTGGCTACTGTGAATAAAGCTGCTGAGAATTTTGGTGTACAAACATCTGTTCAAGTCCCTGCTTTCAATTCCTTTGGATATGTACCCAGAAGTGGGATGATTAGATCATATGGCAGTTCTATTTTTAATTTTTTGAGGAACGTCCAATACTGTTTTTCATAGAGGTTGCACCATTTTGCAATCCCAGCAACAGTGCACAAGGGTTCCAATTTCTCCACATCCTCACCCACACTTGCTATTTTCTGGGTTTTTTTTAATAGTAGCCAACTTCATGGATGTGAGACGATATCTCACTTTGGGTTTTGATTTGAATTTCTCTGATGATTAGTGATTTTGAACAGCTTTTTATATACTTGTTGGATATTTGTATATCATCTTTGAAGAAATGTTATTATTACCTTTGATACAATGTCACATCAGCAGGTCTGCACAGAAAGACAAAGCTGAAGAGCAAATCTTTGAGCTTAAGTTTTGGAGGATGTCTTTTAGGTTCTCCATCAAGTTTGAATGTGGTTAATCCTTACATTCAGAGAATTGCAGGATTCTTACAAGTATGACATCTTAGTCAGAATGGGCCTTAAATAGTATCCAGTCCAATCTCTAGACCTGATAAGAATATAAATGGATTTCATAGAGTAAGTTTACATATATTTAAAATATAGAAATAATTTATAAAACCACTAAAGAATTAATATAAAACGAACATATCTATGAAACAACACTCAATACACTTGATTGTAAGTACCTGAGAGATACAGAAAAGTGGCTACATATTTAAAAAAAAAAAAAAACTAAAGGGACAGCCATCAAAATATTTGCAGCAGTCATCTCTAGAAAATATAATTATGAATGGTTTTTCTTTTCTTTTTCATTCTCGGCACTTTCTGGGTATTTTTCTTTTATAATCAGAAAAATAGTAAGTGCTATTTTTTAATATGTTAATTTGTTATTGAGGAGATCAGTTTTCCCAAAGTGTGGTCCACTCATCACCTGCATCAGAATTGTCTGGAGATACAATTTAAAATGCAGATATCTACAAACTATCATGTATGAAATAAGCTACAAGGATATATTGTACAACACAGGGAATATAGCTGATATTTTATAATAACTATAAATGGAGTATAACCTTTAAAAATAGTGAATCCCTATATTATACACCTCAACATATAATATTGTATATCAACTATACTTCAGTTAAACAAAGAAAAATTAAAAAGAGAATCTGCCACACACACAAAAATAAAATGTCGATTCCTTGGCCAAGTCCCAGGCTTCCTGAATCAGAATTCCTTGATGGTGTGGCCCAATAATTAGCATTTTAAACAAATACCCTCATGATTCTCATGCATATTAATAAGGTTGATAAAGAGTTGATTAGGAGTTAAAAAGCTAAAGTGCCTCTTGTTTGTACTCTATATGTGGGCTAGAATCTCTGCACTGAATCTCCAATTCTCCTGTCAGCATGCAAACAAGTCAGAATCCAGGTGGACTGGATTCCTAGGAAGTGTGGCCATGAACCCTCCTCCAGCAAATCTGAATTGTCTTGATTTCCTGATGAAAGAGTTATCCAAAGGGTGTAACAACTCTGCTGTAGAGACCAGATGAGACCAAGTTATTTAAGTGACCTTAGGTCATTCAATAGCAATCATCATGAGTGAGCTGAGCCCATGCTTATGGACTACCTGGCCCATGCTCATCTTATTTGTTTTGCCCTCCTAGCCCTCTGAGCTACACTTAACTGTTCCTCATCTGTAGAGTGGAAATGATAATAACTATCTTATCAGATTCTTTTTTTTTCATAACGCTGGAAACCGAAAGCTCAGAGTAATCTGTGCCCTTAGCAGTATATTTTGGATTAGACACAAAGAACTTCCTAATGATTAATGCTATTACACGAATAATAATAATAGTAATAATAATAATAACAGCAACTAGTATTTATTCAGCCCTCATTTTGTGCAAATACTGCTCTAAACACTTAATTTTTATTGTCCTAACAATCATATGAGGTAGCTATTATTATCCTTATTTTACAGGTGAAGAACCTGAGGCTTAGAAAGACTCAAGGTTCCCAGAGTTAAGAAGTGGTGGAGTCAAAACTTGAATCCAGAACCCAAACACTTAACAACTTCAGTACTGTCTCTTTCTACAAACTCATTTTCTCACCAACTAAATATACATATTTTATGTCAGGCTGACTTATTAACTATTTTTTTAATTCCTAAGAATATTTTTTATTAATCCTTCATGCAGAAAAATTGCTAAGAAAATGAATGAAATTGCCATTTTCACATTCACCTAGCAAATAACATCATTTGTATCTTAAGCAAAAATGAAAACGATAATTTATCCAAAAGGTCATGTGAATTTTTTAAAATTAGCAGTGGACAGAAGAGAGGGAAGAAGAAATCACATCACTCAGGTAGGATGTTGAAGGCTATAAAGTGAATCAAGGAATTAGTCTTTTAAAAATTGGATAATAGTTTAGCAACATTAACCCACCCACATCGTTCAATACATGATTCACCAAAGGAAGACTCTCCCCTTACCCAAGTAACTTCCTAAAAATGCCCATTGGAATGCACTGCAGGCTCTTTCCTCTGAAGGTCCTTAGGATTTGATTGTGTTCCTGTCGTGTGCTGCACTGCCTGTGGCTTCCCAATAGAGAGGAATCTTCTGTAGGACCCTGCGAAAGGGAGCATATTGTTCCAATTTCTCCCCTCAACCTGCACTTACCCAACCCCAGGCAAGCACATTGTTCTCAGAGGTTGTCTCAGAATTCCTCTGCAGTAAATACAAAAAATTGACAAAGATGGCAACAGCTCTCTCCAGGTTTTTACCTTGACCAGGTGGAAGGAAACACATGGGTTTATATCAGCCAAGTGTGTGGATTAGAAAAGGAACTTGGCCATTGCCTGCATATACTTTGTTATTAAGCCCACATCCTTCCATGATCACAGAAATAAAAAACAGTTTACCTGTTAATGTCTGTTAAAAAGTAGAAAGAGTTATCCAGCTCTGTAACCCATCTCTGGTGAAAAGTCTGTCTAAAATGGGGTAAGCTCCAAGACTCAAGGAATGGGGAAATGGGTGCTGAGATCCTCTAAAGCCTATCCCTAAATATCCTATTATTGCTCATACAGTTCCCTCTTGTGGCTAAAGTAGTCACTAGAAAAAAAAAACTACTCAATTTTCTATCATCCTCTCTTACTCTACAGATTTTATAACAACTATGGGCATTTCTAAGTTTGTTCACCTTGAAAACACTAATAATAATACCCCCAAGCAAAAGGTCCGAAACAAACTTATTCAGACCATATAACTACCATACAATAAATTTTAAAGATGTCAAAACTCAGTTAATGCAGTCATGAAGTTGAGTATATGAAATCAAAGACAGTCAAGGAATTAAAATGTGTGAACACGATAGTTAACACTTTACAATGCCATTAACCTTAACAAAGCAAGAGTTTCCCAAAGCCCATGTTAGTCCCTGAAAACATATTAGACACCACTGGAAGTCCAGTTAATCAGCAAAAGGCCATAAAGTCACAAGTTGGTGAAAGAGTTTGTCACAATGAAACACAGTACGTAACATTATTATATTCAGGCCATGGGTAAGCTATAAATCCTCCAAAATTATGTATGTACTTTTTATCTTTCATTTACTTATGATTGCTTCCTCAATGTTCTATTGAGAACATGTTTGCATTTATACCTGTTTCACTATTCCACTTATTAATGCATGCATTTCCTGGGTTCTCTTACTTCTTATTAAAACTTTAGACAAATATAAATTTAAAAGGAATGGAGCAAAAGAGACTTCTGAAAAAAGGTCCACCAACAAAGCAGTAAAAGAACCATCTAGTGGGCTTCCCTGGTGGCGCAGTGGTTGAGAGTCCACCTGCCGCTGCAGGGGACACGGGTTCGTGCCCCGGTCCGGGAAGATCCCACATGCCACGGAGCGGCTGGGCCCGCTGAGCCTGCACGTCCGGAGCCTGTGCTCCGCAAAGGGAGAGGCCACAACAGTGAGAGGCCCGCATACCACATAAAAAAAAAAAAAAAAAAAAAGAACCATCTAGTGTGTCAATATTCCTTCAAAACCTTTCTCTCCTGTCGCCCAAAGACACTGTTACCTTCAAGAACAGGGAACCATCTATGAGGCTGCTTCCTAAAGAAGCAACCCCGTGCTCTCCTTCCAGCAATGCGGCACCTCCTCCACCTGGGTTCTCCTTCTTTTGTAGACCCACCTTTCCTTTACCCTTTGTCTTCGTTTTGTTCCCCCAGAAGCCAACAAGAATACATATGCCAATAGTTTATTTGGGTGTTGGTAACAGGAAATGCCAGCAGGGGAAATAAGCAAGGGAGGGAAGACAGCCAATAAGGGGAGTGTTTTCAAGTACATTAGCAGTATGGGTAACAAGTGCTTAGTCCCTCTGGGGAATTTTGGGAACCAGTGTAGAACCCATGCCTCTGAGTTATTGCACCTGAGAAGCAAGGGAGCTGGAGATTTATGCACCAACTCTTACCAACCATTAGTTAAGGGCTGCTCCTGGGAGGCATTAAATCTCCGCACACCCAGCCTCCATGCTCACGGTTGGATCTCTAGCCACTAGAGAAAGCCATTGAAAGGTGGGGCAGTTGCTGGCAGGTGGTAAGGCCCCAGGGAGACATGGTGCACCAATAGCACCTGCTACACTAGTGTCTGAGATTCCAACCTAGTACTACACGGAGACCCATTATCAAAAGTCAGGGCTCACTGAATAGTGAAGAAGGTCAAAAGCTCTGGAGACAGACTGATTGGTTTCAAAATCTGGGTTCTTAACCTCACTAAGCTTCAAAAATCCACGAAGGATTGTTGTGGGGATTAAATAATGTAATTCATGTAAAAGTACCCAGTATTGTGACTGGCACATGGTACATACTCCCCAAAACGCTAGTGATTAATATTATTCTTAACACCGGATCCCCTTAAACCAGACCAGACCTAAAAATGTTCTGCTTGGCCAGTTTGCCCAGCAGGAACCCAAAAATTCCAGTCTTGCTATTGGCACAGCATTTATGCTGGTGTCAGTGAACAGAACTGGCAAAACCTCTGTGTTTCAACCCAACTAGTCTTGAAGACCTGGCCAGATGGAGCCCTGAATTCTCATCAGAGGGGGAGAGGGTTATCTGAAGCTGAGTGGGGCTCAATAGGTCCCACAAAATAGATCTCCCAAGGAAGGCATAGGTTCCAGGACAGGACATGGTCCAACTCACCCTCTCCACATTATTTTTCTACCCAGCCACTCAGACAGTCTTTAATTTTTTTTTATGTTTATGAGAAAAAGTAGAGGAGGAAAGAACTAGTACTTATCCTTCTTCCTAACAAGTTCCAACACAAAAATATAACTGCCCTTTCAATAAGCAAGTATTTTTGGAATTCCTTAGTTCAAATGAAATTACATGGTTCACATGCCCAAGGCATATTTTTCCAACTGTTTTTCCTCCCAGTCAGTGAAGACCAGACTTTTGGAAAAACTCAAACTTTCATTAAAGTTCAGCCATGCAGGATATAAAAGCTGGGTGGGTCCTACTTAGATTTTTCTTTGTGGCTAAATATCTCTACCTGACAGCAAGAACAGATTTTAGGAAGAGATACAGAGGGCATGGAGAGTGAGGTCACATAAAGAAGAAAACAAAAGGAAACTTTGAGAAGAAAACATATATTTTCCAAAAAGCAAAAAACACCAAAATTTTCAATTCTTTAGTGTCTGAAAAATATAGCAAATTTGTTTCAGTACAATGCTGTGTTTTTCTAAATTGCTCATTCATAATGAAGACTGTAATTGAAATTCCAGTTTTGAAAATGTTTAGCCACTAATATTTACAGACGCTTGATAAAAAATATTGCCCTCTTTAATTAAAGGAAACACATATCCTCCAAAGTCGACACTCGAAAGAGAATCTCCACATGGAAAGGAATAGCTGGATCTTATATCTTCTCCTTGGCCTGGGTGGAGGGCACTTTTCCCTCCTTTAACATTGGCCTAAGCCAGGGCAGTAGACTGGTCTGGTTTCAAAAGCATTTCCTAATAAACTTCCTGTACCCTAATCTCTGTCTGAGTCTGCTTCCCTGGGAACCCAATTAGTGGCAGGTACCCACAGCCCAGGTGCAAATATCTAGACACCTTAACTCCTCAAGTCTAGACCCAAAGGAGTATAGGAAGAGAAAGTCAAAGCAGCCTGTTATTGCCTGTATGTAGAACTGTCTCATGCTCAGGTGATTGGTGGTTTTAGTGATCAATTACTCCCTTGCAGGAGGAAGTTTGCCCGTCTCTCTCTTTTGAGGTCTCTGAATAATAACCATATCAAAATATAACTTAATAAGTACCATATTTATAAAAATGTGGGTTGTGGGGACATTTTGTTGTAAACTGTCTTAGAAATAGAGTAAAAATAAATTAGCAAAAAAAGAATAGAGAAAGAGACTTAGAAATGAAAGAAGTACTTATATATCTCACTTTGTAAAAAAAAAAATACATTCCTGAAAAAATGGACTATGAATCACATTTTGGTGAATTAAATTATATTTTAAAGTCAGTAGCAGAACTCACCATGTAGAGATTTTTGTGATGAATAGTTTTGCAGAGAAAATATTGCAAATTTAAATCACCAGCTTCCAATTTGTTATTTTATGAAACTAGATTTTCACTCACTGAAATGATTTAAAGTATTTGTTACTCCAAATCTAAAGCCACAGCAAAACATCTAATGTAAAATTGCATTCAACTCTGATTAACTGCTCTTGGCCCAATGTTTTTAGATAGAGAGGGAGAAAAAGTCACTTCAAGTTATATATTGTGATATTGTTCTTAAGATTAGCCAAATTCATTCCCAGTACTGCAACTTTATTGTATTATTATTGCTCAAAATAAATGCATTGGCGAAGACTTATCATTCTCTCCCTTAAATAATTTTAGAGCTTCCCTGGTGGTGCAGTGGTTGAGAGTCCGCCTGCCGCTGCAGGGGACACGGGTTCGTGCCCCGGTCCAGGAAGATCCCACATGCCGTGGAGCGGCTGGGCCCGTGAGCCATGGCCGCTGAGCCTGCGCGTCCAGAGCCTGTGCTCCACAACGGGAGAGGCCACAGCAGTGAGAGGCCCGCGTACCGCAAAAAAATAATAATAATTTTAATTCTAATGCTACTTTTTTTGTTGTTTTTTTAAAAATTAATTAATTTATTTATTTTTGCCTGCGTTGGGTCTTCACTGCTGCACGCGGGCTTTCTCTAGTTGCGGCGAGCAGGGCACGTGGGATCTTTCCGGACCAGGGATCAAACCCATGTTTCCTGTGTTGGTGGGCAGATTCTTAACCACTGCACCACCAGGGAAGTCCCTAATGCTATGTTTTGGTAATGGGCTTAAACTTCATTCTGGAAGTCTTTAAGAATAGAGAAATGAAGGTTGGGAACTTACTTATCCTCTTCTGCCAAAGAGTTTTTTTTTCCCCCTAGATTAGTAGTTGCAGAGTAACCATGGATAATTTGGTACCAGATTTGGATAGAGGATTGAAAACTTGTCCTTAGCTCAAAGTCAGCAATTCACATTTAAATAAAATGCACATTTGGATGCAGTGCTCAAATTTAGATAAGATTACGTTAAAGAGATTCAGGAGGAAATAAGTCCTAAGATGACGTGTATTTACAGTGGAATGAGGAACTTCCTTTGGAGACTAATAAGTATCAATAGATCTGTTATTGCAAAGCTACCTAAACCTGCTTATATGGTATCATGAGAGGCAACAGGCACAAGTACACGCATCAGGAATGTCTTTTGGAGAGGAGGAATAGCATGTACTCAGATCCAAAATATACTGACATGAGCTCTCTTGAGAAGAGTTTCAGATGCATAAGGATATTTCTTAAAAATAGGCTTCTAGGTTAGGAGTCACTTCATTTCTCTGGGCCTCTTAGACTTATGTGAAAAGACAAGAGACATTTTGTGCCCAGTACAGAAGTGGCAGTGAAGGAATGACCCTAGTTCCTTGCACTGAGAATGTCCCTGCAGGCCTATAGCTCACCCAACTCCTTTCAAATTGTCTGCTCAGCTTCTCTAACTCTTGGGTAAGGTGTGTGTTTAACCCCACGGTGAATGGCACCAGGGATTTGGGAGTGCGGAGAGACTAGTGCAGATTCCAGTCCATCCTTGTGGGTTCCAGTGTATCCTTGCGTCCCCCACTTCACATCCTGACTTCCTGTCCTGCGCACTTTAGCTCTAGCATCAGACACAGGAACAGCAGCCTCACATAGATGGTACAACCGGCTTCCGTAATTGCATACAGTCAACTCCCTATAATAAATCCTTTATTGTGTTCATTTCTCACAGAGGTTCTGCTTCTCTGAACAAATCCTGACTGATACATTTGGGTTGAAAATTTTTTTTTTTTTTTTACTATTATAAAAATGCCACTATGAACATTCATGTTTCTGTTTTCTGGTACACTTGTGCAAGAATTCCTCTATAATAGATACCTAAGAGTACATATTTCTGGATTGTAGGGTATTCAAATATTCAACCTATAAGCTAGTACTGAATTTTATTCTTGAGTGGTTGTGCCAGTTTAGACTCACACCGGCATTGTTTAAGAGCTCCTCTTGATCCAAGTCTTTGCAATTACTTAGTAGAGTTATACTTCTTAATTTTAACCCACCTGTAGAGTACAATATGGTTTCTTATTGAAATCTTAATTAACATTAAGATTAATGTTTAATCTTAATATGATTACTAATGAAGGTGGAGAATCTTTGTATATTTCTATTCTCCACATTTTCTCTTCTGTAAAACAACTATTCATGTCTTTTACTCATTTTTCTTTTTTTCTTTTAACATCTTTATTGGAGTATAATCGCTTTACGGTGGAGTGTTAGTTTCTGCTTTATAACAAAGTGAATCAGCTATATGTATACATATGTCCCCATATCTCCTCCCTCTTGCATCTCCCTCCCACCCTCCTTATCCCACCCATCTAGGTGGTCACAAAGCACCTAGCTGATCTTCCTGTGCTATGTGGCTGCTTCCCACTAGCTATCTATTTTACATTTGGTAGTATATAGAAGTCCATGCCACTCTCTCACTAAATCCTAGCTTACCCTTCACCCCCCACCCCACCCCCGGTGTCCTCAAGTCTGTTCTCTATGTCTGCGCCTTTGGTTCTTCAGAAACTTTTTTTTTTTTTTTTTAGATTCCATATATATGTGTTAGCATATGGTATTTATCTTTTTTTTTTTTACTCATTTTTGTATGGCACTGTTTGATGTTCAATTATTGATATACAGAAAGAGTTCTTTATACATTCTGGAAACAAATGCTTTAGGGTAATTATGCTGTGGTGTGATGGAGCTGGCTTATACAGTCTCACAAGAGTGATTTTGTGCTTCTCTTCCAAACTGTGTGTAATGACATCATGTTGATAGCTTGAAATAAGCCATGGTGGGATTATTTCCTCCATGGTAATCATCAAACCCTACAAATCATGGCTTTTTCCCTTGGAAAGCTAGTTTTAAAACACTTACAAGCACAGCACTAGTTATATATGTTGCAAATATCTACTCTTGGTTTGTGGCTTGTCTGCAAATTCTTTTGTGAGGTCTTTTGAAGAACAGAAATCCCTAATTTTAGTAGAGTCAAGTTTGTCAATCTTTTCAGTTTTCAGTTTTGGATAAGATTTTGTGTGTGTTTTGTTTAAGAAGTTCTTCTCTACCCCAAAGATATAAAGATACTATTCTATATTTTCCTCTTAAATGTTTAAAAATATCAGGTTTCCCATCCAAGTCTTTAATACACCTAGAATTGATTTCCAATATACCTGTGGGGTAGGAATCTGATTTTGCTTCTTTCCCTGTATTTCCCCAGCACCACTTATTGACTAATTCTCCCTTTCCACGGTACGTACAATACCAATTCTCTTACATATTATGTCCACAAATATGTGAATCTGTTTCTGGAATCTCCACTATTCCATTAATCCAATTGTCTGTTGCAGCATCAGTCAGTACCACACTCTCTTCATTCTTATAACTTTATAATTAAAATCTAGAAATCTGGTAGGGCAAGTCCTCCTACCTAATTCTCCTCCAAAAGAGTCTTAGTTACATATTGAAATTTGTTTATCTGTCCAAATTTTAGAATCAGCTTATCAGTTTTTTTTTGGTGGGGGGGGGAGGAATCCCATTGGGATTTGGAATTAGATTATATTGAATCTATAGATCAAATTGGGGAGAACTGGCAAATTTACAATAGAGTCTTCCTATTGAACATCTTCCACCATATATTCTGTGATAGGTCTTCCTTGATGTTCATCAAATAGAGTTTTGGGATTTATTCCGTATAGGCCTTATACAACTTTCATTAGGTAGCTTATATATTTTTTATTGTTATGGTAAACTGCATTTTTTTTCAAAATTGTATTTTCTAACTCTTTGTTGCCAGTGCTTAGAAATATATTTGATTTTGTGTATTGGTCTTCATTCAGCCATGTTGCTGAGCTCTGCTATTATTACTAATCATTTGCCTGTAGATTCATTGGAATGTAGACGACTATATCTTCATGAAAAAAGACCATTTCAATACTTCTACCAGGTACTGCTTCTCCTATCTTTGTGGTTTGTTATTTCTTTTTCTTGTCTTACTGCATTTGTTAGGAAATCCAGTATAATACTGAATAGAAGTAAATGGACTTCTTTATCTTGTTCCTGAATTTTTAGGGTCTGCTTCTCAGTTTTTCATCATTAGGAATATTGTTTGCTGCATATTTTGGATGATCATATGTTCTTTCCCCTTTAATCTGTTAATGTAGTGAATTATATTTGTTTATTTTCTAATGTTTAACTACCCTTGCATTTCTGGATAAACCCAAATTGTTTATGATATTTTATCTTTTTAAAATGAACTCTTGGGTTTTTAAAAATTAGCATTTTATTTGGGGTGATATGCTGGACAAAGGGATGATTCATGTTCCAGGTGGGATGGAGAGGGTGCTACAAGGTTTCATCACACTATTCAGAAGGGTGCATAATTTAAAACTTATCAATTGTTTATTTCTGGATTTTTCCATTTAATATTTCCAGACTGTGGTTGACTACAGGTAATTGAAAGCATGGAAAGCGAAACCATGGATAGGAGGGTACTACTGTATCAGACTTTTAAAAAAATTTTTAAATAATTAAAAAAAAATTTTTTTTTTGGCCACACAGCACAGCATGTGGGATCTTAGTTCCCCCACCAGGGATCAAACCCGCACACCTCCGCCCCCTCCCCCCCCCCCAGATTGGAAGCGTGGAGTCTTAATCACTGGACCACCAGGGAAGTCCTGTATCAGACTTCTTGATTATTGTCAATTTGATAAGAAAAAAGAATACTCTATAAATGTGTTAGTTTTCTATTAAGGAAAAAAAGTATCATAGAAGTTATTTAAAAAATCTTCAGGGATTCAAAAGAGGAAGAAACATCTGTTTGGGAATGAGAGGCAGGGGAATTCTTGTAGGAGGTAGCCCTTAAGCAGGGTCAGGAATAATAGGTAAAACTATGGCAGTCGAGATGCAGGCGGCGGGAGCAGGGGGCAGGAGCAAAACATTCAAGGCCTGAGCAGTGTAGAGGATGTAGCATGAGCAAGGCATGGAGAGTGGAAAATTGTCTTACAAGTGACGTAATTTGTCTAAAGTGAAAGGAGCACAT
Organism: Monodon monoceros; assembly: GCF_005190385.1. Classification (NCBI taxonomy): domain Eukaryota; kingdom Metazoa; phylum Chordata; class Mammalia; order Artiodactyla; family Monodontidae; genus Monodon; species Monodon monoceros. Next base: position 57,830,419 of record NW_021703782.1, read on the forward strand.
TCTGAGTAGTGAGGGAAATACACCTCACAGGCAGTATTGAATCATTAAATCAGGGACTCCCAGCCCTGGCGGCCCATGACACACACTGGTGATCTTGAAAAAAAAAAAAATTAATGCCTGAGTGCCACCTCAGGCCAATTAAATTGGAATCTCCAGTAGGAGCTTCCTAAAACTCCCCAAAGGATATTTTCTATAGCCAGGGTTGAGAATTGCTGCGTTAAGGACATATGAACAGAGGAATGACAAGCTCAAAAGTGGGCTATGGAAGATTTACTATCTTAGATCACATGCTGTTTACCTCTAAGTGTATTTAACAGTTTGAAATATGGGGGGAAAAATCTTAACTATTTAGTTCAAAATTGAATTTAAGTCAAGGTTCACTATCTCTTTAAAAGAAAAAACAACAAATGTTCTGTGTTTCAAAATAATTATTTTCTACTTTTAGGAGATAAGATCATTCGCCACGTGGGTATAATTCCCAATGAAAACTGCTTACACACACCAGTGATTTGGAGCAGAGAGCATGTCTGCCCCGGAATTCCTCCTGAATGAGTCTGTGCTCTGAACTCAGTGAAGCATTGCTTTGACACTAGGTGGAGCCATGGATTGTGATTAGATGAAAAAGTCACACGTCAAAGAAATAGGTAGAATTTGGAGAGGGGGAGAGACTTTGCAACCATCTGCTCTAGTCCCTCATCTTACGTTTAATTTTTAATTTATTTTTTGTGTGTGCAAAATTTATTACTTTTCAAATAAATTATATATTCACATAGTTCTAAATGTACAAGATAAAGGCTATGCATGCAGTTTCTGTGGTGGATAGTCTCTGCCCTCCAGATCCACTGCCATCTGCCTTGGGCCCCAAGAGACTCTTCTCTAAGGGTACACTTACAGTGTCCTCTGCCCTCAGGCTTCTGGTAGGGTTTTCCCTGGGGCAGTACTGGCAAGAGATCGGAGGGCAGGAGAAGAATGGGGTCAGGGTCTTTATTTAAACCCCAGCTCCTTCCCTGCTGGGCTGTGGGTTCATCTGGGGAAGGCTGTGTCTGCTGTCCAGTGGCTCCTTCTACACCTACAGTTCTCTCTCTGGGTTCAGGAAACCACTTATTCCCCTTGTCCCATAGGGCCCAGGCATGGTAATGCGGGCCCAGACTCCGCTCTGTAGCCCAACGGTGGACACATCACAATCCTTTGTTGGGTGCTTATCCCTGTCCACACTGTTGCAAATCATTCTTTCATTAAACTCCCTTTAATTACGCTTTTGAGTGTGCCGTGTACTCCTGCTGGTACCCTAACTGGTACAGGCTTCCTCCTCACATCTCTGTTCCCCATCTGCCCAGTTCTCCTGAAGCAACCAGTTCTATAGGGTTCCTGTATGTATGCACATACAAGCTTAAAAGAATGTATATATATTCCTATCATTCTTATTTACTCAAATTGTAGCATACTCTATACCCAGTTCTATAACAATATATCCTAGAAATCACTCTAAACAGCATATAGAGCTCTACCTCACTCTTTTATGGCTGCATTATATTCCATTTTATAGCCGTACAATCCTTTTTATAGCCAGTCTCCTCTCAATAGACATTTAGGTTGTTTCCAGTTATCTGCTATTACAAATGCTGCTATAAGGAATAACATTTTACATGGGTCATTTCTCCTTATTTTGTCCATGAGGAAAATGAAACTGAAAGAGATTAAGTACACTGTCTAAGGTTAATTCTTGGCAGAGCCCGTGTCATCATGGTCATCAGTTTATAGGGTGAAACTGCAGTGACCTGCACAACGGGCTCTGAATCTTGCTAGGATCCCCCCCACAAAATTTAATGCACATTTCCACTCTTATAAATTTCCACCCTTATACAAGAATGGACTCCAGAGCCACAGAACCAGGGTATGTTTCCTGCTTCCTTACTAGTAGGCTGTGCAACCTTGGACAAGTCACTTAGCCTCTCGGTGTCTCGGTTTCTCATCTCTAAAATGATTCCTACCTCATGGTGTTGCTGAGAGCATGAAGTGCTTGGTACAGTGCCTGGCATATACTAAGAGCCACATAAGCACTGGCTCTTACTAGTGGTGTTATTATCATTCCTGTGGTTTGAGGCAATGCTCCCAGTACAAGGTGAGAGGGCTAACTCATTGTGTCTCATCAATAGTTTATCTTCTAAACTGAGATTATCTGAGATTATCAGATCACTTCTTAAAAGCAGACATAGATGAAGAAAGATAGGCAAAAAATAGGGAACTTGGGGCCTGAAATGGGTCTTAAAAGAGAAGGGACTTTCTAAAGATTACTTTGCCCACCTCACAAGTTGATTTTGGTTTTCCTGTTCACAGGTACTTAAAACAGTGAGACCCACACAGGTTTATCTGCCTACTGGACATCCTCCCCAGACACCTTACAGTTTCCAAACTAGACTCACTGTTCACGAGCCCTCCACCAACCTCCACTCTTACCAACAAAACCAACCTGGTCTTTCACAGTCTCACAGCACATTTAGGTGAGTCAATTTAAAAAATCTCAGAATCATCTATGACTGCTGTATTTCACATATTTCATGGCAAATTTGTTATCAAACCCTGTAAATTATTTCTTCTTAATAGTTTTCAACTTCATTCCCACCCCTTCCTCTCTATGTTCTCTGAGACTACCTTAAATCAGGCTCTTGTTATTTCAGTGGGCCGCTGTAATCAACCTTCTCCCTCTCTCCTTCCCTTCTCTCCCTCCCTTCCCTGGTCCCTCCCTTTCTTCCCTCTGAAAATGTGTATTGAATGACCTTGAGCTGGCAGAGGGGATGCATACGTGAACAAGACAGAAGGATCCTAAATCTCCCTCTAACTTTAACCTAATCCTAATCCTTAATTCATGAAATTTATAGTCTGGAGAGAGAGTCAGACATTAAACATACACAAATAATTTGTTCACGATGACAGGGATCTTGCTTTCCATTCTAGGAGGTCAGGGCTTCCGAGTATCAGGGATGCATTATAACCCTTGCTTTAGAAAGCCTCTGGGACGGTAAGAACTGGAGTTTTGCAGGAGGAGGGGAAAGGAAGTGGCTTGACCCTTAGGAGAAGGGAGAATGCATGAGACTGGCATGGATAAGGAACTTCGAGGAAGAGATTTGCAGTAGGCTCTATAAAGAGCTGGGGATCTGATTGCAATTTTGCACATTACTCCATAGAGGATGAGACCTCTGGTGGGGGAAGCTTGGATGGATGCCTGTGGTAGCCTGCCCTGAGCACTTCAGCCCCAAGAGCAGTGGCAAGAATCCCTTACAGCAGACCTGTGATCAAAATAGAGAAACACTGTGGGAGCATCTCTGTATCCTGCCAAGGGCAGGAGACCCAACAGATGCTAAAGGACCAGCCAGCAATGGATAGTGAGAGGCACAGTAGCTAAGAGACCAAAGACCAGACGCTTCTCCATTTTCACGCCAATATGTAAGCCCTAGGGCCTAGAATGACCCATTTTGGGGACTGGGGGTAGTAATTGCAATTTCCTCTGTGTAAGGCAATAAAATTCTGACTTCGTGTCATGAGCCTTATGCTATGAGCCATTTCTAGAAGGCCAGAGAGGCTGATTAATTTCTATTCTTTTTTTTTTAAAGAAAATAATCCAAAAAGGTAACATATTTTTAAATCACAAATTAGTTGTGTTATCATGAGTACACCAGGAGTCCCCTATGGGTCTCAGTTCCCTTATCTGTAAAATGTGGGGAATGATGTTGAACTTTAGTTCTACCCTCCCAAGGTTTTATGTTGTCTCATCTAAAGAACGGAACTGTTAATACGATAACTTGAGGGTTTCTTTCTTGGCTTTAATCATGTTGGTTGCACTCCCAGCTGAGAAAATGAAAGCTGATGAGGTTTATCTGCGTCACCAACTAGCAACGTTTTTATAATTCCTGCTCATTTCCCTTAAACTCTTCCTGTAGATGAAACCTGCAGTTAGCAGTAAAGCTGAGGTGAGAAGTTGCTGCCTTTTTTGGGAGCAGATGACCTGTCTTTATTTGAGGCAGGTCATGTGAAACTGATACCCAGGAGACCTTCTCACCTGTAGTTGGCAGCAGCAGATGGAAGGGGAAGGAAACGCCTCAATTTAAGAGACTTTTCATGCTAAATGAACAAGAAAACTCACCTTCCTCCCCTCCAGTAGCACAGACAGAGTTAGTCTCCATTAAGCCTCTTCAGATCGGGAGTGAACAGGCTTCACGGGCAAATAGCCAGCTCCTCCCGTGGACCTTGGGAAAGGGGGTTGTTAGAGAATGCAGCTTTATTGAACTTGGCGTTCCGTTACTCAAGTGGGTATAATGTTGGAGGAGGGTGGCTAGAAGGAGTCAATGTAATTTTTCAACTGGGGGGAGTAGACTGCTAGTTGAGACAATCAAGTATAGGGATTAGAGGTGTGGACTCTGAGACAGACGGCCAGGTTCCCATCACGGCTTTGCCACCTAACAGCTCTTTGACTCTGGGCAAATCGCTTTCTGTTCCTCACATGTAAAATGGGAATAATAATAGTATCTAGCTCAAAGGATGAATGTGAGGATTTTATTATGAAGCTTAAATGAGTTAGTAGTCGTTGTAAAGCACAAAGAATATTTCCTGACACATGGTAAGATCTTTGTGACTGTTATTGTTGCAGTTATTTTATATGCCAAGCCACACATAATGACCCAAACATCTTTGGTGCTTAAATCAAAGTGTGAAGCTTACAGCTTCAGGACTCAGCTTGAAAGCAATTCCATATCATTGAGTAAGAAATTTAGCAGCCTACTATGTGGTATCCAAAGGAGTCAGATCACTTCAGATTTCTTCTGAGAACTGGGTAAAGGAGCTAAGAAAAAAAGAGCTATGTAAGAAGTAAAAATGTACACTACCACGTGTAAAATAGCTAGTGGGAACCTGTGGTATAGCACAGGAATCTCAGCTCGGTGCTCTGTGATGGCCTGGATGGGTGGGATCGGGGGGGTGGGAGGGAGGTCCAAGAGGAGGGGATATATGTATACATATAGCTGATTCACTTCGTTGTACAGCAGAAACTAACACAACATTGTAAAGCAATTATACTCTAGTTAAAGAAAAAGAAGTAAAAAATGTTATGGACACAGAAGAAATGTCTTGTAATATCTTATAAGTGACATTCTAAGTAATAAAATTTCCAGAGTTAATCTTTTTCAGAAGGATACATCTGAACTGCTTGATAAATAACATTCTGGAATTTCTCTAACTTTCCTGAATGTTTTTTGTGTGTGTGCCAGCCAGTATCTGAGAAGGTGCTTTCAGCTTTTCTCCGAGATGCAGAAACAGCAAACAAGGATGTCAAAACCTTTCCTGTTTGGTTAAAAAATAAAAGCCATGTGACAGATCAGGAAATCTGCACTCGCATCCATTGAAAGAAGTGATCAATATTCACATATTTTCTTAATTTTTGAATTTGACATTAAGATTTCCAGATTATTTTACTTGCACAATTCCACTGATCCTCAGAGTGTAGGAACATAGCCTGCATTTGGTTCATTTAGTGAATGTATGAACACAGTTTTCATGTGTTGATTTTCTCTATGGCTTGAAAAGCTACAGTAAGCTTTTGGTAAGGTTGTGCTAGTTGGTGGCAATTGGAGGGATGCTTTTTTGGGGGCGGGGGTGACTTTTCTTATGCTTTAAAATTTTTTCTAAAATGAGAATGCATTTTTTAAGAATTAAAAGCCTTTTAAAAATGAGTATTTGCTATTTGGCCTATTTTCTTATGAAAAAAATAAATTAACTAGCTTGCCTTTCTTCTAGAAATGACCCAGGGAATAAGGGCATGAAGTCAGCACTTTTTATTGCTCTAAAAAGAGGAATCTTTGCAATTACCCAATTCTTGACTCCAGCGTAGTCCATGGGTCCTGGGCAGTTATCAGTGGTAAGTCTCATGATGGTGATGTGTCAGAAAGACCTCATCTCTCTTCTTTTTGGTAATGACTCCTTATCACCCTGATCACAAATGCTGGTCCCTTAGATGAAATGATAAGGCCCCAAATGCTCTCAAATGCCTCCCAATTGTTTGCCGGAGATCTGGGATTAAATTTTGTTAAGAGGTAAATGGAAGTCTGGTGATCTTAGCCTACTTCGTGCGTGTGTGTGTTTAAATTAGGTTTTGTTTTGAATAACATTTTATCCTGAAGTCATGTGGTAGCATACAGTATTCAAGATTCTCAGTTCCCCTTACTGCAGAACCACAGCTGTAACTTCGGAAATTGGCCTTAATGAGAATAAGATGATGTAAGAAGGCAAAGCCCAGGTTGGGTTTTTGCAACGTATGAGGACGTTTCTCAAAGGATCTCTTTCTCAGTGCTGAGGTGGAATTCTGGATATTTCGGCTGAGGATGATTAGCACTTTGTGCTTGCTTATTTTATCGTCAGTGACAGCTGTAAACTCCCTGCAAATTCAGCACCTACTTCATTTCACGGAGTATCACACACTCTCAGGAAGATAAAAGGTGTCTAAGCGTTGGTCCCAACTTCTGGGAGCTTACAGTCTTGTCAGAGAGACTGTCTTGGGAAACACCTGAGGAACTCATGCAAAGAAGATCAAACGAACCCATTTTAAAGATTTGTATCAAGACGCTTATTCATCTGGGCTGTGCCTTTCTCAACAAAGCCCAGGCCCTTAGCAGTTGTGGGATCCTCATTTTCACAATCCAACACATTCTCTCTTTTGTTTCTGACTTCAGCCCTTCTATGTAAATACATGGTTTTGTCATCACCTCTTCTTGTTCTCAGGACCTTTTTGCTGATTTTAGTAGCCTCTAAATCTTATGACCAAATAATATGCTCAGAATCTCCCTCGTCTTCCCCTAGATCTAAAAGGACATGACAATTTAGTATTGATTCTGGGCAGCCTATGTCTTTGCTGGTACTGATGAGTCTTCTAAAGGTGCTGACTGTAGCCTTTACATCTTTTCACTAATACCTATTATAATCCTTTTAGTAAAATGGGGTTTTGAAGACCTTGCCTTTTTAGCAGCACATTAGCAAATCCTAGACCTCTTGCTTACAATTCAGTTAATTTACCTTTAGAATTGAATGAAATTATTGTCTGTGCATTGCTTTCAGTAGCTCATTTCTTTTTCTCATGATTTATCCATTCAACAAACATTTCATTGAACACTGAATAGTGACAGGCACTATGCTAGCAGATAAAAACATAAAGATGAATGAGACTTGATTCCTTCCTCAAGGACCCCACATCTGGTAGAAAAGACAGAAAATCAGCCCATATGGTGCCATGTGTGAATTAGAAGAGGTCATCCCTCCCTCTTGGTGGAGGCAGCTCTGCACCAGGGCTCCACCAATGGGCAAGTGGAGAACAGGATGGATTTCAAGCCCCTCTTGCCACCTTGACCAGGGGCCCTTGTCCCTGGACTCAACCTGAGCAACCCTATGCAATAGCCCTGGACGTGGAGACAGCATGTTATAGTACAGTGTGATGAGCACAGAGGAGAGAGGGCGTGGCCATCTGGTAGGATGGGGAGCTGGGAGAATTTTCATAGAAGAGCTTACATGCGAGCTGAGACACGGAGAAGCTCATCCAGTGAAGGGGGGTGAAGGGCAGAGGGAAGATGTACAAAGCCACGCAGGTTTGAAGAGCATGGTGCGCCTGAGGCTCTGCAAGTCATTGATGATGGCACAGTGCCGAGTGGGGTGATGAGTGTGGGAGAGATTTGGCAGGAACTGAAGCTGCATCATACTGTAGCAATTGTCTAGGTCCTTGTTACTCAAAGTTCTAGACTCCTCTGCAGGGCAGCTTTGGCATTACCAGGCAACTTTTAGAAGTGCAGAATCTTGGGCCCCACCAAGACCTACTGAATCTGAACCTGCATTGTAATAAGCTTAATATTTAATAAGGTGGTTCATGTGCACATTAAAGTCTGAATAACAGTGGTTTAGGTGAGAGCTGATGAGAACTAAGGGTTTGCTTTGAAGGCATACTCTCTAGATATTACCAAACATGGTGTTTTCCTTGTTTTCACAAATCTATCATCAATAGATCTACCTTCAGGGTGTCTCAGTGACAGTACCTATAATTCAGAGTTAAGGAGAACAGAGGCCCAAGGAAGTTAACCTCATAACCACCAGCAAATTAAAACAGAAGGAAGAGAAGGCAGATTCCTCTGCTTGCCCTTCCCTTTCCTCTCTTATTCCTTACTATCCAGGTGTGCTTATCTTAAGCCTCTGCTTGGGAGGTGTGGAACTCATGGTCTAGCAGTCACTAAGGTTGGAAAGGTGAAATGTTGGAGAAGCTTTCAGCCTGGAGGTGGTGCCTGAGCATCATCCTGGAGCAACTGGGAAAAACAAAAACAACTGTAAAAAAGAGCCCAGGAAGAAAGGCAGGTGAAAGTCATCTATGAAGCACTGCTTTACCTCTTCTCTTCTGCTTCTTCCCTTTCGCCTATTTATTCATTCAACCATTCAATTACTTAGTGTATATATTGAGCACCTATTGTTTGTCAGGCACTGATATCTGTATTTTCCTGGTAACTGCAGGGCTTTCTACACACTTTCAGATCTCTTGAAAGATCCCAAGAGACCCCTTCCCCAATCCTCTAAAAGCCACTCTCTTCCCTGTGCTAGATCTTCTTCCTCTCCGGCCCCAGGTGGTTCATCAGGACAGTAGGAACAGTTGAAGCTGGAAGGCTATGGGGTTTCTGTTCTCTGCTCAACCCTCTGCCTGTGGCTTTCCTGATTCTTTTTCTCCAAGAGGAACCCTAAGGGGGGAAAAAAATCCAGGTTCAAGTGGGGCTTCAGCATCTGTGGAAGATCATTATTGGACTTGACTGAGTGAGGGACTGGCTCTGGTTTTGGTAAGCCACTGAGGTCAGAGCTGGGGTATATCCCTATGAGCCACTGACTGATTTCCCCTCAAAAGAAGGGTACGTTGAAGAGTTTGAGGTGCACAGAAGGGACCTTTGGGGTAGGGGAAGCAAAAGAGAAATAACACTTCTTCCCCAAACTCTTTCTGGGAATTCATCATAGAAACCCCATAAGGTAATAGTGTCATCATTCTGTGATAGAAAACCATGTTCCCACAAAACAGGGATGACAAAGGAAAGGTAAAGGGGGTGGTATGGTGGTGTCTGGTTTGGTTTTTACAACAGATTCCACAATAAGACTGTAAGACCAGTTTAGATGCTTTCCATGAGTAAGTGGCTTTGCTTATGTGTTTTCTCTATGTGTGGGTGCAGGATCAGAAGAGGAGAAAAACAGGGGAAGAAACATGCAAACATCGAGATTCTACCCTTGTGCTGCCAGAAGCAACTTTAATCTCTGAGATGATAAAGATAACAGTCTTACTCAGAGTTATACAGCAATCACCGGCAAGAAAATATAATCTAGACCTCCTAATGCCTCTCATTTCCTTCAGAAAGTCCACAGGAACTTAAGACTGCTTTAAGCAGCCCCATGGGTTGCCTGAGTTAAAAAAAAAAAGGCAAAAAGAGAAAGAAGAAAGAAGTAATTTGTAATTATTTGATACACGGAGACCGTGTTGAGGTTCAAATGGTTAGGTTTTTCTTAGAAGTAACCCATGGTAAGGCTGTTGTAGCTGAAAGTGAAAGTATCAGTGCTGTCAAAGTGTGATCCGTGCATCTGTGCCCACCCACCAACTGTTACTGGTCTGTGAAGGCTTGTGTGGTCAGTGCTTTATAAGAGGGCTATGAATGATCAAACTGTAGACCACAGATGTGTCTTTATATGTCAACATGATTTTGCATGAATGAGGGATATTTTTTTAAGCTTAAATTTTGGGGTCAGATGTATAAAACAACTTGTGTTTTAAACAACAGGTTTGTATTAACGTTCTAGGCAACTGTTTATTCCCCAGGACAGATAGATATGGCCTCTTTACTCCTATCACCCAAGAAAACTTAGTCGACTTTGTCATGATCTGTCTGAAACTGCCTTTCACCACTTCTTTTTCCTCTGTGACAGTTTTCTAAGTGGAGAGGAAGAGTCTGAACCTGGGCCTTCTGCATCTCAGGTTTCAGTTACAACTGGAGGTCAATGTCCACTGATGGGCAATTACTTACGTTTGCTTGGAAGCGGAAAGCACTTCTCCCAATACATTTTTCTTTTTAATTATGTTTCGCCCCCAAAATACATTTTCCTTTGTGGTTGGTGTAAAGAACTTTGTAGTTACATAAACCTGTACTTGGACCCCAGAACTGTTACCTACTTGTTGGTTGTGTTACTTTGGACATAGGACTCTCAGCTTCCATTTCTCATCAGAAAAAAGGGATAATCTTACCTATCTTGCCAAATTGTTGTAAGGGGCTAAATGACACAGTTTATGCAGAACAGCACATGCAATGTTTAGCATAGCAGATTTCCATAAGTGTTAATTGCTTCTTTGCTTTCACTTGGGCAACAGGGCCCAAGAGGGAGCTTGGGAGAAGCACGGATGGTAGGTAAGAAAGAATAAGAGAGGAATAAAAGGAAATAGCCTTGGATGAGCAATCTCTAGTCCACATGCTCAGGACATTTGTACCCCAGCATGTGAAGTAACTTGCATGTTTCATGTTATGTGAGTTAGTGAAGAGTGAGTTGCTCTGGCTTGATGTTCTTGGAAACTGTGCCCAGTGGCTTGCTGTCATGGGAGTGTGCCCAGTCGCTTTGTGAGGATCATTCAAGCTGCCCACAAGGACAAATGTATAACAGTGGTGTCCTGCCTTCAAAGAATCACACCTCTCATTAATGCCCAAATACCTGAGCTTCACCTCTCACGTGACTGCAAGAAAGCCAGTCCCTGACTTCTCCCCCAACACTTCTGGGAATTCCCAAAGAATGCTTATTTCAGTCAACCACCTGGAGCCCCAAGCATAGCCCATCTCATAATCCTCCACAACAGAGAACAGACTGCAACATTTAATATAACTTTACTGAAGGAGAAAGAAAAAGACAATGCATAAAAAAAAAAAATCAGACTGGGCTCTCCGCAACATCTCCTACCCTCATCTCAAAGGAAGGGTGTCTCTCCCTCAGTGCCTTTCCTGCTGCCATGTGGGAGGGATCAAGTTTCCTACAGACAAGAGTCCATTAACCATGCCTCCTCTTCCCAGACCCCAAGGAAACACAGGTTCAGGGCTGCAATTCTACTCACAGTAAAGACAACCTTTTTGCATAATCAGTGCCTTTCATGTACAGTACCTTGTGTAATATATGTAGCAAGTGCTCAATAAATATTTGTTGAGTGAATAAAGGAATGAATGGTCTCAACCTTCCTGTTCCAGATCAGGAACTGGTTTTACATTTATGTGATTAAAAAAATTATTAATCTTCTTACCCTGAAATAATCAATCTCAAATGCAAATTTAAAATCTTCCTTCTAGAACAACTAAAAAAAAAATCTGCTAGCTTTGAAATAGCATCTTCTCCCCATTTCTGCACCCATCTTTCTTTTTATAGCAATTAACATTTCATGAAATATTTACCCTCAAGTCTAAGCTGCTATACCTCATTACAGAGGGCATTTACTGTTAAGAGTGTATTTCCTGTAAATCCCAGGATTTTCACTTCTGCATGATGGCTGGCTGAGCAGACTCTGTTATCTCCCAATACAGCTTTTAAGACAAATTACTTATACTAGTAGCTAATCATTCATTAAGCTCTGGCTCTATGGCTATATACTAACTGTGATAGGAACTTTAGTGTATTATCTTTTTCTTTTTAATGTTTATTTATTTGGCTGCACCGGGTCTTAGTTGCGGCATGCGTGTATCTTCGTTGCGGCATGTGGGGTCTTTAGTTGCGGCATGAGAACTCTTAGTTGCAGCATGTGGGATCTAGTTCCCTGACCAGGGATCGAACCTGGGCCCCCTGCATTGGGAGGGCAGAGTCTTAGCCACTGGACCACCAGGGAAGTCCCTAGTTTATTATCTTGAATCCCTTCAATTATGCTGCCAGTTAAGATTCATTATTTTATATATGAAGAAACTAAGGCTGAGAGAGCGTGAACTGCCTCTGATGATGTCGCTGGTTAGTGGCAGAGCTGCCTTCAACTCAGGCCTGTACTTCTGAGCCTCAAGGCTGGTTGTAAATATAGACATATAGACTCAACTAGGCAACTTTATGAAATTACATCCCATTTCCCACTTCTCTACAGTATTCTGCCATGTACCCCTAATGGTTGTGAATGTCTGCACAAGTCAGCTGCTGTTACTAATGGAGAGTGTTGAATTATCCTTCAGTGTTTTGAGGTTAAAAGTCTGAGAACCACCACAGCACGCTATTTCTCTCATCTGCCTTCTTCTGTCTCAGGCTCCAAAAGAAAGTTTCTGAGAATTCTAGTTCTTCGCCCTTACCAGTATTGCCCAGGGTGACTCCTACTTAATTCTGTAAATGATCTCCAGAAAACATAAAACCTTGCAGCAAAAATTCATGGCCCCAACACTTGGCTGAGAGGTTGTGTTTGACTTCCTTCCAGTCCTTACAGAATTACTTTTCCCTCCCTTGGTTTGGTGCCCCCCATTGGCCAAACCCGCAGGTTCTGGCCACTGCCCTTAGTGACTAAAGGGGTTGGCATCATCACCAGGGTAAAGGTCCTTCATGGGCTGCTCCACCCACACATACCCACGCTGCTTTCCCCATTTTAATCATCTTGTGACATCTCTTCTTTTTGCATACGCTATCACCTATGTAAAAGGTTCGAAAGAGGGTTTCTGTGAACTGCAAGCCCCTTGAGGACAGGGATGATGTTCTACTACCTCTGTATCCCTAGTGCCTAGTACGGTGCTTACACTAAATCAGTGGTAAAATAAATGAAAGGCCCATGTGACAACTGCAACTCTGGACAGGCTCCTCAACTTGGTACCCAGCTGAGTGTCCAGCACCCAGGGACACTGAGTTTGGTTTCACAGACAGAGAGACACAGATAGATGGCTAGTTAGACAGATGGGTAGATAGATAGATAGGCTGAGAGATAGGTAGATCAAATGAAATACCATATGCAAAAGCAAGCTGTAAATGTTCTTGTTATACCATTTGCCCCCATTCAAGGCTGATTTTCAGCAGATGCTCACAGGTATGGTTGCATGATTGTAGTGGATAGAACTGAATAGAAAATAGCCACTGCCTCAAGCACCCTGAGTGCCCCAGCACCACCCTGGCCATGTCCCAGGACTCCCTGCTCCTCCAGGCCCCCCCTGATATTCCCACAATCTAACAACTACAGAAGTAACTACTGGCTCAGCAAGGAGCTTCCAGGATGCTTTTCCAGCATTTGGACCAGTATCCATTCTGATCAGCCAGGGCCACTGCTGAGCAAGTTGGTGGTTTTTTAATATCATCCCTGCCCCCATGACTTAGCTACTCCCTACCCATCATGGAAAATCCTCCAGGCCCTGTGCATTTCTCATCACCGCCCCCCACCCCGGTCTCTTGTTCTTCTCCCTCCCATGGGAGCTCTGAATTCCTACACCCACTCTGAATTCCTTTGTCTTATGATCTGTTCCACTCATTACAGAGTGAAGTACGTCAGAAAGAGAAAAACAAATATCATATAATATTGCTTATATGTGGAATCTAGAAAAATGGTATAGATGAACTTATCTGCAAAGCAGAAATAGACACAGATGTAGAGAACAAACTTATGGATATCAAGGGGGGAGTGGGGGTGGGATGAATTGGGAGATTGGAATTGACATATATACACTACTATGTATAAAATAGATAACTAATGAGAACTTGCTGTATAGCACAGGGAACTCTACTCAGTGCTCTGTGGTGACCTAAATGGGAAGGAAATCTAAAAGAGAGGGGATATATGTATACACATAGCTGATTCACTTTGCCATACAGCAGAAACTAATACAACATTGTAAAGCAACTATACTCCAATAAAATTTTTTTAAAAATTAAAAAGACAATTTTACATGGCCTTGTTTTTTACATAACTTTTCCTGTGTGTGATGTATTCCTCCCACTTCCTATAAATTCCCCAGGGTGAAGCATACCTAATATAGACTTTGTATCTCTCACAACATCTCATACAATGCTGACTGGGCTTCAAACTTCCAAGACAGAATCTGATAGATCCTGGGGATTAAACCTTAATGCTCAGCAGCTCAGAAAGGGAGGAGATGCTTTCCGGGTAGTCCGATGAATTCCCCATCTCACCGATGAACACTCAGAAAAGTAGGGCCTCTGTCAGCCTGGGTTTGAAGTTTTCATTTTGACTCTGGGGGATATAGCTGGAGCCTGTCAGCCTGGCATTTTTCCTAACAGCTTTCAAATGTCACATTTTAACATCTAGTACTCACTGTTCTTTCCTTCTCTTCATTTTTAGAACACTCAGAAAAGTTTTTGTGTTTTTGGGAAGACCCCTCTTGCTCCCCACCCCTGAATTTTCTGCTTTTAGGAGAGTGGTTCTTGAGGACTACTCCCCAGAGCATTATTTGGAAAGGACGTGAGCAGCCCGTCCTGTCACATGTGTGTCATGTGCTCTGTCACAGCCCAGTCATGCATTGTGTGCAGAGGCCCATGTGACATTCAATGAAGCAGGCAGTATGGTGGCAACCCCAGAACCTGCTCAAACTTTCACTTAGTAAATTTTCCTTTTAGTTTCTCTTTAGAGTCTCTTTAAAACACAGGTAAAAGCTTGTACCAGAAAGAGGAAAAACACGAGTAGCGCATAAAAGAATTTTTCCCAAAATACCGTTATACTTGGTATTTGTGCCACATTTTGATTTTCAATAAACACTGAATTTCTAAAATTTCAAAATATTAAAAAATCTTTTGAATTTAATTTAAATTTAATAATTAAAAAATTAAGTTTAAAGATTATTTTTTAGGTGAAAATTGTTAAATATGTTTTTCAAAACCTTTCAAACACAGGAAGAATATAATGAAAATAAAAATTGCCCATATACTCATCACATCAACAGAGCAGGTTACTGTTATCGCCATACTAATTTTACAGTTAAGAAAGCAAAGGTGAGGAAGGAAGAAAAAGAAGGAAGGAACATGAGCTTTTAGATTTTCTTCTCAAACCTTTAAAAATAAAAAAGGATTCTATGGAAATTAACCCACAGAATTTTTGAAAGGAATGACAGATATACTGTATTCCTAATAACACTTATACTGCCAGGAATACCACTGCTGTTTCTGAACATCACAGTGTTTCAATGATCAATAAGCTTTACAGAGCTCTGGATTCCATATCACAGAGGACATATAGATATATATCGATATATATTGATATCGATCTATATATGAAATGCTTCATGAAATTGTGTGTCATCCATGTGCAGGGGCCATGCTAACCTTCTCTGAACATTTCCAATTTTAGCATATGTGCTGCTGAAGTGAGCACTTAAAATATTTTACAAAAGTACTATACATTACCAAAAAATCTTGTAAAATAGAGAAAAGGGGGAAATTACACCAAACCCTACCTCTTTAACAAAACCCTATTAACACTTTAGTATACTTCTTTCCAGCCTTTTGTATCATTCTCACTTTTAAAATTTTATTTATTTACTTTTTGTTTGTTTGGACTTAACATTGTAATAGAAAGGAACCAGTTATTATAAGACCACCCACACCATTGCTCCACTCTGATTTTTTTCTCTCTCTCTCCATATATATTTTATATTAACCTTTGCTTATTATCTTCAGGTGTCTAGGGCTTTTATAGCATGTTGGATAAGGAGAAATGGCTTTGATATCAGTTAGCTTAGGTTTGAATACCTGCTGTATGAACTCTGTGAACTAGGGAAAATTACTAAGCAACTTTGTCTCAATTTTCTTCTGTCGCTGAGGATAGCATTCTACCTACTCCTCAGGTTCTGTGAGCACGAAAAGAGATAATGTGTATAAAATGAGCAACATAGTGACAGGCTCATGGTAAGTGCTCACTGTATAGAAACTATTTTTCTACTTAAAATTATATCATATGGGCTTCCCTGGTGGCGCAGTGGTTGAGAGTCCGCCTGCCGATGCAGGGGACACGGGTTCGTGCCCCAGTCCAGGAAGATCCCACATGCCGCGGAGCGGCTGGGCCCGTGAGCCATGGCCGCTGGGCCTGCGCGTCCAGTGCCTGTGCTCCGCAACGGGAGAGGCCACAACAGTGAGAGGTCCGCGTACCGAAAAAAAAGAAATTATAATTATTTCATATTCCTATATAATCTTTATAACTGTCATTTTTATGACTAGATTACTATTTAGTCTGTAATGCAAATACGAATCACTATGACTAATTCACTTCTGTTTTGTTTGACAGATTAGTTCCAGTTTGGGGCCATAGATAACACTGTAATGTACTTTTTCATATAATACCTATTTCACTTTAGTCTATGGATTTCCTTTAAGAAAATCCTTGGAATGGTATTTTTGGGTAAAAGTATGAATCTTGACATGATTCTTGCTATATATCCAAGCACTTTTTTTTTTGAGTTCATTTTTTTTAAACTTAAGAGTAATCTAAGCAAGTATAGAGTTTTGTATGTTTCTTTTTCCTTTCAGTGTTATGGCAAAGCTTTTTAAAAAGTTATATATTTATATTTACAATGAACCTCTCCACGTCTATAACTTTTTCTATATTTTTTGACTATTTTCTCAGATTAGAGTAGATTTACATACTGTAGAATTCCTCGAACAAATGGTATGACAAACTGTAAGACCTCTGTTCTATAGACAAATAACCTTCCAAAAAAAATTGTACTGATTTATATGACCACTAACAACTTATGAGACTATCAATTTAACGTGTTCTGGAGCATTATGCGTTATAAATTTAAAAAGCTTTTGCCAATGTAATGATTTAAAAGGCCCACTTAAGTTTTGTTTTGATTTAAATTTTAAATGACCTGTAAGTTTGAGCCTTTCATTTTTTGAATTTTAAAGCAAGGAGAACTGAGACACTGGCATGTTGCCTGATTTGACCAGCAGCCTGATTATATTCCACTTCAATCTGCACAACACAAAATTTCACTCATTAGTTGCTTCCTCTGTACTTCTTGCAGCTGTTCTGCTTTAAAATGGAATTCTATTTTTATAGAACAAACAGAAATGAGCAGAAAACATGCTGCTGTCTTAGAGTTTCTTCTAAGTGGAGCCTGCCTTTGAGAATACACAGTTATAGACAAGATGCAGCTGATGACCCGCATAAGCATCCTTACAGAAAAAAATTTCTTATTGGCATCACCAAGGTCTTACCTTAAAGGTCCAGAAAACTGATTTTGTCAGTACACTCAGAATCAGACTAAAAAACTGGATCATGCTAACCAAATTCCTAGGACTTTTCTATAATAAGAAATACTATTAATGTGCAGATCAGAAATTGCTTCAGAACATTCTATTCCCATAGAGAATCTATATGAAAAGTCAAATTATAATCAGTTTGCTCAGTAACCAGAGAATCAGGATGGGGTAGGAAGCGGGGACGGTGGCTGGGATGATTTTAATGGCTGATGTCATCAAGCTATGTGAATCGGATGCCCATCACCACTGGAGGGATAGACCAGACAGGTGGTAGCAGTGCATGTGCTGGAGGGACAGGGACCCCTTTCCGCTGGATGTGCTTGGGATTCACCATCACACTTTTCCACATTGGCCTCTCTTTCCTAGACTCCATGCATTTGCCTTCAATTCAATTCCACAGTATTTGTCAAGTATCTTCTATGTGCCAGTTATTGTATTGGGTTCTGGGACTACATAAATGAATAAAAATCCAGTTCCTGTTCCTAGGTACAATGCAGGCTTTTGGAGAAAACCAAACACATATGTAATTACAAAATACCACATGATGAGAGCTTGACTGTGTTACAGGTCTAGGACCATGGCTGCCTTGCAGAATCTTAAGATCTTGCTCTGCTACGTGACATGAGCAATTTGTTTAATTTCACTGGGCTTTAGTTTGCTTGTGGGTAAAATAGAGACATTAATTGTCTCTATTTCATTGAATTGTGAAGTTTAAATGAGGTGATACGTGTAAAGCAAATAGAACAATGTCTGGCACATGGCTTGAAAGTTACCTATAATGATAAACAATTAACCTCATGATGGCCAGATCTGAAGCTCCTGGATGAAGAGGAGAATTGGACCCCTTAAGAAAGGACCGTGCAACAATGTCGCAAATAATTGCCATAGATACTCCTCCAAGCCATCCCCAAAGGAACGTAAAGTCATTTACTAAGGTGTCTGTGCACTGGGGGAAATGGAAATACCCAAAGTTTTCAGGAATTCCAAAACACTGCTCTGAAATGACACTAATTCTTAGGAACCCCAAATACCACTGTGGTCCAGTGGTCAAAATAGGGGTTTAGAGTGATCAGGTGATAAGCGGAGTTTTGGCCCAGTTCCAGTTCATCATGGATCTGTAAGCCATGCAGCCATTAAAAATAATTAGGAAGACTAGTCAGCAACATAGCTGTGAACTTATACACAGCGACAAATTTGAAAAAAAGGACAGAAAATGACATGCTAACAACAATAGCCAAACTTATGTACATGTCTGGACAAAGAGCAAATGCCAACAACAAAAATGAAAATACTTGTGCTTGGATGATGAGATCATAGGTGATTTTTGTTTGTTTGATCTTTCTCAATTCCTCAAACTCTCCCAAATGCTATTTTTGCTTTCTTTGTAGAAGGTACTTTTTCAAAAAAAGACTTAGAACTCATCTAGCTCTTTTGTTTTGAGGATTGCCATAATATACTTTTAAGCCAATCATAGTAAGGTCATAATAAGTAAGAATGCTAAGTGTAGCCATTTTTCTCTAATATTATAATGAGTCTCAGAGCCAATCATGCATGAGGCATCTATCACATAAAAGATGCTGCAGGAATGACAAAATCTCACTCTCTCCTTGTCCTACAGGAGCTTATAGTCTAAGGGGAAGATATAAAATGTGCTCAAATCCTCATGATTCAAAACTGAAAAAGATAACTGCTTTAGAGAGGGACAAAGAAAACACTGCTCTGCCCAGAGTAAAGACAGCTCATATTCAACTGGAGAAAAACAGAAAATATTCACTGGCAGAGCTGGCATCTGACGGACAGATAGGGTTTTGCAAGGGAGAATTGAGGTCCCAGAAAGGAGATGTTCCAGGTGAAGGGGACAGCACAAGGCATACTGGAGAACTGGAGAGCCCTCTGACTTAGCTGGAGAATTCGGCACGTACAGAAGAGCCTGGGGACAAAAAAACCCCTTGGCTGGAAATCCTTGGAGCATAACTCACTTCTCCCTTAGGGCTAGGATTCAGGAGAAATATCCTGCAGACAGATTAGCTTAATAGTGTCAGGACACTGCCTGTTTGGCAAGAAATAGTGGCTGGTACATCAGGGATTACCAATGATACTTGTTATTTAACAGGTATTTGCCATGTGCTGTATAAGCTAAGTGCCTGATAAAGGAAGATGTTAACAACCTTTCTTATGTTACAGCTGGCCCCTCATATCCACAGGTTCCACATCTAGGAAGTCAACCGAGGACTGAAAATATTAGAAAAAAAAAAATTGAAGGAAGTTCCAAAAAGCATAACTTGAATTTGCCATGTACCAGCAACTATTACATAGCATTTACTCTGTATTTACAGCTATTCACTTAAGCATTTACATTCATTGGGTATTATAAGTAATCTGGAGATGATTTAAAATATGTGGGAGGATGTGCATAGGTTATACAAAAATACAGCACTATTTTATATAAGGGACTTGAACATCCACAGACTTGGTATCTGAGGGGGTCCTGGAGCCAATCCCCTGCAGATACCGAGGGACAACTGTATTCATCTTTTAGATGAGGAAACGGATAGTTAGAGAGATCAAATGATACATGCAAGGTTGTATGATTCATATATAGTTGAGTCGGGGTTGGAATCTCTCATGTCAGAGCCTCTTCTCCACCCACCCTCCTGTAGTGCCTCTTTGGAAAAAGTAAGAGTGAAATTAATCCTAGGCCAGCAAAAAAAGACCACATGGTGTATGTAACCAGTAAAATCCCACCTTAAAGTCCCATTGGGTAGGAAATCAGGCCACATGGTGGGGTATAATGAATATGGTTTCACTGCCCTAGCTCTATCCCTTCCAAACTAAACAGGCAGCCTTAACCAAATTTCTTCTCTGTGCCTCAGTTTCCTTATCTTTAAAATGGAGATAAAAATAGTGCCTTTTTCAGAGGGTTTTGAGAGAACGCATTCCAATGACATGTATAAAACGCTAAACAATATCAGGCATGTAGTAAGTACTTGGTAAATGTTAGACATTATGACTGTAGGCTGTAGTGTAGAACGTTCCTCCCGCTAGGACACAATGCCTAACGGTCTTCTTCCCCAAAGAACCCTGAATTTTGGGGTATTGGAGGTAGGCAGCCCTGTCCCTATTTGGTATTTTAGAAAATAGCCCCAATCTAGGACTAAAGATGGTGGTATTTTGACAGAAACCATTATGCCACCGGGTTCCTAATAGAGTTAAAGATTACCACCCGAGGATGCAGCATGCCAGCCACACATCTGTGGGGAGGTGGGGCCCAGCATGGAGAGACTTGCTTCTTCAGGGAGAAGGCCTTGCCTGCCTGCTCTGATCTCTGCAGCCTTAGGAGGTGCTGCTTCTCCAGCAGGGACCCCAGACCAAACCATGGGACCCTGCCCTTCTGAAGAGGGCATCCGAGTGTGCCTCAAAGGCTTTTAAACCTATGGGAGCCAACTGGCCTGATGGAACATTAAACCTACTGACCTGGATGAGCCCTGAGGAAACCACTTAGCCAAAAGTAGGACATCAGAACACGCTGAAGAATAAAAAACTGAGTTTTATTCTTCAATGGCATTCTTTGATGTCTATAGAAGAAACTGAGATGTTATATTATTTGTGTGTTACTCTCTTTCACACCCCTTCATTCCCATAAACCTAAAATTATTCTTAGTCTGTACACCAGTTAAAGAGTTTGCTTCAGGCCCACTCATCCATCTGTTATGCTTGATAATGTTTACATTTGGATAGTTTAGGGGTCAACTAATGTCCTGAGCTTTGTGGTCCCAGCACAAAGACCAAATTTAACATGATTAGCCTGATGTCACCATGTCCAGTTACCCTCCTCCTTGACACACCCATAATGGGATCTCACAGGATTTCTAGTGCTGACATCAAAGGCCTCAGCTTGTGAGTATCACCGTATCACAGATCTAGAAACTGAGCCACTGAAAGGTTAAGTTTAAAGTCATATAGAGGGCTAGGAAAGGAGACTTAGTCTGGAGCTTTGATCATCATGGCTACTCATCTGAAATATTTGCAGAAGTAGCATATTAGCATGCCAAAATTTAAGATGTGTATCATTGGCTTCTGAGGTTAAGGAGACAGAATTTTTTGAAGGAAGGATGTAATTAAAAAAAAAAAAGCACCATTCAATATGGTGCCATTACAGGTTAAAACCAAGGCTTTGTGATTCAGGCCTCACAAATAATACTCAATGGCTTTTTTCCACAATTTGTAGTTGACCACTCTGTGTACTTAAATGCTTAAATACTTCATTAGAACAACTCAGATGCTTTCAAGATTCCCGTAAGTCATAAAACATGTCAATTATGGCTTGACTTTGTATAAAGCCCTGTCTGTGAGCTCGCAGTCTCAATAGGCTTGTCCAGTAACCAGAGGAAACTACAGATAAAAGTATCTCTACTGGCAATCTGTCCACTTCTGTAACTGGAAATTTCCACTGGTCTCTGCTTCTGGAAATCGCTTTGGAAACTTAGGGGGAAATAATTCCTTTTGTTTCCCGTCCAGAAGCAACAAAGAGCCTGAGGACACTCACTGGGGTCCAGCATCCAGTGTGGTCTTTTTCTGAACTGCAGTAGTGTGTGATTGGAGCCACGGGCTACAGGAGTGAGAGCCCGGATCAGTGGAGGGGTGGCTGCCTGACTTCTGTAAGTACACCTTGGCAGGTGCTGCCTAGTCTTGCTGCAGTCTCCAGATTAAAGTGCTGGCTCACACAAAGGCATTTGAAAAGTGCACACAACAAGCTCTGCAGGCCAAGGGATTCTTGTTCAGAGTCTAGAAGTTTCTTGAGGATGTCCCATCAGGTCACTCCAGCTCATCAGGCCACAGATTCAAATCTGGGGAGAAAAGTCCACAAATAGGAAAATCGTTTTTCTGACTAGAAAATACATAACCTCTCAAAATCAGATTGGAGTGAGAAAACTGGAGTTAGAAAAAAACGCTCAAAAGGCAGCATGGCTTAAATCTTTCTTTCCACCCCCTCGACCATTGCCCTAGTCCAAATCTTCAGCCTTTCTCTCCAGACCTGTGGCAAGAGGCTTCTCTCCTCCGTACTCTGGCCTGTAGTCAGCTCAGCAATACTGGAGCAAAGTTCTTGGGGCTTCCCTATTCAGACCTTTTAGAATTCCGATTGTGCCAGATATTTCTGTTTGTTCATGTAGATGCTCTCTCCACCCTGCTCTGTCCTGTTCATACCCCAGGATTGCATCACTGGCCTTTCTTCCCTCTGGTTTCCATTCCCTCAGTTCAGGGGAGAAAGGAGATTGCATCGGTGATAGGAGGGTGAGGTTGGAGTACCTCTTCCTCAGCCACCTTCTGGACAGTTTGCAGGTCAGTTTTATTCCTCCGTTAAAGCCCACAGCTCCAGTGGGCAGCCCTTTCCTGTTGCTGTTTTCACCAGTGTTCTGGTAACTGCTCCCTCCGCTTTCCTCTTCAGGCTGAGGCTCAGTCAGTGGTCCCTGCTCTTTTAGTCTCAGGATGCCCAATATCCCTCACTGGTTTCCCCTCATCCTGCTCATGTCTTTGTAAAGAGTAAAAACTTGTAAACTTGCCTCAGTTACCCCCCTGTATGTGCCCTCTGTCTCCTGCTGAGAACTGACCAAGGCACCCACGCCTGGTGAGTAAAATATAATCTCCTTTGCCCAGAATTCATGGCTCACGATATGGCCCCCAACAATCTTTCCCCTTATCCTATACCTGGCTCTTGCCAAATGAGGATCACATGCCTTCTCCTTCAGATGCCTCACATCTTCCGGTCTCTCTGCCTTCCCTCCCATGTCCCCTCTATCTAGAATAGTCTGCTATTTCTGTTTCTGCCTGGCTCAAATGTCACCTCCTCCATGAAACTTTTCCTCCTCCCTGATTATCCCCAGCCCAAAGTGATATTCTTCCCCCCATCTCTGAACTTTTGTGCATTATGTGTACCTCTTGTAAGCCATAGAGAACCATAAAAAACACAGAGACTTCTCACACCAGTAAAAATCTACGAGCACTGGTGAGTGAGGCCATTCCTGATGCCCCCAGCCCCTTCTCCCTCCCAGGGACAGCTGTGCTCTGTGTGGAAAGGAAGCACGATGTGGGGGGGGGCATTTCTGGGGATTCTGTGGCCAGATAAATAAGGTGGGCTTCAGAATAAAGTGATCATAGAAGATCACTTCTATTACATGATTTTCCAAATATGTTCCAAGAAGCACGAGGTACCTTGGAAGTCTTTGCAGGGACCTATGGAAGGGTCTTTATATCCTCTACCCCAATTCTGCCACTGTTTTAATCTACTTTTATAAGATAATAGAAAATATATATATTGGTCTCGGCCCCCAATTCCTGGCACAGAGTTCCTAAAACCTTTGTAATTTCCTAAGTGGTAAGAGCACTAAGAGCATCTTTTCTTCTAATATTTGGTCCTGGTTCCTGATACAGACCTCCTAAATCCCTTGGACTTTCCTGGGTGGTAGCAGTGTCTTTTGGTCTAGTGAGGTGACTCTTGGTGGGCTGCTGGATGGGTGCTGGTCACCAGAAAGACCAAGCCATAATTAGAAGTTTGGAATTTTCAGCGCCACCCCCTATTCTGCAGAGAGGGGAGAGGGGCTAAAAATGGAGTTAATGATTCATCATGCCATTAAAAATCCCCAAAGGAAGGGTTTTGAAGAGTTTCTGGATTGGTGAACATGTGGAGGGGCTGGGAGAGTGGCACATGGAGAGAGCATGGAAGCCGTGTGTGCCCCTTCCCAAACACTTTGCCCTACACATTTCTTCCACCTGGATGTTCATCTGTATGCATGATCATATCCTTTTGTAATGAACTGGTAAACCTAAGTATACTATTTTCCTGAGCTCTGTGAATGGCTCTAGAAAATTAGTTGAACCCAAGGAGAAGGGCATGAGAATCTCAGATTTATAGCTGATTGGTCAGAAGTACAGGTGACAACCTGAATTCATGATTGGCATCTGAAGTAGGGTGGGAGCAGTCTTGTGGGACTGAGCCCTTAACCTGTGGGATCTCATGCTATCGCCAGGTAGATAGTGTTAGAATTGGGTTAAATTGTAGGACACTCACATCGCCAGGTAGATAGTGTTAGAATTGAGTTAAATTGTAGGACACTCACCTGGTGAGGCAGAGAGTTGCTTGGTGTGGGGAAAACCTCCACACATCTGGTGTCAGATGTGTTTGAGTGTGATAGTAGTGTGAGAGTAAAGGAGGAACATAGGAAGATGACTCAAACTTTTCCTACTCAGTATATATAGGTTTTCTTTCTAATATCTCCTTTTTAAAGGCTTATAAAAAAAGATTGGGAACCACTGGAGTAGGAAGGGGGAAAGGAGACACATCCATGGTGCCATGATGGAATGCCAAGGTTGTGGTCAGTTCTCAGGTGGAAGTTCTTAGGGGGAAGACAAGAGACTCAAGTAAAAAAACAAAATAAAACAAAATGTAGAGATTGGATCAATTACTAGGGGATATATAGAAAGCTGGCCTCTTTTATTTTAATTTTAACCCAAACTATGGCAATGAGAACAGGGTTTTGAGTACCTCATCTCCAATACTTCATTGTAGGACTCTTGGATGACTCATGTGCTTAATTCATCCTTATAATTCTCACATGGCCTACCTGACACAGAGTCTTTCAAATAGCAGACACAGTACATGTTTTAGAGCGAACGAATGAATAAATAGTGTTATACTGGGGATCACAAGATCTTTTATTTATTTATTTTTTGTCATTATTTCATCAAGAAAGTCACTTAACATCCCTTAGCCCCAGTCTCACCATCTCTAAAGTGGAGAAGTCAGGCTACATGGTCTGGAAGCTCTAAGAAAGCATCGTTTGATGACTAGAATAACTCTTTTTTTTTTTTTTTTTAAAGGAAGCATGATACATATCTATGGTATCAGAATCCACTCCTCAAGTTATACTGCTTGACAGCTTGGTTGCCTGCATAATAGCAAGAAGCCATGGGCCTGAACAGCATCACAAGTGAGTAAAGTTAGCTGCAAGAAGAACTTCCACAAATGGAAAGGGCAAGAGCAAGTCCCAAGACTTCATCTCCCGAGGTGATGCTGAGTAAGAATGTGAGGGCCCAGGATGGCTCCTGGAAAGCCTGGAACCTAACACTGTCCCCACAGGGGTAGTTTTGGGGGTGAGGCAGAGTTGGGGTGACAGAGAATGCGTGTGGGAGAGTGACAGCCCCGAACTGGCTGGGCCTAAGCACTTCCCGGTGGGCTCTGTCTTCAGACTTCATGAAGCTGAGGTAAGAGTGGGGGTGGCCTTAGGTCTCTTAGTACAGGAAAAGTACATCGAGGTGGGAGGAGGTGCAAAGCCTGGAAGAGCCTCTAGGTCAGGGGTCAGCAAACGTCTTCTGTAAAGGGCCAGATTATAAAAAATTTAAACTTTATGGGCTATACGGTCTCTGTTGCAATTATTCAACTCTGCCATCAGAAGCAGAGGAAGGGGTGTGAAATTTGGGGGAGGGTGACAATATGAAAACAATGAGCATGGTTAAGTTTCAATAAAAATTCAATAAAAATTTTGTTTATAAAAACAAGAGGGTATTTGACCCCTGGCTGTAGTTTACCTACCTTTTTTTTGTTGATACCAAAAAAAGATAGGTAAACTAGGTAAAGAGGTAGGATAGTAGAGTGTTAACTGTGGTTGATTCTCATTAATAGGTGCCTACTAAAAGTACTACAGATGTTCTAGAAATCATGATAAGTTATTCTCTTTTGAGCTGGAAAACTCAACTAAAACAAGATGTTTTATTAGTGAGCCAAATTTGGTCCATATCAGTCACCTTCTTTAAATTTATCACAGAATAAACTAAAAGAAGTACTGACAAATGGACAATAAAACAAACACCAAATACCCAATACTTTCATTAACAGTAATATCTCACTTCATTGCATTGACTAAGTAGACATAAAATATGTACACTTGGAAGCGGCCAGAAAATAATGCTGTGACCATGAGCTTAAGAGTAGTACAGACTGTGTGTACAATGCAGAGGGAAAAAGAAAGATGGGTGAGTTGGGGGAGAGAGTCTTACAGATTAAGAAAGGGAGTACAGTGTAGTGTATAGGCGTGGGCTCTGGACTGGGATACATGGGTCCATTTACTGGACCTTGTATTTACTAGCCATATGGCCTTGCACAAGTATCTCCTCATCTCTAAGATTGGAGATGGCGGGGGGAAGTATATACCTCATAGGGCTACTGTGAGGATTAAATGTTAGTACCTCTAAAGTGTTTAGAACAGTGGTCTGGCATTATAACAATAATAATGCTAATTATTATTCTATATTAAGACAGATCCTGCAAGAAGTTTGAATTTGGGTCAGCAAGAAGGAATGGGGAGGGCATTCCAGGCAGAAGATACAACATGAGCAAAGGCACAGAGGTAGGAATGAGCTTGGCATGGGAACAGGAGAGGGAGAAGGATGCCCTGAAAAGCCATGCAAAGGAGTTTAGATCTAGTCTAGAGACAGGAGACTGGCATGATGATGAAAACAGTGTAGGGGGAATCGGACCTCACAGAGTGTGCCGGCTCCACTCAAGGGGACTTTCCAAAGCTATCTGTACATTTTAAAATGTCTCACTGGGAGTTGGTAAGGAAACAAGATATTAGATAAGTCAAATCTATTTCATGTCATCTCTTCATTTTACTGAGAAGTAATTTCCAAAAACTGTAGTTTGATTTTATCAAGTAACATTTGACTACAAGTTTGTTTTTCTTTCCCCCTCTAGATCTACTCAGATATTCTTTATTTCAAAATATATAAAGTGGCAGAGTCTGATGCCACAGACGTTCTTTTGTTGCTGAAAGGTTGAGAGGCAGTGAGCTGAGAAAAAAATCCTGCTGAAATATACAAAAAACCCTAAATAGTTAGTCTGCATGAAAATCTGGGGTGGCAGCTACATGGATGAGCAGGTATTAGACAGAGCCCTGGTCATTTGGACAACTCCAATGACCAGAAAATATATGGCCACATACTTCTATTTTTAAAGGCTCTGAGAGGTCTGATAACTTGACTTATTCCAGGCAAAATATTCCCCTCAACTCCTGATGCCATGATGGTTAATTTTATATGTCAATTTGCCTAGACTAATGTGCCCAGTTTGGTGAAATGTTAGTCTACATGTTGCTGTGAAGGTGTTTTGTAGATGTGATTAACATTTACCGTCAACTGACTTTTTTTTTTTTTTAAGATTTTTTTGATGTAGACCAATTTTTTTTTTTTTTTTTTTTGCGGTACACGGGCCTCTCACTGTTGTGGCCTCTCCTGTTGCGGAGCACAGGCTCCGGACATGCAGGCTCAGCGGCCACGGCTCACGGGCCCAGCCACTCCGTGGCATGTGGGATCTTCCCGGACCAGGTCACGAACCCACGTCCCCTGCATCGGCAGGCGGACTCTCAACCACAGTGCCACCAGGGAACCCCTGATGTGGACCATTTTTAAGGTCTTTATTGAATTTGTTGCAATATTGCTTCTGTTTTTATGTTTTGGTTTTTTTGGCCCTGAGGCATGTGGGACCTTAGCTCCCTGGGATCAAACCCACACCCCCTGCATTGGAAGACAAAGTCTTTAACCACTTGGACCACCAGGGAAGTCCCTACTGTCCACTGATTTTAAATAAAGCAGATTACCTTCCATAATGTGGATGAGCCTCATTCAAACAGTTGAAGACCTTGAGAGCAACAACTGAGGTTTCTCAGAGAAGAAGGAATTCTGCCTCAATACTGTAATGTAGAAATCCTACCTGAGTCCCCAGCCTGCTGGCCTGACCTATAGATCTGGGACTCAATATTGCACCTTCAGCTCTTACCTGAGTTCCCAGCCTGCTGGCCTGACCTATAGATCTGGGACTCAATATTGCACCTTCAGCTCTTACCTGAGTTCCCAGCCTGCCAGCCCGCCCTACAGATTTCATACTTTTTGGTCTCCTAGTGGTTCTGTGTTCTGTTTCTCTGGAGAAGCCTGAAGTACCCCTCACCCCCAACAACACGTACCAAGTTTTCTTGGCTGTCCAAACACTGGGCCCCAGACCTAGCCTCTTCCTATTTCTCAAATCACTATCTCCATGTCTGGCTCCCTCTTCTTCCCAGGGGATATTATCCAAAGCATTAAATCCATTCTAAATAAAGAGTTAATAACTGATGAACAACTTTTTAGGGAGGAAATTAAAAAGCATCTACTGAAAATCTAACACATTGGTATTTGTCTTGACAAAACCATAAAACATTATGCTAAGTAAATATGAGTAATTTGTTCCTTTAATACTTCATCACTAGTGATCATCAGTCAAGTTCTACATTTTATGCAGCTCTAAACATGATTACAAAGACTTGGATCAATCTGAAAATAACTCTGAATGCAACTGAAACATGTAGAACACAAAATAATGTCATGTATGTATGTACATGACAAAGATGAATGGAAATACAGATAAACGCATAATTGTTTTTTTTTTTTAATATATTGTCAAGGACCATGACTTTTCCCACCCCACACCCAAGGCAGACATTATTCATTCATCAATCACCACACTTTCCATCTAGAAATAGTCTCCCAAACCATCCTTATCTCTGCTCTAGGCATTCCCTGCACCTGACATGAGGGCTGTTTGCCCTTCTGGATTTGGTCCAACTTTCTCAATTTACAGATGACAAAACTGAAGCACAGAGAGGGGGCAGATCTTACCTAAGGTTGTGTAGCTAGCTCACAGAAAAACTTAAATCTAAATGTCTTGACTTTTAATTGTGACCTCTTTTTTTATAAAAATAAATATTTCAGGCATAAAATAAAGTATAGAGAATAATGTAACGAACATCTGTATAACCACTACCCAGTTTGAGGTTAAATTTGATGTTTATCACTTCCATACTATTTTTGTACTTTTATATCACATGACTGTTTCCCATAAACACTACTTAGGGGTTGTTTGCATGTGTTTTTTTTTTTTTTTTTTTTTTTTTGCGGTACGCGGGCCTCTCACTGCTGTGGCCTCTCCCGTTGCGGAGCACAGGCTCCGGACGCGCAGGCTCAGCGGCCATGGCTCACGGGCCCAGCCGCTCCACAGCATGCGGGATCTTCCTGGACCGGGGCACAAACCCATGTCCCCTGCATCGGCAGGCGGACTCTCAACCACTGCGCCACCAGGGAAGCCCTATTTGCATGTTTTTAAACTCTCTGTCATTGGTAATATGCTATCTGTATCTCTCTTTCCTCTCCAAATTATATTGTTCAGATTTATTCATCTCAAAAATAGTTTTGGCACAGTTTTGGTGCTTTCATTTTAATTACTGTCTAGTCTTCCTATTCATCTTTTCTCCTATTGATTCATATTTGATTATTTCTAATTTGTTGCTATTATAAGTAATAGTACCGTGTGCATTCCTATGTGTGTCTTCTATGATGTATATCTAAGTGGTCCTGACTTATTTACACTGTACCACATATTCTCAGGTAAGTGCCAAGGAGGGGTGAGGGAGAAAGAGGAGAAGCATCACTCTCTCACCTCCCTGACTCTCCCTTCCTCCAGGTTAAAAGGTAGAGACTGTGACTATATATAATTGTGGAGGGGCGGGGGGCCGGGCAGGGGGAGGAAGGAATTAGTCCCATTTCTTTAACTTGATTTTTGACCAAGATAGTTACTCTATTTTGAATTTCAGACACCATTAAAAGAGGATAAGGAGCTGTACTGGTTAAAAATGACTGTGATACACTGTTAATCCAAAGGAGTCACTTTATAACAGTGCAACATGCAGACCATGTGGCAGGCCATAGGATAGACATTTAGGTTGGCAGCAAGCCTTTGAGTGTTCAGTTCTCCAAATAGGTGTTTCTGCTTTCATTACTCAGATCCTAGGCTCTTTCCTGACAATATTTTCTCTCTAGGAAAGAGCTTGAAAACTGGTCATTGACAGGCTCAATTAGCCTACGGGCACATTTTATTTAGTTTGTTTGGTATTTGAAATACTTTCAGCCAGCATTTAGTAATTAGGTTGTTTTTATATAAAAATATGGATTTCCATCTTCTCAGGCAATGTTAGTCTAGTGCTAAATTGACAGGGAATATACTCTCCAATTTCTTGAAATCCCTCCCCCACTCCCTATCAGGTTATACTAGACAGTGTTTACTCATTTCATCACCTGCCTGGCCCTAGTAGGCACCTGAGTTTATTACCTCTGTGCTCAGGACTTCCACTATGCTTTCTTCCTTATGCTGAGCCATTGAAGGAGTCGCTTATACACTCTGACCTCGTGAAATTCAGACAAATATTGGACCTCTCCCATGGAAACTCACATGTAGACCAAGCAGATTTTTGTTTCTCAAGAAATGTATGTTTCTATCAGGGCTGCCAGTGTTGATCTGAAAGTTTTCTGAGTCAAGAAAATCTTGTTGCTGACTCAGAAAAGCTCAGGGTAACAGTCCGGCCTAAGCTGCAATTCTTTCCTGGTGCTGTGCCCAGGGATGCGTATACAGTCACAGGATGTAGTTTCAAGAATCGCTTTCAGGGAAGTGGTGGAGACAGGGAGGGTGCAGGAGCCTCTTTTCATTTCATTCTTTTAAGTTTTATTTTGTGCTTCTAAGCTGCCATGTCTGATGCATAAGCCAGATACAGACCCTGGTATCTGAAGGTTTTCTAGGGTTATTTTCACAATTGGTCCCTCTGGAATTTTGGGGATATATTCAACAGCATTTGAAAATGAACAGTTCTGAATATTCTGACTAGCCGATACATCGTTAATTAGAAATTTCTATGAATTGCCTATCATTATTTTGGTGACTCATAAACTTGTGTGTCACACCATGTGATCCCTAGATTGCAGGGAAAGGCAGCTTTCCCAAGAAAGCCAGAAATACCCATTTTACAATGAGACCCAGGCCTGTTGGTCCCCAACATACCACTTCCCCAGGGTCTAAGCTTTTCATCCAAAGAGCCTGAATGATTTCAGCAATCTTACTTCTTCTAACCTCCAGATCACATCCTCTCTCTTCCACAAAGTCCAGCTCCATGCCTGTCAACCTCATGACATACTTCTACATCCCCAGCAATGCCCCTGACACACAGCCCCCAACAGTGTACTTAACAACTGTTGCAAAAAGATCAGCTGTTGATTGTGCCACAGTTGAATATCTTCTCCTTACTGTTAAATTTAACCATGCATCTAATTTTGTGAGCCCAGATGTCCTGTGCCTTATTTTCTAGGGGTGCTTAGGAATACAGACAGACGAAAGGCTACAGAGTTGTTCTGTGGCTATACAAGACACCATCTTGTTCTCCAAGAAAGGTATGGAACAACACAGGGTTGCAAGAAAAACGGGCTAAAAATACCACTTAACAGGAAGATTCTGCACGAGCCTAAACTATTCAGTTGCCCTTGGTGCATTAATAGAGGTTATTTCTTAATTCACGCTGGGAGAGGAAAGGGGGTGAAAAAGAAAAGGAAAATCATGATTACTTACAGCTCTGTCCACTTCCCTCCTTACCGTGGTGACATATCTTTTTGTTGTGCCTGAAAAAGAAAAAAATCCAGGGATGGGTTAAGATTAATGAGGAAATAGTTCTGTTTATAGGTTAAACAATGGCAGAACAAAAAGTAACTTCAAATAAATCCACATATAGAAGTCCAAATGTCCACCGTGGTTTGAGACCTCAGGCTGAATACGATGAAAAACCATACTCTTAGGAGAAAATTGTGAAGAAAGAAGGCCCCCACTTACTTTCCATTCTGTTGTCTGCCTCTGGCCCCCAGGTACTCAGAGGCTGAGGGGCTGCTAATTTGGGTATTCAGCCCAGGAAATGTCTCCGAAATTATCTCTCCCTGTTCTGCTTTAGTCCTGAATACCACTTCCTTCCTGTCTTCCCTAAACAGAGCAGATGGTCTGACCAATTAATTTACTCTAAGGTATAAATGACATACTTGTTCAAAGTAATTCCTGGGGCAGAAGCACAAGTTCACATGATGGGACGCTGCTGACCACTGTTTCCCTGGTTTCATCTCTTTCTCAACCGCTGATTTCACATGTTCCCTCCCACTCTGATTTTCTTCCAGGGCTTGATGCCCATGTCCTACAGTTGCCTGGGCTCCTGAACTCAATCCATCCCTAATTCTGCTTTTGCTCTGTACATCAGATTCTTTGTAACTCCCTCATAACCATCCTGACCTTGGCCTGGACTTAGAGGGCTTCTATCCCACATGGCAATCTCCTCCAAGAGTGTTTGTATTTGAAAGGAGCCCAATGGTTAGCCTATAGAAATTGCCCTTGAATGTTGGAGATTGAGTGAAGGTCTCTAATGCCTGAGGTCAGTGCTGCCATTCTCTGTGGTTCTCATGCAAGCAATAGCCAGCATATTTGGCCTTTGGTTTAAATCCCTGCAAAGTCCTGGCTCAGTCTTTTAGGGCAGTGCCACTCAAAATGTGGTCCATGGGCTGGTACCAGTGGGTGAACTGATTGTTAACAGTCTATGATGAGATAGATATAAAAATCAAGTATAAACATTTAGAAACTTTTATAGAAATTCTTTTAATATGTTTTGTTTTTTAATGATCATATTTATTGAAATATATTATATTTATTGAAATATCATATTATATTTATTGAATCCAGTAGAAATTGGAAATACTGCTCTATCCCATAGAGTAGCTACTAGCCACATGTGACTATTGAACACCTACAATATGTGAGCACTTAAAATATGACCAGGGACTTGAATTTTTATTTAATTTAAATAACGACATACGGCTACATTGTACAGAGCAGGTTAGCATACATATCTGCACATGGGAGGTTAAATGTCTAAAATTTTGTTTAACGTCTATATATGCCAGGTAATGTTTTAGACACTGGACATATACTGATGAATAAGAGAAACACAGTCCCTGAACTCAGGAAATTTAAAGATTAGCAGATGAAGCAGAACTTGACATTGTTTTTGTAATAGAAGGCCAACTTCTTTTCTGGAACACAGCAAGTCACCCTGCAGCCGTAAACTATTGAATGGTTCCTCTTAAGTGGAGATGGTAAACAGAACCCTGTATGGACTGTCAACAGCCTCCCTATACACCTTGGTGTGCAGAGCTGGTTGCTGAGACATAGGTGGGTAAATCTATTTAGGAGCCAAAGAGCCTTCTGGGTGGACCTGTTTATTTTACTCTGATAGATTTAGAAGTTTGGGACAGCAATGTCGCCAAGAGGAACTCAAGATAAGGCAGTTAGGACTGATGTCCCAGGCTCAATATAAAGGCTGAGCGCAGAAGAGGCTGGCTGGGCACAGCTGCTGTTAAGGCAGGAAGCCCCTTCTGCCACACCAGCCCATGAGAATCTTGCTTTAGGAGCAATGGCAGAACGTGTGAGGGGAGCCAGAAGAGTTGCCATCCTGCATCACTCTGGTCTGTGTGGGGATCTGGACTGGCAAGGGTACCTTTGTGTGGTAGACAGAGATACCCAGAGGGAACAGAGATGTTGCACGGCAGTAGAAACAGCTGCAGCTCAAAACCAGTGCCCTCTGGTGAACTGACCTAGCTCCCCAGTAGCCTTCCTGCCTGTTTTGAAGCAGCACTGACCCTGGGGGCTAAGCAAGCCTCCTGACAGTCTGTGGGAGGTGGGGAAGTACATACTGTAAGAGGGAGACACTTGACTTCTTGCTGAGGTAGGCAGGTGGGTACTTGAGGATTTGGAAAATTAAAAGGGATGCAATTCCATTTATAGCCCAAGCTATTAAAACAGGCCTTAAGTATGTAATGTGTGCTGAGTGCATTGAAAGGAGAAGTAGGTGCTATGGAAATATCTAACAAGGGGATTTGAAGTAATGGGTGTCGTGAGGGAGTAGAGTCAGGGGTGGGAGTAGAATCAGGGAAGGCTTGATGAAGTGACAGCTTAGCTAAGATTCAAAGGATGACTCCAACTCAGGTGGACAAAGAAAAGAAAGTATTTTAGAAGGAGTGAATATTATATGAGAAAACTCAGAATTGCAAGAATGAGATACCTCTGTGGACCAGACAATACTGTACGGCTAGAGCTTGGAAAACGAGGGTACAAAGCCGAGATGTGAGTCATAGGACCAGGGACTTGTTGGGACTTCACCCAGCGAGCAGTGAGAAGCCATGGAAGAGCTGTGAGCAGAGAAGACATGGTAGATTTGAGAATTTAAACGCCTGTTCTAGCTAAATTGAAAATAGACCACACTGGAGGCAGGAGAGGGTGCAGGGAGACAAGTAGGAGGGTTCTGCCCTAGTCCAGGTTGAACCACAGTCGTGGCAGTGAGGTTGGATCAATAAGCTGGAAAATGTTGTTCTCATATTGCTTCCTGCAACAGATGGAAAAAACACCTCAAAGAAGTTGAGTGATTCGTACAAGATCATAGAACCAATATGTGGGAGCACCAGGTCCAGACCTAGCTTCTGTCACTGGTTTAAAGCTCTATCCAGAGTACCAGAACTTCTCAAGCTTCTTCTGTGACATGAGTTTGTCTACATGGCAAATGCATTTCCACACGTGTATCTGTTTACTCCCTTGCAAGAAAGCAGATCCCAAAGCACAAGAGTTAGAGAGGGGGGTTATTACATAGGCAACAGTGATTTCACTCTGGTTCATTAAAAACAGAAAAGGAATCATTTGAAAATGTATTCACTTACCTCTTATTAGTAACAAATCTCTCCCACTCCAGTTGGTGCCTGAGACTTGCACCCAGCTTGAAGCTACTGATAGCTTCACTTACTCTTGAGATTGGGATGGGGGATGAGGGGAGGATTTCTTTTTTCTGCTCTATCTTTAAGGAATGTTGCTCCATTTCATTTTCCCAAAGAGAGTAGGGGCAGAAGACTCTGCTGCTCATTTCTGAGGTGACTAATGGGCTCTCAGGTCCCAGGTCTGGAACCTTGGTTATAAAGTTGTTTCTGAGAGGTACGTATGAGGGAGGTAATGAAAGAATGCAGAAGGTAAGATTCTGATGAGCTGCATCTGTCATGACTCTCTGAGGTCATAGATTTGCAGAAGTGATTCTGTTTAGTCA
Organism: Monodon monoceros; assembly: GCF_005190385.1. Lineage (NCBI taxonomy): Eukaryota > Metazoa > Chordata > Mammalia > Artiodactyla > Monodontidae > Monodon > Monodon monoceros. Next base: position 57,865,683 of record NW_021703782.1, read on the forward strand.
AAGTTCTTTGGGGCAAGACCCTGTAATTCCTCCTTTATGGTGAATTGCCCTTCCCCTCTACTTCTATCCCCCCTCTCTCTCTCTCCCCACCCCATTTTTCCTCCTTTCCTCCCTCCCTTCTTCCCTTCTTCCTTCCTCCTCACCCCCCCCCTCTTTCTTTTAACAATAGTTCTTGGATGCTGGATTCCATAGTAGAGGGTTTTGTGGTTAATACCCAAGCTAATGCACACATAGGTCAAAGGAAAAATTATGACAATATTTCACGGCAGATGAGACTATAGAAGTTAGACTGTAGACGTAGGATAACAATCACCTAAAAGCCCCCCAATTCTCAAATAGTGACCATTCCAAATTCCTACTGAATTACTCCCAGATGCATTTTCCTTTTCTATAGGCCATGTTTAGATCCTGGGAGGAGCTCACTGGGTGCTGACAAAGGAATAGTTTTAGAAAGCATCAGATAGGCCTGCAGGTATTCTGGCATGGGCTCAAAGGCCACAGGCATGCTCTGTCCCAGCTGTCACAATAGAATAGGAATGGGTTGGTGAGCATGTGACAGGGTGAGGAGACCTCAGGGTACCACCAATCATGTGCTTTCCCTACCCCCAGATGGCCTCATACTTTTTTCCTTTCCTTACCCAACCAGAAGATTCAGATTCTTGTGGGAAGGAGGAGGGCTCAGCCCAGCTCAGACCCAGAATGGAGAAAGGAGGAATGAGAACTAAAGGAATCCTCATAAAGGATCCTGGCATTCTCCCACGAGTGAACTCTGACCACATACTCAACTGTACTGCGAAAATAACACTGATCTCACGAGGCTAATGACATTTTCTTGGCTCAAAGATCACAGCAAACAATTTCGGCCACAGGAACAAAACATTCCTTTAAAAATATTCAGTGTAAAGATTCCAGCTCACTGAAGACTGGAGCCATTTTTTTCTGGGGGAAAAATCATCAGGAAAAGCCCAAAGCAATTCATAAGCCCTGCGTGGACTTAGTTTGAAGCTGGGCAGCTGTAGGCCAGTGAGGCCAAGCAGAGCCTCACACTGCAGATACCCAGTCCACTAGGTTACCATGAATGAAACTCACTTACCTTTTCCAGAATAAAACTTTTGGCAGAGCCGTTTTCTTAGGACTATCGTTGTGGCTATGAATGTTAAAGCAATGATGAAGGAGAGGATGAAAATATGAAGCAGTGAAGATGGAGGGATCTCGGGGGATTCCAGATTACCTGGAGGAAAGAAAAGCACCAGAATCCCATTACATGTTAGCTTAGAGGTAAACCAACAAGTTGGCCAAATGACTGGGTTATAACCAACATGGCCAACTTGCACTGAGCATTTACTCCATGCCAGGTACTGTCCTATGAATGCTGTATGTATATGAATGCTGTATATATATGAATGCTGTATGTATATGAATGTTGTATGTATTAGCTCTTTTTCACAACCACCCTATGAGGCAGGCTCTACTATGACCCTCATTTTACTGATGAAGGGAGTGAGGCACAGAGGCCTTTCCCAAAGTTATACAGTAAGTGACATAGCTGAGATATAATCCAGGCTGCCTGGTTCCAGATCCCATGCTTTTCATCATTCTGATACACCTATCATATTAAGTCTTCCTTCCTTCTTTCTTTCTCTCTTTCTTTCTTTTTTCTTTTTCTTTCTTTCCTTTCTTTCTTTCCTTCCTTCTTTCTTTCTCCCTTCCTCCCTTCTTTCCTTCCTTCCTTCCTTTTTTCTTCTTTCTTTCCCTTCTTTCTCTCTCTCTCTCTCCTTCTCTCCTCCTTCATCATCTCTCTTTTTCCAGTAGGATAGTCCCTCAGTCCAAATATGTCTCCTCACTCCACTGTCAAGCGCTCATGGTGCTTAGAATTTTTACCATCAGTTATTCAATCTCCAGGATTAACAGGATCCTTCTGAAAAAAAAGAATATCATACCTTAGCATGAATCACTACAACTAGCCCTTTTCCTTATCTCAGCTAATCAAGGTCTGACAGTAAGGAAAAGATGAATTAGTAGAGAGGTGGATGAGAAGAGTAATTTTGGAGGTTGGGGGAAAGCCTTGTAAAGGAGAGCTCTGGTTAGAATGAGGGCCCCAGACTGACAAAGGGCAGGCCTGGAAGGGCGTCCACTATAGGGAGATGGAAGGGTACCCAGGGTAAACTGTGCCCTTTCCAAAAGGCTGAATTTTGCCTCATGGAGTAACTCATAAAGAATAAACATAACAGGGAATTCCCTGGAGGCCCAGTGGTTAGGAGTGTGCGCTCTCACTGCTGAGGGCCCGGTTCAATCCCTGGTTGGGGAGCTAAAATCCCACAAGCTGTGTGGCGTGGCCAAAAGAGAAAAAAGAACATAACAGCCTGGTCGAGGAAAAACCTGGCAAAACTGCTCATGAGGAAGGGCTCAGTCCTGCCAACTGCCCTCCCCCTCCCCTATCATAGTGCTGTCTGAGAATCACAGACAGTTTTAGCTGAGAAGGGATCAGATATCATTTAATGTGAGGCCTTCATTTTACAGTTGAGGAAGTAAGGCTCTGAGATGCTAAATTATCTATAGGGTCATCACTGCTAAGTAAGTGACGAAGCCAGGATTGCAAACCTAGATCTGTCTGATCCAAAGCTCAGGCCCCACAGATATTTGTCTCTATCCTAAGATTGTGGTGAACATTAAGAAAAAAAAAAGCATTAAGAAGTCTGGTTCATCTACACATTGGATAATCCATATATAAAAATTTTAACTGAGGTATAATTGTCATATAACATTATATTAGTTTCAGGTATACAACATAATGATTTGATATTTGTATATACTGTGACTGATCACCACAATACGTCTAGTTAACCTCCCTTACCATACATAACCCATAGTAATTAATATCTTCTAGGAAATGCTGATTAAGCACTTGCTACATGTAGCACCATAAGTCAAGGAGTTCTCACTGTCCCCACAACAGGAGAGGCCCCTACTTCAGTGCCTTTATGCAAACCCTTGTCCTGGGCAGGTTCCCTCATAGTCCCTTCCACACACAAACTCTACTTATTCCTGAAGACTTTCTAACATTGAACATCCAACAGGACATCAGTCTGCTTAGATTGTAAGTATCTGAAGTGCAAAGATTTTCTCTAAGTCATCTCTGAATCCCCTATAGAGCCAGGCGCCAGCTACATGAAAGGTGTCAATAAGGATCTGTTGGGCTGAATTGACCATCTGTTTATCTAGTCTACCTTGCTCAATCTTCCTTGTCATTAGTTACCTTGTGGCAGACTGCTGCATATCCCTTAAATCCATTCTCCATTTCTTCTCTAGTATTATTTAGGGATTAGCTGGACACATGGCTTCTCTGAGACTACATTTCTAAGCCTCCCCTGCAGTTAGGTGTGGCCAGCCACGTGAACTAAGTTCAGGACTAGAGAATGGGTCTTTTGAGTCTTGGCCTTCAAACACTGAATGTGTCTCTCTTCCTTTCTGAAGGCTGAAACATGAATGTGGCAGTGATCCAGCTTTGACAGTTCCACAGGGGTAACATCCTGGAGAATGCCAGAGCAACAAGATGGAAAGAACCTGGATTATTGAATGACTTTATGGAATATAGTGACTTACCTGCTCTGAACCACCTTCTATCTCTGACTGTGACATCAGAGAGAAATATACTCCTGTTTTATTTGAGTCACTGTATTTTGAGGTTACTTAGCCTATATCCTAATACATCTTCTTTTAGATTGTTTTATAGTAATTGCATGCTACTTAACAATGATGTCATGATGCAATGGGAAAAACATTGGATTTATCCTATCCACAGCCTCATGCACTCACAAGGAAGTCATGCCTCTCACTAAAGGTACCATACTTTTTTTCCTGTTTCATCCTTTCTGATTGCTAAGGACTTTACAAACATATTTCATTTAATCCTCACAATAACCCTATTAGATATCTAATATTATTTACCCTCATTCTACAAATGAGAGGCTGAGCTCTAGGGTGGCACAGTCATATGTTCATGTTCTCAGAGCTAGTAGGTAGCAGAGAGGGGATTTGAAATTCAAGTCCATCTGACTTTAGAGCCCATGCTCCTGACCACTGCCAGAGAGTCACTTCCAAGTCTCCTGGGAGAACTTCTCTGCCAGCCCTACAAGGGTCTCGTTATAATTATTTCCTGTGTTCCAATCTCATTACATTTCCTAATGAAAATGCAACACTGCCTTAGTGGAAGGAACCCTGTTTCAAAGGGAAAATGGTCTCATTGCTCCTTCATTTCTGATTGAAAATTAGGATGTTCAGTCATCTATTCTAGAGCCACTGGAGCACCTCCCACCCCAGACTCTCACTGCTATATTTGTTTTATTCATTGACTTCTGGAGAAGCATGTTGTGGGTCACAGAAGTCAGCTGTGAGCTGCTCAACTTATGAGAATGAGTAGAAAGGGGACAGTCATAAGACAATTTAAAAATGCCTTTGTGAAAAAAAAAATGCCTTTGTGAAACAGAAGCAAGAATGCCTTTGTGGGAGAATGTGTGACTTTGGTTATTTTGTTGCTATTTTGTTGGTGTTTGTATCACAAACTAGGGGATCATTTGACTGCTCTGATCTGGCTGTCCACACAGACTAGCAGCTGGGATGATGGGACTGGGGTCATCCAAGACTAAGTCTCCAACCCATTAATCTGACATTTATTGAGCACTTACCATGCGCAGAGCACTGAGGTTCTGCTTTAGTTTGGACATAAAGAAGACTCATGTGAACAATTAAAATACATGGAAAATAAAATACCAATGAAAGAGAAAACACAAGTACAGTCACAGGCAAACAAAGAAATGGTACAGGCAATAGGTTTTAGGATGCAAGATGAGGGAAAGATGCCTTGTACCCTGGAGTTACCTGAGCTGCCATGGAGAACTGGTGAAGAGGGCGAATAATGATATTTTATGTGGCAGAAACTACTGAGCAGAGAAGTCATGGTGATTGGAGAGGTACAAGCAGGTTCAGAGAGTACAGGGAAAGGAAAGGGAGCTGCCTGGAGCAGAGGATCCATGTCAGGGGATAGGATGAATATAGAGCTGGGAAGGATTCTCAACCTATCTCTAGAGACTGGTTGAAAATCTCTGACTACATTTCAAAGATTCCTCCATTCCCCTGCCAGCCACATTCATGAGTGGTATCCTAGGAGCTCCCAACCTCTGATGCAGACCCCACAGGTCTCTCCCACGATTGTTGACTATTCCATCAGCTCTGTTGTCTCCCCTGGAGAGAAGAGCCAGCTTACTTCATTCCTAACTTCTCACCACCTCAAGGCTTCCAGAAGAATGGTTAGTCTGCTCTTCCACCTCTCTACCAAGAAGAAAAAAATACTGATGTACTCAGTGATGTGAAGTGTAGATTCCAGTTATTTCCAAATTCATCTTACCCAGGCCCCTGTTTCCCAGCAAAGCTCCTTATATGTGTCATTCTAGAAAACCACATTTCATCCAAAGTATTGGCCAAAAATTAACCAGGCAGAAAATTCCACATAACAAAGGAGAGTTTACTAAACAATTCTTGGAAAAAAAAATTCCCCTGGGATTGTAATATATAAGACTCTAGACCTCTGGTACAAATTAGTTATAGCTCAAGTTTTATAAGGTGACAAGTCTGGTGGTCTTAGCTGTGATTTAAAAAAGAGGTAGAGAATACTGAAAGGTCCAAACTTGCCTAATTCACTATTTTCACTCAAAGTTGGCCCTAAAAATGGTAAGTTGCTAAATCCTTAGCATGAATCCTCTCCTTACTTCCTCACTTCATCATAATAACTTAGTTAGAAAGAAGCTGGGCTAACTTTAGCGCTGAAATTGGGTAGCCAAGTGTGGATAGCTGGGGAAGTGGGGAATTGGGGGTTTGAAGATGACAACAGAGCTGGCTGCCTCTGAAAACTATATCAGGGAGTATTCTTTTTTTGTAAAAAAGAGAAATGCTAGGAAATTAACGATGAGATGGGCATGGAGTCACTTCAAAGTTCTCAGTCTGGTCTGTGGATTGGTGCCAATCCATGATAAAATTTAATTTGAGATAGGGCAGGTATCTCTGGTGCCCCAACTCATATTCTGCCTGTCTTACCCCTGATTTCAGCTATGGCTGAATGTGGCTGAATGATGGATGGTTCTGTGCAGGTTCTAACTCACTTCCCCCAGACAGTCTTGCCTCAACCATGTGCTACTTTTATGCCAGGGCTCCCCCAATGCTGAAGGTTGGTCCCTTTCATCATTACTTCCAGTGGCCCATTTGTAGAATTTTTGCTTCTCATCTCCACAAATTTAGGCTCCACTTAAAGGTCCAGCTTCCTAGTGGCAAGTACTTCTACCAAAGGATGCTGTACCAAGGGATATGTTCTATTGCATCTAGATACTGCCTAGTCAGCTTGAGCTCTACCCACTGTCAGACCAGCAGGCAAAGAAAAGAATCATTGCACTGGTAGAGTAATCAATCTTGATTACCAGGAAGAACTCAAATGCTGCTACATAATGGAGGCAAGGAAGACTATGTCTGGAACTCAGGGATCCACTGATTCTCTGAGTCTTGTTACTTCCATACCCACAATAACAATGAAAAGGCAATTGCAACAACTTCAGTCTGCTAAGGGCAAGGTGACTACGGGCTCATGTCTCTCAGGGTTGAAAGTCTGAGTCACCCCCAACCCCTATTTCTCTTCATCTTCCAGGCAAACAAACTATTCCATCTGAAATGCTGAGCAAGGGAAATCTAGAATGTATGGTGGATGAGAGAAATGACAAACATCACTTATGGCTTGGGATCAGTTGCAGCAGCAGGAGCTGTAACTTGTTCCATGAACTCTCGTATGTGCATCTTGTGCAGAGATTGTAGCTACTTCCCTGCCTGAAGGCTCGGAGACAGTGGACTTAATGTAGGGCATGAATGGAGGGATTTGAGCAGCACAAGGGATAGACTGTTGTAGTCCTGCCTCATTTCCTCTCAGCTTCACCTCTGATTTCAGCCACAGACTGGGTAGAATTCGGGGTGGGCCTTGACTCACTCCATGGTCAGTGATTCACCGCAAGTGGATACATTGCTTTCTGGCCTGGAATGACTTTGATGCTATAGATGCTGTGGGGAGCTCACTCAGCCCACATGCATGCATAGCTCACAGTAGAAGGCAGTTAACGCTCCTGGGGACAACTGTTAACCACTGGGGGTAAAAGCAGATTGATTAGTCCTTCCACCTGAAGCCCTTTGAGTAAACATCTTAGGAGATGATCTATGCACTTCTCAGGTGGTACTTGAGTACTTAAGCTTCTATTGTCCACACCAACAACTTTGGTAATGCACCCTTCTATTTGCTTTTCCTTCTTTCCTGTCTTGATTTGCTAAACCTCTCACTTCTGCTCCCTGGGGTCATCACCTAAATACCTGCATGCCACACAAGTCCTTATCATGGGCTCTGTTTTATCTAACTAAGGTAAAGGGCAAATAGTGAAATATAATGACAACATAGCAAATCTTCTATAAAGTCAAATTTATCATAACTAGGGACTGTTCTTTACCTGGAGATTATATCCTTTATTGGTATGATAGCAGAATAATTACTCACCTCAAACATGTCCATGTTCTGAAACCTGTGAATGAGTTATCCTACACAGCAGAAAGATTTTGCAGATGTGATTATATTAAGGACCTTGAAATGTGAAAATTATCCTAAATTATCAGGTTGAGGTATGTATTGCGGGGAGGTATCTAATGTAATCACAAGGGTCCTTAAAAGGTGGAAAAGGTGGCCCTTAAAAGGCAAGAGAGTTAAAGAAAGAGATGTGATGACAGAGGCAGAGATCTGAGTAATGCAATTGCTGGTGTTGAAGGCTGTAGGAAAGGTCCACGAGCCAAGGAATGCAGGTGGCCTCCAGAAGGCAGAAAAATCAAGAAAATGAATTCTCAGAGCCTGTGCAATCCTGTCAACACCTTGATTTGAGACCAGTGAAGCCGTTTTCAGACTTCTGACCTCCAAAAGAGTGAGGTTAAGCCCATGATGTTTGTGGAACAATAGGAAACTTATGTCTCTGGTGATAAAATGACCTGTCTCTTATGAAATGATTATGATACTAGATGTTAACTCTCTTATTTGGCAAATGAATGTTCTTGGCAGATAAAAGAATTGTCCGACTACCAAAATTGTCAGAAATTTTGCTGGTGCACGAAATTCTAAAGTATGGGATTCAGCATAGCCAGTGAAGGCTCTAAATGTTTATTTTAAGAGGTCAGTTTTCCTGGAAAACCCTAAAACCACTTGGCTGGCAGCAAAGCCAGCAAAGTAACATTCATACTGCTGACTCATAGTACTGTGCCTGAATCACAGTGATGAGCCTTTATGCTGGGTGTTTTCAGTTTCCTCTCTGGATCCATTCTCTCCACTCCAACACTCAGTTCTGAGCTCTGAGAGGTTGACTTTATGAACATGTCAGTGGAATTCCACCTGGGCTCTGCTAATGGGAAGCACCAGCAGGAGACTGGAGGGTGGGAGGAGAACGAGGCTGTGGTATCCATTCATCAGCTTCTGCTCTTTGGAGTTGATGCAGGTGGCAGCATCCCTGTACCGGAGGCCACAGCTCCCTCCTCCAGATTCCAGTAGCCTCTCCAGGGCGGTAATTGCTCCCCGACCTTTGAAGCCCCAGGTGTCCTGCACTACCTTTAGTACTTTCTCTAAATCCTAATCCCACCTTCATAAATAGTCCCTTTATTACACTGTCCTCAGATTACTCATTCTGAATGTGTCATCCATTTCTTGCCTGAACCCTGACTGGTAAGCTAGGCAGCTCTTACCTTGGTCAACGATGGCCGAAGTGAGTTCCTTCATATTGGCATTCCAGAACACACAGCTGAAATTCCTGCCAGGCTGCGGCTTTAGGCGCAGAACGCTAGTGACCTGGTAGAGGCCTTCAGAGGTCTTGGTGTGGCTGGTGTTGGTAGGAACACTGATATTTGGCCAGGACACTTCTGCCAGGGGATAGCCTACAGCCTGGCAGGTGAGCTCTACCTCATCTGTCCCTGGGACCTTAAGGTTGCGAGTGTTTATTTTCTTGTAGGAAGCTGGACAAGAGAAGAAGAAAAAGAAATAAGTCTCTCTTTTCTGATTCCCGTAGATCTCTGTACTCAATGCCACGTGAAGTAAAATTATCATTATCAATATTAAGTACTAATAGTTTTAACTTGTTAAACATTTCCTATGTCCCAGATATCATGCTATTTCACATACATTGAATTATTTAATTTTTACAATACATCAAAACAGCACTGTTAATATACCCAACTTTTGTTGAAGGTAATTGAGGCTAGAGAGGTCGAGATTTCACTCAGAGGCACAGGGCTTTTAACTGGTGGAGCCAATTTATGAACACTCGAGGTTTGATTCTAAATCTCAATGGTGCTTTACCCTACCACAATCTGTGGCATCCTGTATTAATGTAAATTATCTTACAATTGGGGATTGGAGAAAAGAGAGGCTGGATAAACTAAATCACTAGATAACCCCCACATCTCACTTGATTTAGTACTTTTGCTAACACCTTCAGGAGAAAATTTTCTTTCCATGTCCTCCTTTCCTCTGTCCTCTTTAAGATTAGGAGGAGAAAAAATAAGGACCTAGAAATCTGTTGAAGGTCAGATTCATGCCATCTTGGTCCCAGATGGTTCCATCTGGGTTTGTTTTTTTGTTTTTTAACAGCTTTATTGGAATATAATTGCTTTATATTGCTGTGTTGGTTTCTGCTGTATAACAAAGTGAATCAGCTCTACCTATACTTACATCCCCATATCCCCTCCTTCTTGCATCTCCCTCCCACCCTCCCTATCCCACCCCTCTAGGTGGACAAAAAGCACCTACCTGGTCTCCCTGTGCTATGTGGCTTCTTCCCACTAGCTATCTATTTTACATTTGGTAGTGGCTATATGTCAATGCCACTCTCTCACTTCGTCCCAGCTTACCCTTTCCCCTCCCCGTGTTCTCAAGTCCATTCTCTACATCTGTGTCTTTAGTCCTGTCCTGTCCCTAGGTTCTTCAGAACAATTTTTTCTTTAGATTCCATATATATGTGCTAGCGTACGGTATTTGTCTTTCTCTTTCTGACTTACTTCACCCTGTATGACAGATTCTAGGTCCATCCACCTCACTACAAATAATTCAATTTCGTTTCCTTTTATGGCTGAGTAATATTCCATTGTATATATGTACCACACCTACTTTACCCATTCATCTGTCGATGGATGCTTAGGTTGCTTCCATATCCTGGCTATTGGAAATAGTGCTGCAATGAACGTTGTGGTACATGACACGTTTTGAGTCATGGTTTTCTCAGGGTATATGCCCAGTAGTGGGATTGCTGGGTCATATGGTAGTTCTATTTTTAGTTTTTTAAGGAACCTCCATACTGTTCTCCATAGTGCCTGTACCAATTTCCATTCCCACCAACAGTGCAAGAGGGTTCCCTTTTCTCCACACCCTCTCCAGCATTTATTGTTTCTGGATTTTTTGATGATGGCCATTCTGACTGGTGTGAGGTGATACCTCATTGTAGTTTTGATTTTCATTTCTCTAATGATTAGTGATGTTGAGCATCCTTTCATGGGTTTGTTGGCAATCTGTGTATCTTCTTTGGAGAAATGTCTATTTAGGTCTTCTGCCCATTTTTGGATTGGGTTGTTTGTTTATTTGATATTGAGCTGCATGAGCTGCTTGTATATTTTGGAGATTAATCCTTTGTCAGTTAATTCATTTGCAAATATTCTCTCCCATTCTGAGGATTGTCTTTTCATCTGGTTTATGGTTTCCTTTTCTGTGCAAAAGCTTTGAAGTTTCCTTAGGTCCCATTTGTTTCTTTTTGTTTTTATTTCCATTTCTCTATGAGGTGGGTCAAAAAAGGATCTTGCTGTGATTTATGTCAAATAGTGTTCTTCCTATGTTTTCCTCTAAGAGTTTTATAGTGTCTGGCCTTACATTTAGGTCTTTAATCCGTTTTGAGCTTTTTTTTGTGTATGGTGTTAGGGAGTGTTCTAAGTTCATTATTTTACATACAGCTGTCCAGTTTTCCCAGCACAACTTATTGAAGAGGCTGTCTTTTCTCCATTGTACATCCTTACCTCCCTTGTCATAGATTAGTTGACCCTAGGTGCGTGGGTTTATCTCTGGGCTTTCTATCATGTTTTTTGATCTATATTTCTGTTTTTGTGCCAGTACCATACTGTCTTGATTACTGTAGCTTTGTAGTATAGTCTGAAGAACAGGCACCTGATTCCTCCAGCTCCATTTTTCTTTCTCAAGATTGCTTTTGCTTTTTGGGGTCTTTTGTGTTTCCATACAAATTGTGAAATATTTTGTTCTAGTTCTGTGAAAAATGACATTGGTAGTTTGATAGGGAGTGCACTGAATCTGTAGATTGCTTTGGGTAGTATAATCATTTTCACAATGCTGATTCTTCCAATCCAAGAACATGGTATATCTTTCCATCTGTTTGTATCACCTTTAATTTCTTTAATCAGTGTCTTACAGTTTTCTGCTTACAGGTCTTTTGTCTCCTTAGGTAGATTTATTCCTAGGTATTTTATTCATTTTGTTGCAATGGTAAATGGAGTGTTTCCTTAATTTCTCTTTCAGATTTTTCATCATTAGTGTATAGGAATGCAAGAGATTTCTGTGCATTAATTTTGTATCCTGCTATTTTACCAAATTCATTGATTAGCTCTAGTAGTTTTCTGGTAGCATCTTTAGGATTCTCTATGTATACTATCATGTCATCTGCAAACAGTGACTGTTTTACTTCTTCTTTTCTGATTTGAATTCTTTTTATTTCTTTTTCTTCTCTGATTGCTGTGGTTAAAACTTCCACAACTATGTTGAATAATAGTGGTGAGAGCGGACAACCTTGTCTTGTTCCTGATTTTAGAGGAAATGGTTTCAGTTTTTCACCACTGAGAACGATGTTGGCTGTGGGTGTTTCATATATGGCCTTTATTATGTTGAGGTAGGTTCCCTCTATGCCTACTTTCTGGAGAGTTTTTATCTTAAATGGGTGTTGAATTTTGTCAAAAGCTTTTTCTGCATCAATTGAGATGATCATATGGTTTTTCTCCTTCAATTTGTTAATATGGTGTATCACAATGATTGATTTATGTATATTGAAGAATCCTTGCATTCCTGGGATAAACTCCACTTGATCACGGTGTATGATCCTTTTAATGTGCTGTTGCATTCTGTTTGCTAGTATTTTGTTGAGGATTTTTGCATCTATGTTCATCAGTGATACTGTCCTGTAGTTTTTGTGTGTGTGTGTGTGACATCTTTGTCTGGTTTTGGTATCAGGGTGATTGTGGCCTTGTAGAATGAGTTTGGAAGTGTTCCTCCCTCTACTATAGTTTGGAAGAGTTTGAGAAGGATAGGTGTTAGCTCTTCTCTAAATGTTTGATAGAATTCGCCTGTGAAGCTGTCTGGTCCTGGGCTTTTGTTTGTTGGATGATTTTTAATCACAGTTTCAATTGCAGTGCTTGTGATGGGTCTGTTTATATTTTCTATTTCTTCCTGATTCAGTCTCGGAAGGTTGTGCTTTTCCAAGAATTTGTTCATTTCTCCAGGTTGTCCATTTTATTGGCATAGAGTTGCTTGTAGTAATCTCTCATGATCCTTTGTATTTCTGCAGTGTCAGTTGTTACTTCTCCTTTTTCATTTCTAATTCTGTTGATTTGAGTCTTCTCCCTTTTTTTCTTGATGAGTCTGGCTAATGGTTTATCAACTTTGTTTATCTTGTCAAAGAACTACCTTTTAGTTTTATTGATTTTTGCTATCATTTTCATCATTTCTTTTTCATTTATTTCTGATCTGATCTTTATGATTTCTTTCCTTCTGCTAACTTTGAGGTTTTTTGTTCTTTTTTCTCTAATTGCTTTAGGTGTAAGGTTAGGTTGTTTATTTGAGATGTTTCTTGTTTCTTGAGGTAGGATTGTATTGCTATAAACTTCCCTCTTAGAACTGTTTTTGCTGCATCCCAGGTTTTGGGTCGTCGTGTTTTCATTGTCATTTGTTTCTAGGTATTTTTTGATTTCCTCTTTGATTTCTTCAGTGATCTCTTGGTTATTTACTAGTGTATTGTTTAGCCTCCATGTGTTTGTATTTTTTACAGATTTTTTCCTGTAATTGATATCTAGTCTCATAGCACTGTGGTCAGAAAAGATACTTGATACGATTTCAATTTTCTTAAATGTACCGAGGCTTCATTTGTGACTCAAGATATGATCTATCCTGGAGACTGTTCCAGGAGCACTTGAGAAGATAGTGTATTCTGTTGTTTTTGGATGGAATGTCCTATAAATATCTATTAAGTCCGTCTTGTTTAATGTATCATTTAAAGCTTGTGTTTCCTTATTTATTTCCATTTTGGATGATCTGTCCATGGGTGAAAGTGGGGTGTTAACGTCCCCTACTATGAATGTGTTACTGTCGATTTCCCCTTTTATGGCTGTTAGTATTTGCCTTATGTACTGAGGTGCTCCTATGTTGGGTGCATAAATATTTACAATTGTTATATCTTCTTCCTGGATTGATCCCTTGATAATTCTCTAGTGTCCTTCTTTGTCTCTTGTAATAGTCTTTATTTTAAAGTCTCTTTTGTCTGATAGGAGAATTGCTACTCCAGCTTTCTTTTGATTTCCACTTTCATGGAATATCTTTTTCCATCCCCTCACTTTCAGTCTGTATGTGTACCTAGGTCTGAAGTGGGTCTCTTGTAGACAGCATATATACGGGTCTTGTTTTTGTAACCATTCAGCCAGTCTATGTCTTTTGGTTGGTGCATTTAATCCATTTATATTTAAGGTAGTTATCAATATGTATGTTCCTATTACCATTTTCTTAATTGTTTTGGGTTTGTTATTGTAGGTCTTTTCCTTCTCTTGTGTTTCCTGCCTAGAGAAGTTCCTTTAGCATTTGTTGTAAAGCAGGTTTGGTGGTGCTGAATTTTCTTAGCTTTTGCTTGTCTGTAAAGGTTTTAATTTCTCCGTCGAATTTGAATGAGATCCTTGCTGGGTAGAGTAATCTTGGTTGTAGGTTTTTTCTTTTCATGACTTTAAATATGTCCTGCCACTCCCTTCAGGCTTGCAGAGTTTCTGCTGAAAGATCAGCTCTTAATCTTACGGGGATTCCCTTGGATGTTATTTGTTGCTTTTCCCTTGCTACTTTCAATATTTTTTCTTTGTATTTAATTTTTGACAGTTTGAGTAATATGTGTCTTGGCGTGTTTCTCCTTGGATTTATCCTGTATGGGACTCTCTGAACTTCCTGGACTTGACTGACTATTTCCCCTCCCATGTTAGGGAAGTTTTCAACTGTAATCTCTTCACATATTTTCTCAGACCCTTTCTTTTATTCCTCTTCTCCTGGGATCCCTATAATTTGAATGTTGGTGCGTTTACTGTTGTCCCAGATGTCTCTGAGACTGTCCTCAATTCTTTTCATTCCTTTTTCTTTATTTTGCTCTGCAGTAGTTATTTCCACTCTTCTATCTTCCAGGTCACTTATCCATTCTTCTGCCTCAGTTATTCTGCTTTTGATTCCTTCTAGAGAGTTTTTTTTAAAAATATATTTATTTATTTGGTTGCACCAGGTCCCAGTTGCAGCAGGCAGGCTCCTTAGTTGTGGCATGAGAACTCTTAGAACTCTTAGTTGTAGCATGTGGGATCTAGTTCCCTGACCAGGGCTCGAACGCAGGCACCCTGCATTGGGAGCATGGAGTCTCGGCCACTGCGTCACCAGGGAAGTCCCTCTAGAGAGTTTTTAATTTCATTTATTGTGCTGTTTATCATTGTTTGTCTACTCTTTAGTTCTTCTAGGTCCTTGTTAAATGTTTATTTTATTTTCTCCATTCTATTTCCAAGATTTTGGATCATCTTTACTATCATTCCTCTGAATTCTTTTTCCGGTAAACTGCCTATTTCCTCTTCATTTGTTTGGTCAGGTGGGCTTTTACCTTGCTCCTTCATCTGCTGCATATTTCTCTGTCTTCTCATGTTGCTTAACTTACTGTGTTTGGGGTCTCCTTTTCGCAGGCTGCAAGTTCATAGTTCCTGTTGTTTTTGGTGTCTGCCCCCAGTGGGTAAGGTTGGTTCAGTGGATTGTGTAGGCTTCCCGGTGGAGGGGACTAGTGCCTGTGTTCTGGTGGATGAGGCTGGATCTTGTCTTTCTGGTGGGCAGGACCACATCTGGTGGTGTGTTTTGGGGTGTCTGTGAACTTATTATGATTTTAGGCAGCCTCTCTGCTAATGGGTGGGGTTGTGTCCCTGTCTTGCTAGTTGTTTGGCTTGTGGTGTCCAGCACTGGAGCTTGCTGGTCGTTGAGTGGAGCTGGGTCTTAGCATTGAGATGGAGATCTCTGGGAAAGCTCTCGCTGATTGATATTACATGGGGCTGGGAGGTCTCTGGTGGTCCCATGTCCTGAACTCGGCTCTCCCACCTCAGAGGTTCTAGCCTAACAGCCGGCAGGAGCACCAAGACCCTGTCAGCCACACGGCCAGTTACATGGGGAGTTTCTTGCCTTTTGGCAAGTCTGAGGTCTTCTGCCAGCGTTCAGTAGGTGTTCTGTAGGAGTTGTTCCACATGTAGATGTATTTTAGATATATTTTGGGGGGGAAGGTGATCTTCACATGTTACTCCTCCACCATCTCTAAGGTCCTCTGGGTTTGGTTTTTTTGTTTTTGTTTGTAGCTTCCTTTCTTATCTCTGGACACTTTAACTTAAAGATTTATGTTCATTCCTGCTAAAGATGGGGGTTGATGGCTTTTGAGCAAAGACCTGGAACACCTCTGGCAACACTTTGAAGATGAATGAGTTAATACATGTAAGTGCTCAGAAAAGGGCAGGAACACAGAAAGCACTTGATAAATGCTATTATTATTTTTAAAGACTTAGATTCTGCCTATAAATAGTCAAGAACTGAGTATATTTATACTTCTCCCTAACACACACACACACACACACACACACACACACACACCCTTCTGTGCAGTGGATGCTGAATGAATTGATCAGATATGTCTCCCCGTCCTCTAGAAAACTGAGATCTAAAATAGACACAAGTGACATTGAGAGCACCAGGAAGACACAAGGGCAAATTTTCCAGTTATCTTAGATGATAGCTAAAAATAAATATTAACCACGTACGCAGATACCAGGGAGTGTAAAAAGTAACCTGCTGATTTTTGGTGAAAGGAAGAGGGAGTAAGCACTAGCTCTCATCAGGTAGGAAATACTTCTTTAAGAAAGAATTTCAATACAATCTTTGAAGTAAAGATGTATATATGGCACAGATATGATGAAACATTTTTCTGTTAAATTTTTGGGAGGAGTATAAATGAGCACAAACTGTGAAAAGTGATTTTATATTAAAATAATGCTAACAGCCATGTGGAAAATATCAAATATGTATGATTTACTAAGTGTTTTCTAGGTGCTGAGTTCATGCCCTGTGTTTTTACATTCTGTGGAGGTGAAAGGAAGATTCATTTCCCTCTCCACAATTTTTGCTTTTTGAGAACCTCCCTTGTGCATCTCTGTGTTATGAGTTGCTAATTTGATTAGTTATAGCCAAAGTCACTCACTGAGTCACGGGTCACTGGAGAGCAAGGTGACTGTGTCTTGAAGTGCTGCTTATAACCTGTGGCCTTCTCCTGAAGTTCCTTCCATGTCATTAAGAGTAGTTGCCCTGGCCTGCTGGCCTGCCTGCCTCAAAAATCTCTCACATCTTCCCCCACCCACAGTATTCCAGCTTCTGCTTGTGACTGGGTGGGTGGGGAAGATTTTCTTATCTATGAGTTTGGATGGATAACTTCAGGGACTGATGTGCAAACCTGGACTCAGTTTAAGACAAGGGAGCAAGAAACAAGAATTCTCTATTCTGAGTCATGTTCTCCAGTGCAAATTATCAGAGAATCTCCAAAGTGGGGAGAGGGGAAAGGGAAAGATTATGTGCTCATCCAGTTGTTAATTTAAAAAAATGGAGTTCATTTCCATTTGGCTACTGATTCCTCTGGGTATAGCTCACTTAGTCAAGATCTTAAAGAGGAGCAGGGGTGAGTAGCTCTAACTATTGACTCCATCTTCTTAATAAACCTTATCTTGCTTAAACCACCCAAGGACCTTAGGAGGTAGGAAAATTTCATATTCCAGTAATAAATAAGGAAACAGCTGGAATATGGGGTGGTTGGGGAGCTTTGAACTCATGTCCTTCATGGGTACAGTATT
Organism: Monodon monoceros; assembly: GCF_005190385.1. Lineage (NCBI taxonomy): Eukaryota > Metazoa > Chordata > Mammalia > Artiodactyla > Monodontidae > Monodon > Monodon monoceros. The sequence continues at coordinate 57,882,942 of NW_021703782.1, forward strand.
CTGAATTCTGCACTGGGATCATCACAAGAGGATGATTCTCTATGTAATCACAAAAGTCTAGGGATGAAGCAACATACACGGGAAGAGAGATATGTTTCCCAGGGGGACTTCAAAGTACCCAGAAGTAGAAGAAGATAAGAAGAATTAGGTTCTGAAGCAGCCTACTGAAGGTCTTGAAGTAGTTAGACTCACTAGTCTCCTTGGAGCCAATTTTGGTCTATCTCTAGCAATCCATCAGTATCCGAAGCATGCATTTTGAGTACTCACTTTATCTAATTTTATGTTATTTTATCTACACTTATTGTCCCTTCATTTGATGTCCTCTTATAATCATTTAATCCTATTCTGTTGTAGATTATTTCTGTAAGCTCTGGGGCTTTGGAGGGGCATAGAGTAGAATAAATGAATTCACAGGAGTAGTGTGTTACAGGTGAGGGTTTGGCCTGCTCCAGCAAGGTGGCTCAGGACAAGATGCTGGTCTTGGTTGCTGAGTTGGTAGGTGATTTCAGAGGTAGGAGGGCCATGAATCAGGATCTGGGCTGAGGCTTTGACTTGGGATATATAAATAAGGGAAGAGATGGGAGAGATGTTCAACTAAAAGAAGCGGCGAGAAACGATGCGACTGACAGGGATTGATTTCCAAAATATACAAACAGCTCATAGAGCTCAATATCAAAGAAACAAACAACCCAATCAAAAAGTGGGCAGAAGACCTAAATAGACATTTTTCCAAAGAAGACATACAGATGGCCAACAGGCACATGAAAATACACTCAACATCGGTAATTATTAGAGAAATGCAAATCAAAACTATAATGAGATTATCACTTCACACCAGTCAGAATGGCCATCATCAAAAAGTCTGTAAATAATAAATGCTGAAGAGGGTGTGGAGAAAAGGGAACCCTCCTACACTGCTGGCATGAATGTAACTTGGTACAGCCACTATGGAGGACAGTATGGGGGTTCCTTAAAAAACTAAAAATAGAGTTACCATATGATCCTGCAATCCCACTCCTGGACATATATCCAGAAAAGATGAAAACTCTAATTCGAAAAGATACATGCACCCCAATGTTCAGAGCAGCACTATTTACAATACCCAAGACATGGAAGCAACGTAAATGTCCACTGACAGATGAATTGGTAAAGAAGATTCCATTGTATGGTACATACATACAATGGAATATAACTCAGCCATTAAAAAGAATGAAATAATACCATTTGCAGCAACATGGATGGACCTAGAGATTATCATACTAAGTGAAGTAAGTCAGACAGAGAAAGACAAATATGTGGAATCCAAAAAAGTGATACAAATGAACTTATTTACAAAACAGAAACAGACTCATAGACATAGAAAACAAACTTATGGTTACCAAAGGGGAATGGGGGAGAGGGATAACTTAGGAGTCTGGGATTAACAGATACACACTACCGTATATAAAACAGATGAACAACAAAGATATACTGTATAGCACAGGGAACTATATTCAATATCTTGTAATAACCTATAATGGAAAAGAATATGAAAAAGAGCACATATATATATCTGAAACACTTTGTTGTACACACTAACACAACATTGTAAATCAACTATACTTCAGTTTGAAAAATAAAATTTTTAAAAAAGAATGAGTAAGGTTTGGGGGAGGGACAGGAGCACACACCCTACATTTATGTAATATTAAAGATGTCTCCACAGCCTCTTTCTTATTAGGGAAATGGCTGAAAAGACATCATTATCAGCAATACACAGTGGGGAAGCTGGACTGAGGGTGACATTCTTAGGAAAAGATCAGTAAAGTTTAGAATTTCAGAGGTGGAAGTGATCTTAAAATTTGATTAGTCCAACTTCCTGCTCAACGAGAAGTATCTTCTCCAGCAGCTTTGCTAGATAACTATCTTGATGAATGTTTCACATGCACTTGGAAACAATGTGTATTCTGCAGTTGTTGGGTATAAATTTTATATATGTCAATTAGATCAAGATGGCTAATTGTGTTGTTCTACTCTTCTATTTTCTTTTTTGTGTGTTCTACCAGTTATAACAGAGATGAGTTGAAATCTCCAAATATAATTATGGATTTGTTTACTTCTCCTTTTAGGTCTGTCAATTTTTGTTTTATATATTTTGAAGCTATATGGTTAGATGCATACATGTTTAGGATTGTTACATCTTCCTGTTGAATTGATTTTTTCTATCATTATGAAATGCCCCTTTTTATCTTTAATAATACTTTTCTTCTTGATATTAGTAACCTGCTAGATAACTAACTTTTGGTTAAACACATCTGTGAATGGAAACTCTTACTTCCAGAAGCAGTCATTGCCACAATTAGACAATAAGAAAGTTAAACTTTCATTGGGAGGATCATCCTTACGCCAAGTCAAATTTTGCCTCATGGTAGCTTCAACCCATTGGTACTTGCCTGGTTTAGCAAAACAACATATGGTAAGCATAATAGTTAAGAACATGGGCTTCAGAGTCGGAAAGGTTTGACTAGGCTTAAGCCAAGTGGTGGTTATGTGACCTGTCAAGCCTCAGTTTTCTCATTTGTAAAATAGGTACGATAATACTTATCCTTAACAGGGGTGTGAGGATGATTAAATGAGTTAGGTACCTAGAACTTATTAAATAGTCAGTTAGTACTGTCAATTATTATTATCTCTTTCATGTGACAAAACCCTTCATATATCTGAAGATCACTGGCAAGACCCCATATAGTCTTTCCACCTCTTAGGTAAAACATGCCTACTTCCTTCAACCATATCTCACAGGACATAATTTTCAGCCCCAGTTCCAGGTAGCACTCCTTGGATACACTTTGTTTTTGCCAGTGTAACATGACCTATATTCCAGATATGATCTAAGCAGCACAAAGTGTAGTGTGACTAATTATTTCCTATGTGCTGAGTACACTTCAGGCCCAACACAGGGTTTTAAAGCAGCCTAAGGTCGTAAGATCGATTTCGTTGAGTGATCTACTGCCCAGCTAGGTTGGCTATAACAGACGCCTTATCACTTGGAGATGGTCTCCAGGTTGACCCAAGACCTTTGTTGCCCCTTAGTCAACAACTACTACTTGTTCAGTCGGTTATAGATCCAGTCAACTACACTATTATTCATCCCATGTTTCATCACTTTATGCACAAGGTGTGTGCTGTGTGGGTCCTGGGCCTGTTTGCCCTTAGATCAGTCCCTCAGTTTCTGCTCTATACGGCGGGAAGGCTGACTCCTGCAGGCTGTGTATCCCAGGCTCGTGACAGCCAACAGCAGGCATTCGGGAAGATGTGAGAGTTAGCAGGAGGAAGGAGAATGAGTGTTTCTTCCCCATACTCTATGCTATAAGGCCTCTCCAGCAGCAGCCACAGCTCTTCCCTGGCTCCAGATACCACTGGACAGGCCCACTTGGGTTCCACCCCTGGGCCCATTAACCCTGTCTTCCCCCTGTTCCTCCAGCCCAGCAGTGTGGTAGCAGCTTCCTGCTTTCGCTAATTGGTGATTTGCCTCCCTAGACCCCATTTGGCTTCTCAGTCTGTTCCATCAAAAGAATTACTATTTTCTGGTTTCAATTTCCATTGGTTTAAGTGGTTTCTGTTATCCCAGTTGTCTCTATAATTCAAATGTTACTGGCAACTCTAGCATTTCTGAAATAAAGATAAGCTTTATTATCTTTACTACTGCACATAGTATCATCTGCTTTATCATCATAATGACCATAACTAAGGTGAAAAAATGTAGTTTTACATGCATTAATCTTAGAGGATCTTGACAGGTTTCTAGTAGTCACTGAAAGAAATCTTTTAGGATGGCTCTCAATTGGTCTGTTAAATGGCCTGGGGAGGAACATCAGGTTAAACAGTTTGTAATTCCCAGGAGCTTTCTCCCCTTCAAAATTCAGGATATTGTTTTCTTAACTCAGGGTTTCCTTATTCCCTTCAGTTTCCCCAAGGGAGAAAAGACACTGAGAGCAGATTTAGCCCCATTAGTAAGTTTTTTTAGCAAATGCTTTCTCTGGGCCTAGAGGCTAAATGTACATACATCATTTCACTACCGAGTTGCTTCTCTCGGGCTGTTCTCCTCCCTATGCCCTCTACCATCTGACTTCCCCTTTTAGGGTGAAGGCCATTTCTCTTGCGGAAACGGAGACTATGCTGCCACCTTCCTCCACTTGTTGAAGTTGTACTCTATCTATCTTGGGCCTTTTTGTTGATTTAAAGTACGTCTGTAAGCCTCAGCCTGCTCACGCCTTCAGGCTGGTTTGGCCCTTCTGTTCTTAGTACCTGCTCTGTGTCTATCTGGGATCCTTGCTCAGGCCAGTTCTCAACCTGTGGGCTCAATCCCTGGCTTCTCAGGGCCTCTGTACCCTTTTCTTCAGTCGTGCTCCCTGGCCTTCTTCCGACAGATTTCTAATTGCCTTGGGGTTGCAACCTGGCCTTTCAAAAACTGCAGCCTTCTGTTACTGTCTCTTCTAGACTCTCTAGCCATGCTACCTAGCAATTTTTTCCCTGTCCTTATGAAATCAATTCTCTTTTCACTATATTTAATATGAACTGTTGCCCAGACATCAAAGAAAATGCTATAAACCCATTTTCAAGGTGTATGCCAAAACTTAGGCATTTTAAGGACAAAGCACATCCTTCCTCTAGTCTTGTTCTGTGTAAGCGCACCCTAACTGGAGTCCCAGATCTCCCCTGCTTCCTTCAGACACCCCTCATCTGGGTAGAATATCCTTATGTGCTGGTCTTCAATCTTTTTTTGTTTGTTTGTTTGCATTCCTCCTAAAACAATCGTGATGCAGTGTGCTCCTTCTCACACATTGATTAAGTTCATTCTTAGAATATATCATAGGTTTCTATATTGGAAAAATATACGATGTTTAGCCTGTTATAAACACACATGTTTAGTAAGGCAATTATTTCACTCTTTATAAATGTATCCAATGTCACCTAGAAATCAAACAAGGTGTCTTTCATACACTCCACCATCCAATTAAAAATACATATAAAAATTCTTCTCTAATGGTCAGAACTTTACATTGTTTCTTTTTATTCCTCAAATATCAGTTCCCATTCCACTTCTGCAGAATTTTATCCTAATGCAACATGTTTGAACACTCTTTTGGTGATTATCCTTTTGTTTCTTTGCAACAACAAAACATGTATAGCTATTGAAATTAAATTTTTTTTCTTGTGGCCATGAGGCTTTAAGTGTTCAAAGTTTTCTTCTGCATTGAAATCTAATTTCCATTATTATCAGTACATGTAAAATCAAAACATAAAATATTATGAATATTGATAATTATTAAACATAAAAAAGTTTACTAGAAATGTATCTTTTAATGGGATGGATGGGGCTCTCTTTTTCAATCTGTTCATGAATCTGAGGATGCATATGACTTATGGTTGGAATGAGACAAGGTTCAGCATCAATTCTATTTCTATTTTTCATTTTTTGTAGCTATAAGGGCTAAGGAATCTTGCTCATATGAATAAGTAGGTGGGAATGGAAGAAGTTCGGTTATAGTAATATCATTTCATTCTTTGAAAGCCTTATGATTTATATGACAAAAAATTACTTTATTTTTTTATTATCAGCTGTTAACTCTATTAGGGCCTCCTTCAATTTTGTTGAAAACAGAGAATTTGATACCTCCTGGTTTGCAGAAGGATTTGTTAGTCATTACAATTTGGTATGGTATCAATATTTCCAATCATTCTTTTGTTTATCACTATGGAGGATTTTATACCTCAGGGCAATGCACTGTATTCATGATGGGTGAAAGGGAGGCTTTTTATGAAGTGGGTAAAGCAAAAATAAAAGAGGAAGCGTTTTAGGAGAACCCCAAGAGCCTTGCCTGGAAGGCATATTCTCAGGCACACTCAATTTGGGGAATGAGTACTTGGGGAAGATGAAGATCTAGAAACTAATTTCCTAAAACCGCCTATGCTATGCATCTCATAGAAAGTCTTTGTGATCCCATATACTCTAGCTGGAAGATCATTAAGGGTTTAAGGAATTAATTAACTAATTAATTAATTAAGGTTTGAGGAATAAATCTGTTCCTCACCTGATTCATCCCTGGTCTAGATGAGGAAGCAGGCAGAGTGCCCTCCCATGGATGAGGGACATCCCTCAGCCTGAGCAAGAAAGAGGCGGACTGGTACCAAATTGCCCAAAGACCCTAGGTGCATTATAACACTCAAATAGAGATCAACAAACATGCGGCAGTGATTTAGGGGTGCAGATACCCAAGTACACTAGGGGATTGTGAGGATGTAGAGCCCTCTCTCTTCCAGTTGACTGAACTCAGACTAACTTCAATGCCCTGGAGTTCCTCCCAGTTGATGCCTGTTTGTAGGAAATACAATAAAGATAGAAGGCAGTTACATCCAGCTAAGGGCTTTCCTGATGACTCACTATTAGTTGAGATGTAAGAGGGCACCATCCCTGCAGTAATTGAGGGTCTTTGGTCCAAACCTCTGGGCACTCACCGTATGCCAAGCACCATACTCAGCTCTTTATGTTCATTATCTCTTTTAATTTTTACAATAATCCTATGTGGTAGATGCTACTATTCCTATTCTTTTACAAATAAGAAAAATGCTAGATTAAGAGAGGTGAAATAACCTGCCCAAGGTCAGGTGAAAACAATATTCAACCTCGTGTCTAATTATTCTAGTTTGTCCTTCTTTATACCAGATCATAAAGTCACCCCACTGCTGTCAAGGTCAATGGTCTTTAGGGACCAAAATCCACAGACCCTCCAGAAGACAGAACATATCCTCTGAGTGTAATGTGTGGAATAGGGAGGGGACAGAGAAAAACTGACATCGTTTAACTCAGACCAGTCAGCGAAGGCTGAAAAACATAAGCCAATGAACAGAGCCAAATCTATTCTACAGTTGTTATATGTCTTTCCTCAAATGACCTTCCCCAGAACAAACAAGAACTTGAAGATTCTCTTCAGATTTAGGTTCTTGGCTCGTGTTGTGGTGGAGGGAGCCCTAAACCCAGAGGAATGGGGACAGCTATTGATTCACTGGCTCCCTCAAGCTACCCATTTCAATTCTCTGGACTTCAGCTGTTTCATGTGCAATAGATTAGGCTGGGACTAGAGTAGCATTTTCCAAACTTTTTAGACTATGACCCAGAGTGAGAAAAAAATTATCACACCACGAGCCAAGATGCACACACATGCGTGTGCGCACACACACACACACACACCCCTCTGAAATAATTTGTGTTTCACAAAACAACACTAATCCCTACTATGTGATGCCCTGATATATTCTATTCTATTCATTCGGTCCATTCATTTTATTGGTAAAAAACACCCACCTGGTTGCTACTCATTAAACTGATATTTTAATCTATTAATGAGTGGCAAATCATGGTTTAAAAAACTCTGGACTCTGAAAGAGTAGTTTAATATCAAGTCAGTATTGTTCCTGTGAATTAGGCAAAACTTATCTTTGGTACTCTCCCACCTTTCAGGGACTCATTTTCCTGGCTTTCTCTAGACCAGTTTTATTCCCTTTACCCCTATTTACCCTCACCTCCACTGCTTTATACTCAGATATCAAAAACTATTTCTGAGCAGGTGCTTTTGTTTTCTCTGAGGTATCTCTGTCTCTTTATAGCCATCCTCCTAGTTTTGGTTTGAGCTTGTTACTTGCAGCTAATGCAGGTCCTGTGTTGGAGAGATGCCTCCATGTATTCCAGTCCCTGAAACTACTCACCTTTGACTTTCAGAGTCAGGTACTTGTAGTCCCAGGCGATCCCATAGATGATCAGGCAGCGGTACTGCCCTGCATCTCTCACTTGGACTTGGGGGATGTGGAACAAGGCCTTCCCCAGGGGCAGCTGCTCCTCTAGCAAAATGGCTCTTTCACTGAGCAAGGTTGTATCATTTTCCACCTTTTGCAAACTGGCTTTTAAAACTCCGAGTTCCACATGACCTCCGGTGTCAAAATCACACTCCAAGGTCACATTGCCACCGTAGTCTACCGTGTACATTTCCTTTGGGACCGTCACTGTGAAGAAAGCTGAACAGAAAATAAGACATTCTCAGATTGTCTGCCTTCACATTTCAGTTCTGTACAGAGTGGGACCTGAGGAGACCCATCCCACCCCCGTTTCCCAAGAGATACCTGTCATTATCTGGGCATTTGTGAAGGTTCCTTTCTCTCCTTTGCCCCCATCCATTCTGGGAAAGAGTAGAATTCTTGATCTGCTCTGAAGTAGTTCTCACCTCTCAACACTCCTCACCTGTGCAGCTGACTGCCTTCCTACCCCCTATTATCCAGGCTCATTTTCTTCATATGGGTCAAATTACATCATTATCTGCCAAATTCTACCTCCTCTCACCAGTGATAGTAATAATAACTATCACCCATTGAGTTCTTACTAGGTGTTAGGCCTCTGCTAACACATGATCTCTTTTAGTCCCCCCAGGAAGCCAGTGACGTAGAGCTATCTTCTTTTTAGAAAATGAAACTGAGACACAGAAAGGTTAAGCAACTTGCCTAACATTGCACAGCCAGGAACAGACCCAGGTATTGTTAAGTTCAAGCGCTCTTAACCATCACATCATACAAGTCTACTGTAGAAGCGTCTTTTCTGTCAATAAGAGGAAAGAAAGAATGGAACTAATACTTAGTGTATACCTACTATGTGCCAGCCACTGTTCTAGGCTCTTTATAACTATATCATTGGGACTTCCCTGGTGGTCCAGTGGTTAAGACTCCACGTTCCCAAGGCAGGGGGCCTGGGTTCGACCCTGCATGTCTCAACTAAGATCCCGCATGCAGCAACGAAGATCCCGAGTGCCACAACTAAGACCCGGAACAGCTAAATAAATAAATGTTTTTTAAAAAACCTATGTCATTTAATACTGAAAATACAAGCATGAAACATGTATTATCATTACTGTTTTATAGTTGAGGAAACTGGGTCAAAGAGGTTTGCTCCAGGATGTACAGTTAGTAAAGTTAAAATTCAGAGCTAGTCAGATGGTTGACTTCAAAATCTGTAGTCTTTGAAACAGTATTTCCCAAAACGTGAGGCACATACTTCTAGAAGTATGCAAAATGATTTTAGATACAGCAGAATCAAGGCCCAAAGGGAGTTGGATTATTCGGAGAGGAATTTATTCCCTCTTCAATTCTATTTCAATCCTTCAAATTACATATAATTTGCAACTAGACTCTCACGTCTCTAACAATGGTTATTTTTCTTTTTATTTTATTTTATTTATTTATTTTTTATTTTTGGCTGCTTTGGGTCTTCGTTGCTGTGCTTGGGCTTTCTCTAGTTGTGGCGAGCGGGTGCTACTCTTCGATGCGGCGCATGGGCTGCTCACTGCAGTGGCACCTCTTGTTGCAGAGCATGGGCTCTAGGTGCGTGGGCTTCAGTAGTTGTGGCTCGTGGGCTCTAGAGCGCAGGCTCAGTAGTTGTGGCACACGGGCTTAGTTGCTCCGCAGCATGTGTGATCTTCCCAGGCCAGGGCTCAAACCAGTGTCCCCTGCCTTGTCAGGTGGATTCTAAACCACTGTGCCACCAGGGAAGCCCTATTTTTCCTTTTAATAAAACAAGAAGCTCTCAGGCAGATATTATTATCTGGGTAGAATTTAACAGCACCACTTTACTTTCATTGCATTTATTTTTGCTCATATCCTCTATTTACCTGTACCAGTGACACTGGTTTTCCATTTACCACAAGGGTAGATTGTTTTGTTCAAAAAATAAAAGCTCTCTTGCCTTCCAAGATGGCCCACACTCTGTCTGTGGAGCATGTATCTCCCTGAATAAACCTTCTTTCACTTTACTATGTCTTGCTCTTGAATTCTTGCCTGCACAAAGCCAAGAACCCACACTTGGCGGCCATCCTAGGGACTCAGACATGACTTGGGATGTGACCATCCTCTCGCGCCCCACTCTCTTTCCTGCAACATCTTTTCTGGCACCCAGTGCGGGGCCTCAAAGGCCATAATCTCGATCCGCCTATTGGGCTATGGCTCCCCTCTGAAGGGTGGCTGGGCCTTATCCTGAGCCATGGAGATTCGAGTAGCCCGTTAAGTGGCAGCTGACGTCGCCTGCAGGATCTGTCAGAGACCAGTTCTCTAGCCGTGAAGAAGCGTACTGAGGCCAAGGCTTTTCCCCCTCAGTCTTTCTCATTCTCCTATTGCTCTATCTCTTTGGACTTGAAAAGATCCACCCAGACGACCACCGAACATCCAAATTAAGACTGCGCAGCAAGTAATTGACAACTTGGTTGGGTCTAAAGAACTCCTGCCAGGGGGCTTATCTGGTGGCGCAGTGGTTGAGAATCTGCCTGCCAATGCAGGGGACAGGGGTTCGAGCCCTGGTCTGGGAGGATCCCACATGCCGCGGAGCAACTAGGCCCGTGAGCCACAACTACTGAGCCTGCGCGTCTGGAACCTGTGCACCGCAACAAGAGAGGCCGCGATAGTGAGAGGCCCGCGCACCGCGATGAAGAGTGGCCCCTGCTTGCCACAACTAGAGAAAGCCCTCGCAGAGAAATGAAGACCCAGCACAGCCAAAAATTTAAAAAAAAAAAAAAAAATTAAAAAAATAAAAGCTCAGTTGATTTAGATAATTCTATAAAAACAATAGCACAAAGAGTAGTCAAACATGGCAAAACTAATGAAAGTAGTGTATGCATGAATAAATTGTACAAAATTATGCTGGTTCCATTATTAATGAGTGGTTAGTCATTAAGACTGAGTGTAAGATCTCGAAGTAGCTTCTGAATTGTGACAGAAGATTAGATCAAATTATGTTCAGTAGAGCTTACTTCATTAATCCATTCATTTAATCAGTCAAAACATCCACTTATATTTGGGGATGGCTTCTAAGAATATGCTATTTGAGTGGTTGTTTCCACATAAAACATGGTATGGAAAGAGCCTGGGATTTAGTGACAGATGAACCTGGGTTCAAATTTTGACTATATCAGGATTATGAGCCCTTTGATCTTGATCATGCCATTTAAACTCTATGAGTCTCAGCCTCTTTATCTGTAAAGGTCGAAGATAACATCTACCTGTCAGCATTGTGGGGAAAACTAGACAAAATGGCACATGTGAAGTGCCTTATTTTGGCAGGTAGTCAACAAACTTTCTTTTGTACAACGTTTTAATTCTTGAGAAAGTGGTATTCGGACCACCCTGGATAACAGATTTCACAGTATAAATAGTTTGGGGGTTTTCTGTTGCTTGAATGATTCACATCACAATTCTCTTCTGACTGGAGTTTTTCCTCCTACCATCCTGCAAATCTTTGAAGGCAGTGACCAGGTTGAATTTGCTTTGGCGACTCCAGTGCCTAACACATACTAAATTCCAGTTAAGGGTTTAACATAAAATGACAAAAAGGGGCAGAGGGAGAAACAAAAGGATGAGCCTCCCCATATTCACTTTTGCTTTCCTCTCATCAAAGAGCAACTTGCCCCAAATTGCACAAACTGGCATTCTTTTTTTTTGCCGTACGCGGGCCTCTCACTGTTGTGGCCTCTCCCGTTGCGGAGCACAGGCTCCAGACGCGCAGGCTCAGCGGCCATGGGTCACGGGCCCAGCCGCTCCGCGGCATGTGGGATCCTCCCGGACCGGGGCACGAACCCCTGTGCCCTGCATTGGCAGGCAGACTCTCAACCACTGTGCCACCAGGGAAGCCCCAAACTGGCATTCTTAATCACCACCCAGCACAGGTGTGAGTGTAGTGCACACACTTGAGTTTTTATCAAAAATTAATGACGAGCTTATATATTGCCTCCAACCCCTGTTTTAACCACAACTAGAACATTAGCGTGCCTTTCTGACAGAGATCTATGATACAAAAAGGAGTTCACAGCTGCCTGGTATTCTTTTGCGCAGGATGGGGGTGGGGCAGGCTACAATGTGAGTGCTTCTGTGTAAAACAACGCCAATTCAGCATTTGCTTGGCCAGGTTGAGAAGACTCTGGGACGATACATGTGAGAAAAGATGCCGTGCTTCTGAATTTCCCGCATGATTCCATTTTGTGGAATTCCCTGAAGACTTGTAATAACTCTCACCGGAGTCTCTGTAATAGGATACTCTTTAAAGTAGATTCCTTTAGGATTAGAATCATCTCCAAATACTTGAGTTATTAAGTCCCCTTATAATTAAAACAGAGCTGCCTGATACCAAATCCACTCTACCCTGGATAATAATATTTATTTATTCATTCTCTAATATGTATTAACCATATTCTATGCACCAGGTTCAGGAATTTACACTACTTTTACTCTCCTCATAGTACTTCCTTCTCTTATTTTATTACACATGATATAACAAGAAACAGGGAAGAGAAATGGGGCTTGCAGGGAAGGTTAATTGCTGAGCCTGAGATTTAACAAGAATCAGAGGACTTTGGGTGTAGTCTCTATTGAATTTATTTAGTAGATTTATTTACCACACTTATACTTTCTTCTCATGAGAGAAGGAACGCCTCTAACTTCCTCTGGAACTCCCCATAGCATACAGCAGAACTCCCCTCTTCACTGTCTGGGCCTTTGAAAAAAAAATCCATTTTCTGCTTGCTTTTCCGCTCTGCCTTGTGCAGCGTGTGTGTGTATATACAGAGGTTGGAAGCATAAAGTATGCTACCTCTCAGGCAGGTGACATTTTCCATCTAATGTTCACAAGAGGAAAGAGCAATTGGCAAAGATGAATCACATATCTGAGCCGCTCAGAATAACTAGAAGATTAATTGTTAGTTGGTCTATTTTGCCCCAACTAAAGCTTCTAAGACATGCAAAGCTTTGAGCTTGATTACTCGATACAAGATGACAAGTTTAGGAAATGCAATACTAAAATATTCTTACTTATTGTAAACTACAGAGGAAATCAAAACACTCTTGCAAGCAATTCTGTGAAGAGGTTTTTCTCAAGCTTGGCTGCACATTAGAATCACTAATGAGAGGGCCTCAACCTTGCATCATAAGAATCACCTGGGAAGCTTTTAAAACACACTAATGCTCAAACCCCACTTTGGATCCTCTAAAATTAAATTCTAATTATTTTGTGAGGCCAGCATCAATTAAAAAAAAAAAATTTCCCTAGGAGCTTCTAATGTGCAGGGAGCATTGAGAAACCATTGGTTGGACAAATAAAACACCTGCACTTGCAAACATTTTTTACCATCCTGCCATCCAAAGTGTTGTCCTCAGTTTTCCCTGGGAGCTAGTTAGGAATGCAGAATCTCAGCCCATGCCCTGGACCTAGAGAAGCAGAATCTGCATTTTAACAAGGTTGGGGTGATTCACATGCACATTGACATCTGAGAAACAGAGTTATAACACTGGTTTGCATTTGGACTGTGACTGGGAAGTAGAGTGAAAGATAACATTTATTAAACTCAATGAAGGAGACACTGGGCTAAACTGTACATCACCATTTCATGTTCCCAAAACTCTGCAAGGTAGGAGTCACTACCCCCATTTTACAGATGGGGAAACTGAGGCTTAAAGAAATGATACAACTTGCCCAAAGTAAAAAAGTGGGAGCTCATGGAGTTGGAATTCAAATTCATATCTCTGTGTGTTGAAAGCTTGTACTTCTAACAGATAGGACTATATATCTACTGGCATGTGTATACTACATACATGAATGAAATAGATATACTTTCCAGCTTTATAATAAAGAAAAGACATTTGTTTTCTATTTCATATGTCACATGGTTATTAAATTAAACTCCAACCTAGCATTGAACTCCTGATGTCATCAGACAAAGGAGAAAACTGGAAAGTTTCCACAACTGCAAATTAAGCCAACAAAACATTCATTGGTCATCTTGACTAAATTCAAGGGCAAAGGACTTGGCCAGAGCATGAAAAATTAATAAATGCATGTTCTTTAGACAGATTAAAATAGCTGGCTTGAGTAATGCTGGAGCCTTTCTGAAAGTTCTTGGGGGAAGATCGCCTTTTATTTGCAGTCAGGGCACCAATGGAGTCAGATCTGTCACATCTCCAGGAAACACAAAACAATTTATTTGCATTACCTACCAAGATAGCTTCCTCTTTAAGCTAATTTTACACCTTTTTTCCCCATTAACAACAGAAGCTTAAGTGTTTACAGACTTCTTAAGGTATTTTGAAAGGCGAGGATGGGTGTAGGCAGTGAGGGGAGGGGGGACTGCTTTACACAGCCAGCCTTCAGAAAGCTCTAGTTCCTGGCTTAGAATAGATGCTGCTCTGATCACTTGACACATGCACTCCTCTTAGCAGGAATGCTGCATGAGACATCTTGTCTATTAGAAATCCCTTCCCCAACCTGATTCTTCTGCTTTCTATACCTCAGGGGTCAGCAGATATAGTTTTGGAGGTCAGCTATAGGCTAAGTGGAGTGACCCAGGGTGTGGTCCCTGCCCTAGAGTGACCTCAAGCATCACCCTGGTCATGGGCTTCCTGGGTTTTATTCTTCTCTGGTGGATGAAGAAAGAAGGAAACATCAATGAAAGACGTAAGACTGGGGTTACCTTTTCCTTCAAGACATGACAAAGTACAAAAATAAATATTTCCCCTTAAATGTGTCTGGGTAACAAGATGTCCTTAGGTTTTGAAATGAAAATATAAGAAAAAAATTGAACTACAACACTACAGTAGTAAAAGAGTGAGTGATATAAGTGAAAGAATATATACATAGATCAATAGAACAGAACAGAAGGTCCAGAAAAAGACCCACACAAATATGGACAATTTATTTTTTACAAAGGTGCAAAGGCAATCAACGGAGAAAAGATAGTCTTTTCAGTAAATGAACAAATGGGGCTGGAGCAACCGGATGTCCATGTGCAAAAAAAAAAAAAAAAAAGCCCCAACCTATACTTCACACTATACAAAAATCAACTCAAGATGGATGGTCAACCTAAATGTAAAATGTACAACTATAAAGTATTTAGAAGAAAACATAGAAGAAAATCTTTCAGGTCTTGGGTTAGGCAAAGAGTTCTTAGATATGACAATCCATCAAAGAAAAAATTTGATAAATTAGGTATCTCCAAAATTAAAATCTTTCCTCTGCAAAAGACACTGTTAAGAGAATGAGAGGGACTTCCCTGGTGATCCAGTGGTAAAGAACCCATCTTCCAATGCAGGGGACGAGGGTTCGATCCCTGGTTGGGAAACTAAGATCCCACATGCCTCGGGGCAACTAAGCCCGCGCACCACAACTACTGAGCTCGCGTGCCTCAATGAAAGAGTCTGCATGCCACAAACTACAGAGCCCACGTGCCCTAGAGCCCGCACACCACAGCTAGAGAGAAGCCCACTCCCCGCAACAAAAGATCCCACATGACTCAATGAAGATCCTGCTGCCACAACTAAGACCCGACACAGCCAAAAAAGAATGAGAAGATGAGCTACAGACTGGGAGAAAATATTTGTATATCACATATCTGATAAAGAATTTGTATCCAGAATATATAAAGAACTCTCAAAGCTGAACAATAAGAAAATAACCCAATTAAAAACAGTCAAATGATTTGATATGCCCTTCACCTAAGGAGATACATGAATGGGCAATAGGCACATGAAAATATGTTTATCCTCACTAGGTACTGGGGAAACGCAAATTAAACCACAGTGAGAAACTTCTACACACCTACTAGAATGAGTTAAAAAAGAAAAATAACAATGTCAATACCAAGGGCTGTCAAGGATGTGGAACAATTGGAACTCTCATACTTTGCTGGAGGGAATGCAAAAACAGTACAGATTCTAAGAACAGTTTGATGGTTTCTTATAAAGTTAAATATGTACTTACCATATGACTCAGTAATCCCACTCATAGGTATTCACCTAAGTGAAATGAAAACCTATGCTTCCACAAAAACCTATATACAAATGTTTATAGCAACTTTATTTATAATTGCCAAAAATAGGAAACAACCCAAAAGTCCCTCAAGTGGGAAATGAATAAACAAAATGTGGTGTGTACCTACAGAGTAATACTACTCAACAACAAAAAGGAATGAACTATTGATTCATATAACAATATGGATAAATTTCAAATGCGTTATGCTGAGCGAAAGAAGCCAGACAAAAAGAATGTCTAATAAATGATCCCATTTATATGACATTCTGGAAAAGTTACAATGACAGGATAGAGAATAGATCGGTGAGTACCTGGGCTTAAAAGTTGGAGGAGGGTTTTTGTTTGGTGATAGAACTGCTCAGGATCTTGATTGTGGTGGTGGCTGTATGACTATGTGTTTGTCAAAACTCATAGATGCTTTTATAAAAAAGAGTAAAATTTTACTTTATGTCAATTTAAAAATAAATATTTAAAAAGTGAAATGAAAATATTTTCCAATAGCTTTTCGCTTCAATCTTTAAATTATTTTATAGATAACATGGTAGAGCATCCACAGAGCACTCAAGTAAGGAAAGAGTTAATTTTGCCTGTCTCTAAAATTCCCAGCAGGGCAGGGTCTCTTAGAAAGGAAATATCAAGTGTTCCTTTAGCTGCCACTGCAAGGGCAGGGCTGGAGTAAGCAGAATATTGGGGTGTTCTCCAAGGATGGCCCCAAGTCAGTGTCTCTAACGCCAGACCAGGCTCAACAGCCCAAGGGACGGGGAGAAACGTGACTGGGATCACCTGGAAGGGAGGGAAAAGCTCTTCAAAAAGTTATCAGTGCCAAAGAAGGCATTCTTTCTCAGTGAAAGGCAGAATGTTGGATGACTTCCCATGGGATCGGGGCTGTTAACATAGAGGACCTAACCCCCTTTGTCCACCTCTGTCCTCCTCTCTTACCTACTGGTGTTCACCCACTATAAGGCACTCATGGTCCTGACCGCAGATGTGAATAGTCTAAACTACCTTCCCCAGGAAAGCAAAACTCTGAAACTGCTTTCCTCTTTGCTACCCACACCCTCCAGTAGAATATCTTTCTCCAAAATCCAAAGGCATAGCTTTAAGGTTCATTATTCATTTAGGTGCAAGGAAGACTCTGAGTTTCCAATTCAAGTAATCCACATTAATGTGTGAATGACCCATGGCTGCTACTGTTGCTTTTTTTTTTTTTTTGCGGTACGCGGTCCTCCCACCGTCGCGGCCTCTCCCGCGGCGGAGCAAAGGCTCCGGACGCGCAGGCTCAGCGGTCATGGCTCACGGGCCCAGCCGCTCCGCGGCATGTGGGATCCTCCTGGACCGGGGCACGAACACGTGTCGCCTGCATCGGCAGGCGGACTCCCAACCACTGCGCCACCAGGGAAGCCCTACTGTTGGTTTTTAAAAGAGGAGGTGTCCCCCCGACCTTTGTCTCCTCACTGTCCCTGACAGAAGAAAAAAGGACAGCTTCTTGGCAGCTCACCTTTCAGGACACTCAACCCATGCCTTCTTGTGTCAGTTCAGAAGTGCATGGCCTGAATGGTCCTGTCTTCTTGTTACTACCTTTATTGGAAAGTGGGGATAGATGGATTCTTAGTCCTTGTTCTGTAAGACAGGGACATGGGTATGCACATGCCACCCTGGGCACCATTCTTTTGGCTGTGCTTATAATAGCTGGTAATCACAGTTCCTCTCAAAGAAAGCCTTCAGCTCAAGGACTACATTCTCATCCTTGGCTTCAGCTAGGGGTCATCACCTGTTCCTCTTTCTCAGGCCCCTCCCTTTGACCTTTCTTACCTGCTGTCTGATGAAGCGGCATTCCCAGGCTCAAAATTAGCAGGAGAAGGAACATGTTCTGTACCGGATCTGAAACAGACAATTGAAAGTCTCAGGACCTTCTGCAGTTTTTCTGGGTCTCATGATTTGGTCATTTGCTCACTTCTGAAAACAGAACAGGGAAATGACTGGTAAACAAATCTTTAGGGGAGGCAGTGGACCATGGTAGAGTAGAGTTGGGAAGAGAAGTTAAAGGGTGATTGCCTAAAGGAGAGGAGAGATGGGGTAAGAAGAAGCGAGGCACCCTTTATCGATCCAAATTAGAAGCTCATATGAACCAGTGCTCATGAGTTACCCACACAGCTGGTTATCTGTACCTTTTTGTTTCTTCCATAGTTTCAGTGTAGGCCCTTGAAAACCAGTCTTGTTCATCAGATGAATAATGCACATCATCTTTTCCAGCTGGACTGGAACTCTGTGAGTTGGACACTCAGTGCTCAATAGAACAGAGCTGGATTCTCAATTAATACTTGCTAGTTGACTGAGCAGGTAAAGTTGTCAAGCTCTTTAGAGTGCTGTGATCCAGTGTGCCCATCACTTGAACTACCTGTTACTAAGAGGTGCAGACAGGGATTGCAGAGAACTGCAAACCCAGCTGAGTGGGTGCCAAACCTTAGTCCTGCTTCACCTTTCGTGCTTCCACTTTTGCTCACAAACTTTCCCACCCAAGGACTTCTCACGGTTGAAGGCAAAAGGGACAGGGTATACCACTGTCAGCTTTTTTTGTCCTCAAAGAGGCTTTCAAAATTTTATTAGCCATGGAACCATTTCTTCAAGGGGAATCAATTGGAGCCATACATCTAAATCAGGTAAAAGCAGAGCTGCTCTGAGTACAATGGAAAGCCAGTGGAGGATTTGGATCAGGAGAATGACATGATCTCATTTACATTTTTAAAAGAGGATTCAGTTTTGGTGTAGACAATAGACTAGTGTTGTGAAGGAGAGTGGGATGGGCAAGATTGGAGGCAGAAAGATCAGTAAGAAATGTTTTCACAGAGATGATAATAGTTTGGACCAGAGTGGTGGGGCTAGTGGAGGTGAGAAGGGGTCTGTTGAAGGTTTTTTATATTTATACATTTTAAAAATGTATTAAAATTTTAAAATTGGTCCCTTAAATTTATTAAAACTTTTAATATCTTTATTGGAGTATAATTGACATACAATAGAGGATTATGTGTGTGTGTGTATACATATATATTTAAGACACAGATGATTTAGTGGTATGATTCAGTGGTTTTTAGTATATTCTACAGAACTGTGCAACCCATATCACTGTCTAATTTTGGATCATTTTCATCACTGCAAAAAGGAACCCAATACCCATTAGCAGAAACTCCCCAATTCTTCTTCCCTCTCCCACCAGTCCCTGGCATTCACTCATCTCCTTTCTGTCTCTATCAGTTTGCTTATTCGGGATATTTTATATAAATGGAATCATACAATATGTGGTCTTTTGTGTATAGCTTCTTTCACTGAGCATATTATTTTCAAGACTCATCTGTATTGTAACACATTACCAATACTTCGTTCCTTTCTATGACTGAATAATATTCCATTGTATTAACACATCACATCTTTCTTATCCATTCATCAGTTGATGGATATCTGTTTCCACTTGTTGGCTATTATGAGTAATGCTATTATGACATTCATGTACAAGTTTCTGTGTAGACATGTTCCCAAATCACTTGATTATATATGTAGGAGTGGAATTGATCAGTTAAACGGTAACTCTATATTTAACTTTTTGAGAAACTGCCCAACTGTTTATCAAATATATGATCTGCAATTACTTTCTCCTATTCTGTGATTGTCTTTTCAGTTTCTTGGTAGTGTTCTTTGAAGCACAAATATTTTAATTGTAAAGTACAAATTAATTTAATTTTGATGAAGGCCAGTTTATCTGTTTTCTCTTTTAATTGCTTGTGCCTTAGGTGTCATCTCTAAGAAAATATTGCCTAATCCAAGGTCACAAAGATTTACGTCTATGTTTTCTTTTGAGAATTTTATAGCTTTAGTTCTTATATTTAGGTCTTTGATCCAGTTTGAGTTAATTTTTGTGTATGGTGTGAGGTAAGGCTCCAGATTCATTGATTTGCACATGGACATCCAGTTGACTGCATAGTTTGTTTAAAGGAGTATTCTTTCTCCATTGAATTGTCATAGCACCCTCACCAAAAATCAATTGACATTAAATGTATGGGCTTAGTTCTGGAATCTCAATTCTATTCCATTGAACTATATGTCTATCCTATGTCAGTATCACAGACTGTTGATTATGCGGAAGCTTTGTGGTAAGTTTTGAAATCGGGAAATGTGAATCTTCTAACTTGTTTTTCTTTTTTTTAAGACTTTGTGTGTGTGTATGTGTGTGTGTGTGTGTGTGTGTGTGTGTGTGTGTGTGTGTGGCTATTTTTGCTCCCTTGCATTTCCATGTGAATTTTAGGATCAGCTTGTCTATTTCCACACAAAAAAAGCAGCTGGAATTTTGATAGGGATTGTACTGAATCTGTAGATCCATTGGGGAATATAGCCATCTTTATAACATTAAGTCTTTTAATCCATGAATGGGGCATGTCTTTCCATTTATTTAAGTCTTCTATATTCTCAAGAAGATTTGATGGGAATTGCTGACAGGATGGAAATGTAGTTTGACAAAAGTAAAGAAATCCAGGAAAATTTCTAGGTTCGGAGCTTGAGTCACTAGGGCAATGGAGATACTATTTATTAAAAAGGAGAAGACTAAGAATGAAGCAGATTAGGGAGCAGAAATCAAAAATTGTATTTGGAATATGTTTGGTTTGAGATGTCTATTAGACACTCAAGTAAAGATGTTTAGTAGGTGGTTGGACAACTGGTGATCCAAAGTTTGGGGCAGAGATATAAATTTGGGAGTCATCAATGCATAAGTGTTACTTAAAGCCATGGTGCTGCATAGCACCACCTAAAGAGAGATAGAGAAGAGAAGGTGTCAAAGGACTGAGATATGGGGCATTCCAACACTTAGGGGTCTTTGAGAGGGAAGGTACTAGCAAAGAAGATTGAGAGAAGGGATATAAAGGTAAGTTAACCATCTCTTTTATTTTCTGTATTCTGATGCTTTGACATCTGGAATCTTGCTGACTTTAGAGGGGTTGCCCCCTCAGGATTAGCCGATTCCTAGAGACAGTAAACAACTGTCCCCTGAGTGTGCCTTTCATATGCAAACCAACCAGTCCAGAGCCCTACCTCCAATCACCTTTTTATTGGGCTCTCACTCTCTGGGTCACTATGTATCTGCCCTAATCACCCTAGGGTCAGTTACCAGATACCCCTATGCCTCCAAAGTCTGCTGAAATTATACAAACTAGCCCCATTCCTTCCTGTGGAACCCACAGTAGAGGCTCCTGCCTACTTTTCCCCCTTGCCCTCTGCCTCCTGTGTGACCCTGGTATTTGCCTGTATAGCCCACTATGGTGTGGCATGCCCCTTTCTCTTGGGATCTGTGAGTGTAACAAACTATTTTTTCAAAGGCAGTCACCTCCTGATCTGTTGGCCTCACCATTCCTAAATAATAGATATAATAATAAATAAAATAATAGTAATAAATAATAATAAAACCTAGAGTTTAAAACATAGTGCTGGAAGGAGGGAGTGATCAGTTGAGCCAAATGTTTCTGAGAACAGGATTTAGCAGAGTATGAAGGTCATGGATGACCCTGATAAACACAGTATCAGTAGATCTGGTACAGATAAAAATAGGAAATAAGGAAGTGGAGACAACAGAATATAGGCAACTTGTTAGAGAATAGTGCTTTAAAAGGGCGCAGAGATATGAGGCAGTAGCTAGAAGCGAATGCAAGGTCCACAGTGGGCTGTATTCTTGTTTTTAGTTTAGGGAGGGAAATATTACAGCAGATAACAACTAGGAACAGAATCTAGTGCTTTCTACCAGGAAATGCTCAAGACACACCTTAGCTAGACTTGAAAACCCTCTTCCTTACTGAAACTACAAATATATCCAGAAAAGATACCATTTTAAGCTGCACCTGCAGCCTAGCACTTGCCTAGCATTTTTTTTTTCCTAGAGTACAAAAGGATAGCATGTAACATGCAGTTCTGGCAACAGAAAGGACTCTTGGTTCACCCATCACTCGTTTTAACTTCCCCTTCTTCCCTGCCCATCGAAGGGGACTTTCCTTGCACACTGTCTCCTTGAGTCAACTGAGAGACAGACACTGTCGTAAAGGTACTTTCCAACTAGCAGCCTTCTTTCTCCTAGGGATAAAGTGCCCCATGGAATGGTTAAGAGCTCAGGTTCTAACGTCAGACACATCTGAGTTCAGATTCTGAGTCTACAAAGTATTAGCCTCTAAGACCTTAGACAGTTTATGAAAACATTTTGTGTCCCATTTCCCTAAAGTGCCAATAATAATAACTCCTACTTCAAGCCGGAATCCTGGGGGCGTCATCTTAAATCTACACATCGCTTATCTTGCACATTCAGTCCAGCCCCCAGTCCTATTAATTCTACTTCCTGGATGCACCATAGCAGAGCCTCCTCACTGCCATTTTTACCTCCTAGTCTTGTTTCCTTCTGCTCCATCCTTCTCTTGTCGTCACAAACCTTGACGTCATCCTTGGCTCCTGTCTTCTATCACCAGCATCTGATTCATTAACACATCCTATAGGCCCTTCTTTCAAATATATCTAGAATCTGACCATGTCTTACTGCTTCCATATCAACCTGAGCCATTATCGTGTCTTGTGGCTATTCTAACCTTGCCTTGCTACAGTTGATTCTCAACACAGGAGCCAGAGTGATTCTTTAAAAATGTAAGTCAGAGCAGGTCTGCTCAAAACCTTTTGATGGCTCAGTATTTCACTGAGAATAAACTCCTAAGTCTCTCCAATAACGAGGTAATAGGGGCCTCTGTCTTGAGTCACCCTGCCATGCTTTAGATGAGTGCACTGTAGCCATGCCCCTCCCTGCAGTGTGGGTGTTTGCTGGGTTGAGAGGTGTCATCTGGACCTCTTGACCTCCCCCCACTACCCATTATAATCTAGGTCCTTGGGATGCTGGAATTCACTGCCCAAATGGCCCTAAGCCCACTTCCAGGCCTGTGTAGTGTCTTCACCAAATCCAACCCTTCAAGTGTGGATCCTGCTGCCAGTGTGCCTGTTCCTACACCTGGATGCTTTTTTCGCTCTTTCTGGTGAGTCTGCCTTATGCAAAAAACTGCAACAGCACCACCCCTCCAGCATTCCCAATTCTCCTTGTCGTCTTTCTTTTCCAAAACTTTCATTACCATCTAACTTACCATATAGTGTACTTGTTTATTATATTATTACCTGTCATCTTCCATTAGAATATAATCACTCAAAGGACAGGGATCGTTGTCTGTTTATTTACTACTATGCCTTCAGCTCCAGAACAGAGTCTGGCAATAAGTAGGTACTTGGTTAATACTTGTTGGATGAACTATCTCTTTACCTAGCAGGCAGAACAATCTCTTGAATACTGAATAATCACATCTGACCATGTCACTCCTGCTTAAAAGACTTCAACAACTCCCACTATTTACAAGGTGAAGTTCTCCTTTAGTGTGGCCTACAAAACCTTCCCTGATCTGGCACCTCCTGCCTTGGCCACAGAGAAACACATGTGCTTTCCATGACTAGGACCTCACAGGTGCTTTGAGAAGTCTAATCTCACATCTAATCTCATCTTATTTTTTCTAATCTTATTTTTCTTCTATCTCAATTTCTTCATGAGCTTAAAAAATTGTATTGCATCATAAATAACTCCTTAAGTGGCCTTACATTTCATGCATTCAACAGAAGTGGATAAGTCTTTCCTAACTGTCTTAGTCTATTTCTTCTGCCTCAATTGTATCTGCTACTCACCTCTAGTGTAAGTACTTAACTCATTACTTGTATGCTGATTTATTACACTTCTGTTTTCTAGGCTAGAATAGGAGCTCTTTGTACAGTCATCCCTTGGTATCTGCAGGATATTGGTTCCAGGATCCTCTGTGGATACCAAAATCCACAGATGCTCAAGTCCCTCATGTAAAATGGCATAATATAGTCGGCCATGTATGTAGGGTTGCAGAACCCTTTAGATACGGAGAGCGGACTGCACTTGATTAGGTCCTTATAACTGTGTGCTGAATGGACAAGTGAATGAGTGCTTGCATGCATGACAATTTAGCATCATACTCAGGAATCTGAGATCACTGGCTCCCACTTGACTCCACTCTATCGGAGAAACAGAAACCTTAATTTGGTTGTTTATTTTGGCCGCAAATAAGAACTTTCCATCGAATGGAGCCACTCACAACACAATGGGCCACTAATGGGGTGGGGAGGCATCATCCCTGGTATTGTTTAAGCAAAAGGTGCATGTTGAAGCAAGAGTTTCCACAAGAGGTGGGAGGTGATCCCTTTTTAAAAGCAAGATTATTTACAAGATTACCTCCCAGAAGAATGTTTCCACAGGTATCTCAAGCCCCTCACCAACCTCTCTCAAAAGACTAGGCTATCTGGATAAGACCTCTACCCTCTAGGTTCTTTAGGAGAACCACGTTTTCTGAAAGAGCAGGTTCTTGAAGGCTTTAATGTTGGGGAAGTATGAACTCTTTCATACTCAGACAGGCAAGGCCTGAAAGAATTTACTTAGAGAACTTACGGAGTGCATTGCCAAAATTAATTAACTCAATGCATCATTTAAAGAGTATCCATGTGTAAGGCACTCCTTTGGCCAAATGAGCATTGTGATGACTCTTCTCCACGATACAATGAACATGTTCAAACAACCACATCTGTCTCTAGCCTCCCCTTTTAAAATTCACCTTTGTTTTGGATATAAATATCTTATTGTTTATGCCTAGTCAGCTGTTAATTTTCATCTTAATTGTATATTCCTTATGTACATGTTTGGTTTTGCTAGCTTTTCCATCAAGCAGAGGGTGCTCATTGTAGCTATCTTTATATCAGTCAGGCTGGGCTCTAATGAATACTTTGGAATGTGAATGGAAAAAAGTAGTTTTTAATCAAATGATCAGTTTAGCTGAATTTCTTAATTTCTGGATAATTCTTAATGAAGTTATGGGTAATTCTTGATAATTCTGCCTATGAACATGTCGTAGTATTGCAGTTGAGGGCAAGTCATTATCTAAAATGGAACAGAATGGCATAGGATAAGCTTCAAGAACTTTTCCTGGTGGCTCCAGGAGTCAAGAAGGGCCCCCTCAGTAAGGAGATAATCAAGCTTGAGAGTGAGAAGAAGCAAAAGCTACTCTTTTTAGATTTGTGCAAAGTCCTGCTCAAATTGCTGCCCCCTTGGCTCTTACCCAGGCCACTAGAAAAGCTGCTTCTCTTGGTGGTGTGGTGGAAGCAGCAGTTCTGAGCTAGGCATCAGGAGACAGGAGTTCCAGTCTTTGCTCTGTCCCTGCTGCCTTAGGAACTCACTCTCCACTCTCTACAAAAGAAGGGGTGAACTACGTGACTTCCAAGGTCCCTTCCATGTACCATCTATGCAACTAACAACCAATCTCTACCATTTTGTTTCGCCATGTTAGGTAATACTCAAGTGTGTAACATATCAAGATTTTTGATGAACCGTGAACATTTTAATATTTTTGATATTAAAGTGTGATTTCATTTCTAACTACCACAAGTATTATTGGCCTATCAGTAACAGTTGATCACTAGTGTTTAAGATAAAGTTAAGATATGTAAGAATGGCCTTATTCCAGCTGAAGTCTTTTACTCCTCCCCTCTAAAAGGCATTTAAGAAAGTGAGTTAAGATGATATCATGGAGATAAGTAAAATACTTCAACTTATAAATGTGTGTATATATGAATGTGTACATAGACATAAAGTTAAACTTTTGATAATTTAGGCACTTTGTTATTAGGAACATAAAGTAATGTGGGGAGTTGCATAACCTTTGTTGCCTAGGTTGTGGCAGAGCTAGTGACCGGTAATGCGAAGTTTGGGTGGTCAGCTATGTCCTCATCTAGGGAGACGTGGACCTGGAGAAATCTTCAAGAGTTTATGGATACCGTCAAGTGGAAGGTTCCTGCTTCAGTGGACATTCTCCTCCCTCCCCCTCCTCTTTTTCTTCCTCCTTCGGCTCCTTCTGCTTCTTCTGCTTCTCCTTTTGCTTCTGCTGCTGCTGCTTCTCTTTTTCCTCTGTTTCTCTATCCTGCTCAAGAAGATTAAGCTCCCCAAGGGCAGAAATTTCTGTCTGTTTTTGTTCCTTACTATATCCCTGGCACCCCAAACAGCTCCTAATACATGGTGGGTCCTCATTAATATTCACCGAATGATTAGATCATGCTCCTGTGGTCCAAGAGCCATAAATGGCCCTTCTAACATGGTGAGATTGCGAGGGGTGGAAATCGGAAATCATCGAGTTCTCTAATATCTGAAGCTCTTGACCACACCACAGTCAATAAACAGAAATGACTGTGGACAAGGTATGTGAAAAATACTTTGTAAATGGCAAAGCGTTCTTTACATTCATTGTCATTATTACTTAGGATGGTGACTGATGATCTTTGGTCTAAAATTCCCATGAATTCCTAATATGGCCACTCCTTTCACTAACCCACGAAGGTTTCGCCTGGTAAAGTCTACCTAGTCTTTAAGACTCACTCAGCACCACCTCTTTCACGACTACTCCCCTGTGCCTCCTAAGTAAATGTTCACAGAACTGTTGTACCTTTCAGAGTACTTCTTGTCTATCTTGTATTTAATAGGTTATGTCTAACTTTCTGCTTAGTAGATGTTTAGATCTTATTCTGCTTATTTCTCCATAAAAGATACTAACAGCAATTTATTCAATTGTATTAAGAAGTCGTATCTTTCCGGAAAAATCAAGAAAATTTCTGTAAATTCTGAGGAGAAGGTTGTGATCAGAAATTGTAAGCAGGAAAACTTTTCCAAGCAAAATTTGCAAGAGAACCAAAAATTACTATAGGTGCTAGAAGGTTCACTTTCTGGTTGCTTCAGGCCCAGTTTCTTGCCATTTCACCTATCTACTGAAAGCTATTTGTGAATTTATAGATGAAATGAAATTTATGGTGCTGAAATTATGTACAGAGGTTTTAATTCTTTCTTTCTTTTATTCAAGACATTTACTCTATATTTTCTGTGTGGCAAGCTCTGGTGTGCAGAGGTAAATAAGACAGAAACAAAGCTTTCAGAATTCTCTGGTCTCTAGAATAACCAAGGCACAGGCACTTTATGGAAATATCTCAAGAATCCTAGCAAATAATTTCTTTGTGTAATAATAACCAGCATAAAGTATCATGCTTGTATAACACTTTATTCTCTGCTGAGCATTGCTAGTCTTAACTCATTTTGCTTCTCCCTCTTCCCAAGTGTCTAGCACAGCCCTGGATATCTGTAAAGACCTAGATAAATACACAACAAACTGAATTGAAATACCTGACTTAATCACTGTTTTTGAAGCCAAGTGTCTAAAGCAAGAATTGTAAGTAGCAATGTTTTAAAATAATTTGGATCTGAGTGCCTTTGGCAAGTAATGCAGAGTTTGCCCCAGGCCCTGCTACTCCCTATTGTATGATCACACATTTTACTGTCTACCAGTTCCTACAGGCATTTGAGATTTTAGGGAATCTTAACAAAAGTAGCTCTGTTTTTAGAGGTGGATCAGAAATCTTTCAGTATTCAAAATCTAAACCATCTAGACATAGGTAGACAATCTGTAGCCTTCAATTTAACTTAAATTCAAATTGAATCTCAACTTTTTAGTCAATAAACACTGAGCTCCCATTTTTTGCAAGTCTTTGCATTAGACTGTGGAGAATCAATAGAAGGATTCATCTAAGAAAGGATTCCTGCCCTTAAAGACATTATAACATAGTCAGAAGTTTAAGACTCATACATACGAAAAATACTAAGAAGTGGTGTAAAATATTTTGTATGACGATGCAAAAACCCTGGAAGCTGACTGGAAGAAGGGAGACTTCTCAGATGGATGGGATTTGAAATGAGTCTTTGAAGCACAGGTAGAAATTGGAGAGTTGGAACAACTATTGAGGGCACTGCAGATGAGCCAGGAGCAAAGTTTTAGAGGTGCAAACACACAGGGCATGTTAAGGAAGACAATGAACAGCATAACCTGGCTGGAAATAAGTTTGGGACAAGAATGTTGAGAGCTTAGTGCCAGGTAGAGCTGCCAATAAAAAACAGCGACAGTCACTCAAAAACTGAGTGACAATAACAAAGAAGTCTGAAAAGATTAAATCTGAGTTTGTTTCTTTCAGTATATAATAGAGGGAGAGTGGAATTGGAGGCCAGCTACTTGATTAGGGGGTCACAGTGTTCATCCAGATGTTTGGTAAAGCATCTGATTTAGGATCAGAAGAGGGAAGAAAGGGAGAGGAAGGAGAAACTTCCCGTCAATAAGATAACTGACAGGACAACTGACAAAACAATTGACAAGTGATTAGTCACATGGGAAAGAAACAGAAGCAACAAGTTGACTGTGGTTTTGAGGTCAGACTATCAAAACAATATTGATGTCATTGGGTGGGGGTGGGGGGAGGAAATATAAGATCAAGAGCTGATTTTTTTTTTTTTTTGCGGTACGCGGGCCTCTCACTGTTGTGGCCTCTCCTGTTGCGGAGCACAGGCTCCAGGCGCGCAGGCTCCAGGTGCGCAGGCTCAGCAGCCATGGCTCATGGGCCAGCTGCTCCACGGCATGTGGGATATTCCCGGACCGGGGCACGAACCCGTGTCCCCTGCATCGGCAGGCGGACTCTCAACCACTGCGCCACCAGGGAAGCCCAAGAGCTGATTTTTAAAGGGAAGATGATGAGTTAGGTTTGAGTCATGAAGTAATGCAAGGCAGTGAAGAAAAATGTAGGTCTGGAGTGTGGAACACAATTTGGGACTAGAGATAAAGATAAAGAAGTTATTTGTAATAAAATGTTAGTTGACTTTGGGGAATGAATTAACTCTCTGAGGCGGAGAGTATAAAAAGAGAGGTTTGAAAGAAAAGATCTGAACTCTGAGGAATGCCCCAAAATTTGGAGAGCAGGAGTAAGAGACCAGAGACAAAAGCAGAGAAGAAATGATCCTAAGAATGAAAAGCTTCCCCATCACAATATCTCAGAGCCAAGGGAGGAAATCCCAAGAAGCAGAAGTGGTTGACAATAGACAGGTTGGGAGACTAAGAACTGGGAATCAGTCCCAGGGTTATTAGAGAGGGCTGGAGGGCATTGAGGTGATTGGGGCTGGATAACCTTTCAGATTGCTTTACCTATCCTGGAATTCTGTTAGTTGATTTGAAGATTAGGGGAACACAACATGAGAGAGCCCCACAGCAGTAGAGCAGCGTGGGACATGAGGAGGTCAGGCTGCAGTTGCCTCATTACAGGGTAACCCAAGTATGCTACAGTTAAGTCATGTGGTATATTTGAACGTTGCCATGTGGAATAAAAATTACACACAACAACCTATGGATCACTGTCCGATGCATCTTAAAGAAAGTCAGCTCTGAAGCATGATATCTAATACTGTCCCGGAGAAATCTGCATCACCTCCATCAGCCCCAATGTCTGCTGTATATTATGCAAATATCCCACATCTGGTGATTCACCAGCCACTTCATCAAAGCAATTAATTCAACAACTCAACAAGCACCCAATGAGCACCCATGCATATTGTGAGGCACTGTGAGGGGTACTTGGGATTCAGAGAACCTAAAAGGTGTGGTCTTTGCCTATGAGGAGCTGCAGTTTAATGGAAAGGCTCACAGAAGAAATCTGAGAAGACACGTTGAAGAGTGGGAAAGGAACATCCTGCTGATGGTGAGAGTTCAGGTAATAAAGGCAAATAGACCAGTTCCATGTGGCAAGAGATAAGATTTCATCTATTCATAGAATCTTAGGCTTCAAAGGGAGCTTAAAAAACATCCAGCTCAATTGGCATTTGACTCCTGCTACAACTGTCTGATTACTGCTCACACTGAATATTCTTACTGTACATTTTTGTCAATGTATGTTAATCACTCCCTTCCACAGAACCACAGAATTTCAGGGTCACAAGACCTTATTTGTAGGTAATTTCATTCAAGTTTCACCTCCTCACTTCAACCCTTTCTCACATAAATCCATCGTCATCACTTTTCTACTATGTGCACCTGGATAGTGACCAATAAATAGCAATAGTTGCAGTTTTCCTTCATTTTGCTAAACATTCTTTCATCATTTTATGTAGAATATTAAGCATTTTAGTAGGCCCAAATCACGCTTTTGTTAAATAATGGTTGCCTATATTATAAGTTAATGTAATTATAGTTTTTGTTGTTTTTTTTTTAACAGCTTACACTTGAATATAGCTTGTAAACACAGGCTAGCCTGGAATGTTGACTGCCTGCCAAAGGGATAATCACAAACAGGTGTTTGATGTAAAAATCCAAATTTTTAAGTTCCATTAACCCTCCAAAATTCTAAGCAGAGAGACAACTTCAGGAGTAAATTTTTTTTGGTGCAGATTTATTTTGTGCAGAAAAAAAAATAACTCACCTCATAAAACTGCTCAAGAAGAATAAATAAGCATAGGACCAGCAAGAGAAATCCTACTATTTTGAGGACAGGAGGAAATTAGCTTGTTTGTGTACCTGAGCACAATTTCTGAGGCAGTTTCCCCTGCCTCCAATGGTGTGCAGAGAAAATGTGCCCACGCTTACCCAACTATGGCACCCTCATCATGGTCTACAACACCAACTCAAAGTATGAGAAAATCTCAACCCACTTGATACTCACATCAGGCCTTGGCACGGCTCCTCAGGCAAAGACGCAAAAGAAAATAAAACAACAAACAGTTGCTCTTTGTCAGATTCCCTCATAGAAGCCAACAAAACAAACAGCCAAAACAAAAACAAAACCTAGGTTGCTGCCGAGACCAATGCAACAAGTAGTAGCTCCAACCCAGGGTTCTTTTTAGCTGGCAGAGGGACGCACGAGGATGGATAACAGAAAACTGTGGGGATAAAGTACACTGAGCAAGACAAGAAAAGATACCATCCGCATCCAACTCAGGCTTTCTCTTAATATGAGTACAATTCAAACCAAAACTGATGCTAAGGAACTGACTGAAGCCCAACCTATTGGCAAGTTTTGGTTTTACTTTCAGTGGCACTTCTCTGCATGCAAGTACCCATTGACCTGCGTGTGCATATTTATTTATTTATGTATTTATTTATGTATTTACTTATTTCAGGTTGTTTCCATGTCTGGCTATTGTAAATAGTGCTGCAATGAACACTGGGGTGCATGTGTCTTTTTTTTTTCTTTTATTATTGGTTAAAAAAATTTTTTTAACATCTTTATTGGAGTATAATTGCTTTACAAAGGTGTGTTAGTTTTTGCTTTATAACAAAGTGAATCAGCTGTACATATACATATATCCTCATATCCCCTCCCTCTTGCGGCTCGCTCCCACCCTCCCTATCCCACCCCTCTAGGTGGTCACAAAGCACTGAGCTGATCTCCCTGTACTATGTGGCTGCTTCCCACTAGCTATCTATTTTACGTTTGGTAGTGTATATATGTCCCTGCCTCTCTCTCGCTTTGTCACAGCTTACCCTTCCCCCTCCCCATATCCTCAAGTCCATTCTCTAGTAGGTCTGTGTCTTTATTCCTGTCTTACCCCTAGGTTCTTCATGACATTTTTTTTTTCTTAGATTCCATATATATGTGTTAGCATACGGTATTTGTTTTTCTCTTTCTGACTTACTTCACTCTGTATGACAGACTCTAGGTCCATCCACCTCACTACAAATAACTCAATTTCATTTCTTTTTATGGCTGAGTAATATTCCATTGTATATATATGCCACATCTTCTTTATCCATTCATCAGTCGATGGACACTTAGTTGCTTCCATATCCTGGCTATTGTAAATAGTGCTGCAGTGAACATTGTGGTACATGACTCTCATTGAATTATGGTTTTCTCAGGGTGTATACCCAGCAGTGGGGTTGCTGGGTCATATGGTAGTTCTATTTTTAGTTTTTTAAGGAACCTCCATACTGTTCTCCATAGTGGCTATATCAATTTACATTCCCACCAAAAGTGCAAGACGGTTCCCTTTTCTCCACACCCTCTCCAGCGTTTATTGTTTGTAGATTTTTTGATGATGGCCATTCTGACTAAAGTGAGGTGATACCTCATTGTAATTTTGATTTGCATTTCTCTAATGATTAGTGATCTTGAGCATCCTTTCATGTGTTTGTTGGCAATCTGTATATCTTCTTTGGAGAAATGTCTATTTAGGTCTTCTGCCCATTTTTGGATTGGGTAGTTTGTTTTTTTGAGATTGAGCTGCATGAGCCGCTTGTAAATTTTGGAGATCAATCTTTTTCAGTTGCTTCATTGGCAAATATTTTCTCCAATTTGTTTTGTTTATGGTTTCCTTTGCTGTGCAAAAGCTTTTAAGTTTCATTAGGTCCCATTTGTTTATTTTTATTTTTATTTCTATTCCTCTAGGAGGTGGGTCAAAAAGGATTTTGCTGTGATTTATGTCACAGAGTGTTCTGCATATGTTTTCCACTAAGAGTTTGATAGTTTCCAGCCTTACATGTGGGTCTTCAATCCATTTTGAGTTTATCTTTGTGTATGGTGTTAGGGAGTGTTCTAATTTCATTAGTTTACATGTAGCTGTCCAGTGTTCCCAGAACCACTTATTAAAGAGTCTGTCTTTTCTCCATTGTATATCCTTGCCTCCTTTATCAAAAATAAGGTGACCATATGTGAGTGGGTTTATCTCTGGGCTTTCTATCCTGTTCCATTGATC
This sequence comes from Monodon monoceros, assembly GCF_005190385.1. Classification (NCBI taxonomy): domain Eukaryota; kingdom Metazoa; phylum Chordata; class Mammalia; order Artiodactyla; family Monodontidae; genus Monodon; species Monodon monoceros. Next base: position 57,915,476 of record NW_021703782.1, read on the forward strand.
TATATTTCTGTTTTTGTGCCAGTACCATACTGTCTTGATTACTGTAGCTTCTTTGTAGTAGAGTCTGAAGTCCGGGAGCCTGATTCCTCCAGCTCCGTTTTTCTTTCTCAAGATTGCTTTGACTATTCGGGGTCTTTTGTGTTTCCATACAAATTGTGAAAGTTTTTGTTCTAGTTCTGTGAAAAATGCCAGTGGTAGTTTGATAGGGATTGCATTGAATCTGTAGATTGCTTTGGGTAGTATAGTCATTTTCACAATGTTGATTCTTCCAATCCAAGAACATGGTATATCTTTCCATCTGTTTGTATCACCTTTAATTTCTTTCATCAGTGTCTTATAGGTTTCTGCATACAGGTCTTTTATCTCCTTGGGTAAGTTTATTCCTAGGTATTTTATTCTTTATGTGGCAATGGTAAATGGGAGTGTTTCCTTAATTTCTCTTTCAGATTTTTCATCATTAGTGTATAGGAATGCAAGAGATTTCTGTGCATTAATTTTGTATCCTGCTACTTTACCAAATTCATTGATTAGCTCTAGTAGTTTTCTGGTAGCATCCTTGGGATTCTCTTTGTATAGTATCATGTCATCTGCAAAGAGTGAAAGCTTTACTTCTTCTTTTCCGATTTGGATTCCATTTATTTTTTTTTCTTCTCTGATTGATGTGGGTAAAACTTCCACAACTATGTTGAATAATAGTGGTGAGAGTGGAGAACCTTGTCTTGTTCCTGATCTCAGAAGAAATGGTTTCAGTTTTTCACCATTGAGAAGGATGTTGGCTGTGGGTATGTCATATATGGCCTTTATTATGTTGAGGTAAGTTCCCTTTAGGCCTACATTCTGGAGGGTTTTTTAACATAAATGGGTGTTGAATTTTGTCAAAAGCTTCTGCATCTATTTAGATGATCATATGGTTTTTCTCCTTCAATTTGTTAATATGGTTTATCACATTGACTGATTTGCATATATTGAAGAATCCTTGCATTCCTGGGATAAACCCCACTTGATCATGGTGTATGATCCTTTTAATGTGCTGTTGGATTCTGTTTTCTAGTATTTTGTTGAGGATTTTTGCATCTATGTTCATCAGTGATATTGTCCTGTAGTTTTCTTTCTTTTTTTTTTTTTTAACATCTTTGTTGGGGTATAATTGCTTTACAATGGTGTGTTAGTTTCTGCTTTATAACAAAGTGAATCAGTTATACATATACATATGTTCCCATATCTCTTCCCTCTTGCGTCTCCCTCCCTCCCACCCTCCCTATCCCACCCCTCCAGGCGGTCACAAAGCACCGAGCTGATATCCCTGTGCTATGCGGCTGCTTCCCACTAGCTATCTACCTTATGTTTGGTAGTGTATATATGTCCCTGCCTCTCTCTCGCTTTGTCACAGCTCACCCTTCCCGCTCTCCATATCCTCAAGTCCGTTCTCCAGTAGGTCTGTGTCTTTATTCCTGTCTTATCCCTAGGTTCTTCATGACAATTTTTTTCTTAATTTCCATATATATGTATTAGCATACAGTATTTGTCTTTCTGACTTACTTCACTCTGTATGACAGACTCTAGGTCTATCCACCTCATTACAAATAGCTCAATTTCGTTTCTTTTTATGGCTGAGTAATATTCCATTGTATATATGTGCCACATCTTCTTTATCCATTCATCTGATGGTGGGCACTTAGGTTGTCTCCATCTCCAGGCTATCATAAATAGAGCTGCAATGAACATTTTGGTACATGACTCCTTTTGAATTATGGTTTTCTCAGGGTATATGCCCAGTAGTGCGATTGCTGGGTCATATGGTAGTTCTATTTGTAGTTTTTTAAGGAACCTCCATACTGTTCTCCATAGTGGCTGTACCAATTCACATTCCCACCAGCAGTGCAGGAGTGTTCCCTTTTCTCCACACCCTCTCCAGCATTTATTGTTTCTAGATTTTTTGATGATGGCCATTCTGACTGGTGTGAGATGATATCTCATTATAGTTTTGATTTGCATTTCTCTAATGATTAATGATGTTGAGCATTCTTTCATGTGTTTGTTGGCAGTCTGTATATCTTCTTTGGAGAAATGTCTACTTAGGTCTTCTGCCCATTTTTGGATTGGGCTGTTTGTTTTTTTGTTATTGAGCTGCATGAGCTGCTTGTAGATTTTGGAAATTAATCCTTTGTCAGTTGCTTCATTTGCAAATATTTTCTCCCATTCTGAGGGCTGTCTTTTGGTCTTGTTTATGGTTTCCTTTGCTGTGCAAAAGCTTTGAAGTTTCATTAGGTCCCAGTTGTTTATTTTTGTTTTTATTTCCATTTCTCTAGAAGGTGGGTCAAAAAGGGTCTTGCTGTGATTTATGTCATAGAGTGTTCTTCCTATGTTTTCCTCTAAGAGTTTGATAGTTTCTGGCCTTACATTAAGGTCTTTAATCCATTTTGAGCTTATTTTTCTGTATGGTGTTAGGGAGTGATCTAATCTCATACTTTTACATGTACCTGTCCAGTTTTCCCATCACTACTTATTGAAGAGGCTGTCCTTTCTCCATGTACATTCCTGCCTCCTTTATCAAAGATAAGGTGACCATATGTGTGTGGGTTTATCTCTGGGATTTCTATCCTGTTCCATTGATCAATCTTTCTGTTTTTGTTCCAGTACCATACTGTCTTGATTACTGTAGCTTTGTAGTATAGTCTGAAGTCAGGGAGCCTGATTCCTCCAGCTCCATTTTTCGTTCTCATGATTGCTTTGACTATTCGGGGTCTTTTGTGTTTCCATACAAATTGTGAAAGTTTTTGTTCTAGTTCTGTGAAAAATGCCAGTGGTAGTTTGATAGGGATTGCATTGAATCTGTAGATTGCTTTGGGTAGTATAGTCATTTTCACAATGTTGATTCTTCCCATCCAAGAACATGGTATATCTCTCCATCTATTTGTATCATCTTTAATTTCTTTCATCAGTGTCTTATAATTTTCTGCATATAGGTCTTTTGTTTCCTTAGGTAGGTTTATTCCTAGATATTTTACTCTTTTTGTTGCAATGGTAAATGCGAGTGTTTTCTTGATTTCACTTTCAGATTTTTCATCATTAGTGTATAGGAATGCAAGAGATTTCTGTGCATTAATTCTGTATCCTGCAACTTTACCAAATTCATTGATTAGCTCTAGTAGTTTTCTGGTAGCATCTTTAGGATTCTCTATGTATAGTATCATGTCATCTGTAAACAATGACAGCTTTACTTCTTCTTTACCGATTTGGATTCCTTTTATTTCCTTTTCTTCTCTGATTGCTGTGGCTAAAACTTCCAAAACTATATTCAGTAAGAGTGGTGACAGTGGGCAACCTTGTCTTGTTCCTGATCTTAGTGGAAATGCTTTCAGTTTTTCACCATTGAGTATGATGTTGGCTGTGGGTTTGTCATATATGGTCTTTATTATGTTGAGGAAAGTTCCCTCTATGCCTACTTTCTGCAGGGTTTTTATCATAAAAGGGTGTTGAATTTTGTCAAAAGCTTTCTCTGCATCTATTGAGATGATCATATGGTTTTTCTCCTTCAATTTGTTAATATAGTTTATCACATTGATTGATTTGCGTATATTGAATAATCCTTGCATTCCTGGAATAAACCCCACTTGATCATGTTGTATGATCCTTTAATGTGCTGTTGGATTCTGCTTGCTAGTATTTTGTTGAGAATTTTTGCACCTATGTTCATCAGTGATATTGGCCTGTAGTTTTCTTTCTTTGTGACATCCTTGTCTGGTTTTGGTATCAAGGTGATGATGGCCTCGTAGAATGAATTTGGGAGTGTTGCTCTCTCTGCTATATTTTGGAAGAGTTTGAGAAGGATAGGTGTTAGCTCTTCTCTAAATGTTTGATAGAATTCCCCTGTGAAGCCATCTGGTCCTGGGCTTTTGTTTGTTGGAAGATTTTTAATCACAGTCTCAATTTCAATGCTTTGATTGGTCTGTTTATATTTTCTATTTCTTCCTGATTCAGTCTCAGAAGGTTGTGCATTTCTAAGAATTTGTTCATTTCTTTCAGGTTGTCCATTTTATTGGCATAGAGTTGCTTGTAGTAATCTCTCATGATCCTTTGTATTTCTGCAGTGTCAGTTGTTACTTCTCCTTTTTCATTTCTAATTCTTTTGATTTGAGTCTTCTCCCTTTTTTTCTTGATGAGTCTGGCTAATGGTTTATCAATTTTGTTTATCTTCTCAAAGAACCAGCTTTTAGTTTTATTGATCTTTGCTATTGTTTCCTTCATTTCTTTTTCATTTATTTCTGATCTGAAATTTATGATTTCTTTCCTTCTGCCAACTTTGGGGTTTTCTTGTTCTTCTTTCTCTAATTGCTTTAGGTATAAGGTTAGGTTGTTTATTTGAGATGTTTCTTGTTTCTTGAGGTAGGATTGTATTGCTATAAACTTCCCTCTTAGAACTGCTTTTGCTGCATCCCATAGGTTTTGGGTCATCGTGTTTTCATTGTCATTTATTTCTAGGTATTTTTTGATTTCCTCTTTGATTTCTTCAGTGATCTCTTGGTTATTTAGTAGTGTATTGTTTAGCCTCCATGTGGTTGTAGTTTTTAGAAATTTTTTCCTGTAATTGATATCTAGTCTCATAGCATTGTGGTCAGAAAAGATACTTGATATGATTTCAATTTTCTTAAATTTACCAAGGCTTGATTTGTGACTCAAGATATGATCTATCCTGGAGAATGTTCCATGAGCACTTGAGAAGAAAGTGTATTCTGTTGTTTTTGGATGGAATGTCCTATAAGTATCTTAAGTCCATGTTGTTTATTGTATCATTTAAAGCTTATGTTTCATTATTTATTTTCATTTTGGTTGATCTGTCCGTTGGTGAAAGTGGGGTGTTAAAGTCCCTTACTATGATTGTGGTGCTGTCAATTTCCCTTTTTATGGCTGTTAGCATTTGCCTTATATATTGAGGTGCTCCTATGTTGGGTGCATAAATATTTCCAATTGTTACATCTTCTTCTTGGATTGATCCCTTGATCATTGTGTAGTGTTCTTCTTTGTCTCTTGTAATAGTCTTTATTTTAAAGTCTATTTTGTCTGATATGAGAATTGCTACTCCATCTTTCTTTTGATTTCCATTTGTATGGAATATCTTTTTCCATCCCCTCACTTTCAGGCTGCATGTGTACCTAGGTCTGAAGTGGGTGTCTTGTAGACAGCATATATACGGGTCTTGTTTTTGTATCCATTCAGGCAGTCTATGTCTTTTGGTGGAAGCATTTAATCCATTTACATTTAAGGTAGTTATCAATATGTATGTTCCTATCACCATTTTCTTAATTGTTTTGGGTTTGTTATTGTACGTCTTTTCCTTCTCTTTTCCTTCTCTTTTTCTTTGTATTTAATTTTTGATAGCTTGATTTATACGTGTTTTGGCATGTTTCTCCTTATATTTATCCTGTATGGGACTCTGCGCTTCTTGGACTTGATTGAAAAAATATGGAACGCTTCACAAATTTGCATGTCATCCTTGTGCAGGGGCCAGGCTGATCTTCTCTGTATCGTTCCAATTTTAGTATACATGCTGCCAAAGTGAGCACACATGTGCACATTTAGGAGTAGGAGAAGGGAAGGGAAAGAAGAATACCAGCATGTTCTAGCTACGTACCAAGAACTTTACACAGGTATCATTATTTGTTTTCTGGGGCTGCCATAACAATTCAGCACAAACTGGGTAGCTTAAAACAGTAGACACTGTACTTATAGTTCTCTCCCAATTCTGGAGACGAGAAGTCTGAGATCAAGGTGTCATATGGCCATACTCCTGCTGAAGGCTCCAGGAAAGAATGCTTCCTTGTCTATTCCTAGCTTCCGGGGGCTCCTGTCAATCCTTGGAATATCTTGGCTGCAGCAGGTCATTCCTATCTCTGCCTTCATCTTTTCATGATCTTATTCGTTGTGCATATCATTGCATGTCTTTCCTCTTCTTATTAGGACACCAGCCATTGGGTTAGTGCCCACCCTATTCCAGTATGACCTCATCTTAACTAATTACATCTGCAAACACAATACTTCCTAATAAGGTCACATTTGGAGGCTCCAGGTGGACATGGAATTTGGAGGAAACATTATGCAAGCTGCTACAGTACTTCATTTCATTCTTGGAGCAACTTGTGGTCTAGATACTGTTAGACCCATTTTACATATGAGGAAACAGTTGACATCGAGAAGCCTTTCTTCATTTGCATGGTTGTACTTGAACTCAGCCCTCTGCGGCCCCATTACACCACGAGGCTTTTCAATATTTTCAATAGTGAGACTCAAACCTGATGGCAAGAAAAGGCCAACTTGCATGCAGTCCTGATGACCAATCCAATTCCAACCTCCTCGTTTCTCTTGGGCTCATAAGAGTGGGGTCAGAAAAGACAGGGTAGGTTTTCTAAGCCATATTTCTCTAATGTGTTCTAGTCCTCTTAACATGTCTTGCCTCTAAGTCCTCCCCCAACCTAATTGTTTTTATTCTGAAAAAGCAGCATTCTCGTTTCCTCCTTCTCATTCTTTTTACTTTATACCTTAAAGAAGAAGGGATGAAATTTGTAGTAGCTACAAATGGAAGTGGCTGCCTAGGCCCCAAGAATGGGGCTGTGTGGGGAACTGCTTCTCCACCCATAACTCCAGGCATGTGGTTTCAATGAGCGTTGCCTGCTCTTACTTGACCTCCCTTCCTCAGCTACCGTGATTGGCTGAGGAATGGGCATATGTCCTCTGCAAGACTCTAAGAGCTTAGTGTCTATAGGGTTCATACACCACCCACCAGAGCTCCTGCCCCTCTTTAGAAGGGAGATGCACTCCCCCATTGTTTCCCTTCCTCCACCTCATCTGGGCTCCCTCCTGTCTCAGTCTACGTCTCTCCACCCTTCCCTCTGGGCAGCTCAGTTTTTCCTCCACACCTAGGCTTGGGAAAACAGACTCATCTTGGCACAAAGGAAAGCCCTGGGGTTTTCACAACAGGGCCCAAATAAAACTCAAACTAATATCTCAGAACATTTTCCTGCCTCATAAATCTATATGCCTCAAAAAAATACTGGAGCAGTAGATACCAAGGTGTTAACAGGGGCGTTTCTGAGTGGAGGACTTGCACAGGTTTTTTTACTTTCTCCTTTTTCCCTTCTATTTTATTTTCTAAATAACTTGCCATGGACACACATTGCTTTTTAAACAGAAATAATTTTTTTAAAATCAGTATTGGAGAGTATAGTTAAATTGCTAAACAACAGCAACAAGAAAACATTTTTAGAACTTGGCATAGTTGCACTGATACTTAGTAATGGGAAATTGGAATTTAGGTCATAAATATTGCATAATAATGATCTCACTAGTGTGCACAATCAGTCTACAAAGCTCTTTTCATTTTCTAGAAGGGAAGGTTGAGGTGAAGAGAGATTACGTGGCTTAACCAAGGACTGATCACCTTGTGAGTGCAGGGCAGGGTTCATTTCTGGTTTTTCCTCCCCAAATATTTTCCTCCAAAAGTAATGCGATACAATGCAATGTGATATGATGCGATGCATTATAAATACGTGAGGGCGATTAAGAGGTACAAACTTCCAGTTCCAAAATAAATGAGTCCCAGACATAAAATGTACAGTATGGGGAATATAGTCAATAATTATGAAATATCTTTGTGCAGCGACAGATGGTAACTAGGCCTTATCATGGTGATTATTTTGAAATGTATAGAACTATTGAGTGGGTCCTTCGTGGTTTTCTGGTGACATGGTTGGTGTGCCATGGCACTGGTGAGGCTGGCAGCAAGGTGGCAGACAGGGAGTTTTGGGACGTGTGGTGAAGGAGCTTCACAGGTGGGATTCAAGAATAAGAATGTGAAACAGATGATATGGCAATCTAACCATCTGCAAGCCTTCATGGGGAGTGTTCTTGAGGGACAAGTCTGCATTTTGAAACGAAAGATTCAGCAAAATTACAAGAAATTACTATGGAGGGTAAAAAAGGCTCAAACCACACAGGAGTCCCAATTCACAGATTGGTACCCTGATCATCTGAAACATCTCTATTTAGATGAAGAGGAAAGACTCAACAATCAACTTAGAAAAGTTGACCAGTCTTTGTTAGAACAAGTTGACTGGCCTTTGTCAGAAGAACAAGTTAATCAGCCTTTGTCAGAAGAGCAATGTAACATTGACCAGGCATTGTCTGAAGAACACTGTAGCAATGAACAACCTCAGCCAGAAATAATGTAGCATAAGAGTAAACTTCATTACTATGCCAAAGAAAAATAAAACATCAAATCAAAAAGCACAGGAAGGGGACTTCCCTGGTGGCACGGTGGTTAGGAAACTGCCTGCCAATGCAGGAGACACGGGTTTGATCCCTGGTCAGGGAACTAAGATCCCACATGCTGCAGTGTGGCTAAGCCCACGCACCACAACTACTGAGCCTGCGCTCTGGAGCCCGTGAGCCACAAATGCTGAGCCCGCATGTCACAACTACTGAAGCCTGCATGCCTAGAGCCCGTGCTCCACAACGAGAGGGGCCACTGCAATGAGAAGCCCGCACACCACAATGAAGAGTGGCCCTCGCTTGCCGCAACTGGGGAAAGCCCGCATGCTGCAATGAAGACCCAATGCAGGCAAAAATAAATAAATAAAATAAATTTATTTTAAAAATATTTTTTAAAAAGCACAGGAAGAATATGAACAGGTACAAGCTAAGTGTGTTGCTAAGAAACAAGAATTTGAGAGTAGAAAACAAGAGAGAGAAGAAGCTCAAAGGCTCTACAATAAGAAGAAAAAGTGTTCAAAATATTGAGCAAAAAGACTATAAAAGGCCAACCAAACTTGAATTTACAAATGGAGTACCTTCTTAAAAAAATACAAGAACAAAATTAAGTCAGATATGTCATCCTTAATCAAGGGTTAAAATATCTGCTGTTTACTGAGTTCTCTGTATACGTAATAAACCTCCTAACAATTGACTGAATTTATCGGCAGAAACTGGGTTGCTAAGCTATACTAAATTTAAAATGTCCAAATATTTTTGTTTTTGTAAGAGAAAATTTTCTGTGTATGTTCTACATAATATTCTTTTTTTAAAAATTTATTTGCGGGGCTTCCCTGGTGGCGCAGTGGTTGAGAGTCCGCCTGCCGATGCAGGGGACATGGGTTCGTGCCCCGGTCTGGGAAGATCCCACATGCCGCGGGGCAGCTGGGCCCGTGAGCCATGGCCGCTGAGCCTGCGTGTCCGGAGCCTGTGCTCCGCAAAGGGAGAGGCCACAACAGTGAGAGGCCCGTGTACCGCAAAAAAAAAAAAAAAAAAAAAAATTTATTGGCATCTGAAGGAAGGTTGGCCTGGAGAACTGAAAGAACCTCCTATTTGAGTGACAGGTTCAAGCATATAATACTTTTGCACCATATGAAATTCAGATGAAATAAAATGTTAAAAAAAATGGAGTTACTATGTTGTATACGAGGAACTAACATAGTGTTGTAGATCAATTAACCTTCAAAAGCAAACAAACTCATAGAAAAAAAAGATCAGCTTTATAGTTACCAGAGTTAGGGGTGGGTGGAGGGGGAATTGGATGAAGGCAGTCAAAATGTACAAGCTTTCAGTTATAAGGTAAATAAGTACCAGGGATGTAACGTACAACATGATAAACATAATGAGCAGTGCTGTATGTTACATATGAAAGTTGTTAACAGGGTAAATCCTAAGAAAGGGAAAATTTTTTTTATTTCTTTAATTTTGTATTTATATGAGAGATAAATATTCACTAACTTACTGTGGTCATCATTTCATGATGTATGTAAGTCAAATCATGATGCTGTACACCTTAAACTTATCCAGTGTGGTATGTTAATTATGTCTCAATAAAACTGGAAGTAAAAAAAAATGCTCACATAAAGTACCTAGAACAGTGTTTGCCACATAGCAGGTGCTAAATCAGTGTTAGCTATTTCAGGTCCAAAAAAAAAGTCCAGTGTTTCCCACTCTGCTAGGCCTTACAGGGAAGAAAAAAAAGAACACAGCCTAAGTGTGAGAAAGAAATGAACCCAGGGTTTTTGGGACATGGGCAAAGAGGAAGAGCTCAGGAAGGCGTGAGAACTACAAGAAGCCAGCAATTTACCTAGAACCAGCCTTAGCAACCCTCCTAATGTCAGGAACAAACTCTTGATACGAGTTTACCTGGAATGTGACAAAAAGGAATGATGGCTAGCCCCCTCTCTTGAAAATGGGGATAGGGGATTCAGAGGTGGGGAGAAAGTCAGGGCAGAGGGGATCAGATAGAGGAGGGAGGAGTCCACATGTGGGCCACCCTGAAAACTGGCTTTCCTTGAGTTGTGGTCAACCCAGGGGCTGGAGGTTGGTCCTAGAGGTTGCCATCATACCAGAAGTCACATACTTGGCTTGGAATCCCACGTGGTCTCCACCTGCCAAAGAAGGCCTTTGCTCAAAGTGAGGGAAGGGAAAGTGTGGCTGGATATTCTGGCCAGAGCAACTGAGGTGGCTGTTTTTAGAAGGAAGGAGGTCCAGGTTTGGCTCACTTTCTGAAAGGCACTCATATAAAAGAGAGTTTTATGGTTTGATGTAAACTGATGATTAAGTACTTTTCCTGCCGTAGCAATCCCCATGTTACTGAATGGAGAAGAAATAACTGGGGAGATGGCTCCTTGTTGAGAAAAAAGTTACTAAAGTCACAAAGGTCAAGTTTCATTAAGGTCAAATTCCTCAGGTAAATCTCCCAAGTGCAGGGGTGGGGGCAGGAAATGAGGGTGGAGAAGAGAGGGGTATGGGAGAAGTTGAACTGCTCCACTGGCCTTTAACAATGAAAAATAAAAGAGAGGGATTCAAGACAAGGAGGAGGTTCTGGAAGGCCTGGAAGGAATGTGTCCTGTCCTCTTCTTCTCTCATTCTTGGGGAGCAGAAGGAGATGCGGGACACACATCCTTGACATTTGAGAGTGCCCTTATGTAGAGATTAATACCTGCTTCTTGCCTGAAATTTCTGAAGGGGGAGGTTCACTGGAGTTTAGGGGGGTGAGGGTGTGAAGGGCTGTAGGGCTGTTTTCAGGGATGAAGAAAATTCAGGCACCCCTCATTCCAGGACCCTGAGCCGTTAGTGACCTCTGAACACCCCAAAAGTTATTGTGGTTTCAGGCGACACAGAGGGAGGGAAATCAGGGTCACAGGAGTCCTGGGCCCTTATCAGGACCACTGACATTAGACTGACCATGGCGAGCCTGGGAATATTTCCCTCCCCCACTCCAAGATAACAGAGCCACAGTTTAGCCTGTTCTGGGAGAAGGGGGGGATATTTGAAAAGCACATATGATTGGAATTTCAAGTGGGACTGGATTCTAGCAGTTCCCCCAAAAGTTAAACATAGATTTACTGTATGACCCAGCATTCTACTCCTAGGTATATACCCAAGAGGATGAAAATATATGTCTACACAAGATGTATACATGACGTGTGGACACCAATGGGTGAAAGTGGCGGGGGGCAGGTGGTGGTGGGATGAATTGGGAGATTGACATATATATACTAATATGTATAAAACAGATAACTAATAAGAACATGCTGTATAAAAAAATAAATAAAATAAAATTCAAAAAAAAAGATGTATACATGAATGTTCATAGCAGCATTATTCATAATAGCCAAAAAGTGGAAAGAACTCAACTGTACAGCAACTGGTATATGTACAAATAAACTGTGTTATATCCATACAAAGTAGTATAATTCAGCTTAAAAAAGGAATGAAGTACTGATACATGCCACAATATGGATGGACCTGGGAAACATCATGCTAAATAGAAGAAGCACATATTGTAAAATTCCATTAAATGAAATGTCCATAATAGACAAAGCCATAGGAAAAGAAAATAATGAGTGGTTGCCTAGAACTAGGGGTATGGTGGGGAGGTAGATGGATGGCTGATAAAGGGTGTGGGGTTTCATTTCCAGATGATGAAAATGTTTTTAAGTTGGTTGTAGTGATTTTTGCACAACTCCGTACATATACAAAAAAAAAACACTGAATGGTACACTTTAAATAGGTGAATTGTATGGTATGTAAATTATATTTTAAAAAGCTGTTAGAAAACATGGGGCTGGATTGAGTCGTAATAAATGATCTGCAAATTATGAAACTGGACTGAGATGTGATGGGCCCTCTGCCCAATGGGCTAGGAGGTTTGACAGGATACTGTTGGCAATAGTTACCAGAAAACAGTTGCTAGCATCTTCAACCATGTAGCCCAGATAAGCTGTTCAGAGAGAACCTATGAAAGAAGCAGATGAGAAAGAGGGACAGCCCTAACTAGAATCTTGGTCCTTGTTTCAGGCCCTTTCACAGTCTGGGTTGCGGTCCCAGCGTCAGGTTTGGCCAGATACCTGTGTGGAAGTATGATTTTTGCTCAAGTGGGTGTCTGCTACATCAGGCAGTTCTAAGAACACAAAGGATCAAAAATGCCTGAGATTTACCTACTGCTGCATGCCGACTAGGCCTGACCTCGTTTTCAGGGTGGTTGGGAGGAGAAGGACAAGGTAGACCTACAGAACCAAATAATCTACATGTGTTCTAAATTTTCTCCTTTTTCCTCGTCCTGACTCATCTCTGGGAGGAGAGAGGGAGCCAAAACTGTTGAACCCAGATCTAGGATTGCTGTAAGATGAACCTGGTGTGATCCCTGCAACTCAGGCTGAAGGGTCCCCAGAGTCCCAAAATTTTAGGAACTCTGCGCCAGAAATGGAGACAAAAGACCAAATATATATTTCTCATTATATATCACACAGCCATTTCACCCAGGGACTTCCTAACCAGGGCTAATCAAGACTACAGTATGTTCCCAGGACTAAATGGAGGAGGGAATCTATCACCTGAAGCCTGAACCTGGGGAAGCAGATGCAGTGCTTGGACCAAGTGGAGGGGACACCTGAATTCATTGTCACGTAAAGGAAGTCTGAGGTTCACACACTGGTCTTTGGTTTCAATTCTGTTCGGGAAAAAAAAAAAGTGAAATGATGATTCATCTCTTCAAATTCAGTCAGGGGCAGGAGGAGACTGCTGACTCATGTTTTGGGGTCAGATCAGTGATTCCCAAACCTGGCTGCACAGCAGAATCCCCTGGGGAACTTCAAAAAAATACAGATGCCTGGGCACTACTCCAGACCTCCTGATTCAAAATCTCCAGGGCTGGGGTCCAAAAATCTGTATTTTATGAAATTTTGATCAGGTGGTTCTGAATTAACCAGCCTGTCCTAATTGGTTACTCAGCATTAGGGAATCCCTAGGTTTGATGACGTTGGTCACAACAATATTTGTGAATAAAAGTAAGTAAAAGGGAGAAAAAGAAGGTGAGAACCCAGAGACAAACAGGGGCTATTTAAATATCTGGCTTACATAAAAAGAAATGAAATTGAGTTATTTGTAGTGAGGTGGATGGACCTAGAGTCTGTCATACAGAGTGAAGTAAGTCAGAAAGAGAAAAACAAATACCGTATGCTAACACATATATATGGAATCTAAAAAAAAAATGGTTCTGATGAACGTAGGGGCAGGACAGGAATAAAGACACAGATGTAGAGAATGGACTTGAGGACACGGGGAGGGGGAAGGGTAAGCTGGGACGAAGTGAGAGAGTGGCATGGACATATATACGCTACCAAACGTAAAACAGATAGCTAGTGGGAAGCAGCCGCATAGCACTGGGAGATCAGCTTGGTGCTTTGTGTCCACCTAGAGGGGTGGGATAGGGAGGGTGGGAGGGAGGGAGATGCAAGAGGGAGGAGATATGGGAATATATGTTTATTCATAACTGATTCAGTTTGTTATACAGCAGAAACTAGCACACCCTTGTAGAGCAATTATACTCCAATAAATATGTTAAATAAATAAATTTGGCTTATGTCTGTCTGTGCCTCTGATTTTCTTTTGCTAAGAAGAGCTGATATTGTGAGCCTCAGGTTACCAGTGGGGAGAAAAGTGGAAGCACTCAGACATGAGTTTATCTCTCCTAAGGGGCCAGAATTAGTGGCAGGTTGGCTTTTAGAAACCATGGTAACTGGTTAGAGGGGTGGCACTGTGTGGAAAGCGGAGAGCAGTTGACACAGGGGGCTGAAAAGTTGGATCAGGATCCACTCCTCACCAGCTGTGTGAGTTGACTGCTCTGAGCATTGGTGGTAAAATGCCTGAACCAAGAGAAGGAGTTCTGTTAATGATATTTTGTAATTTACATAGAATACCCAGAATTTCTTGCATTAGGTGATTAAAGTGAAATAGGGCCTGCTGGTCCCTTTTGCTTAAGTGGCATGTTAAAAATTAGTGACTTCTTTATTTAATGACCATTCTTACTCTGAACTTGGTGTCAGATGAGGTGGAAAGCAGAAAACAAAAAATAAAGAAATTAATATGCAAGCACTTCTTTCCCTAACTATTACTCTGGAATCTTAAGACCACATGGCTGTAATTTTCACATATTCAGTCCACAAAGAATGCTTATTAATTGAACAATGTTATGTTCCAGGCACCAGGGATGCAGAGGTACCCAAGACATTGTTTCTGCCTCAAGGGGTTCATGTCCAGTGGGGAAGAAGACAAATGAGCAGAATTCTCATAGAGGGTGATAAATGCAGGCACAGAGAGTGTGCAGCTGTCTTCCAGCCTCTCTGACAACTTGTCCACGGGGGGAAACCCTCTCAGCCTGAGATGGGATTGTTGGTGGTGACAGTGGGGGGGGCAGTATAAGTGCCACAAGAGAAGTAGCTCCTAGGCTGGTACACAGTATAGAGGGGACACTAATTAATTCTAGGCTGGATGGCTTAAGAAGGCTTTCTTGTTTTACAAAAGAGAAAGATGAAGCTTAGAGGGGTTCAGTAAACAAATAGACAGTGGGAGGCTCAAGAGCCTTCAGAAACAGCAGGGGAAAGAGGACAGAGTCCTGCTCCCATCACCTACCTTCCCACTCCTTCTCAGACCTCAGCACCCTCACTCTTTCCCGCAGAGAAGGAGCAGGTGAGCCATACTCAGGGTAGCACAGGGGTCATGACCAGAGACCTCTGCCCAAATCTCTGTTACATCGTGTACTAGCGTGAGACCTTGAACAAATGACTTTCTCTCTTGGATTCTGTTTCATCTTTTAAGAAATAAGGATAATAAAAGACCTGCCTCATAGGACTGTTATATAGATTAAATGATCTGAGGCAGGGAAAGTGCTTAGAACGGGGCCTGCTGGCACGTAATAAGTGCTCAGTAAACGTTAATTATATTATTCTTATGCTGTTACCTGGTTGGTGTGGCCAACCCAAGCTCAACCTAAAACCTAGCTCATTTTTCCCCCTCACAAAATGTAAAAAGCTTAGTTTTTATACTGTAAAATGATACATTGTATCATTGTAAAGTATTTTTTTAATGAAAAAAAAAAGTAAAGATACCTACCTACCTAACCCCAGAGATAACTGCTTTTATATTTTGGTAAACATAATTCTCTATAGCTCTCTGGACACGTCTATAAGAATGCAACTTTAGTAAGTGGCATTGTATCAGGATGCTATTCAGTGAATGGCTATTATTACTCATCAAAGATATTGTACCTTTCCATGTCAATAATTATAGATCCCATAATTATTTGTAAAAACTGGTAAGTATTTCATTGTATGGTTATACCATAATTTATTTATGCCATCCCCTAGTGTTGGTCAGTTAGGTTATTTCTAATATTGTTGATATTGCACAACAGTGGCACCACTGAATGACCCTACACAGTCAGCTGTGGGCCCTTGTCTGATTATTTCCTGGGACAACTTGCTGTAAGTGGAGTCTCTGGATCAAAGGGTATTAAACTGAAGATATGTGTCTCAGTAAAGTAACTCATATTGCGAGAAAAGAGACTGGCTAGTCAGCTGGCTTGACAGGCTGGCTTTTGCAGCAACTTGTTGTGGGAGGACAATTAGGCTAATGGTCAGTTTGTGGGAGAGCAAATATGTGGAGGCAGTCCCTGCCCTCGGGTTTCAAACATGTTCCTACGCTAGCAGGTAATTTTTCAGGCCTGAGAAGGAACTCTGTGGGAGAATTTACTGCCCTCTTTGTTAGAGCACCAGTGCTGTAGAATTTCTCTGAATATCTGGCTTTTCTAGGAAATCAGTTAGGGAAGTTCAACTGGCTGATAATCTCACTTAACTTTTAAGGAACCTTTTAAGGGTATAACGTCCAAGGGTATTTTGCGCCAATCAGGCTTGGGGAAGATTTTTCCTAGCCCCAAACTTTCCTCATCGCTTGGCCAGTGATCCTGAGCATTTTCCTTAGCAAATGAAGCTGAGATGTGAGGCAACAAACAAGAGTGGTGGCCATGAGACTCAGCACCTTCTACTGACCAGAGAATAATGAAAGATGAAGAGAGGGTGGAAAGGAGATGGACACAGGCTGGACTGCATCAAGGGTGGGCCAGGTCAGACTCTTACAGGTGGAGGAAGGTGAGGAAAATGTGTGGCCCTCCACCCTAAACCAGGGACCTCCCATTCTACCCATTTTATTCCAGTCTCCCTTCCTGACCACTTCAGACACTGTCCTAGCGTGGACATTCCAACACACAGGCTTGGTGTGGGTGAGGAGTGATCAGGAGGAATTAGTGGAGCGTGCGGTCTGCTATGACTTTTAGTAATTCCTAACTGAAGTGGAACGCAGTAACACAGGCTAACATTCACAGAAGCCTAAGTATTGCCAGGGCAGTTCCAAAAACTTTATGTGTATTAACCCATTTAACTCTCATAGCAACCCCAGGAGGTAGGTACTCTCGTGGATCCCATTTTATAAATAGGGAAACTGAGGGCCAGAGGAGGTAAACAATTTGCTGAAGGTCACACATCAGGTAAATGGGAGAATTGAGGTTTAACTTTCATGTCTAATTCCGGGGTTCCTTTATTTACTATTGCTTCTCTTCATTATTGTAAGAATGGGTATCTATGATTCTATCTTCAACCAGACACTCCCAAAATAATCAGAAAAAATATACATATATACACATACATACATATCAGGGGTAACCTTAGAGAAGCTAATGGGAGTTCTTGAGCCTGTTGGTCAAAGTGAAACCTCTTTAGATTAATCAAAGGCTAATAAATAAAAGAAGATTCGATGGAGCCCCTCCAGGCCTGGGATTGGGAAAGAAAACACTATCTTTAGTGGCAGATCCCTGGGGATTCTAGCTGGAGGATGTATGACATTATCTGACAGCCACATGCTTTGCATTAAATGTAGGAGAAATGTGAGCATCTTTGCTTTTACTCTTTGTCAACTCTAGTTTCTTTACTTTTCCCTCCTTTTTCCTTTTGTCCCTTCCTCATAGGCTGCAGCTGCTTTGTATCCATCACACACACACTATTCATTTCTCACTCGTGCACATGCATATATAGATTATATAGTTATACATCTATATATCCATATCTATGTATATATACATATATATTTCATACATACACAATTTGTCTCCACAAATTGTTAATTTTCTAAAAATGTTATTAAGTCATCAGGTTTAGGAAATGTTTTACTCCATGTACTGTATTTATAAGGTCATGAAATTATGACCTCACTGCTCAAGAAAACAGGACAATAGTTGGGTCAAATGAGGTACCCAAGATAGCCAGATGCCCAGTCAGAGGCCTGAGCCATTATACGATACTGAGAATGAAGAGACAGAGATGCTGGGAGAAGTGATCAAAAAGTGGCCAGAATCAGCAAGCCATCAAGCAGTGGATGGGAAGGAAGGACACTGGGCTGGCTGGGAGGTCTGGCCTCAAGAGGGGGAGCTCTGCATTTCCATTATGGGTACAGCAGCCAGGATTTTTGCTCCCCATCCACACCGACACTGGGCAGTGAACACCTAGTAGGAGATTTTAAGGATAGTCATGCTACTTTAACTTGACACAGGCTCACTTGCATAAGACATTTGTTATGTCTTCTTTTCGATAGATGTGCATGTGTGTCACATGTATGTGTATATAACTACTGATTTCCAGTAACTTCCTGAATTTCAAACCAGACCATTCTCATAACTATCCTGACTTTGAGGAAGTAGTCTCCTGTCTTACTTCACTCTTTCTATGTTCACCCCTGTTTCCCCAGTTGTAACTACTCTCTTCATAGCTACCAAACTTGAGGTTTCCCTGACTGTCCATAGACTTTCCAAGTGTTGTCCTTTCACATAATCCTAGGAAAATATCAGAAAAACTTTATTCCAAGCATCATGACCAACATTCATAAATTGTTCTTAGTAGCAATTTGGGTTTTTCTGGATCCACTTTCTCTAAAAGTCCCAACTATCTTCACAACTGGAACTTAATTAATCCACCCAGAAACACCAATCTTCTTGAGAAACAATAAGAAGCAGTATTTGTTCTTCCCGAGCACTACAATGAAATTGTTTTTGGAACAAAGAGAGATCTATATCCTAGGATTCTAGGATGATGTGGGATATCCAGAAAGGATTTAAGGCTCTTCACAAGGGTCTATAACATACAAAAAAAGGAGCAAAGATAAAAAGTGGGCTAAGAAAGGGAGGGAAATAAGAATAGACCCCAAACCACAGAGTCTCCTTTTCTCCCTAAGCACACGCCAGGCACACACACTCCCTGCCACATTGCGCAGGCTTTCCATGGCTGAGATACCATCAGCTTATGACACCTGTCACCTAACTGTTCCCCTTGCTTCCATGCCCCTTTAATGCTTCCTCCACACTGCAGAAAAACTGATTTCATAACACAAGCTGGATCAATGATCCCCCTGCTTAAAACTTTCAACAACTTCCCACTACACTTAGAATGGAATCCAACTCTTCACCATGGCCCTTAGGTTTCCATCTCATCTTATGCCCTACTCTTCAGCCATTTATTTCACAACAGGAACTTTTTACCTCTTAATCTCCCTCACCTATTTCTCTCCTCCCCTGCCCCTTTGGCAACCACTTGTTTGTTCTCTGTATCTATGACTCTTTTGTCAGTAAAGCTTTATTGGAACGTAGCCACACTCACTCATTTACCTATTATGTATGGCTGCTTTTGACTAAAATGGGAGAGTTGAGTAGTTGCAACCACATGGCCCACAAAGCCTGAAATATTTATTTTATGGCCCTTTATAGAAAAAAATTTGTCCAGCCTTTTATAAGCGACTAGAGAGAAGGAAGGATAAAGACATAGGTTGTTAGAACACACCCTCACACCATACACAAAAAGAAACCTAAAATGGCTTGAAGACTTAAATATGAGACATGACACCATAAAGAGAACACCTAGAAGAGAACACAGGCAAAACATTCTCTGACATAAATCTTACCAATGTTTTCTTAGGTCAGTCTCCCAAGGCAATGGAAATAAAGGCAAAAATAAACAAATGGGACCTAATCAAGCTTATAAGCTTTTGCACAGCAAAGGAAACCATAAACAAAACAAAAAGACAACCTACAGACTGGGAGAAAACATTTGCCAATGATGCGACCTGCAAGGGCTTAAGTTCCAAAATATACAGACAGCACATACAATTCAATAATAATAATAAAAAAAACCAATTGATAAATGGGCAGACCTAAAGAGACATTTCTCCAAAGAAGACATACAGATGGCCAAGAGACACATGAAAAGATGCTCCACATTGCTAATTATCAGAGAAATGCACATCAAAACTACAGTGAGGTACCAACTCACACAGGTCAGAATGGCCATCATTTAAAAAGTCTATGAATAATAAATGTTGGAGAGAGTGTGGAGAAAAGGGAACCCTCTTACACTGTAGGTGGGAATATAAATTGGTACAGCCACTATGGAAAACAGTATGCAGATTCCTCAAAAAACTAAAAATAGAGTTGCCATATGATCCAGCAATCCCACTCCTGGGCATATACCCAGACAAAACTATAATTTGAAAAGATACAAGCACACCTATGTTCATAGCAGCACTATTAACAATAGCCAAGACATGGAAACAACCTAAATGTCCATTGACAGATGAATGGATCAAGAAGATGTGGTATATATAATATATACAATGGACTATTACTCAGCTATAAAAAAGAATGAAATAATGCCATTTGCAGCAACATGGATGGACCTAGAGATTATCATACTAAGCGAAGTAAGTCAGAAAAAGACAAATACCATATGATATTATTTATATGTGGAATCTAAAATATGACAAAAATGAACATATCTACAAAACAGAAACAGACTCACAGACATAGAGAACAGGCTTGTGGTTGCCAAGGGGGAGGCGGGTTGTGGGGTGATGGATTGGGAGTTTGGGATTAGCAGATGCAAACTAGTATATATAGGCTGGATAAACGACAAGGTCCTACTGTATAGCAGAGGGAACTACATTCAATATCCTGTGATAAACCATAATGGAAAAGAATATATATATATGTATATGTATACATATATGTATATGTATATATGTATGTATAACTGAATCACTTTGCTGTATAGCAGAAATTAACACAACATTGTAAATCAACTATACTTCAATAAAATTTGAAAAAAAAAAAGAAAAAAACAGGCATAGGGTAGAGGCTGATTGTGGGGATCTTGAATGAGGAGGCCAAGGTGTTTGGACTTTATCCTTCAGTTAGAGGGGAGACACCTGGGCCCCCTGACCAAGAACGTCTGTCTATGGTGACAGAAGTGTGTTTAAAGAGGATTGTACTGGCTTCATTATAAATGTTGAGAACATGGGGGCTAAAAACAAAAGGCAGGGAGCACAGGAGGTGGCTGCAATTATTCAAAGTAAGGCAGACACTGTTGGTTATCTACCATCATTCAAACCTCATCTTCCATGGTAAAAAGACCCTGATTTTGTTCAGGTGTCTTTCCTCATGTGACGCAGAAAAAGGTGATCTCATCCCTGGCTACTGGGTAACTCCTTGCCAACAACTGGTTTGGGGGGTAGGCATGTGACCTGGTCTGGCTGATGAGACATGAGGTGTGATAGGAACCTAGAACTGCCACAGCTGCCTTGATACAAGCTTGGGTATAAAGCCAACCCACCAGCATGGTGGGGCCAAGGAAATTGCAGAGAAACAGAGACAGAGCCTTTCCATCTGCATATTTCTTGTTACATGAGATAATGATCTTTTTTATTTCAGCCAATATGAACATCCTGATATAAAGGCCAAGAGAGGATAGTAACAGCGAATTCACAAGAGAAGTAATTGGAACAAGAGATTCTGTGAAAGGGAATTAGGTCAATACTGAAGCTGAGCCATGAGGAAGAGGGAGGAGTGAACTGATGGTCCTGAGGTTTAGCTCTGGTGAGTGGGAACTTGATAAACCATTAACAGAAATGGGGAACCACTGGACATGGCCCACAGTCCCTGTTTTAGTCAAGTCATCGCCCTGCAAGTGAGCCAGTGAGTCCCACAGACATCTCAACAGGAGATCTGCTTTGCATATTGCTACGTGACTCTACTCCAAACCTGTGAACACGAGATAAAGTTTATTTGATCCTACAATATTGCAGCTGTGGGCAAACGTTCTCAGAAGCCACAGTAATACACAATATTCATTTTTATTATAGATTTTAAAATTATAGTAGAAAGAACATATTTTGTAGTGGTTATTAGGTTGGAATAAAATCATTTCTTCGTAGAATTCAAATAACCATGTTGTTTTAGGGTGAGTGGAAAATATTTTTCTAAAATCAAAAACCACTGAATTTATAGTAGAAAACATTTTCATTGAAGACCATAGATAAGTGTAATTTAATTTCTTTTTTATTTAAAAAATATATTTAAATCCCTTATTAGTCTACTTTTGAAATAATGCACAAAGAAGAGAAGACATCCAATAAGTAAAATAAATGATAAGAGTATACCTTTATACTTCTGGAGAAACAAACACATTCAGAGAGAAAGATAGAGACTGAATACAGACTTAGGGTGAAAGTGGGAAGGGTAAACGGGGGAGAAAGAGATGGGGGTGTCTTTTGCACAGCATGGATACACATAGGATGGAAATCTCAGTGGATGCAAATGCATGGCTAGGGCTGCAGATGAAAAAAATCACAAGCTCAAGTATTGTCCTAGCCCTAAGAGGCAAAATTTAAACTCATTAATACAGCTTTAACAAAATTAATACAGCTTTAACAAAATTAATACAGCTTTAACAAAATTAATACAGCTTTAACAAAATTTTCTAGATGTAGAAACAAAGGAGCTGATCAACATAATAGAACAGAATCCAGAGGCAGAAAGAGAGAGAGAGAGAGAGAGAGAGATAACTAGAGAGACATAGATATAGATACAGTCACTTGGTTTATGATAAAGGTGAGACTGCAGTACAGGGAGAGAAAGTATGGTCTTTTCAATAAATGGTGTAGGGACAATTGGATATTCATATGAAAATAATGTACTTTGACCCCTACCTCACATGATATGCAAAAAAATTAATTCCAAAAGGATTGCAGATCTAAATATGAAAGACAAAACAGAGAAATTTTGGAAGAAAACATGAAGGGAGTCTTCATGACCTGAGCGTAGGCAAAGTTTGCTTAAATGGGACACAAAAGTAGAAGAATAGAGGAAAGAATGTAGAATTTAGTTTATCATTATAACTATTAAAATAGATTATAAAGAATGCTAACAAATGGCTAATAAATATAAAAAGATTCTCTAATTCAATAACGTTGCCAGGAGCATGGCGAGATGAGAAAAGAGACATAGCTAAAGACTGCTGAAAACAAAAAGAAAGTCAAAACTACAGTAGAAGTGACTCTTCTAGAGAAGGATACAAAAAATATAATCAACTCTGAGGCTCTAAAACTGAGATGTTGAAATATCAGTCCATTTCTTGTCATGGAATCAAAACTCAAGAGGAATTTGAATCAAA
The DNA here is from genome assembly GCF_005190385.1 of Monodon monoceros. Taxonomy (NCBI): domain Eukaryota; kingdom Metazoa; phylum Chordata; class Mammalia; order Artiodactyla; family Monodontidae; genus Monodon; species Monodon monoceros. The sequence continues at coordinate 57,938,329 of NW_021703782.1, forward strand.
GGATAGTGTTGATATGTTACATCAGAAGAACAGAGCGAAGACAGTAGCCATGCCAGAATAGGCAGATTCTGTAGCAAAATCCCCTGGGAATTATGTCTGGTAGGATAATAGAGATTAAAAACCCGTAGTCTGCTCCCAGAGGACAAAGCAGGAGTCTTTAGCAGCTGAGGACAATAAAAGCCCTAGTACCATGCAGTAAAGAGAGTATTTGGTGGTACATGAAGGCATGTGATCTTATGAGGAGTTGCAATGACAATTTTCAAAAGTGGCTGTTTTCCATGCTGTTATAGTTCCCTGAAAAGTCAAATGGACCCCTACTCAAAATTTGGTTCACATTGAGACTGATGCCACACCCATTAAAAGGATATGAAAAAGTTTATTACTTACATAATTGAGGCCCCTGGCGAGAACAAGGCAGACTCTCAAGCAGGTCTGAAATGGCTTTAAAAGGCAAAGAAAGGCGATTAGCCTGGGTTTTTATCATCTTTATGGGGGAGGGCTGGAGTGGTGGTCATGTGCAAGAAGAGGCTTGCATGGTTTGAATCTCTCACCTGTGCCAAAGGAGGGCAACCCAGGTCTCCTTATCAGCTTGATCAGATGTGGGGCACCAGAGGAAAAGGGAGAGGTGAGGCTCAAAGCTGTCAACAGTCAGACATCAAAAAAATGGAGTCAGACTCCTCATTACACATACCAATGCCCCCAGTACGATTATCATCATTAAAATTTCTCATATATAGGGAGGGAGGGAGATGCAAGAGGGAAGACATATGGGAACATATGTATATGTATAACTGATTCACTTTGTTATAAAGCAGAAACTAACACACCATTGTAAAGCAATTATACCCCAATAAAGATGTTAAAAAAATTTTTCTCATATATTAAAATTGAAAACACATATAAAGAATAGACAAACTATATCATAATTCTATCCCATAAGGACATCATAGCTAACAACTTAGCAGGTGGCTCTGTATCCACAATTCTCAAAATTGGCTGCATATTGGAATCATCTTAGAAGCATTAAAATATTATTGATACTTTTATCTCACCTCCAGAAAGTCTGACTGAATTGGTCTGAATTAAGTATTGGTAATTGGATTTTTATAATCTAAAAAAGAAGTATTAGCCATAAAGGAAAACAATTGATAAACTGCACTATGTAAAATTAATAACTCTTGTTCATCCAAAGGACCCACTAAGAGAGGGTATAGACAGACCAGAGTGGAAGGAGGTATATTCAATTCATATATCTGACAAAGGACTTATATCTAGAATGTGTTAAGAATTCCCACAAAATCAGTAAGATAGACAACCTAATAGAAAAGTGGACAAAACCCTTGAAAAGACATTTCATAGAAGTTTATTGCCAAATGACCAATAGACATACAAAAAGGAGCTCAATTCCATTAGTCATCAGGGAAAGGCAAATTAAAACCATAATGTAATACCTCTACGGATCTACCAGCATGCTTAAAATAAAAGAAGCAGAAAGTACCAAATGTTGCTGAGAATGTGGAACAACTGAAATTCACATACACTGATGTTAGGAATGCAAATTGGTACATTTTCCAGCAATTTCTACACTATGCCCCAGAAATTCCACTCTTATGTATATACCAGTGATTCAGCAATTGTACCATTAGGTATATACTGAACAGAAATGAATTTAAAGATTCATTGGAAGACCCATACTAGAATATCTATAGTTGTGCTAGTCAGATTAGCCCCCATTGCCTAGAAAAACAAAAATACACAGGCTAACAAACCTCTGACTGCTTCGGAGTTGTTCAACCCAGGCAGGTATCACCGTACTATACTCCTCCAACAGTATTAAACTTTGAAACCTCAGTTAACATGACTCAGTCAATTATTCAGGTGTAGCCTAGTGTAGAGTTTAGGAGCATGAGCTCTGAAGCCAAACTCTTCGCATCCTGGGGCCTTAACTTTCTAGCAGCGTGACTTTGGCTAAGTTACTTAAACTTTCTGTTCCTCAATTTCTTCATCTGTTAACAGGAGAAGATAATAGTAGTATTTTCCTCATAGGGTTTTTAGGAAGACTAAATAAATACACATGAAGCCCTCACAACATTGCCCAGCATGCAGTAAACACTAAAAAAAAAAAACCTTAATACTATTTATTGACTCTCTTCCATGTGTTTTCTAGCACTGTGATTACACACTAGAACACATGGAACTACAAAAATACTGTATTTGGATTAGAGTCATTGGGGCACCAAAATATATGAATTAACTTCCAAAGGTTTGATAAAATATAACTCGAATGGTAGAGAGTGTAAAGGTTGAGTTCAAAGTGCTTTAATTATTTTCTGGTGATTCAATGGTTTGTGTTATTATTTATAACAATGTTATTTGTGTCTTTCAGTTTGTTTTGTTTTTGGAAGAGGAGGGCCTATGCCCATAACTAATGACAGTATGTTTCACTCTTCATGTTTTTAAGGCAGCTTGGATATCTGGATCATCTCTGTATTCTCCATAATGCCTAGTGGATACAGTAGGCGCTCAACCAATGTTCAATAAAGAGGATACATTATCATTTACCGTGTGTTCATTTCTGTGTAGTTAGAAACCAAGCTGGGTCATTATTTTGTTATGTTTTCAGTTTGGCTGAAGAATAGACAAATATTTAACTTGAGGTGTAAAAAGAGGAATTGCTTTCCACTACAAAGCTGTTTGTTCTGAAACTAGCAAAGAACAAAGCATCTTTCTTTAAAAACAAGCAAAATATGGTTTATCCAAATAAACATTTCCTAAATTTCCCCTAAATAAGTTTTAAGTTATCCTATGTAAGTAACTTCTGCTTTATAGTAGCTCAAAATTTACCAACATGAGGGGCCCAGATGAATCAAAAAGGAATGCCAGAATTTTAAATGTGCAAATTGAAAAGAAAAAGGAATTCTAGTTAATTTTGACATTATGAAAGATAAAAAATTATAAAGTCTATCAATTTAGACTTTAACTTGGCACAATTTTAATTCAGCTATTTTAACTTTTAAGATAGAAAAATTAAACACTTTAGCTTTCAATTTTTTATTTTTAAAAATAAAATTTTAATAGTAAATACTTTTAATTTAAAAAAAGTTTTTAAGTCATCCATAACAATAACAGTCTGGCTGGATTCATAGCTCTTGGAAAATAGTTTAATAAACCATTTCTTGGCATCAGTAATATCAATACACAAATTGATTGCAGGCTTTTAGAGCACCAGGCATTGTGCTAAGCACTCTAGGTACGCTGCCTCATTTAATCTTTACTCCATTTTAATCGCAAGGAAACAGGCTCAGTGAAGTTAAATAACATAGCCATGGTCATAGTGTTAAGAAGACTGGAACTTGGGTCTGAAGGATTCCAGGTGTTTAAAAGCACTCTCTCACTCTTCCCAAATGTACATACATTTCTCAAAACAGCTAATTGTTTTTTCTCTTTTCTTTCATAGTCACTTGAAATGAAGCAACTTGAGAAGAGCTTGTGGTAAGTATAAACAGGTGTTTGTTGTTTTTGTCTTTTGTGGGGTTTTGCATTTTTTCTCCTAGATACCTGAATCATTTAAATCAAGTTTTTAAGTCTCCAAACACCTTCAGTGTCCTAGAAAGAGACCATTTTATTCTTGCTAAGTCATCTGTATCCAGAAAGGAGGAGAGATGGTTGACAGATGAAGGCTGCTCTCAGTCATTTGCTGTTACTAATATTAGTTTTTTCATTACTCAGTCCTGATGCAGCATTTTCTTTAATTCTCACAGCAAAACAGTTCTTCTAATCAGTTTCAGTTATGTAAGTTTTGTTGTCTATTGAGTAACACCTCTATGATCTTTCTTTTCATTTTTCACCACTGCAGAGCACTGAGGCGAAAACAGCTTTCTGTGTCTTGTTAAAGGCTGGATGCTTGATCTTAGGGCAGACAGCCAAACTTCCTCATGGTGAAGCCAAGATAATGAAAGGGAAAGCCTATGGTTTGGGGATTTTGATAGTCACCAATAGCCCCCAAAATGCTGACCAAACTTTACTTTGTGGTTATGCAAAAACTTCACGTGTGCTAAACTCGGTTCTCTGACTGGATAAATTATAAGTTGGGATCATTCTTGCAAGCTTTCCCAAGGTTCAAATATTTTAGTTAGTTCATATATGTGGAAGCATATTTCATGTCTATGGCACTATAAACAATGGGTTGATTTGGCCTATTCATTCTTTTTTTTGTTCTTAATATTTATTTGGTTGCACTGGGTGGGATCCTTAGTTGTGACTTGTGGACTCCTTAGTTGCGGCACGTGGACTCCTTAGTTGCGGCTCACTGGCTCCTTAGTTGCGGCTTGTAGCCTTCTTAGCTGTGGCATGCAGGCTCCTCAGTTGTGGCATGCGAACTCTTAGTTGCAGCATGCATGTGGGATCTAGTTCCCAGACCAGGGATCAAACCCGGGCCTCCTGCACTGGGAGCATGGAGTCTTAACCATTGTGGCACCAGGGAAGCCCCTGGCCTATTCGTTCTTTTATAACAGTTTCCTTTATTATCATGAGGATCCAAACCCATAGCTGCTTAATCAGAGCTCATAAATAAATTGATCATGCTTTCACATACTAGAGGCTGTTCTGGGAGTGAGACCAGTGAAAAACAGGGAAAAATTAAATGAAAGAAAATAATTCAATACAGCTGGGCTCAAGTCCAGATTGAAATCCAGCGGTGGCTGAATTCAGTTGTTCAAACTCCCTCACCTCTGATGTTTGTATTTGGCCTTATACATTAATGAGAGTTATCATTTCCTTAAAAGTACATGGAAGTTCCTGGAAGGCAAATAATTGAGCTCAGATTTTTTAAAATTATAATTTGTTTATTTGGAATAGGTAATAATATGATTCAAAAGTCAAAACCAATAAAATTCTCCCACTATAAACCCAATATGCCACCCCAAAGGCAACCAGTTTTAACAGTTTCAGATGCATCTTTTCAGATATATATTTTTTGCATATACAAGGAAATATGTATCTAATTTTTTCCTTTCAAAAGTGCAAAATTTGTATCTGAAAGGATGCATAGTGTACATAATATACAAAATAAGTGTACACAGTATACATACTACTTATTGTGAAAGTAAATGCTCATAGTATATGTGTTGTTGTATACCTAATTAATATAATTACAAAGTGTAGCATATTGTACTCTATCTTGGAGATTTGTTTCATGTCAGTACAGAAAAGAACTTCCTTATTTTTTGATGTGGCTGTCTAATACAGTATTCTGTTGTTTGGATGTGCCACCACATTTATTTAACCAGTTCCCTTTTGATGGACATTTGGGTTGTTTCCAGTGTTTTGCTATTATAAATAAAGTTGCAATAAATTTCCTTATGCACATATGAGAATACAGCTGTAGGGTAAATTTCTGCAAGTAGAATTTCTGGGTCATTTATAACTTGATAGATATTGCCAAATTATCCTTTTTAGGGTTGTATCAAGTAAATGTAAGGGATCACAGATTTTCTTCGATTGTTAAATTTAACCTGTATGAAAAGAAAAGAAACTGCTTTCCACACTGCTATTTTCTGAATGTTTGTGCCCCACCTCCCAATTCACATGTTGAAATTCTAACCCCCAAAGATGAGGTGATTAGGATGATGGAGCCATTGGGAGGTGCTTAGGTTATGAGGGTGGAGCTCTCATGAATGGGATTAGTGTTTTTATGAAAGAGACCCCACAGAGATCCCTTGCCCCTTCCACTATGTGAAGACACAGCAAGAAAGTTCCAGCTGTGAACCAGGAAGAGGGTCTTGGCTGGAACACAACCATGCTGGCACCTTGATCTTGGACTTCCCAGTCTCCAGAAAGATGAGAAATAAATTCTGTTTATAAGCTACCAATCTGTGGTATTTTGTTATAGCAGCCCAAATGGACAAAGACACAAAACATCAGAGTTAGGCATCTTCTCCACTCTCCAGGGTCCAAGTTGAATCTGGCTTCCTTGGTGAAGGCTTTCTAACCCTTACTATTTCCTCCCTCCTCTATTTCACAGCATTTGCTGTCCTCTCTTCTCACTGTCTTGAGACATTTTTAAAATGTCTCATCTTTTCTAACACTTGATTTATTACTTAATTCTTCCTAAATTTATATATCATTTCCTCAGTTAGACTGTAAGCTCCATGATAGCATGAGCCACACTAAATATCTTTGACTCCCCTACAATGCCCTGTAAATGCCTGGCATGTAGAAGATGTCCAATGAGTTACCTGACCCACTGAGATGTTTGTAATGGAACTGTGGGAAATGGGAGTGGAATTTCAGGGAATAAAGTGGTACTTTCTAGGTTTCAGCTTTGGCATGGGCTTGGGGAGGAAAATCGACCCTCAGGCAACAAAGAGGGAGAGAAGAGGTGGAGGGACATACACAGAGAAAAATCAGATTAATATGTTGAGGTATGACACAATCCTGCCATAAAATCTTAATCTGGTAAACCATTTATTTCTTGAGAATTTTCCTGCCCCAAAATGTAGGCTCTGGAACACTGTCCTAACTCAGTTTTGCCACCATTGCAGTCATCCCCAGGGGTCTCAAAGTGTGAAGGTGAGAGTGTGTGATCCTTTGGCTGGTCTCCAGCCTAGAGATTATTGCAAGTTTGGAGACAGGGTGGATCTTCACCTCCCTTTACCTCCCCTTCAACCAGGATGCTGCTGCCTATTTCCTCAGGCCTATCCTTGCAGTGGGTGGCTCTTCTTAACATTTTTGACCTCCCATCCCCCTCTGGATCATCCCCTGGTTTGCCACGTGGACTGAAAAGCTCTGATGAGGAATTAAATCCTGGGGTCATGGATGAGATTTCACTCCACACTCGAGGCTGCTGCCCATCTCCCCAGTTTGACTCTCTCCTTGGTGAGATTGTATTAGCCACTTTCATTTTCTACAAAAAGAGACCTCCTGGAGAGGTCACATTGACTGGAAGGGGAGGTTGGGGATCTGTTTACTGATAATATTTCCTTGAATGGAAACGCATATTCAGAACTCCTGCCCCCCAAGTTGCATCTTTATACTATAATATCTGCAGGCAGATCATAAATTGGTAGAAAATAGAGTCAAAATATGATAGCTTCACAACAATAAGAAACTGAGAAGTGTATATCTTAGCCAATGTTCCACAACTTACTCTCCATTCAAAATTAATGTCATAGTCTTATATATATAACATTTAAATGGCCATTTTATATTTTTCTGTTGAGGGAAAATATTTAAGTAACTAATCAGCAAGAATTATAATAAAAACTCTATTAAAAAAAAAAAAAAACTTCCTGGGACTTCCCTGGTGGCACAGTGGATAAGACTTCACGCTCCCAGTGCAGGGGGCCGGGGTTCAATCCCTGGTCAGGGAACTAGATCCCACATTCATGCCACAACTAAGAGTTCGCATGCCACAACTAAGGAGCTCTGGAGCCGCAACTAAGGAGATCCATGTGCCACAACTAAGGAGCCTGCAAGCTGCAACTAAAGAGCTTGCCTGCCGCAACTAAGACCTGGTGCAAATAAATAAATAAATAAATAAAAGCTTCCCATAATATCACTGTAATTATGCAGTTACTTATTTTCGCCTTTTTAATGCTCCGGTTTTCGTTAACTTTCCGGATTTGGTAGCTCTCCAGGTAAACATGGTGCACTTTTTTGGTACACTTTATCACCAACCCATGACATTAAATGAGATAATGTGTGTAATCCCAGTGCCTGACATAGAGTACATGCTCAATAAATGGTAATTATTATAATTATTAATGATAAAACCCCACCACTAACAATTGCTTCAGTTTGGTCAAACTTTAACCTCTTTTAAAATATAAATAATTCTGGAAATATTTAAATTATATAGGGGTAATTTGATTTGTAGTATTAATTCCCTTGAAACTTTGTGGGCCTGGAGTAGGCAAAAAGTATAAAAACGGCATGTATCTACCTTCACAAATTTGGTCAGGGATATCTACAGTGAAAAAGCTAATTTTGAATTCTAAGTTTTAAAATAGTAATAATCTATAATTTTCTAAAATATTTAGATAAAAATATATTTGGTCCACTTATGGCAGATAGTCACATGCTTGTAAAAGGGATTGGAGTAAAAGCTTAATGACGGCTTATGGTACATTTTCAAGCTAACTTTCCTACAGTATGGACCCTTCCAGTGTCACAAAATTCCATCCAGAACCATGACCACCAAAGCCAGCCAGGAAGATTGATCAGAAAGGTGAAATATACTGATGCCAACCATGCATTTTTATTGCTTTCATTGCCCAGCAGTGGCATAGACATTATATCATCATCATTTCTACAAAGATACTGATACTCTTTCTTTAGAACCATCTAGAATCTGATATATATTCTTAGAAATAGTCATCATTATCTTTTGAGAGTGTCTGGTTTAGAGAAATGATCAAAAGTCTCTTTAAAGTAAGCCTGATGACTAAGTAATTAAATTAGTTGACATTAAATCTTCTTACTGTCCCACCCTGAACCAGGCCTTAATCCTCAACTTGACTTCAATCTAGGTTTCTCACTTCCTTTTCAGAACCGCATGATTGAAATGCATCCAGCTTCGTATGCATGGGCTTGCATATCCATGTCTACTGATCTGAGAAGAGTACTCTCGTAAAGGAAAGCCCCTTCATTTCCCTATAGTTTTCTTGAAGACCATTCCTCTCCCATCTCCCTTCCCTCAGATCTTCAATTTGGACAACACAATTTTGACTCTTTTCTTGGTATTGTCCTAAAGGAAGCTATTAAGTGAGAGAGGATGAAAATTTTCAATGCATTCTTTAAAAAATTCTTTTGATATTTTTTCATCACACAGGATGCAAGAGTATGCTGTGTAAACATAGAAGCTATGAAAAAAAGAACTAGGAAGGTAGCTGAAGATATTACAAGTAACTGTCTCCATCGGGATGTTGAACTGGAAATGGTCTTATAAAACATGTAGAAAACAAGAAAATAGATATGTGGGTGCACTGAAGAACAAAATAAATAAGAATATTTTATTAAATTAATGCAGGTGTAAACAGTGACAATCCACTGCAGAACTAGATATCATCTCTGCCTGTATCATTTACAATGAAACACAAGACAAAGGGATAAAGTGCCTTACAAATCCCATACCACAAGAAGGCATTAAGATTTAGGAATGGAGTAAATAGACTTTAGTCTTGCTGAACCAGAATCCTCACTTGTACTTCACACAAACAAAGGATACTGTCACTCAAACAAGGGATATTGTGCAAATGAACATGTACAAAAAGATAACAGGAAAAGTTCTATTGGAGATTCTGTTTCTTCAGCCTGGACATGTGGCAAAGCAAAGTCGGTCTTCCTTGTCAGTGATCCAGGTAAATGGCCAAGAGGGAAGAAATACTCTGGGACCTCCTGAGAGGGCATCTGAACTTTTGGAAAGCAATGTATTAGGAGGTCTGTGTAGTGGTGAGAACTGGTGGGACTCAAGGGTTCAGGCACAGCTCACAGGCATCACAGGCCTTTTCTGGCACAGATGAAGGTCTAGGGTCAAGGTACTTGACTGGAATTTCCAAAAAGAACATGTAATTTTGCAAGTGCAACATTGAATTCAAGTTTTTTTTTTTTTTTTGCAGTATGCGGGCCTCTCACTGTTGTGGCCTCTCCCGTTGTGGAGCACAGGCTCTGGACGCACAGGCTCAGCGGCCATGGCTCACGGGCCCAGCTGCTCCGCAGCATGTGGGATCTTCCCGGACTGGGGCACGAACCTGCGTCCCCTGCATTGGCAGGCGGACTCTCAACCACTGCGCCACCAGGGAAGCCCCGAATTCAAGTTTATACTCAAGAGAAAACAGAAAAAAAACAAGTTCCAGACATGATTCTGTCATACAGACTTAGCAATAAAGTCATCCTTTAGAGCCAGGTTGACCCCATGTACCCTGGAAAATCCATTTTGAGAAACACATTCTCTCTTTGAGAAACACAAAATAAACCAAATCCAAACACAGTCATAGAGCAAGTACTCGACAAATGCTGGTTGTCTAAATGTAGATGTAGTAACTCTTTAGTATGTACCACATCATATGAAAGATACTAAGAGACTATGGAAAAGATGACTTAGAACAAACAAGACATAGTACCCAGCCACTGGGAACTTCAAATTTGTTCTGTCTACTACCTAAGAAATAGTATATTAAATAAAACTAGCAAAGGGCACAGAAGACGCATATGCATTACTACTTATGTGAAAAAGAGCAAAAACTAAAAATATATACACATTTTACAAACATTTCCACATATGTTCATAGAATATCTTTAGAAGACAAATAAACAAAAGACAAGTGTTGTTGCTTCTGGAAAGGGAAACTAGATGAGTAGGAGGATGGAATAGAGAATTTTTAATGTCTCCTACTGGACTTTTTGAATTTTGAATCATAAAAAAGTATGAATTCAAAATTCAATTGCATTTAAATAAAAAAACTGCTAGACAATACTAGGCACTATATAAATAAACATCAAATTGCATGGCAAAGGCAAACAAATCAGGGGTAAATATAGTGATAGAAAAGGAATTCAAGAGCTGTTTTCCACAGTTTTAAAAAATCTGACATCTCATAAACTAAAATTGCTTTCATTATTAAAATGTTTAAGTATTTTCAACTGTCCAGGAACACACTGGCTGGCTACCCAGAGCGTCCCCTCCTTCGGCAGCATTTCTAGACTTTCCTCCTCATACAAGCATTCTCCTCGAACACCGTATACTATGATAATGTACCACGTTGTAGCAATACATTTTCTTACTGCTGTCCCCATGATACTATGAGCTCCTCGAGGGGAAGTGCTTTATCTTGCTCACATCTGTATACTCTGCCTGGCACAGTGATTGACATGGTAGGGTGCTTCCTAAATGTTCACTGAATTAATGAATTTCTTAAAGTAAAACAGAGCTGTAAATTGCATTCTAAAAGGACAGTGGGTAAAAAAATTTTTTTAATTAAAAAATATTAAAAAGAATGTGTATATGTGTATAACTGAGTTATTTTGCTGTACAGCAGAGATCGGCACAACATTGTAAATCAACTACACCTCCATTAAAAGAAAGAAATAAAAGGAGAGTGGGTGACAGTCTCGGATATCTGAGGTCTGCTGTTTATTGTCTTGGGCAAGTTATTTTATCTTTGCTCCCTCAGCTGTGAAATGGGTAGAACAGTGCTTGCTACAACACAGCTGCTACAGGAATGAAATGAGATTATGTGTACACATAGTTGTAAAGCTGATACTTAAACGTAACATATTTTGGTAATGTATCTTACTTTGAGGTCTGAGAATAAGATTATCCAAGTCAGCCAAAGTATCAATGGGTTAAATAAGGTAATATCCTATACAAACCAATGGTTTGTTCTCTATGGTTCCTATGTACTGATAGTTATAGAGGATATCAAGCAACTTACAAATACTATATTTTGCTGGACACACACAAGTCATCAAGCAGTAAGTTTGGTCTGGTGACATAATTTTAACTTCTAATACAGCATATCTTCAAAAGAAATCACTCACAACCACACTCACATGACAAGACCCCACAGACTCAAAATAAATAAAAATAACTCATACTTAAGTACTGTTGCAACACTGGGACTCTCAATTACCCAGAAGACAAATCAACACTGAGTGAAGGCAAAGGGCACTTCTGCAGGAACTGACCATTAAATCAGGGAATCTCAACCTGTTTTCCTAGGATGAGTGATGTATAATTTGCATGGAGATTTATCATTCAGAAGTGTCCTTTCTCCTTTTCATATGCATTGATGAGTCTCCAGGTCATTTTGAAGTACCAAGGTTTCCTTCCAGGCTAAGGCTACCTTTTTTACTCCTTCTTCCTTTGTTCTCTTCTTCTTTCCCAGCTTCCATTTTCAGAGCTTGGGCCTTTTAAGTTCTACATCGTCTGCAGCCCACTGGCCCATTGCATGCCTCTGGTCATGCCTAGCCCTGACGAACTCAAACCACAGGCTGAGAATCCCTGCTTTAAGATCAGAAGTTTCAACGTCGGATTACGTCTCCTCAAATTGTGTATCTGGAGAGTGAAAATGAGAAACATAAGTTATATTTGCTAGATGATATAATAAACTTGCAATAACAGAAAGAAGCATATTATATTTATGTCCAATTTCCCTTACATGATAAAGTGTAACCAACCATCCTGGTTTGCCAGGAACTGTCCTGGTTGTGAAACTGAAAGACCCAACGCCTTATTTTTGCCAGATTTGTGTTCTTGGGTAATTTATATTATCTTCTTGACGCTCTGTTTTCTCTACTATAAAATGGGAATAATCCTAGTATTATCCTAGGATAATAAATAAATAAATTCTCTTTGATTTTGTGGAGGGAGGAGATTGAAGTACTGCACATGAAGCAGTACACACAGTGCCTGATACACGTTTTATCTATCTATCTATCTATCATCCATCCATCCATCTATCTATCACCCATCCACATAAATCACTTTGGTCCCCTATTGCAGGGAGATGTTAGGATGCAGAGCAATAGAAACCTAACAGAGAGAAGCTGCCTCCTTCCCCCACCTCCGCAAAGAGCCATCCCTCTACTCTCCTTTGCCATCCCTAAATCTCAGACTGTGGGAATAGTTCTTATATCAGAGTTGTGAGGCAAAGAGGAGCTGGCGGTTCCAACAGTCAGCATTCTGTAAAATGAGGGGAGATTATGGCTGATAGCCTTCTCCTTGTTCTTTAACTTTTTACTTTTCCTTCAACTTCCGATCCCTGCTAATATTCTTACCATTTTGCTGCTTTGAGTTCATATCTCGGGTGCCACATTTTTCCATATCCATCACTCCCACTTGAAAAAAAAAATTATTTTTATTTCCATATAACACAACTCTACATCCCACACAGTGACTCAAGTTTAAATTCCAGGTTCCTATGAAACATTTTTAATCCCTTAGGAAATCTGGTAGACTTCCATATTCCAGGAGTCCCAACTCCTGAGGTTAATTCAACAGTTTAATTAATTCAAAATTTTCTAAATTTTATTCAGGGGTATATACTTATATTTTCCATTCTTCCCCCAGAGATGTACCATATTCTGAGATACTTTATCACACGCTGGTTTTCTAGTCCTTTCTAATGCCAACTAATTATTTTTCACATGGAAATGCAAGTTGGCCACAGCCACTTCCTTGGACAAATCAAAGCCATCTTAGGTCTTCCTATCACTGAAACTTGATCCTTATATTCTGGCTGTCTCAGTTCTGTTAAGTACTTGTTCATTAGAAGAAGCTGACCTCCACTCCCTCAATTACACCACTTTCCCAGATCCACCCACCTCTTAAGGGGTTGTAGGGAATTTCTCAACGACTATTGGAATTCCCTTCCATTTTCCACTTCCCTATTTGTCATCAGATAACTCTATACACAGATCATCAGATCCTTTGGTGTACTTCTCAAAGTACTGGGGAAATGTTCGTTCTCAATCATCTTAAAATGAAAGGAAATTATTTGAATAGCCACGTTTCCCTGAATTTTAATTGCCCCCTTGGGTAAATAGAGAAATACACACATTAAAATTATTTTAAAATCTATATAACACCCTCAGCCAGAATCTTGCAAACTACTCTATGGTAAAAGTATCACTGCTCTCCATAAAGAACTATTTTTATTATTTAAAGGTCCCAGAAACCAGCTCAATATAACAGTGCAACTAATGCTAGACAAATTGAACTGAAACCAACAGGCATTTAGCTTTCTCTCTTCTGTAAGTCTGTGGTTATTTACATGACGGAAAGAAATTGTTTAACACTTGGTCTTCTTCAACCTCCATACACAACCTTTCTCTCACGATCTTCACCCAGCAATCCTGCACAGCTTCACTGTAATTGCTATCAAACAGTGGAGTGTCTTTGTGCTACCTTCCAGAGGCAAGTCAGGTTTGCTTGCAGCCATGATCCAATTCTCACCCCCTTGGAAAGGTTACTACAAGTGTTCACTGCCGCCCTTCAATGAAAGTGATACTGTAGAACAGTAACTAAAAACCTACTTTGCATAACTGAAAGTTGGCCCTGGAAGGGAAAGCTAATAGGAAACCATTTGATAAATCACTGTTTCCTGCTGGGGGCACCCCTAGCATTTTGGGTAGAAAAGCTCCCTGTTACATGGGGCTGTTCTGCAGATTACAGGAGATTTAGCATTCCTGGCTCTGCCCACTAAGTGCCATTGTGACAACAGTAGCACTCTCATACACTTCTCCTCAACCCCAATGGAGACTATTACAATAAAGGAAATACCATCTCTTTTTAGACAGAAGATGATTGTCAGGGTTACATTAAGGAACAACAGGAGAGCTCCCAGAATCACCAAGTGAGTCCTCTTTTTTGCTGGATCTGGGTATGGTTCTGAAAAACAAAACAAAATAAAAAGAAACTAAAGATAAAATCTTCTTTGGAAGGGGCCAAGAGAATAATCATCTTTGAAGCTTAATTTAGGATAGTATTAGGTTAATTTTCTTAAATACCATAAATTCCTTTCCAGTGAGTGGCTGGAATGGTGAGATACCTCAGATATGAAAATGGGAGCAGCATGGAAAAGTGGAAGCAGCCCAAGCTTTGGACAGATGAACCTGGGGTTAAGTTCTGCTGCCACCCACTAGTTTTGAGATCTCCAGTAAGTCCTTTAACCAGCCTAAAAAACGGAAATGATAATGAAATTTTTGTGAGGCTAATGTTTATAAAGTGCTTTTCACAGGGAGTGGCAACTCAATATTATATGGTAGCCTTGATTATTTCACTTCCTGCATTCCTTAATATAAAAGGTAGCAGCCTACTGCACATGGCAAAGATGGAACATGAAGGCCAACTGGCATTGTCAAAGAGCTCCTGCTTCCCCATATCTGTGGCCATGATTGGGACCATTGTTTGCTATCTTTTCTTTCTCCACAGTTTGAACATCTTGGGACATCTAATCATTGGCACCTCTCACCAACCTGTCTCCAGTCCCATGCAGGAAGAAGAGGGGTCTTATGGCACATGATGCTCAGAGACTGCTAACTCCCACCTCCCACCATTAGCCATGATCCATGACTACCTAGTTCAAGTTTTAAAGCTGTAGTCAGCTTTTCTCTAGTAGCTTGCAGTTTACACAGCCTGTTAATAACTTTATGAATTAGGTGTGTCATTTTTTATTTTTTAAATCCCCAGGTTACAGATGAGGAAACAGATTCTGAGCAGTTAGGTGAGTTAACCCTAGGTCTTCCCACAAGTAAGTTATCATAAAATAGCTTTTAAATGACAGGAACCTATTATACTAATGCAGCTCCTACCAAAGTGATTCACACCACAGTAAGAGCATCTCTTTAATTTTCTAAACTTCTTTTGTTTTTTTTGTTCATAGGACCACCCTGGATTGTCTTTTCCTATTGTTTACCTTTTCTATTCAATTTTTTATTTGTTTTCTCTGAAGTACCTAAGCTTTACTTTCAACATCTAGTGGGGGAGAGAGTGGTGAGAAGTGCCTCTGAGAAGCAGACAATATAAACCTCTGGGTTTATATTGGGTTGGCCAAAAAGTTCACTCGCTTTTAAGTAAAAATAAAAGACACATTTTTCATTTTCACGAAGAACTTCATTGAACAACATATTCACTAACCGAACGAACTTTTTGGCCAAACCAATATTAACATCATGCTCTCAAGCTCGCTTTCTCTAAAGGTCTGAGCCTCTCACCAGAATGTATCCTGCCTTACCCACTTCTATAGGAGAGTGAGATAAAAATAAAATAGTTGATTCTGCACAAACAAGAGTCTCAAATTATTTTCATACACCATAGCTCATGTATTCCGATGATGGTATTGCCCAATAGGTTATAACTATATAAGAAAAGTGAAACACACAGAAGAAGTCAAGTTGCTTGCCCAGGGACACACAGCCTTATATCTTACGCACTAAGCAGACTACCTTGGAGGAGGCAGATGGGGAGGAAGGATCTCTCCCCCGTTTGGAATAAGATAGGAAAGTACATTCCATTTGCTTCCTGCCACAGAAACCCTGGAAAGAAGGAAATAGCTCTGATGTGCTCAGATTTGGATTCCTGAAACTTGGTCTGAGTTGAGTCTTCCTCTCAGGTGCTGCCCTAGATCCCCCAGCCACAAGAGCATGTCCTACATAAAATGAGATTGCCTGTTTTATTATCTACTTCCTGGAGAGTGTTAACTGAGTCCCCAATGCCTGGCACGTACCACATATTCAATAAATATTTGCTTAATGTTTATTAAGTTGCAATATGGCTTGGACGAATGGAGGTGAGGAAGTAGGATGCATTTTGTAAATACAGTGTTATTCATTCATTCAACAAACAATGAAAGCTTACAATGAGCAGGCATCAGGCTAGGTACCAAGTGACAGTACTAGGCACATTTTAATTGAGACATTCATAATATTACCTGGGATGACCAACTCAGCTGTACTGTTTTCCTCATGACCTAATCTCCGAAAAATGCAGTAGAAAATCTCGTTAGCTGTTGTGTTGATTCTTAGTGTGCTGGTCACATTGAAAAGCTTCTCCTCCCTCTTGGAACTGGTAATGGTGGTTTTGCCACTCAGGACTCGGTGGTCACTGCTTGTCCAGATGACTTCAGCCTCAGGGTAGCCCTCAGCCTGACACATTAGTTCATGTTCAGAGGTGACTGGATCCACAGAAATTGTTTGGTTGATTTTGCGGTATGAAGCTAGGTCATGAGCAAAAAGAAGGCATGGCTTTCACTTAGCACAGAACTAGACATGTGGCTTGGTCTTGTCTACCTTAGAAAGAATACCAATCCAGGCTGTTCTCAGAGAAATAAGCTTAATGTTCAGATGTTTCAGCAGTGGGGAATGCCTGGTAGTTCTGCCTCAACTCTTCCACTCATACTTGGGCCAAGTTTGGGCTTAAAGGAACAACTACCTTGCTATAAAAAACATATTGCTATTTTTATTGAGCTCAAAGTATTGATAAATGTATAGATTAATTAAAAGAGAATTGTCATCTTTAAACCAGTAGTCTTTCTATCTAAATATAAAATATGTTTGTCCATTTACTCAAGTCTTTATATGTTTCGCAGTAAAGTTTTACAGTTTTTACAAAGGGCCAAATTCTTAAATTTATTATCTCTTTGTTGATGTAAAGCTGTCTTTATAAACATGAACATCTCCAGCTGTTCAGTACTGTTTTCTTAGACTTTATTTAATAAACAGAAAATCGCATTTTGATGGGCCATTCACTTTTCCAATTTTAGGTAAATGATAAGAAATTAGGTATGAAAATAGTATAACGTCATTGTAAAAGTGGATACATGTTCCCTGCATGATACTTTTTAAAGTTTAAATGCATTTAAAAAAATTTTACAATAGTTTTAGATTTACAGAAAAGTTGCAAAGATAGTACAGAGTGCCCACATACCTCTCCCAGTTTCCTCTATTGTTACCATCTTACATTACCATGGTACTTTCATCCTAACTAAGGAACCAACATTAGTACAGTACTATTAACTAAACTTTATACTTTGTTCCATTTCACTAGTTTTCCCTAATGTCCTTTTCCTGTTCTAGGATCTCATCTAGAATACCATATTATGATACTTATTTTTTAAACTTTTTATGCTGGTTATTTTAATAAATCATTTAATTATACTCAAGGAAGAAACTTTGATTAAATTTTAGATCATAAGTTTGGGACCCTTTTAGGATTAAGATACCCGATGTACTAAATATTCTAGTAGATTATTTAGTGCATTTACAATGCCTAAGAACTTTTTCATGTTTATTCATGATAAGTATGTTAACATGTTATTATTCTGTTGGCATAATTTTTATTTTACTCCTAATATTTTAGTGTAACCACTAATGGTCCACCTAGAGCCTTAATTCTCCATTCCTTTACTAAAGACACAACAATGGCTTTGTGATATGATATATTCACAGAGATTTAATACAATACAGCCAGGATCAAACAAAACTGAAATAATGATATTATGTTCAATGAAAACATTGGAAATCAACATAATTACAATTTCAAAACATATAAATAATGGTTCTCATGAGTACTTGAATCCTCAACCTTTACCTATTATATTTAAGCATTCTTTTAAAAAGGAATCCACTGATTATACCTCATGAAATAATATTACCATAACAGGTTCTAATTCATATAGCACATAGCTTGATTTTTGGACAATTAAAATTCCAAGCCTAAAATCAGAGTGAATAGTAAACTTTAAGGGTAAAATGTTTGCTTTTTTACCCTTTGATTATTATTTTTAATGGAATAAGAACAAAGGAGAATGTTGTTTCATGCCTGGGCATATGTATAAATGTACTGTACTGTTAACAGCCCAACAAATTAGCGGATTCATTCTACTCACTGATTAAATACCCATTTTATTACTCTCTCAAGTGGAGCACATGTATTTGGGTTTAATAAGAAAATATTAGAACCTCCACTTATATGTATTTTTATCATAACAATTAAGAAATAATCTAAGCTTAATGAGATTTACTGATTGACACTGGGCCTCACTTTGTCTTAAAGGAATAGGGGAGTTTTATAACACCTAAGGGAGGACAGTGACTTGTTTGGGATTATTATAGATATTCAGGTTCTCTCATATAATTTCTTTTTAAATATTTATTTATTTAGCTGTGTAGGGTCTTAGTTGTGGCATGCGGGATCTAGTTCCCTGACCAGGGATCGAACCTGGGCCCCCTGCGTTGAGAGTGCAGAGTCTTAGCCACTGGACCACTAGGGAAGTCCCTCTCATCTAATTTTAACTAAACTAACCTGCTTACAAAATGAACAACTAATTAAAAGGTTTCCCACAAAGAAACTGAGGATTGGATATATTACCAATAATTCAAGCAAAAACCAAAAGGAAATGGCAAGAGTGATACTTATTACCATGACTTTATGAAGTAAAACAACAAGTACCTAATTGGATCTGACAAGGCATTGGTTAAAAAAACCTTAAGATTGTCAAGACCATCCATTTTTGTTAATGAGAAATTTCACCTAAGATATATTATGCCTTGAAATATTAGCTAACTATAGTGAAGCATCGTAATTAGTAAGGCTGAAAATATTGTTTATTAAATTTTCATTTCATATTTTTAAAATTTCTATTTTTGTACATTTATAGAATGTGCAATGTATTATGTTGAACCATATGAAATTGGTGATATTCAATTTCTTTTGCCTTTAAAAAATGTCAATTTCTGATGATATAACATATATTAGCACAAGTACATTCTTTATAAACACACACATACATATATTAGTTTAACATGCTTTACTAGTGGGGTAGGTAATCGAAAACATTTGCAGACTCCTGATTTACTAGATCTAGCGTACACATGTTCTAATGCAACTATTACATCCAGACAACGAAAAGCTAACAGTAGTTTTGAAGTCAATATACAACTCAGGGCTTCCCTGGTGGTGCAGTGGTTGAGAGTCCGCCTGCCAATGCAGGGGACACGGGTTCGTGCCCCAGTCCGGGAAGATCCCACACGCCATGGAGCGGCTGGGCCCGTGAGCCATGGCCACTGAGCCTGTGCGTCCGGAGCCTGTGCTCCGCAACGGGAGAGGCCACAACAGTGAGAGGCCCGCGTACCGCCAAAAAAAAAAAAAATACAACTCAATACACACTTTGGAGGTACAAATACAGGAAATAAACCTGGTTGTTAAGGGCACAGACTTCAGAGCCAGATTGCTTGAGTTTAGAACCTGGCTTCATCACTTAATAGTTTAATGAACTTGGCAAATTACTTAATTTCTTTGGACCTCAGTTTGCTCAGCCATGAAATGAGAAGAATACCACCACATATCACTGACTCTTAAGATGTCACCTACTGAAAGACACACTCAGATTTCAGAGATAGTAAAATGTGAAAAACATGCATCTTAGACATGATAAAGCTCCTACTCCATAGAGTCGCTTGAGGATTAAATGAGATAATATAGGCAAAGTGCTTAGGATAGGGCCTGGCACATAAGTACTATCTAAGTGTTAATTACTACTGCTTTTACTGCTAGAGCTGCTCTTCCTCTTCTTACTACTAGCAAAGTGCACTCATGTGGTATTCTTTAGAAAGTACTGACAGTTCCTGATGAACGGTCTTGGAAATAAATTTTCATGTATCCAAACCTGTTCGTGTTTCAAATTTTTTAGGCTTATCCTATTTGAGGAAATATGCCATTCATTCATTCATTCAACATATATATTTTTGTGGGTTCTTATCACACTACTACTCTTATATGCCAAGTCCTAGGGATACAGTAATAAATAAAATAGATGAAATCTCTGCCTTTGTGGACTATATATTCTAGAAGAAGGAGAGAGATAATAAACAAAATATGTAGGTACATTTATATGATATGTTACATGATATATTAGATGGGGATTTAATGCTACAGGGAAAACTTAAACAGGGCTGGTTGGTGAATTTGGAGGAGAGATGGGGTTGGTGAAGAATGATAGCAGTTAATCCTTGGTCCATATGAACAAATTGGCTTTATCAGGATAACTATACATACTCTGTTCTTTCAATGCCTCATCCCATTTAAGTTCTTGAAAGTAGAAATGGGCACTTCATTTTCCCTGCTATTAGATTCAGTGTTTAAGGAAAAATAACATTTTCAACTGAAAGTCAGATGCCTGAGAGTCTGGTATTTAAACAAACATGAAAGGTGCAATAACACCAAAGTGATAATAATTGAGTTAATCTAAAGCTAAACTCTTTCAAATTTCAGTTTTGAAATGCTTCACCTTTAAAATCCCATGGTGAGTAAACTCCCTATGGGGAAGCTGTGTTACCACATGTTTGCAGTGATGGGAAGCGAAGCCCGACAGCGTTACTGTGAAATCGTTTGCATATGGAGGTGACTCAGGAGTTCTACTTCCCTGAGTTGTAAAGCTCATGCAAGCTGGCCACCACACTTCTTTGGTGACACTGCCTCAGTGCAATTGAAGCTTGGTAGCTGACTTGCTTTCAGTGCAGCTCAACTTGACCTCCAAGACCACTATGTGCAAATGACAACTAGATGGACTGGGACTAGGATGCCAAATTAGTAATTTATAGTATAAAATGGAATGGTCAGACAAATCACATCCTCAAATCTGGTTGGTCATCTGCTTTGCTCCATCAAGGACCCCTCCTTGGAAAAACCATCAGTGCCAAGAGATTTCCCATTGTGTCAAACCACAGCAAAGGAAATCACAAATCCACAAGGGACATTACAGAGCCCAGATAACCTGGAAGAACACCCTTCTTCACTACAGGGACAGCTTTTCCACTCTCTGCATACTCTCTAAGACTGATGAGAGACTCTTCTTCTGGAAGCAGAGACATATACTCTATACTTCCTTCTAACCGACTGCCAGGCTTATGCTCTTCCTCTCTACCCTAGATCCAGCAATGCTGGCTGTTCATGGAGCTAAGTCTTGATAATTTCTTTAATGCCTTGAAACATAGTATGCCTGATATTTGCTGATGGACTGAAGAAAAGTTAAAAATCCCAACTTGGGATCCCATCAGCTTGCTTTCATGAGTATCTGTTATGGAGAAGCATATGGTAAGATACAATTAAATTAAATCTACCTCACAAGACAAGTGACATTTTGACAACAGTAGCATTAATTGAGCCAGAATTAGAGACCCAGCAATGTACCATAAAACAGATGCATTTCTCCTAATTCCTATATAATTTTGATTTTGACTTTATAATGATTAGTTACCCCTTTATGATAAGTGTAAACTTTTTCTATTTATATTCCTGACATTCAGATTGATGGTACTTAGGAATAGAAACACCAAGGGATGATGATTTAATTCTAGTCACATATTAAAAGGTCACCATGTAAACAAAAGAAGCAAGCAGATAATCTCAAAACTATGACTAGAGATGGCAGATTTCAGCTCAATATCAGAAAGTAATTACAATAGGCTATAGAAGGAAGGTCCAAATGACAGGGGTATCATTGTAGGAAGTATGTGAGTAGAAGATCCTTTCAGGGGATTGCTGTTCTTTGGGTGTTTGGATTAGCTGCTCTTGCCTGGGATCCTTTCAGCTCTCAATTTTATGAATCTTAACAGTGAAAGCAGAGGTGGTCAGCTAAGGTGTTTTCCTTTACTGAGCTAGAAGCAACCCAAAACTTTGAATCCAGGTGACCTGATGTCATATTTATAGGTCAGTACCCAGGAATTTGACACAGTTCCTCTTCAACACTCCAAGATAAAAATGGTACAGATTTTTAAGATGAATGTATGCCTAGTGAGCATAGTTTATACTGTCTCTGAGGAAGAATAGTTTATTCAGTACTTGACATGATTATTTTTTGCCTTCATAGATTGACTTCAAGTCTTTTTGAATGTGAACCTTACAATGGGGTTTGTCATTAATATATTTATTTGGGTTTGACATAGAGAGGTTCAAAGAAAAAATGCTGGCAGACCTCATAAAATTAAGAAATAGGTATTGAATTTAAAAATTCTTGGAGGGACACACAAATAGTGACTATTATCCTTGCATGCCATGGAAGATAGTGGTGAAGGGAGGAGAGACACTTCTGTGGTTCATTTATTCTCTTCCACAGTTTCCAAATTATTTGCAAGAATATATATATTTATATTTATATATATTACTTTTATAATAATAAAAAAGTGAACATTAGGAATTTATTTACTTATTTATTTTTTTTTTTAATTTTTTTTTTGCGGTACGTGGGCCTCTCACTGCCGTGGCCTCTCCTGTTGTGGAGCACAGGCTCCGGACGTGCAAGCTCAGCGGCCATGGCTCACGGGCCCAGCCGCTCCGCGGCATGCGGGATCCTCCCAGACCGGAGCACGAACCCGTGTCCCCTGCATCGGCAGGCGGACTCCCAACCACTGCACCACCAGGGAAGCCCTAGGAATTTATTTTTAGGAAAACTGAATGTGTTGTGAAACATGACTGCCACATTTGGCTCTGGATCTCCAGGGACTATCAAACAGGATGTGCTCAAGCAATGCTCATTGGATGAGTATGTGAATGAATGAATGAACAGACTGCTGCTGTGGAAAGTGAGACTGGACTTCCAAGATTGAAAAGTTCTCAACACTGAGATATGGTTCTAATAAAGGCTGTGTCTATCTGTAATAGGTCTTACCATTGACTTTCAAAGTAATCCGCTTGTAGTCGGCACCGCCATAGCTGATCAAGCAGCAGTAAATCCCTGCATCCTGCAATTTCACATCTGTTATCTGAAGTGCGGCCTTCCCCAAGGGGAGCTGGTTCTTCAACAGCAGGGCCCTCTGGTTGTAGCTACTGTGCTGAACATTCAGGTCTTCTTCCCCATTCACAAACTGAATAATTTTCTTATCCTCCATTTCCCAGTAAACAACTAATGCCAACAGGTTTAATTGTTTGTCTACTGGAAATCTGCATTCCAATGTCACATTGCTGCCATACTCTACCACATACAGGTCCTTGGGAACTGTGATAGTAAATGCTGAAAAGAAAGATGACCAATCTTTAGAAGACGGAAAATTCCTCAAAAAATTTATAGAATGAGTGCAGGGTTTATAAAAGCTTTATCTGATCACTTATGTGATAATTACATTTAAGGACTTACTTCCCTGAAATACATATTTTATCCAGTGAGCTTGAGACATGTTTTAGGATGTATATCTCACACCTGAGTTAAAATAATAAAATTAGCTAAACAAGTTGTCAAAGTCCCAAAATTCATAAACATACACTACTGTAGAAATATTACATGGTAATGGGGTGCTTATAACCAGGGATACTTTGTTTCATGTGGACATCCCCAGAATGTCCTTTGACTGGACACTCATTGCCTTTTACATAGTCTAAATCATAGATTCCAATAGTCCTCTCTACATACTGCCCGAAACTCTTAATCAGTTGTCTGGCCAGAGGTAGATGAGTACAGAGATTTAGGGAGGGTCTCAGGCTGATGCCAGTACTGTGTTACCCTGACACTGCATGTACACTATAATTCTTCCTTAGAATATACTCACTGGGAGAAGCAGGTCATAGAGCAAGGTGGATAGAATGATCCTGCCCTTGTTTAAAACAAGCATATAAAAGTATACACATAGGCCATTTCCTCAGATATTTTAAGTAATTACCCTTGGGAAATGGATAATGGATAATGAGTAATGGATAAATGGATATGGGTTAATTTTGTTTCTTTAGATGTGTCCATACTCCCTATATCTTTGTCCATTGAAATAGGTTTATGAAGTATGTTTATGAATTATAATAAAGGAAAAATAGAATGTCTTCTCTACAAAAATTATATCTATTTTATTATTTCAGTTTTTACCTTATAGTTAAAATATTTAAATTATAGAACCTAATGAAAGGATTTGGTGTCTTACCTTTCAGTAAACAACAGTAAGCCATGAATGTAAAGATACTGTATATCCTCATCTTTCTGGAATGACCTAATTATGGAAAACACAAAAAGAAAACTGCTTTACTCAATAATTGAATATCCAGACATTATGGGACTTGGCAGTTTTAACTGAAATTGTCTTTTGATAACCAGACAATGACTGATTTGTAAGTGCTGAAATACAGCAGGGAATTTAGAAGTTCAATACCTTCACTTAGTATCCCACAGCCACATAAAGCTAAATGAAAAAAAAAAAAGGTACTATGATGAGAATTCTAATTACAAGGCCTGTAAAAAAACTTGTACACTCAAAAGAAACCAAGAAGAAAATATTGCACCAAAATCCTCTCAATTACTTTTTGTTTTTTTCTTGCAGTGTAACATATCTAGAAATCCAAGCCTGCCCTATACAAAATTTCAAAGCAAGAAGAATCTGACTTCCATTATCTCCCACCTTTCAATGCCTTTTCCCCCCCCTAGCAGCTTTCATCCTACCCTTTAACTATTCAAGCCTTCCGCATTATTATCCCAACCATGCCAGTTCTCCCTCAGGTTCCATCCTTCTAAAATCTCCTCTTTCGTCCTTTGCTTATCCCAAATTATAAATTCCATTCCCTCAATAAACTGATTCCACTAGTAGTAGGGGGAGTGAGAAGGAGAAACAGTTGGATTCAACCACTTCACATTAAGATGTGACTCACTCACAGCCCTCTTTCAGGGGTATCTGCCTAGATTCTACACTTCATTGTGTCATCCTGCTTGAAATTCTACCAATTCTTTGATTCAGCAAACATTGATTGAGTAGTTTTTCTGTGCCAGGCACTAATTTAGGCATTAGGGATACAGCAGTGAACAGGAAAGAAAAGTCACTCTCCTCTAGGAGCATATATTCCAGTAGAGGAGTAAATAGAGATTTGTTCTATAGTTCAGCAAATCTGTTTATTTATTAACGTATTTTCTCTCTCATGTAATACATACATTTACATTTTGAGAAGAAAGCCAGCTTTCTGCCTTAGGGTCTCTTCGACCTTTGTATACATACAAAAACTCACAATTGATCAATTAATCAATGTTACACATATGTAAGGCAGAAGATTTATGTCATGCATATATAAATAGCTCCTAAAAATCAATAAGAAAAGTACACACAACCCAACAGGAAAATGAGCCAAAGGTTCTAATATACAGTTCAGAGAATAAGAAATACAAATGACATCTAACCATAGGAAACGATGTTCAATTTTACCAATAAAGAAAAAAATAATAGTTTAAGATATGAGACACCATTTTTCACTTATTAGCTTGATCAAAATTATAAAGTTTCCTAATATTTAGCATTTCTGAGGATATGAACAAATGGGTTTCCTTACCCACTAATGGTAGGAATGTGAAGTTGTATAACCTTTTTTGGAAGGGCAATTTGGTAATCTCCATTAAAATCTTAAATGTATATGTCATATTAGCTTTCACTTCCTCTCTGAGAAATATATCTTACAAAAACAAAAACACATGCATGTAACAATAGACGCCAAAGGATTAGCATTGCTAATACCAGCCCCAAACTGGGAAAACCCTAGATAGCCTAAATGGTTAAATAAATTTTGGTATGTCCATATAATGTAATACCATTAAGGAAAGAATACATGTAGATGTATTGACTTTGTAAAGATGTAGAAAGTAAGTTGCAGAACAGTATATGTAGCAGAAATCCACTTTTGTTTAAAAAAGAAATAATCTGTGTGTGTATATTTAGACATGGAAATTTACAGAAAAATCCATACCAAGATGCTGACAGTGATTATATCTAGGAACAAAATTAAAGGAAGAATAGTCAGGTATTTATCTCTTTATAGTTTTCAAAAGGAAGAAAGGATGGGAGAAAAAGAAGAAAAGGGAGATGAGATTGTGAATGACTTCTTTGGTGTTTTCCTGTGTCCAGATTTTCAAACCAATGAATATGTTTTATTTTTATTAGAAAAAAATAAAAACAAAATTTAATGAACCATTTCATCTTGCCAAGCTGCAGAGAGTTTGGCAGATGGAGTAGTATAATGGAAAGAACCCCAGAACCCCAAACATCAGAGTGGAGGTAGAATAATGGCATGTGTTTATTTTTCTGTTTTTTCTTCATTATTAAAATAATATTACCACATTATGGCAAATAAGAAAACAAGGGGAAAGTCACCCACTATTCCATCACTTAACCCAGGGAGCATTTGGTAATGCCTGGAAACATCTTTAGTTGTCAAAATGGGGTGGAGAGAGGGTTGCTACTATCTAGTGAGTAGAGGCCAGGGATGCTGCTAAACCTCCTACAATGCACAGGACGGCCCCCACAGCAAAGAACTATCTGTCCCAAAATGTCAACAGTGCCAAGGCTGAGAAACCTTGCAACCACTGTGAGCATTTCGGTATATATTTTTGTTCCAGTCTTTTCCCCATGAAGCTTTTAAGAACAATTATACACATAACACCCATTTTTTCATTTAATATTTTGACAAATAATTTCCATTTTACTGCATGATATTTATAAGTATCTTGTTTAGTGGTCCCGTAATGTTTAGTTTCCCTGTTGTTAGGTAAGGATTGTTTCCAGTTTTAAAAATATAAGTATTTGTGTATTCAGCAAATATTTGTTAAGTATCTACTGTGTACCAGGTCCCAGGCTAGGCCCTGAGGACAGATTTTCCTCAAGCGGAACTGCTGATCAAGGACAAAGAACATTTTCCTGGTTCTTGATGCATGTGGATAATTGGTGCCAGTTACATTGGGTCTTCACCTAGCACTTGGTTTTGTTTAAAATATATATTTTTTCTAATTTAATTACAAAGTACAACTTGAAGTTTGTTGATTGTTTTAGTTCTTTTGTGAATTATCTGATCATTTTTTGGCCTGTTTATCTTAATGGTTTCTTATCGACCTGTATGAATCCTTCATGTTCATATAGATATACACATACAAAAACAGTAAAATAAAACAAATCATCATCATCCTCTTGCTAGTGTTAGGTGCATAATTCTTATTTCACTCCTTTCTGTCTGCCCTGTAAATGGGAAACAGGGATGGCAGCCAGGACTGTGAGAACACAAAGGTTGCTGAAATGAGGCTGCAGCAGCTATCTGCCTATCCTTTATTTGGGCCAGAGTTGATTATACCACAATTATAAAATACTAATGTGATATAATAAACACAAATACATTTATTGGGCAGAAGAAAACTTAAGATGCCCCTAACTCCAAGCAAAGAACTGAATAAAACAGAGGGGCATTAAATCCACTCATGGATTTCAACTAACTTTTCCAATGTTTATGGCATACCCTGGTGGAGTTCCTACCCCTTAACGAATTTAGTTGAAAATTTTAGAGGTAATAAAAGTTTACTGGAAGGTGATGGATTAGATCTGATATTTACCTAATTCCTCATTACAGCTCCTCTTCCAAGGCTCCATTCCCTTGGAGTGCAGTTGTTGTTAGTGGAGGGAAGATAGGTAGATAGATAGATAGATAGGGACCATGTAAACAGACATGGTCTTTGACCTCTAAACTCCACATTAGGGCAGTTGGTCTGAGAACGCTGACATCTTCTTCAGGGAAGAAACTGACAGTATATCTGAATTCCCAGACAAGAACTGAGACATTTAAAGAGCAAGGAAAACGTGAACTAGGGAAGAAGCGATGGTTCATTCAGGATGGGGAAGCAGGTTTGTCCCTGGGGGAACCCAGTGTAACACTATGGAGCTGATACTACTTCTCTAGCTTGTTAAGGTAGGATGGGTAGGACGAAAAGACAGGGAAAAGAACTCAAGCTTGCTTTCTCAAAAGTATAAGCAAGGAGTGTCTTGATATCTGTTAGTTCAGGGTTTCCTTTGACTGTTACCTCATGTATATGTACTATGATTTGATTTTTTAAAATTCCTAGAGTTTGAAAATGTGTCTCCAAGTAAGCTGAAAATCTACCCAATTAACAGATCGAGTTGATCTATTTAAACCTCTATGAAATACAAAACTCTATTAAACTCGACTAAACCCTGTGTCCTTTCTCCTTCCCCTCAGTCACACTGAGATATTCTTGTACATTTCCCAGGTGTCGCTTCAATTCCCAATAGTATTTCTGTGGCTTCCTTTAAGACCACACTCTAACTATTGTCCTGTAACCTCTGCCTACTGTACTTAACTGAAAAAAAGGCTATTTTTTTCTTTAGAGTATCACAGTTCTTAAAAACTGCTGGGCAACTGTCAATGTGAACTGACACAACCTTTCTGGAAGGAAATTTTCAATTTGTATCAAAAGGCTGTTAAAACATTCAGACTTCGATTAAGTAGTTACACTTGTAATAGTTAATCTGAAAGAAATAATCAACAATGTCCCAGATATTTATATGCAATGATGTTCAGTGAATGGCTAAAATAGTGAACCACTGTAAATAATCTTTATGTCTAGCATGGGGGATTAATTTTGTTTGGTTATCCAGCACCATGGAATGTAGCCATTAAAAAAAATCACATTTTTATAAAGCAATTTAATCCATAGAAAATCAGCCACATTAGGTGCACAAAACAAGGTGGAACAATGATACATGAAGACTCCCTGTGTTTTAAGACAAACCCAAACTGAACTCTTACATAGGCTAAGCTCAATGTGGCTAAGAAATGTTTAACATTTTTTTCCTTAGGCTCCTCTCTTCCGCCTTCAGGACTCCTTTAGTCCTCAAAGCAGATAGAGCAAAGAACTCCGGCTCGGGTATCCTGGCTCTTACAGCAGGAAGGGACCTTAAGAGATGCTGCAAGTGTGATGACTTACCCAGATCAGACTGCTAGTGAGCAGCTAAAGGTGGACTAGGACCCGGGTGTCCCGACCTCCAACCCAGGAATTTCCCTCTAGACCCGGTTACCCACCTCAGGACCACATTCGTGAACGCGCAGGAACATATATGTACTTACAGGATAAGCAAAACTGAATCCCCCTAGCTAAAGGCTAAACTTGTTACTTGTTCCAATTAACCTTAATCGGCTCTACTGCACCCAAACCATCACGCTTTCCCTTTCCCTTCTCCTCTCTCCATCCCAAAGAAAGGGTCTGTTGACGTTCCGTTTTAAAGTGCCCAGCGAGATGGCCAAAGATGCTGGCCAGTGAGCGAGAACGCTCCCTACCTGCGGGCGGGAGACTCTCGGCTGGCGGGGAGGCTTCGGCACTGCGCCCGGGACTGCGAGGGCCACCCGCGGCGGCCCGCCGCTAAAGAGCTAGCGTGGATGAGTTCTCCGCCCACCCCTGCCAGACAGTCCCGCCCCCGGGTCAGCACCCCACGCCCCCGACTGGATTTTCTTACGCTGCCGCTAAACTTGTAATCTGGAAAACAAACGGATTTTTCATTTTTGGAATAAAAAGTTAGATAAGTGAAACCAAAAGTGAAACTTAAGTCCGGCTTCCCGTAAATCAGCTTTTCAAAAGAAAAGCTTCAAAGATTAAAACAAATCAATATCTGATGTTTTAAACAATGTTTAAAAACAAACCAACGTCCGAAATCATCGCAAAGATTTCAGACGTTGGTTTTACCTTCAGAATTCACACTCTAAATTCTGCCATGCGGTTTCCCCTCTTTCTGATAAAAGCTTTTACAAGGTAACGGATCATCCTGATAACTTGCTATAAATCTACAACATAAAGAAAGTAAAATGACGGGCCCATATGGCTTTGGTTTTTATTCTAGAAAGTAGGTGTGTGTGATAGGAAACATTTTTAAAACGTGGACTTTGTCACTTCCTCAAAGTTCCTCGACATAGTGAAACTATCATTGCTTTGTCATTAAAATAACTTCCCATCAGGACTTAAACCTTTTAAGAATGCTCTGGATCCCTGCTATCCTGCCGTCCTTGAGATCCACGTTGGGGTAGCACAGGTGAGGGTTAAGAAAATCCTCTGGTAACTCCGGATCAATGGTTGAGCCCAAGCTGAAACCACGTCACTCATACTGAGGCGGCGGCAGAATTGTGTCAAGCATTCCCCACTACTGAACTTCTAGATGCGGCTCTCTTGCTCTTTCGTTCTCTCGCTCTCTAGCGCAGTCTCGCTCTCCCTCTCTTCTTTCTTTTTAATTTTAAATTGATATATTGGACTCTTCATTGTTTGCTTTTCCTGTTTATTCATCTCAGCTGCAATTCAAATTACTGCATAATGAATGAATATTGAGCTGTCTGTTGTCTTGGATACGGCATTTGCTTCCCAAGTAAGAATTTTCACATTCTTAGAATATCACATATTTTTATTTATTTTTTATTTTTGATGTTGGGAGTAGGAGTTTATTAATTAATTTATTTATTTTTGCTGTGTTGGGTCTTCGTTTCTGTGCGAGGGCTTTCTCTAGTTGTGGCAAGCGGGGGCCACTCTTCATCGCGGTGTGCGGGCCTCTCACTATCGCGGCCTCTCTTGTTGTGGAGCATAGGCTCCAGACGCGCAGGCTCAGTAGTTGTGGCTCACGGACCTAGTTGCTCCGCGGCATGTGGAATCCTCCCAGACCAGGGCTCGAACCCGTGTCCCCTGCATTAGCAGGCAGACTCCCAACCACTGCGCCACCAGGGAAGCCCACATATTTTTATTTTTTAACTTGGAAAAATACAGAAGATACTGCCTTTACAATCTGGTGGGGAGTGTGAAATTCTCTTTAGCCTCAATAAAATTGTAATAGACTTGGAGATTAGCTCAAATCTCTTTTTGAGGCCACATGGTGAAATAGAGCCGCGTTTTCTCAACTTTATTCCCTGTGATATTTTCTATTTAACCAGTTTCATGTTTCTAAAAATGACACTCAAGACCCAGGACATAGATTTCAAGACCTGCTAGTGGGGTCATGACCATCACGTGGGAAAAAGCTGGCTCTAGAGCCACCTACCACTAACTAGCTGAGTTTTCCTGAGCAAGTAATTTACTGAGTAGGCAGGAATAAGTGATCTCCTCTTAGATGGCCTCTATGATGCATGAATAATTTTTAAAACTGGGGGCAGTGGGGGGGGATGTTTAGTTGCTTGTTTATTTGTTTTACCAAAGCAATGTTCAAGGTCTACATAATGATCAGCAGGCAAGGCAGGAGGTGAATGGAATTTGCCTTTCTCTGAAGTTGTTGATGGGAATGGAAGGTATTTACTCAGCTTTCTCCTCAGTGATTTACATATTACTAATCTGAGGATTTGTGATTTTGTTCATCTCACCCACCTGTTTCCATTCATTTTCCTATACTGTTTATCAAGTTTCTTAATGAAGCCATTCATTTTCCTATACTGTTTATCAAGTTTCTTAATGTTTTTATATCGTCTGGAGATAGAAAAACAGGATGTGTTTAGAAAAAAAGAGATTTTATCACCTCAAAAAAGTATATGAAAATCTAACAGCCAGGGGGGCATCAGTCCCAAAACCTTGTTCGTGTTTTCTGATTTGGGTGAAGTGGATGGAGGAGTGCTGAGATATGAGACGAGCAGTGGGAAGCCAGAGCTATAGAACTAGACACCTGATCATCTACAGTATCGCCATGTCCCATTCACTCTCCTCTTAATCTGTTCATTTTTAGAGGTTAAAACTCATCATTGCTGATGTGCTATTTCTCAGAGTGTTTCTGAGGGTCACTTGCATCACAGTCGACTTGGGATAGGTGTTTAAATACAGATTCCTGGTCTCTGCCACAGACCTGTTAAATCCAATTCTCCTGGGGGTGGTCCTGGGAGTCTACATTTCGAAACCATCCCCACATGAGTCATGTGCACACTGAAGTTTTTAAAATTGATGATATAATGTTTAAGGGAAAAAACTGAACGAAGAGTTCTTTGCAAGTACAGTTATAACTCTCCTTCCTCCATCTAATTTGGTTTAATTGGTATCAACACCATTCTTCACTCTACCTCTGCCTGTTCTACTTTCACTTTTGCCCCTAAAACAAGAGAGATGATCTTTGTTTGTCCTGACCTTAGAGAGAGAGATTCCAGGCTCTTACAAGTGGGTCTGAAGTGATACTAGCAATTTCCTGGTGAAGGAGCAATTTCCAGTATACTTTCTTGATCATCAAGAACAGGACATAATAAAGATACTTAAACAAACAAAAAGATATTAACAAACTGCTTTGTTTTCACTGAATATGTAGAAATGCATTTTATTATTATATATAAAGACAACATCCAGATTTTCCCCCATGTTCTAGTTTTGATTGTGTAGGGTTGTAAACCACTGCCGTATGTTATGCCCATTTCTCTCTCTCTGTCCCCATCCACCAACTCTCACCTTCTGTTGCCTCCACCTTTGCCATCCACCCCCATAGACTGGTGCCAAACAGATTTCATGGAGCAGAACACTTTGCTCTGGTTATACAATACAACTGTTTAAAATACAGGAGCAATTAACATGTGTGGATGGCCAAGTGGTAGCAGCTTTCATCACTTGACACCCATGCTCAGATGCTTCTCTTAACAAGGGCTGTATTTGTCTCTTACTTCCTGTCCTGAGCTGGAGGAGAGCTGGTCAGGTGAAGAGCTCTTGGCTACAAAGGGCAGCTCCCACACTGTGGGTTCTTTAAAACAAAGATGAGGCCTCCAGCAATGTCCCTTGTCCTCAAGGAATTCATAAACCCAGACATAGATAATTATGACCCAGGTAAATGCTGTGGGAAGTTGGGAACACTCTATGGTAAATAATTTAATCCCAAGGAATCTCAATAAATGAACTGAAGGCTGCTAAAAATAGAATTTACAATTGGGAGATACCCTTTCAGAGAATACTGGGAAATATTTTATAGATTTAATATCTTAGAATTAAGTAACCTAAGTGAATGTTGTACAAATGAAACAGTCCCCTTGTGAGTCATTTTACTTGGTTCGAGAACATGATTTAGTTCAAATGTGTCTGTAGAATTGCCTCCGGGAGTATTATTTTATACTCATTCTTGGTTTTAAACTAAGAACAATATGACTTCTAAAAGTCTAAAAGTCTTCAGAATCTCTACTTGAAAGGGAAAAACTGATTTTTGTTTTCTGGTATAAGTAGTTATTCAAAGTCCAATTATAGTCACATCCAGGTTACTGGATCTAGAACCTAATTAATCTGCCATTCATGATAATAGATTCATCATAAAAGAATGAGATATAGTTTTTTCTTTTCCCCACCCTATCCTGAAAGGACAGCAAGGCCTTTCTGTTTCTGGAGAGAGAGAGAGAGAGAGAGAGAGAGAGATTCCAAACATAAACTAATAAATTTCAGATACTGGAGAGTCCTATTAGAAACAAAAAAAGAAAGAAAAAGAGGTGGGACAATATGATAGAATACCTAGATGTGAGACTCCTTTAGTGTGGTGGCCAGGGAAGTCTTCTCTAAGAGGCGATATTTGAGAAACAAATTATGAAGACAAACATGAAATGATTTGCAGGAAGAATATTCCTGGTAGAGGGGTCAACAGATGCAAAAACCAAGGCTTTTGCAACAGATGCAAAAACTTGGCAAGTTTTAGGGATGGAACAAATGTCATTGTGGCTGGAGTACAGAGTGAAAGGAGGGGTGGTGATCAGATCAGATCATGGTTTTGAGGACCAAGGGAAGAGGGCTGGATTCTAATTGCAATGGAAAGCTGCTGGATAATTTAAAGCAGTAGGGTTACCTGATTGGTGCTCCAAAAACATCACTCTAGCTGTGGTCTGAAGCATGGAGTATAGAGGGGCTAGCATGGAAGCTGGGAGTCCTTTAGGAGCTATTGCTGTAGAGTACATTCAAAATATAATTTGGAAGCAGAACTAATAGAACTTGTTGAAGGATATTAGTAGTAATAGAGAAAAGGGAATCAAGGATGATAGATATGATGTAATACGCTATTTCAGGGTAGGATACTACAGCCAGAATTACAGGCTTTCACGATATTTTAGACTTAGAGCTCACAATGTGAGCTCTTTAAGGAAGTCTAAAAATGAAACACAAACTCTCCCATTAAATTATCACTGGAAACTGGTTGTAACCCATCAAGAGACTCATAACTTATTAAGAAGAAATTATTGATACAATCCTTTGTAGAAATGGAAAGTTGGTGGCAGTATGCTGGAAGTGGTCCAAGGCCTTGGTCCTGCTCATGGGATTTAATCAGGGTACAACATGACTGGTCTAGGTCATTTGCTATCATAAGCTGAAGAAATTCACTGGGAACACTGTGCCAGAGATGAGAGGAAAAGGCTCTGAGTTATGGTTAGAGCATTCCTTTGACAAATATGCAGAGGGAAAGCCTCAGAGGCTGAGAAATGCCATCAGCTAAGGCAATAGCATTAAGGTGTGTGTTTGTGTGTACTCTAGGCATGAATTGGTTTACTTCTTACAGAATATGGCAAAGTGGAGAGTAAGGGGAAAGCATAGGTTTCATTCGTGCTTGTGCATGAACAAGACAAGTAGAAACATGAATTATAGACTAGAGTAATAGACATTTTACAACCCCAAGCAAAGGCCCCTGACCCAGAATCTCTTGCTAATTTTGTGTTAATCAGAGCTGACATAGCAAAAGAGAAGACCATAGCAGCATTTTAAGAGTAAGATAGGATAGTGACACACTGACCTCAAACACTGAGGTAGAATTGGAAAGTCAGAAGCAACATAGGCATACTTCTACCTCTTGAAGTCCAACTCTCTCAAGGCAAGGCCCCAGGGGGTGAAGATAAGCAGTTTCCCCAAACCCAGTGAGGCCTGGCCTAGGTATGAATCGGACAAGGTGGTTCTAGTTTGCAGCTGATACATTGTAGGGTTGATATCAAGCAAAATCATGGGGTATCCATTATTCTGTATGTCACAGACTCTAACAGTTATGAAGATAACCCTCATTTGCTTGGTTTTGATAAAGGGGATAATTAATGCCTGCTGTAACCACAAAAAAATTAACCCAGTGAACTCATCATTTTTCATGTGTTCTTGGAGATCCTAAGAGGAAGATGGGGAGTTGGCATGGGGAAGAATAAAGTCTAACATTGACATGCTTGTTCCCAGGTTTGCTTAGAAGAAGTTTAATGGACACTGTCAGGCCAAGCTTTGCAGCACTTCCAGGGATTCTTGCCACAGAAGGAAGAGAAAAAGAATGAAGAATGAACTCTGGGTATGGTTTTTTGATGTCCCTGGATGGCCCAAACAGATGTTGTGTCCCTCTTGTGAAGAGCTGCAAAAGAGAGAATATATAATAAGGTAGATAATTTTATTCATCAGAGTTCAGGGACTGTTTTCAACTTAAATTGAAATGCTACCTGGGATTCCAGGTAGGAGACCAGGCTGAATTTCTCAGAGGTGCAGGAGGCTGAGAGTCACTGGCTAGGAACAGGGTTATGTGAGTGGCATGGGCTGTAGGTGAAGGAACTTATCAGGGGTTTAGTCTGGTGATATGGAAACCTCATGGTTGAGAAGAAGGAAAAATATAAGCAGCTACTGTAAGTGGAAAAAATATTTGGAAAGAGAGAAATATCTAGGGAAGATTTTAGGCGTTTCCTGTTAAATATGCTGTGCAGATCATTTGCAGGGACTGCTTAAGAAAGCTTATGTATTATTCTTAAGTGCTTCAGCTGTCAGTTGATGTTTTCTTAGATTGCTGTTACATGCTTGTACTGAACCATGTGAAGCTTCAGTTTTATTTAGGTTACACTCTGAAATATAATTGCCCACTGCTCAAAAAAGCTTTCCTTGACTTGGCTGCCTCCTTAAATTACTATCATCTCTGATTACTCCATTTCAATGGCAAACCTCAACAAACTATATCATCACTTTTTCAACTATCAAGTTAACAAAACAAAATGCAATAATTATAATAAAGATTATAAATATAGCATTTTTATAAAATATATAGCATTTTTTGTCAGACACCATGTCTTGATGATTTACCTACATTAGCTAGTTTATATTTTACAACAATTCTATGAAGAAGATACCATTATCGCCCCTATTTTATTTTTAATTAATTAATTTATGGCTGCGTTGGGTCTTCATTGCTGCATGTGGGTTTTCTCTAGTTGCGGCGAGCAGGGGCTACTCTTTGTTGTGGTGTGTGGGCTTCTCATTGCGGTGGCTTCTCTTGTTGAGGAGCATGGGCTCTAGGCACATGGGCTTCAGTAATTCTGGCGTGTGAGCCCAGTAGTTGTGGCTTGCAGGCTCTAGAGTGCAGGCTCAGTAGTTGTGGTGCTTGGGCTTCGTTGCCCCAAGGCATGTGGGATCTTCCCAGACCAGGGATCAAACCCGTGTCCCCTGCATTGGCAGGAGGATTCTTAACCACTGCACCACCAGGGAAGTCCCTATCACCCCTATTTTAGACATGGGGATACCAAGGCACAAAACTTAAGTAACGTGTCTGAGCTTATATAACTAGGAAGTGGTACAGCTGAGATTCAAACCCAGGTACTGTGGCTTTAGTGTCTATGCCCTTAACTACCATATAAGTGTATACTTGTTCACTGCTGGTGGCATCATGTATTTGTTCAACCTCAAAAAATTAAACATAGAGTTATCATTTAACCCTACTCCTATGTATATAACTAAGATAATTGAAAACATAGGTACAAAAAGTTGTACATGAATGTACATGGCAGCACTATTCATAATAGCAAAAAGTAGGAACAATCCAAATGTTCATCAGTTTTGAATGGATAAACAAAATGTGGTATATCTATACAATGAAATATTACTCAGTCATTAAAAGGAATGAAGTACTGACACATGTTACAACTTGGATGAACCCTGAAAACCTTATGCTATGTGAAAGAAGCCATATACAAAAGGCCATATGTTGTATGACTCTATTTATATAAAATGTCTAGAATACACAAATCTATCGAGACAGAAAGCAGATTAAGAGTTGCCAGGGGCTGGTGGGGGAAGGGGGACAATGGGGAGTGACTGCTAATGGGTATGGGGTTTCTTTTTGGGGTGATGAAAATGTTATGGAATTAGGTAGGGGTAATAGTTGAACAACATTTTGAATATACTAAAAGCCACTAAACTGTACTCTTTTATACGGAAAATTTTATGATATGTGAATTATATCTCAATCTAAAATTTTCTAGGTAGGGAGAAAACAAGATTTGAGTCCACTGCTGCCATTTTATTACAGTGCCATATGGTGTCACTTGAGGAATGGACAAAGTCCAGAGAAGGCTGTCCAAAGCTCAGTGATGCTCTGCTGGTTCAGATTGTGCCCAGGCTACAGTATGTCCCATGAATGAAGTCTAAAGTTAAAATTCAGACTGTGTTCCAGAGTATGCGCAACACAATTCCAGAATAGCTTAATACTGAAGACTTCTATCATTATCCCCACACATGCTCTTCTTCATAGACTGAAGTTCTTGGCTAAACCTGTTTCCCATTTTAATGAAGAAATTCACACTCCTTTCAAAAGCATCCCCTTAAAAGAGAATACCTCTAAGCACATCTTGAACTTTCAAAAACTTTTAAAAAATTTATTACTCTATAAACTTTTATTTATTATTCTAAATATTCTTTTTTAAATTCTGGGGCTTCCCTGGTGGTCCAGTGGCTAAGAATCCATGCTCGCAATGCAGGGGGCCCAAGTTCCATCCCTGATCAGGGAACTAGATCCCACATGCCACAACGAAGATCATGCGTGCCGTCACTAAGACCTGATGCAGCCAAATAAATAAATAAATAAATAAATAATTTTTAAAAATAAAAAATAAATTAAAAAAATAAATTCTCATTGGAGTATAGTTGATCTACAGTTTTGTGCCAGCTTCAGGTACACAGCAAAGTGAGTCAGCTACACACATACACATATCCACTCTTCCTTAGATTCCCCTCCCATATAGGTCACCAAAGAGCACTGAATAGAGTTCCTTGTGCCACCCAGTAGGTCCTCATCAGTTATCCATTCCATACATAGTAATGTGTATACGTCAATCCCAATCCCCCAATTAAAAACTTTGTTGTCTTAAAAAACTATTTTATGGATATACAGGGAAATACTGAGTAATTTTACTGTCCTGAGGTAGGGGACTTTAAATGAGTTGAGGACTTTACGGATTTTACATCAATTCTTTCTATAATATGTATACTATTTAATCCAGTATTTCCAATCAAAATATTAAAAAGCTATATATATATGAGGCGATCATCATGATGTTATTTTTTTTAGGGTCTGGGAAGCCATCTAATTCTTTTTTAAAATTTTTTTATTTTATATTGGAGCATAGTTGGTTAACAATGATGCTACTGACAGTAGCAAAAAAAATCAGAAATATCCAATGATGGAAATTGTATACATACTTGCTGAAAATCTTACATATGTTAAATGGTATATATGAATTCCATTTAACAACATGAAAATCCTTATGCTATAATACAAAATGATTTTTAAAAGTACCTAATTTGTATGTGTGTATAAAGCATATATACATACATTCACAAATTCATACAATTAGAAATAATGTACACACCAGTTAGTTATATGTCATTTGATATTGAAATAATTTTCCTTTAATCTTCTCACCCCACAGTCTATAAAATGTGTTCAATATCTATACCAAGATTTCTCTCAATTCCCAGAGTAGATATTCTCATAGTCACTTTTTTCACTTATATTTTAAAATACATACAAGAGTATTTATAATGTATGTGTATAAAGTGTATCCATTGGGTTTCCATCAGGAATCAGAATTCTACTCAGTTGGTCTGACTAAAGAGATCTTAGATGCTAATTAAAGGAGTGAGGGTAGGGTTAAAAGAACCATCTAGCTCCCAACCACCAAGTTGGGGTGAAGAACCATCAGGCTGAGAGTATAACAGCAGTGGGAAACCCATAGCATCTCTAGGCTGAAGAGCAAGGGAGGAGAGCATTTCCAGAGCTCTGTGAGCTGGAGCCACAGAGGAGGGGCCACGGGTCAAGAGCTGAAGTTGTGGAGAGACACAACCACTGCCAGATCCTCAAACCGAGAAAGAATGGATAAAACATACCCTACCTCTCTTTTCTCCTGCCTCCTGTCTCCTGTGGATGCCTCCAAAGTCCCAACCCAAATATAAGCCAGCTGAGAAGAGCCCAGGTGCTGTTTTCCAAAGAGGGCAGCTGCTGGGGTATAGAATAGGGCAAGGAAGGGAGGAGAATGGATATGAGGGGAGGCAAATAGAAGACCGGGATAGTCTACCTGTTTTGCCACCCAGTATTTATTCTTTCCCTTTGCTCAGATGGAGAGAAACGCATCTCCTAAACATGAGAATCACAGAGTCCTACCAAGTACTATATTGCTTTGAGGTGACGGCAATACTCTGACCTAGAAACTAAATTATAATGTTTGTCTCCATCAGTATTCTTCATCCAAGGAAACAGGGAAAGGGCAGGGAAGAAATAATCAATTAACCTTTTATATACAGAGCTACAGTAGTCCCTGCCTCTATAGCTTGTTGCTAGGCTAAAATTGATAATCATAATTTCCTACTTCATTCACTTTTGTTTCCCTTACTCTATACAGTATCTTAGTAGATTAGGATTTTTTACCTGGTATGGTGATACAACACTTTAATCCCTGTATGGTCTGAAATTTAAGTGCTCCTGACTTTATCAGGTTACTGTAGTTATCTAATGATCATTATTATTGCACATGGGAATATTAACATATGCTCAGTTAATCTTTGGGAGTCATGCACATTTCTCCTTGCCCTCATTGTATAGCTGCAACCCAATTTCCTCTTGGTAATTAGGATCAGTTATTCCAATTCCATCATCATGAGGAACCAAACTGATCAAGGGGCAGTTTCAGCTTCCAATTCAATGGAGCTATGGCTGGGTCCTCTAGTGGAAGCATTTCTTCCTTTTGAACTAGGACTTCAAAGTATGATAAACCCAAGGTTGTAGAAATGGTGTGCTGGATATTTTCATTTGTCCTAGGAACCTCTACAGGCTGTATGGACTTGGCTCCCCTATCTTCTGGCTTTCTTGTGGATCCAGCCAATGGAAGATTTCAGCAGGATTTCCGAGCATGGAAGGACAGAAAGATGTATCTTTCTTTTCCACCCTATCCCCACTTGGAGCTGAGGTGCTAGCAGTGGCTACAACTATAGGATCTTACCCTCCTGGGCCAAAGGTCAGCATCGACTGCTTTCCTCTCCTGAACAACATAGCTCCTGTTGGTAGCCCTCTTATACAGCCACAGCTATGGCTCTCGCCTGGTTTTAGTAACTGTTCCCTTACCTTTGTCCCTTCAGACCTAGAGTTAGTAACAGGATCCCACTGTTGCTGGTTACTACTGTTTATTTAATGCTAACTGTGTGCCAGACATGGTGCTAAGTGCCTGAATATATTATCTCATTTAGTCTTCACAATCCAATAAATTAGATGGCTTTAGTCCTATTGTAGAGATGATAAAAGTAAGTTTTGGAGAGGATGAAGAGTGACAGTGATGGAGCTGGAAATCAAATCAAATATAGGTGTGCTTATGCTAGAGTCCAAGCACTCAAATGCTATCATACCAATTGTTATCCCCTCTTAAAGAGTCAAAGTTCCATGTGGCATTGCTTCTACGGTGCCCCAGTCACTCTGGCAACAGGTCGGTGTGGTGTTCGCTCACATACAGAGCCTGGGGAAAGTTAGATCCCTTCTCCACAGGTGTGATGGTCAGCCAGGGCTAAGGGCAGTGACCTTCCTCATTGACCTTCCTCAAGGCCAGAGCCTGGTGAAGTCCATGGTATTCTTCCACGCCATTTAATAACAAAGAACAGAATGCCAACAGTTCCTCAAGTATTCTCTCAATGAAGCTGGGAGAGAGGCTTGACTTACTCAAGATAGAAATTACTAGTGGGGTGAGAAGAAATGAATCTCTCAGAACAGAAGGGGAGAAAGATAGCTCTGTCAAAAAAAAAATTTGATTTGGTAACTCTGGTCAAGTCTGCTCTTTTTCGTTTCCTGTCTTAATCTTTTTGCCACTTTAATGGTTGCAGCTCAACAGATGGAGTAGGCTGAGGCTCTAACAAATTAAATAAACTATGTCTGTGCTGAGATTTAAATGGGGAAAAAAAGTCCACACTCAACATAAACCTATTCTATAAGAAGAAAAGCCCTTACAAATGTTTATAACTGTGGATTATGCTTAAGTGACAACCGCTCACGAGACACATTCTCTTCTAGAAACAGAGCCTACAAGTGGTGGTTGGCATGGTATGTGAACAACTTTGAGATGGCTCATTAAGCTCTATGGAGGTTTTAGCTCTGCGAGGGAGCATGGATTGCTCAGGCTCCTCGTGGGTAACTGACAAACCTCACTGAGGACTTTAAGTGAGATTTCCATTATGCTGCTTCTGCCTCCCCTCAAAATTTGAGTCGCTGGATTTTGAATTTGCCTTTTTAACCTGCCCCTTCCAGGCGCCAGGCGGGAAAGAAAACACCAGGCCTCCTCGGTCAGGCAAGAGGGCCCTTTAAGGAAGACGAGAGCTGCGCTGATAGGCTGAGGCTCGGAATCCCTGCCATGGCCAGCCAATCCCAAAGCTCTGCGGGGCGAGACCCGGTCCGTGCGGCGGTCTCGGACTCCGGCCTGGAGGCCTCTGCTTTGATCAGTGTCCCCGCACTTCCACTGCCCACTGCCCAGTGAGTGAGCGCCGGCCGTGCGTGCCAGGCCGGCCGCAGGCTGCTGGGGAGGGCGGGTCCGCGGGGCTGCGTCTGCGTTTGCCGGCGCCGAGCTCAGGGCCTTGGGCTTGCCGGGCCGCGCTGGGGGCCCTCTCCTCGTGAGTGCCCTTGGCTCTCCCTCTCCTAGTATCGCCAACCTCGTTTCGGAGGAACCGCTTCTAGTGCTAAAGACTCCAGACCTCTCCCATACCATTGTAATTAAGTTGGGGGAAGTAGGCAGAGCGTTATCAACGGAAATCAGCATACCACTGCAGGAATTCCCAAGTTACTGTGATTGGGTCCAGGATGAGCGGGTGGAGTTATAAATTACAGAAAACCTACCTGAAGCTGTGAGTTCTCGGCTGGAATTTGCAGCGGAAATGGGCTAGTTGGAATGGAACCCAAAGACTTATTGAAAATGATTGTAATCATGCAACCAGTCAGAAATGTAGGTAGTTAATGTGTCATTCGATCAGGAAATGAGTCAGCGCAGAAACTTGGATGACAGAGGTTATGGGTCATGGAATTATACTTTTTTTTTCTTTTTAAAGTAAAATCAAATCCTGGCTCCTAGATGCAGCCTGAGAAGGGCTGCCTGGAACTTGTGGTCCCAACACTTCTTCCTCAGAAATACCCATGCCTGTTGTAATCTGTAGCACAGTTGAGACAGGGTTGGAGCATTAAAGAGTCCTTTCTAAGGTCTCAGGAGTAACTGAAGGAAAACCGAAGGCAGAAAGGACCCAAATCAGCATTCTTAGCCCTCTGACACACGCTGGTGTCGAAGTTTTAAGTAGCAAGGCGTTTGTCACCAATGACAAAGTGTTAGCATTTTTGAAAGACTCAACTTATACAATTTGGTGAATTCAAAGTTACTCCTATTGCAAGGTCACTCCTGTTTATTTTCTGATATATATTTTGTGAGTGGGAGAGTGAAAGCTGAGAGTATT
This sequence comes from Monodon monoceros, assembly GCF_005190385.1. Classification (NCBI taxonomy): domain Eukaryota; kingdom Metazoa; phylum Chordata; class Mammalia; order Artiodactyla; family Monodontidae; genus Monodon; species Monodon monoceros. Next base: position 57,981,279 of record NW_021703782.1, read on the forward strand.
GTGGATACCCTAAAGAACCTCCCAGACTTTGGAAAATGGCTTTCTTAGGCTGGGAAAAGAAGGAGAAGAAGGTTGAAAATACCGAATTCCAGGGCACAGTTCACAAGGTGTGGTGCACTCATTTTCAGGTGTGGTCTCCTTTGGCTTCTACCCTTAACCCGTGGGAATATCCCCTGATACATCGAAACTACAATCCAGACCCAAGAGAGCAAGGACAAGAAAAAGGTAAGCCTAAGTCCTAACTTTCCACATAGTTTCTCTTCCCTGGATGACTGACATGAGGATTGTCACTCCGCTTCAGGGAAGAGTCCACCCCCTTATAAATAGGAGCACTCTAAGGGACATAACTCTGACATACAGGGTGTGTGTGTGTGTGTGTGTGTGTGTGTGTGTGAATGGGATTAGAGGACAGCTGTTTTCTTTATAAATGTTTGCTGCATATGTAGAAATTCAATGATCTACTCCTACACGCAAAAGAAAAATAAGGAATGGCAACTGCCTGAGCTACACTTTCTCTTGTGTCACTCATGCTTTCTGCACATTTGTGGGAAAGAGACACCTTGGTGACTGCCAAAATGGATAATATATTGCTTCTGCCTTCAGGCAAGTTCTGCTCTGCTGTTGGAGACAATGGACTTGGGGCTGTCAAATCTGGAGACAGCAGAGAACTTCTGCTAGATCTGCCCACTCTTACTGGGTGACTCTGCCTCTGGTTACTCACAGGATGGAGGAGGGCAGCGGCTGAGGGGTGGGGTGGGTAGGGAAATCTCATGACCTCCCAGGCCTGTTCAGGACTCTGCCTCTCCTCCTCTGGCTCAGCCTCCTGTGCCTAGCATTGAAGCTGACTCTGGCTCGGAGACCCCTATAAATCCAGGGTGCATCTCTGGCCAAAATACAGGGAAGCCAGTGAAGTCTGGCTTGTAGTATACACTCACTTGGAGACCCATTAGCAGGGATAACCCATTGCGTCTGGCATGAAATATCCTCCCTCTCCCATCATCTTCTCACCAGTTAGCTAGAACCCAAGATTTTCTGCTGAGGCTATGGAAAATAGGAACTCTGTATGGGCTTCCCACAGAATATTGTGAATTCTGGGCAGAAAGCATTAGGAATGGCCACTCTGACCTGATGTTCACAAAGTGCTCAACAGCCTACCAAAGAGAATCAGCAACATCGCTGAAGCGGGTAGAGTAGTCGTAACTTCCCTGAGTTCTGCAGTCTTCTGAAGGTAGAATCAACAACTAACTGAAGTCTTCTGTACCTACCCAGTTGACTTAAGAACAAAAATTGGAGTTCTGGACCATCTAGAATTGCCAGCCCACTTAAGAACTTCTTAAATAAGATAAATAAGATAGACGATACCATGTATTCATTTAAAATTTGTGTTTCCCAGAACATTTAAGTATCCTTAGGTTTTCCCCCTTTTGAGAACTTCAGTAGTAGCTTAAGAAGAAAAAAGTGAGGCTAGAGGAGGATGGCCAAGGGATGTTAGCAGTGGGTGGATGGAAAGAGCAAGTGGGTAGGAGAGGGGTAGGGATTATAGGAAGAGTATTGATATAGTAACCTTGAGATACCTAAAACGTCCTAAAATACAAATGCAAGGAGCACAGAGAAATCGGTCTTCAAGTTGTACAGTGCATCTTCTAAATCACTCCTCCTCAGAAGCAAAGGTTCTGTCATCCAGCTGTACAGAAGGTAAGAGGGTGGATGGTATTCACCCTGCCCCTCCTAAAAATGAGAGCGTTTTTTTTTTGTTTGTTTGTTTGTTTTTAAGTGCTCAGTTCTTCAAGATATACAGTGGAAAGAAAAATCAGGAAACATGAAGCTATAGAGCAGGAAAAGATTTTGGAAATCATCCAGTTCAATCAGCTGTTCTTATGTAAGTAAATGATGGCCAGACTGGTTAAGTTTGTCCAAGATCAGACAGCTAGTTAGGAGCAAAGACTAGTGTCCATACTGTGTTCCCAGGTCAGAAAATTTTCTTTTTTTACTTTGTCTTAAGCTCATGGTAGCCTGAAAACAGAGCATATGAGGATGCATGTAGAATATATTGTTTTAAACTTTGCTTTTTTACATTTTAGGTCAAGATGGGGTTTATATTTTCAAAATCTATGAATGAGAACATGAAAAGCCAGCAGGAGTTCATGCTTATGAATGCCCGACTTCAGGTACATTTTTATTTTTTTAATTAAAAAAAAATTTTATTTATTTTTGGCAGCGTTGGGCCTTCGTTGCTGCACGTGGGCTTTCTCTAGTTGCAGAGAGCGGGGGCTAGTCTTCACTGCAGAGCATGGGCTCTAGGAGCACGGGCTTCAGTAGCTGTGGCACGTGGGCTCAGTAGTTGTGGTTCACGGGCTCTAGAGCGCAGGCTCAGTAGTTGTGGCGCATGGGTTTAGTTGCTCCGTGGCATGTGGGATATTCCCAGACCAGGGCTTGCACCCGAGTTCCCTGCATTGGCAGGGGGTTTCTTAACCACCGAGGGAAGTCCTTCAGATACATTTTTAGATAATTAAGCTTTCATGTTGTTACAGTGGTTAAAGTTTCTGTCACATGTGCTCCAGCACTATGTTATCCTTAACCTCCCAAAAGGTAAAATGCCCTCGGTTCTCTACCCTCAAAGCCAAGATGAAGTAGACTACTAATTATCTGGTGAATGGGCTTGTTTAGATCTCTAATCTAGATATCTAATGTAAAAATTTCCATACTGCAGGAAGAGATAACTGCTTAGAGTGTATGGTAGAATAATGCCCCTCCCCCACCCTGCCAAAACGACATCTGCATCCTAATCCCTGTGAATATGTTACCTTACATGGCAAAAGGGATTTTACAATGTGATTAAGCTGAGGAGTTTGAATTGGGGGAGACCCTGGATTATCCTGGTTTATCTGGATGGGCCCAGTGTAATCATAAGGGTCCTTATAAGGGAAAGAGGGAGGCAAGAGTGTCAGAGTCAGAGAGAGAGAGAGATTTGAAGATGCTATGCTGATTGATGACTTTGAAGATGGAATAAAAGGGCCATGAGCCAAAAGATTCAGGCAACCTCTAGAAACTGGAAAAGGGAAGGGTACAGATTCTCCCCTAGAGCCTCCAGAGGGAATGCAGTCCCTCCAGTCCATTCCAGACTTCTGTCCTTCAGAACTGTAAGGTAATCAATTTGTGTTGTTTTAAGCCACTAAGTTTGATAACTTGCTATAGCAGCAATAGGAAATTTTAATACAGTGTGAACATTCGACATTGGATTTATACAATGGCTGGATAAAAAGATCAAAGCAAAGTAGAAGATTGTCTAAATGCCTAATATAGGTTATCAAAAGGTATTTTAAAATGTTGTACATCAATCAAGAATGAAAAGTTTGACTGAAATTATTTTCCTAAGACATCTAACAAAGATCTCTAGGCCTCTGTGGTTCATTATGGCCCTGGGAATAGACGGTCCTATTGTGAGACATATAGTGAGTGGTTAAAAGTGAGGACCAAAGCCAGGCAGCCTGGGTTTGAATCCTAGTTCCACCTCCTAACTAACTGTGTGGCTTCTGCTTCAGTCTCCTAACCTGTAAACTGGAGGTTATAGTATCCCACTCAGAGGGTTGCTATGAGGAGTAAAGATGACGGTATATAGAGAGTGTGTAGAACAACGCCTCAGGTCTTTCGAACAATGTCTCTCACTCTATAAGCCTTAGTTGTTGCTGTTATTATTGCTACTAAAGAGTGATAAGACTGTCTTGTGCAGGATAAAGATCTCTTTGGGGGGAATGGAACTGTTGAAAGAATAGGCAATTGAATTGTTTAACAGAAGAAAGTGACCTAGAGGAGACCAAACATTAGGTTTATGAACCAGCAAAGTATGTCACATACTCAGAGAGTCCTTGTCCAAGACCTCTGGAAACTACAGGGCTTTTACTTTTATGTCAGAAGTCAGGGTCTGTGAAGGGTTTGGGATTTTACCCTACTTGCAAGCTAAGAGATTAGCTTATTACTATCCCATGGATGCTGGCAGAACACAGGAGACACCTACATCAGATGGAGGACTTTATTACTCACAGCACAGCAAGAGCATTAAGCATGAGGTTCGTGTCAATTCCCCATGCCTCTCAAGTCTCACAGAGGTGACAAAGATGGGTTCACATGGGTGCTGTGCACCCAGTGGGTTGGGGCACCCTTGAACTTTGGGAATCTGCTGCTTTTCTAGTTAATGAGGAGCTGGTAGAGTTGAGGTGGGGAGAACTTTAACCCCTTCCTGAAGGTTGTTCCCTGCAAACATAACCTCAAGAAATGGCCTGAATAAACAGCAGTCTGGGCCTTGCATTCTTGGCTTACCCAGAATGTGGGGGTACCTTCAGGGACCGTGGCAGACTGCCCCCTCAGTGCAATTGACCAGAGCTTTGAGAACAGCCTTGACTTCTGCCCACTGATCCCAGCGACCACTATAGCTGGTGCTGAGGGTCCAACTGGCCGGAACACTATCAGCACCATTAGTTTTCAGCTTAGCTGAACCAAAGGTGAACCAGGCCCAGGCATTTAGGACAGTCTCTGTGAACCCAAGGGCCTTTTGAGCCAGTAGCTTTGCTTCAGGTGGCAGAGTCAGGGATAAAGTTTTCACAAAAGGGTAGCTACTACTCCTTTATGCAAAACTGAGATGACATCAGGGCCAGGCTAGGCACATCCTCAAATACATTATTTTCATTTGACCAGCAAATGGGTGATTTCCTTGTAGTTGTCATCTCCTAGTTGACCCACCCAAAAATGGGGATGTCAGGCCTGAGTCATAAATTCTCCAGGGGTAAGGTGTTCATTTTTAACAGGAGCTCAGTCAGGCCTGAGTCATAAATTCTCCAGGGGTAAGGTGTTCATTTTTAACAGGAGCTCAGTAATAGGCCAATAACTGCCTCCCCATTTTGAAAGGGGTCTGTTATGGGTTTGTGTCCCATCCCCGCCCTCCAAATTCATATGTTAAAGTCCAAACCCCCACTACCTCAGAATGTGACCTTATTTGGAGATAGAGTCTCTACAGAGGTAATCAAGTTAAAATGAGGTCATTAGGATGGGCTCTAATCCAATATGACTTGTGTCCTTATAAAATTTGGACACAGAGACGTGCATACAGGGAGAAGGCCAGGTGAATATGAAGACACCATCTACAAACCAGGAAGAGAGTCCTGAAACAGAGCCTTCCTTCACAGCCCTCACAAGCAACCAACCCTGCTGACACCCTAACTTTGGACTTCCAGCCTCCAAAACTGAGACAATATATTTCTGTTGCTTAAGCCGCCCAGTTTGTGGTACTTTGTTATGGCAGCCCCAGAAAACTAATACAGGATGTATCTGGTGCTTGTGTCCAGCGTGTGGCGCTGCTGTACTGGGCAGTGGCCTCTGGAGATGGCTGTGATTTTCTCTTTTTCGCCTGGGATTCTATATTGTTTCTATTGGACCACTTGGAAGGGGTCAGAGAATCCCTGAATGGGAGAATGTCCTCTCATCACTATGAATGTTTACAATAAAAGCAAGCAACACAGAATACATTATATATTTATATTCAGGGGACACAACTGCAGTACGTTGAATCAGCTGAATGTTCTTTAACTTCCCTTTCTCACTGCAAACTGCTCAAAACCTATCAGTTGAATTTTGCTCTATGGGAACACAGATCAAAGATATTAACATAGGTACTTCAGGGATTATCATGATAGTTTCAGGAGATTAGGCTGTTTCCCAGCTGGGGGAGATAGAGAATACAAATGTGTATTTGCCCTTTGGTTTCTCATCCCAGAATTGGTATTACTTCCTCCCCTGGGCTCCCCTGGCTTCTGGAGAGCACTGGGGCTCAGGGGCATCATTGTTTTAGCCAACACTGGTGCCACTGCTCTGCCCTGTATCCTCAGCATTTTGGGCCACCCTGGCACTTAGCACATCCTGCCTGCATGGGACCAAGTAGACATGGGTGCCCACATCCAACAAAGCTATAAACATTGAGTTCCTCCTCTCCCCTCCCTGAAATTCCCTGGCACACTCAGCCTTCTTCCCTAAAGCAGCTCAAGGTGGAGGAGTGGAGGAGGGAAAGAGCAGCTCGGTGCCAGTCAGCAAGGGTTTGAATTTACTCTGTTTCAAAGGGCCTCCTGTCGCTGGACTCAACAAACAAATTTCTAATGTATTTAGCCTATGCAAAGTTCTATATCTTCATTGCTAACACCATTATTTCAGCTTTGGGGAACCCTTGACCCATCAGCCATAGCCACATTGCATGACTTTTGGCTGGGGTGTGGGGCTTGCTGTCCCATTGATGTCATGAAAACATCCTTTCCTTCTCCCACTCCAGAGGAGAATGTGCCACAACCAAAGCACCATCTGGGAGTCTTGTTTGGACCCTACCTTTTGTTTCTCAGCCTCGTTTAACACATAAGATAGTGAGAGATCTTCACTCTACCCTCTTATTTTCACCACCACCTATGCAAAAGCATTTACTTCCAGATCTCAGGGAGCCTTCTGATATCCTCTAACCTGACCAACAAGGGCCCTCTTCCAGAACGCCATCTCTATCAGCATCTTATCCTTGTCACCCAAACTGGCAGGCTGCATGAAGGGTCTGGGATTTTACCCTACTTGTAAATTAACAAGTTAGCCTGTTACTGTTTCACAGATGCTGGCAGAAGGTTTTGTTACTCACAGCACAACAAGGAGCGTAAGCATGGTGTTGCTGCCAGTTTTCTATGCACTCCAAGTCCCGTGGAGGTGATGGAGGTGGGCCTAGTTGTATGCTTAGGTGGATGCCTGGGTTTGTGACATGGGTGAGGAACAGTGAGCTTATAGAATCTATCACTTTTGTCATGAATGGTGAGCAAGGCTGCTCTTTGACTGGGAAGAGATGTTACTTCATCCCTCAAAGTTGCTTACTGCAAACACAACCCTGACAAATGGCCTGGGCAAAGAGTAGTCAGGGCCTGCATCCTTGGCCTGCTCAGCAAGAATGCTTAGGGCCCATGGCAGATTGATTCTTCCAACACATATGTTGGTTAAGATGATTAGTTTTTCCTTGTTGAGCAGGATATATTTTATTAATTATCTTTTAATTTCAAGGAAGGATGACAAAAAGAATATAGATCAATACAGTTGAAGCAGCCTTCCAACCCTAAAGCTGCTTGAGTTCTCATCCTAACTGGGGCAGCCAAGGGAGAAACATACTCATCTGTAGCAGTTTTGGAAGATTGGGTTGGTCCTTGAATGTTCCTCATTTAAAGAAACTAAACATCTAGCATCATTTTAAGGCTTAGAGCTATTCTCCTTTATATATATATATAAGAAATATCATGAAATATTTTATATATACAAGAGAATATATTTATAAATTATGAAGCATAATAAAATGAACACCAATGAACCCATCACTAAATTGAAGAATTATATTATCACAATACCCCTGAAGCTACATATGGGTTCCTCCCTATCTGCTGAATGAACCCAAACAGCTAAAGTTGGGCTGGAATGTCCCAGGGTTCCTAGAACTAAGCATGACTCTGAAAATGGAAGGAATGGGCCACTGGGGTGGGAGATGGCATGTCAGTTCTTCAAAGGGGAGGTTTAAAAAACCCCCGTTGAAACACCAGGCCTACTAATATCTCTAGCCTGTGATGGCATGTCTTTTGGCTTTTTTCCTATTTGATGGCACTTCAATTAAAAAGGATAAATAGAAGAAATAAAGCAAAACATTTATTAAAAAGAAGCCTAATAACTATAATCCTTTTCCCAGTGGGTTTTTTTAAGTTCTACTTTTTTTTTGGTAAAAAAAGATAAATCATAACTTGATAATTCCATATTATTGGTGCTTATCTTTCAGAATAAAGGACCAGAATTAGAGATTCAGCTACATCTTATACCAGGTTCCCGCCTCTGGCTGTATATTCGATTCAGAGGGGCTTTTGAATGTACAGGTCCCACCCCAGACCAATCAGATCTCTTCATGGCCAGACATGTAGTTGCTTTAAGCTCTCCAGGGGACTATAATGCACAGCCTGGGTTGAGAACTTTTGCCCTTTCCTTTTGCTACATAATTGTAATTGGTGATTGGCAGTGATTTAATATAGCATACATTGGAGATAAACCCAAATAAGTTTTCAATTTAGGTAAGTTAATCATGAAATTAAATCAATCACTGGAGTCTGGTTAATAAAAATTTATAAAAGGCTTCAAATCAAAATGGTTTCTTTTTTATTAACAAGTTGGTTCCAGATGAGCTAGAGGGGATTCATACTACTCAGTATAATAATGTTTTCAGATCATCAGCAAAAGTCAGTTTCTCACTGCTCTGTCTAGCCTCTGTTACTGAGGATGGTGGATGGATGGCTGTATTCATTAAGCCAAGTATCAATCAGGTAAAAATGAATACTTCCTTAAAAATGCCACTAGATGGCACACCTAAACCAATTTTATATGACCTAAGTGGCCAGAAAAGCATTTTGATGTTATAAAATAGGATAGAAACTGGAAGTATAAAGCAGAAAAAATGAGGGAAGATTCCATGGGTTTTTGCTGTGCTGTAGTGCTTTGTAGGAAAAGCAGTCATGGTCCATGTATAAGATTAGTAGGGCAGTTTATTCATTGTTCACTATGAGCAGGCAACAAACTAAAGACTTAAAAAAATACATGAGGGACTTCCCTAGTGGTGCAGTGGTTGAGAATCAGCCTGCCAATGCAGGGGACACGGGTTCGAGCCCTGGTCTGGGAAGATCGCACATGCCGCGGAGCAACTAAGCCCGTGCGCCACAACTACTGAGCCTGTGTTCTGGAGCCCACAAGCCACAACTACTGAGCCTACATGCCACAACTGCTGAAGCCCGCACGCCTGGAGCCGGTGCTGTGCAACAAGAGAAGCCACCACAATGAGAGGCCCACACACAACGAAGAGCGCCCCCCGCTCGCCGCAATTAGAGAAACAGCGAGCCTTTGACCTGTAAGTCTATGTAGTGTTTGGTGTTAAGAAAATGACGTATAGTTATAAACCAAAAATACAGTTATTTAATATATATGAAATAATGTGCTACATGCTAAGCAGGATTCAGATGTGTATAAGGTGCGGGCTCTATATTCAAGGAACTTCTCATCTTATTTGGTGAGAAGAAGGTGAGGTATGCTGCAAATAACCAGATGTTTGTGGTATGAATGTGACAGGTAGAATAATGACCCCCTAAAGATGTCCACACCCTAATCCCTGAAACCTGTGAATATATTACCTTATATGGCAAACAGACTTTGCAGATGTGACTGAGGGAACAGGCCTTGAGATGAGAAAATTATCCTTGATTGTCAATGTGGACCCAATCTAAACACACGAATTCTTAAAGTAGAGAGTTAAAGACAAAAGAGTCAGAGAGATGTGATGTTGCTGGCTTTGAAGATGGAGGAAGGCACCCCCAACCAAGGAATGCAGGTGGCCTCTAGAAGCTGGAAAATGCTAGGAAACAGATTCTCCCCTAGACTCTCCAGAAAGGAACACAGCCCTGCAGACATCTTGATTTTAGCCCATTCAGACCTGTGTTGGACATCCAATGTCCAGAAGTACAAGATAATAATCTGTGTTGTTTTAAGCCACTAAGATGGTAGTAATTTGTCTGTACAGCTATATATGTTAGGGTTATTTTTACAACATAAAATATAGTGTAGACTCACTAAATGCTTTTTCAAATATTTAAAAAGTAAAACAGCAAATAATAGCAAATAACTTATGAGAACTTTAAATTGCTTAAACCCCTATAACTCCCAACATCTATAATTCTTGTGCCCTCCCATCTGTTTTTTTGAGGTGAAAGCTGTACCAACATCTTAGAATAAAAAGGGCTTGATGTTCTGAGGAAAGCAAGAAAGTACAGTGTTTGCTTTGTATAGAGTCTTGTGGCGACAAGGAACCCAAAATGTAGAGTAGGCAGTGAAGAGGAGAGGAAAGCAGCCAACTCCATCTATAGCAAAAAGATGACCAAGTGGGAGTTGGCTCAAGAACTAGAAGTGTCAGGAGACTTAACTAGGAAGTGCCTTGGAAAAAAAGGCAGCATGATCAACACAAGTTCACCTACAGTGGGAGCTACAAGGAAGGCTACAACAGCTTAATTCTTGTGCCTGGATTCATAACTGTCTTCAGCTTACCCCTCTGAAACTCATTTCTGCCCATGTCCCCATCCTGGTTACCTGCTCTTAGCCGCCCTCTTCTGAGATTCTTTTTTTTTAAATTGTGGTAAAATATACATAATATAAAATTCACGTTTTTAAAGTGTGCAATTCAGTGACATTTAGTACATTTACAGTGTTGTGCAACCATCACCACTATTTAATTCCATAGCACTTCCATCACCCCAAAAGGAAACCCCATACCCATTAAGCAATCACTCCTCATCCCCCCTCCTCTCAGACCCTGGCAACCACTAATCTGCTTTCTGTCTGTATGGATTTGCCTGTTCTGGACATTTCATACAAATGGAATCATACAATATGTGGTCTTCTGTGTCTGGCTTATTTCAATTAGCATAATGTTTCCAAAGTCCATCTGTGTTGTAGAATGAATCAGTATTTCATTCCCATTCATAGGTAAATAACATTCCATTGTATTAATATACAACATTTTCTTTATCCATTCATCGGTTTAAGGACATTAAGATTGTTTCCACTTTGGGCTATTTCCCACTTTGGGAATAGTGCTGCTATGGGAATTCTTGTACAGGTTTTTGTTTGAACTCTTGCTTTTCAATTCTTTTTGAGTATATATACCTAGGAGTAGAATTGCTGGATCATATGATAATTTTATGTTTAATTTATTCAGGAACCACTAAATGTTTCCCACAGTGGCTTTACCATTTTACATTCCTACAACAATGTATGAGGGTTACCATTTCTCCAACATTCTCACCAATACATGTTATTTTCAGTTTTTGTTTGTTTGTTTTTAAATTCTAGCCATTCTAAGTGGGTTTACAGTGGTATCTTATTGTAGTTTTGATTTGAATTTCCATAATGACTAATAATAACATTAAACATTTTTCATGTGCTTTTTGGCCATTTTTATATATTTCTTTTGGATAAATATCTCTTCTAGTCCTTTGCTCATTTATAAATTGGGTTGTTTGTCTTTTCCTTGTTGAGTTGTAAGAGTTCCTTATATATTTTGGATACTAGATCCTTATCAGATATAAGATTTGCAAATATTTTCTCCCATTCTGTGAGTTGTCTTTTTACTCTCTTGACAGTGTCCTTTGATGCATGCGAGTTTTTAATTTCTATGAAGTCAAATTTATTTTTTCTTTTGTTGCTTGTACTTTTGGTATCATATCTGGGAAAGTGTTGCCAAATCCAAGATCATTAAGATTGTACCTATGTTTTATTCTAAGAGTTTTATGGTTTCAGCTTTTATATTTAAGTTTTTGAGTTCATTTTTGTATATGAAGTGAAGTAAGGGTCCATTTTCATTTTTTTGAATGTGAATACCCAGTTATCTCAGTACGATGTTCATTCTTTATGAACATGAAGTTAGACATTGCACAGTAAAGATTAGGAATCACATAGTAAGTCTGTTACTGACACAGATGAAGAAGCTGTTCACCTGGGTCCAGGCCCTCTGAAATGAGCATCTTGACTTGTTAGTGGCCTTCAAGTGCCTGAACTTCAAGATGGTAGTAACCTGCTAGTGTCTTTCTTTACCAAAGTTGGAACGAATGGAAATAAGTTAATTTAACTATATTATGAAGGATTGGGTCTAAATGCAAAGAATATACTTAATGAATTTCCTGACTTTTAAAGAGACTTCTAAAAATGTTAAGTCTGTTTAAGTGTGGGACAAGATATTAATATGTCTGGAATCACTTAGAAGAGTTAATAAAAACACTAAGATTTCCTGTATATTGTCTATGTTGAGAAATGGTAGGAAATGAAAGTAAAATAATTTTAAAAAGTCATTGGTAATAGGTCAAACCCCCAAGTTGATCCTTTGCTGCCTAGCCCTTCCATGCTGACAAGTTGGTCCAGGACCCTTCCCACACTCAATTCTCCAAGGGGGACATTGGTTTTAAGTTTGTTCACAAACTTAAATGAGATCAATAAATCCAGTTATAGATGATCAGAAAGCTTTTCCTTTTAGTTTCCTCCCTCAGCTACAATTCTATTTTCATAAATCTAATCAGAGTCAATTTTATTTCTAGTTCTTCATTGCTTGAGCAAGCAGGGGATGGAGGGTTACTTTACTTATTCATTAACTTGAGCGTTTACTGAATGCCTAGTATATAAGATTTTGGGCCCAAAACTATTAATTAAAAAATGATCCTATGGTTTTAATAATTATCTTCACTTTCCTCTATAAATCTTCATAATATGTATATAATGTGTACACATATACACACTCACTTCATCTTATTTTGAAAAGAATGTAAAGTAGGCTTGCTGTTAAAATCTTTAGACTTCTCATGTGTCTTGTTTCTACTTCATTTTCTTCCTTAAGATAACTGACGATATAGGACAGCAGGGGGAAAAGGATTTTAGAGAGAAAAAGAGCCCCATAAACATCCTTAATATAAATTAATAAAAGGGAACAAGCTTAAGTGTCATTATTCTTGAATAAATTTACTAAAATGCAGAATAATAGTGAATCCAGATTTTAAGAAATGTTTTAGTTTGAAATAATTTTATATTTGTAGAAAAGTTGCTAAACTAGTAGAGAGTTCACATATACCCTTTGTTTAGCTTTCTTTAATATTAACAATTTACAAAATTATAGTAATGATCAAAACCAGGAAATTAACATCAGTACAATACTGTTAACTAAATTACTGATCTTTCTGAAATTTCACCAGTTTTTCTCCTAATATTCCTTTTTTGTTCCAGGGATCCAAGATCTCACATTGCATTAAACTGTTGTTTCTTCTTAGTCTCCTTTGGTCTGTGACAGTTCCTCATTCTTTCCTTGGCTTTCTTAAGTACTTTTAATAAGTACTGGTTATTTAGTATAATTTCTCTCACTTTGGGTTTTTCCAGTGTTTTCTCATGACTAGATTGAGGTTGTGCATTTTTTACATATTATTCTTAAACCACAGGATGCTGTTATGTCTCTCTCATTACATCATACCAGAGGATACTGTTGGTATAACTTATTACTAGTGATGTTAACCTTGGTCACTTGGTTAAGGTGGTGTACACCAGGTTTCTCTACTGTAAAGTTACTATTTTTCTTATTGATAAATATCTTTGAGGAGTTACGTTGAGACTCTGTTAATATCTTGCTTCTCGTTAAACTTTTGCCCACTGATTTTAACTTCCATTGATGGGATCTTATATGGAACAATTATTACTGTGGTAATTTTTGCCTAATGGTAATTTTTGTATTTCCTTCATTCCATTTATATTTGTTCATTGGAATAGCTGTCCCTTCTCCATGTATTTATTTATTCAGTTATTTATATCAATATGGACACATGGACCTACTATTCTGTGGGTTATAATTTAGTACCATCATTATTTATTTTATGGCCTAAGTTGTTTTGGCTGTTGGGAATTCCTTCCAGTTGGTTCCCTATGTCCCTTTGACGTATCCCATCCTTTTTTGCTCATTTTCTATATCATAAGTTAGTTCATATATATTGCCCAGGCCTGGAATTAATCACTCATTCAAGGAGTCCTAGTTTTTTAATTAGAGAATGATATTTAGAAATCAAGATCTGGGCTCTAAGGGTGCTTATTGCTATGGCCACTGTTCCTAGATCCTTTCAGCAAAGACATGTACTTATATACTAACCCATGTATATACACAGACTTATACATAGAAGTATTTCATACTATAAACCATGAGTTCATACTGATACCTCTAATTCCAATGCATTATAATGTTTCATTCTGGCCTTTCCTTTTTCTTTATTTTTAAGTTCTTTCTCAGACAATGAAAAGCCTGGCTCTCATTTTCTACAATATATTCACTTCAATCCTAGTAGAAACAAGAAACAGTTACAGGATTGCCAGTATATACTAACCAGCATACATTATTTGTATGTTCTTTTCCCTTTTACACTATCAATTCAAAATACTGTTTTCCTATAAATTAGGTTCTTCCTGGGCTACTTCAGGGTGGTAATTTCATTTGCAATACAGTTATACTTTGTATTCTGTCCACATCCTGTTTGAGTTTAGTTACAGGGTAGGGTAGTATATGAAACAAAACTATGTTCTAATCATTAAAGCTATACAAAAAGATACACTCCAAGAAGCATCCCTCCCTCCTCATCCTTGCTAACCTATTCCTATTCTTCTCTTTATATACCCTTTCCCATGCTGTCTCTATGTCTGATCTCTCTAGTCTTCGGTTTATCATTCCTGCATATCTTTTGTACCATAAACAGATACACGTTTATTTTCTATGTCTTTCTTACATGAAGGGTAGTGTACCATTGTACCCTTTTGTACCTTGCTTTTTTCATTTAACTGTATATCTTGGAAATCATTCCAATCAGTTCATAGAGCTCTTCCTCATTTTTTAACAGTTACATAATGCTCCATTGTGTGAATATATCATTTATTCAAATGGTGTATGGGCACTGTATTAGTTTCCTATTGCTATGACAGATTATCACAACACAAAATAATTATCTTACAGCTCTGGAAGCTAGAAGTTTGAAATGGGTCTCACTGGAAGAAAGTCAAGCTGTCAGCAGGGCTGCATTCCTTCTGGAGGGTCTAGGGGAGAATCCCTCTCCTTGCCTTTTCCAGTTACTCGAGGCTGTCCGAATTTCTTGGCTCATGTCTCTTTCCTCACTCTTTAAGCCAGAAGTGTAGCATCTTCATCTCTCTCTGACTCTCTTGCCTCTATCTTTCACTTATGAGGACCCTTGCGATTACATTGGGCCCACCTGGATAATCCAGGCTAATCTCCGCATCTCAAATTCCTTAACTAATCATATCTGCATAGTCCCTTTTGCCATGTAATGTAATATATTCATGGGTTCTGGGGATTAGGACATGGACTTCTCTTGGGGGGAGGCATTATTCTGCCTACCACAGGTACTTAGGTTATTTCCAATATTTTGCTGTTACAAATAGTCCTTCAATGAATAACCTTGTGCTTTTACATTTTTGTGCTGTTTGAGGTATACCTTCAGGGTAGAATTCTAGAAGTGGGATTGCTAGGTCAACGGCACGTGCCTTGTAGTTTTGTTAGGTATTGCCACATTTCCCTTCAGAAAGGTTGTACCGATTTGAGAGTGCCTGTTTTCCCAAAGTCTCCCCAGCAGAATATGTACTTGCTTTTTAACTTTTGCCAATCTGATAGGCAAGAAATGGAATCTCAGTCTTGCTTTAATTTGCATTTCTTTAATTATGAGTAAACTTGAACATTTTCTCACATGTTTGAGGGCCATTTATATACCTTGTTTTTGTGAATTGTCTGTTTATTGGGTTTTTGTCCCTTGTCTCAATTTTTAAGAGTTCTTTATACATTGGAGGTATTGATCTCTTGCCTGTGGAATATATTGCAAATATTTTCTTGCAGGTTATCATTTGTCTTTGACTTCGTTTATGATGGTTTTCTTTTTTTGCCATGAAAAAATTTAAAAATTTTTATGTATTCAAATGAACAATCCTTTATTGCCTCTGCATTTTGAGTCTTTATTTTGAAAGCCTTTTCCTGTACTAAAGTTAAAGAGGCAGTCACCCATGTTTCCCTACAGTACTTGTATAGCTTCATTCTTTTTCCTTTGCATTTAGATCCCTCATCCATGTGGAGTTTGTTCCATACATGGTGGGAGATATGATTTTAATTTTATCTTTTCCCAAATGGCTACCTATGACATTTATTAAAAGCTCCATCTTTACCCTCAGTGATTTGAGATGTCACCTTTAATAACCGTCTATATGTACTTAGATCTGTCTCTGAACATGCTGTTCCACTGGCCTACTTGTCTATCCGTGTACCAGTACCACAGTATTGTAATTAAAGTGCTTTATAATATGTTTTGATGCCTGGTTAAGCTAGTATGCCCTTGTAGTTTATCTTTTCAATGTTATTACATGCTTGCTTTTTCATAGAAACTTTACTGTCAACTTGTCCAACTCTTTAAAACAGTTTGTCAATGTTTAAAATTGGGATTGCATGCTTTTATAAGTTTATTTAGGAAGAACTGTTAAGTAATCCTATCCAAGAACAAGGAATGTTTTTCCATTTGTTTGAGTCTATTTTTATGTCTTCCAGGAGTTTATAAATGAATTACAGACTAAACCAAAGTGGTTTTGGTTAAAAAAGGGAAAAATTTAAGTTAAATTTTAAAATTTCCTGTAAATGATCATACAGATATTCTTACAGTTGGATTCCTTACCTGTTTAGTAAGGGACTATGTTACCAGTGCACATGAGGGAGGGACATTCTTATTCTGAAATGTGTGAGACTGAAGACTAGAAAGAGAGAGAATGGCAGAACCTCCAGGCAGGTTGGGATGGCACAATGGGAAATCTAGAAAGAAAAACTGGGCCCCGGACTGTTGCCTGCTGGATGTAAGGCCAGGCTATGGCTGCTAAGGACTGTGGAATTAATCTTCTTGCAATGAGATGTTCACAGGCATTGGAGACAGAAATATCTAGGGCCAACCCTGGCTCCATCACTTACTAGTTGTCTAACCTTGGATAAATGACGTAGGCTCTCTGAGCCTCAGCTTCATCACTAAAATGGGGAGAAGGATACCCAAGTACTACTAACTTGTATGGCAAAGGAGATGCTCAATAAATGTTCCCTTATGTCCAATTTTTCTACTTTCCTTTCTCTTATTTACTCATAGTCTCTACTTCATTCTTTCTTGCATCTCTCTCCATTTTTCATTCTTTATCATTTTTTAATCTTTCCCCATCTCTTCAATTCTGTGGTCAGGCATATGCTTTTCTAGTTCTCTTTCTCCTCTGTCTTGCAGTATGTTTAGTACTTTAAAAAATCAATTCTGGTAATGAGAAAAGGGAACTAATTAGCCTTTTAGCCCCACATACTCTCATAGGCATTCCTGATCCCACTAAGTATGCTCAGCCTTGAGACACTAAGAGACCTTAGCAAGTGTCCCCTCCAGAGCCATGGCAGAACCTAAGTCATTCCAAAAGATCCCTGTGACCTGGTCCAGAGGACATGGATGTACTCCTGTGTGTCCACCTTGGTACAAAAAGGAATCACTTCTTGTTCATTTCTTTTGCACATATGATATTTCAGGGTTTTTATGCTTTTTTCCCCCAGGAAATTTCAGAACAAAAAAGAATCCCAGTTTAAAGTGAGTTCACTAAATACCAATTTAGTTGTGATGTATGTGAAATATTGCAAAGGAAACAGCACAGATTTAGATAGGTACTGAGTAGACATTGTCCTGAAGAACCAGAGTAATTGGGGAGAAACTAGCTTCTCTCTCTTAAGAGCCATTTATTTAAATTTGACCGACTATAATAGCAATTTAAAGTATAATTGCTTCTATTATAATCATCGAATAAAAGTATTTCTTGGGCTTCCCTGGTGGCGCAGTGGTTGAGAGTCCGCCTGCCAATGCAGGGGACACGGGTTCATGCCCCGGTCCGGGAAGATCCTACACGCCGCGGAGCGGCTAGGCCCGTGAGCCATGGCCGCTGAGCCTGCGCATCCGGAGCCTGTGCTTCGCAACGGGAGAGGCCACAACAGTGAGAGGCCCACGTACCGAAAAAAAAAAAAAAAAGTATTTCTTATATCTAATTTTTCTTGTCAAGAGATCTGATACCTATTCTAATACTTAGCATTTACTTTACAACTAATATTGATTTGTATATGACCATATTATCTATAAAAAAATTAAAAAGTGATTTACAATTTGTTGCCCATCTTTATTAATACTTTCTAAGACTTTTGGATCTGATCTAAACCAGAACTCTGAAAACATTCTTTCACACAGAATCACATCATTATTTCATATAAATCAGGTCACCACTTTGTTGGTTATTCTCTGTTCGACACCCCTTACCCTGCCCCCACCTAGATCCATTCTCTGCCCTTGTCTACCCTGCAATGGGGGTCTGACCCTTGGCCTTGCATCTCCCAGACTCCCTTCCCCTCTGGCTTCTGGTTGGACCATGCATTGGGAGGCACCAGCAGGAGCCTGGAGGGTGGGAAGGCAGTGAGTTCTGGAGGTGGTTCTGAAACATAATTTTTACAGCCCTTCCTACACTTAAACTTCTTATTGCTTAAGTTATTCTTCATGTCTTTGATGGACATCTGTTAATTTTCATGTTTGAACTTATAGTAATGTCTATTGTACAGACTGGAAAATAGAACACTAAACTTCTGTACTTGAAAATGACAGCCTTAAAAGCTCATATCAATCACACACACACACACACACACACACACACACACACACACACAAGGAGGTACAGTCAACTCCAGCAGCAGCAAATTTTCCTTCCTTTCGAAAATAAAGTTTTTAAATCAAAACATTACTTTAAAACTCTAATCCAATTTTATGATCTCTCTAACTTGGTTTCTGGGGTTTTTAAAGATAAACTCTCCCAATACCCAACTTCTACATTTGTCCAGAAACTTAGGCATTTGCAAAGCAATGCCTCAGAATGTTTCTAGAAAAATATGCTAGAATTACATTAACTTTGCTGCCTAGCATTGTAATTGACATGTTGTCGTTTCTGTTTGGTTCTCATTAATGTTTATGTAAAGAATAGAACTCCAAAGAGACTATTCTGATACTGCTTTATTAATTCAATGCTTATTGAACACTGACCACATGCCAGGCCGTGTGCTAGTCAATGAGGATATAAAGATGCAAAGACAAAGTTGAGTAATTGTATTATGTTCTGAAATGGTTCATATTATTTCACAGAGTGCTTTTCTTGGAAGAAGAAATGGTTGGGTCATTTTCAGGAAAGAAAAATTTTGTGTTCTCTTTGAATCTATTCGGTAAATTAACGATAGTTTTAGGTTTGGGGTTAGGTTCAGCTTGGGTATATTTACTGATGAAAAATTAGAAATGTGTAGGCTATTATATTTTAGATTTATTACATTAATGGTAATATATAATTTAGACTTTGAAATTTTGTTATGTATGAGCACATTCACTTGATTTTTAAATCATTGTACATGGCTCAGACACTGAATTATATAGCATGAAATATTTATTTTCAGTTATGCACCCAAAAAGAAAAATATTATTTTGAAGCCATGTTTGTTTTGAGGAAAAATTGGACATGAAGACTTCAAAGCTTAAAAAAAATTATATTAGAATAGGTGATTATCAGTGTTTTTCCTCTCTTGAAAAATCTTTCTGTGATTATATGTATCTTTATAATATACACAAACAAGTAAACAGGGAGAGCTGCAGTTGTAGACCCCGTACCTTAGCAGTAGCAACTGCCAGTCTACCCACAAGGCTTCTGGTAAAAGGTTTTTTGCACATATCATAATAAAAATCAATTCCACCATAAAAGCTGATTGGGAATGTATATTTTAATAGAATATTTTGCTCATGTTTTTAGTATTTAAATATTTGCATATTTAAAACCTTTAGGAACTTGAAAGCAAAGGAAACTCCATTAGGTTAGATTTTTTTTTTAATGTGTTAAAATTGATATAAGTAACACTCTGTTGGTGTGCCTCTTTAATAAGTATGTCAATTAGAACTTCCATTTGCAATATAACTCATTTTCAAGAACCAGAAACCCAAAATGCACACCTCTGAAAAAAGGGAAAAAAAATCTGCCCATGTGACAGATAAAAGGGAAGAGACAGGCTTCCAAATTATAATGCAATCACACAGGAGGACAAAAATTTCTTGAAGTTGTGAATAGAGATTATTATACAAAGGAATGTGCCCTGTTCTAAAGATGTTCTTAAATTTACACTTTTCTTTTCACCTTCTCTTATGTTATTTTCTGCTGTATGAGTTCATACTTCTTTTCCCCCTAATGATCACTGCCCTTATTTTCTAAAATTGCTCCATGTTTCTGCGAAGTTATCTACAGAGAGATGGTTAGAACCACTAACCAGGCTTTCAGTGACTTCTGGTTTAGGTAATTGACTGGGTAGCTTTCTTGCCAATTATTACAGAAACTAATATCATGCCGCAGAGTAACGATCACACAGTCAGGGAAAATTCTTTTTTCAGTTACATGCTTCTGTAGCTTACATAAGTACGGAAAAAACCTGAACGAACTTTTTGGCCAACCCACTAATTTAACCTGAATCTTAATACAAGTCTGTCCACTTAATGTGTGTGTGCAGGCACTTAACTACTGTTATTTCTTGAGTACTTCTCATGCAAATTGATAAGAAAGAAGCCCCCCTCCCAACTTTTGTATACAGCAACTATTTGAAGATAATCTTTCACTAAGTTTTCTTTTAGCAAAATCTTTTCACAGCTAGGAAAATCTAAGTGTGATGTTTTGAGTATAATGTTTTGTTGTAATAATAGTTTGCTAATAAAATAATTAGTGAATTAAAACATGTCTGAATCTGTCATTGCTGCAGCCTTGCAGAATGGGCAGAATGGGAGCGCCTCTGCCCCGATCTCTCTACCCACTAAGCAATCACCACCTTCACCTAGGTGTCTGTTGCAGCCAGCAACAACTCAGATTGCTGTTTGGAAATAGTTCAACTTTAGGCTCTATCTCAGGCAAAAAGAGAGTTGATGAAAAACAGATGTGTTTAAATTGGTGCTAGAGGGAACTGATGGTGTATTTTGTCTACAGCATCCAATATTTGGCTTTTTCTAAATGAAAAGTTACTTTTAAAAAACGTTTCATGAAAGAGAAGTTACATCGAGAAGTTTCATACAGTTATATTACTTCCAATTCTTTCCCCCTTGTTCTTTATTTCCTTACATCTTGACCATTTGTTTTGCTTTTTTTCTCAGTGACTATGTTGCCTCCTCTACTTTCTGTCTCCTCATCCCACATTGATCAGTAAGTGATAAAGGCTGCATGTTCTTACTTCCCAAGAATTTCAAAAACCTCAGTCACTATATCAAAAAGTCTAGACCATTAAGCCTTTGAAAAGTTCACTTAACCAAGTAAATTATAACTAATGTGTTCACAGTTCCTTAGGAATGTGTTCATATATATGAAACTTGGTGTTAATAATAAAAATAGCAACACTAGTTGGAATACTGAGCTAGGGAGATGGTCATTCAACAGATTTACTAATTGAAGGAGAATGAATCTCTATAAAATATAAGATTCTTTCCTTCCCAAATCATCAGATGTCTAAGTACAGTTATCACAAATCAGTTTTTTTTTATGGTCATTTCCATGAAGGCACAGGTTTGTATTTGATTAGGCTTTTTGTTATTACCAATCATATAAATCTTTAAAACAGAAATATATTATCTTTGGAAACTACCTAGGAAGAACTAGTTTTACTTTAAATCAACAAATGGTTAAATATTATTAGAAGGAAATTACTTGATTCCTTGAGTTTGCTGGTCTTTATTATCAGCTTATTAAAGCAATAAAAACCTGAATATAAACTACAAACTAGTAACAGAATATCTGGAACCAAAAGAAAATAATAGATAAGAAAAAAAAGAAAATTGTTAGTTCTGTTAATCTACAGTTCCCTTTGAGAAAGCACATATTATCTGTTGCTAAGTAAAAAAGATTAATGTTGAAAGACCATATTAAATTATAGAAGAAACTGCTTTGAGGGGTATGGTTATGAAAAAACAGTTATACCTATTTACACATGCCTTAGTGAGATTTTTACAGCAACATTATTTAACTGCTAGAGCCAATTTTTAAAAAATCTATACCTTTCACAGTAACTATGCTAACAATCAACAGGAGGTATAAGGTATACACAGAAGCCTTAAAATTTGTTTCATATTATTATGAGATGTTCATTGTTCAAACCAGCTATTTCTTATTACTGAGTAGATGATAGGAGAAAAATAAAGAATACTATTCATCACCCCCTGCCCCAACTTCCACCAATCAAGAGAGAAGTGAAAATGGCAGGATGAAGTCTCTTTACTATAACATTGCAAATTATTTTACTTTTTAAAATTAATTATTTTATTTTATTTATTTTTGGCTGCATTGGGTCTTCGTTGCTGCACGCGGGCTTTTCTCTAGTTACGGTGAGCGGGGGCTACTCTTCATTGTGGTGCACAGGCTTATCGCTGTGGCTTCTCTTGTTGTGGAGCATGGGCTCTAGGCACATGGGCTTCAGTAGTTGTGGCACGCGGGCTCAGTAGTTGTGGCTCGTGGGCCCTAGAGCGCAGGCTCAGTAGTTGTGGCGCTTGGGCTTAGTTGCTCTGTGGCATGTGGGATCTTCCCAGACCAGGGCTTGAACCCGTGTCTCCTGCATTGGCAGGCAGATTCTTAACCACTGAGCCAGCAGGGAAGCCCACAAATTATTTTTTAAATCCATGAATTATTTTAATAAAGAAACATGTCGATAAAACTAATAGCTAATTTTTACTGAGTGCTTACTAAATGCCAGCCACTATTCTGAGCATTTTATGTATTCTCTTATTTTATTTCATGATAACCTAATAAGGAGATCAATTATTATTCCCATTTTATAGCTGAGGAAACTGAAGCCCAGAGAGGTTAAGTAGCTTGCCTGAAGTCACACAGTCAGCATATAGTGTATATAGTAAGATTCAAACCAGGGAGTCTGACTACAGCATTTGCACTTTTACATAACAATACTTGTCTCTTTCTGCTTCAAGTAGTTTTTCGCAAAACATATACAAAAGCCCAGGGTAATTACCTAATATGAGAAGGTGAGTTAACCTTAAACAGTTTGGCTTATGAATATCTATGTAGTAATTGCACAGTAATGATACAGGAAGTGTGAGCAGGAGTTTTAAGATAAAATTTAGCATAAGCCGTGGAAATAAGAAATACACTCTCCTGGGGCTTATTGTCAATGAAAATTAATTTATATGAGCATATCAACCCTAAGCAATTAATCTGAATTATGATATCATCTTTATTGTAAGCATCTATAACAACTTGGCAAGTGTCACTTAATTTATTCTAAGAATTCCTCTCTGGAGCAGTCCTGAGGAAAGCAGATTATATAACAGTTATTGCCATGTCTAAAACAGAAATGGGAAAAAACCAAAGGCAAGGAAAAATCAGGAGATTTATTCCACAGTGTTCAGCCTGCTTAAGTCTCATTTTGATTAAACCCCAGTTCCCCAGCATTGTTGTTCTAAGAGATTTGCTGCCTTTCCCCCTCTGGATATCATAGTACCAATGTCATAAATCTAAGAAATGAGTTCAGTGCTGTCCAGGCCAGGCCAACTTCTCACCTCTGAGCATCCTTGCAGCTAAGGAGGTTGTCCTAGGACTGCCCACTTGAGGAGAACATGCCCACACCCTTCAGCATGTTAGCAGTGGGTAAGGGGGAGGTGTATCCAAATTACCTGTGAGGCTTTCCAACCAACCCTTCTTTCCCCAAATTTTATACTGAACCTAGTAAGTCACCAGCTTCAGGGTGTCTTGGCTAGCTAAAAGATTGAGGACAGCTGAGAAGGACAAAGCACAAAAATCAATGCACATACCAGAACACCTATGCAGCTGCCTGCTTTGTTGCATGGTTCGACAGCTTAGGGCCAACCTTACTCTTGCTTCAAGGCCACAGACCCTGCCTTTGACTCTGGAGGACAATCTCAGAAATGTGTGCCACTGATCACAGGATGATGCACAGAAGGCAGAGCTCAATCAACACCAGCTTCTCACTGCTTCTGACCAAAGCTCTAAGAACTGGTCAATGCGACATCACCTTTGTGCCCAACAGCACATCTTTTGTTTCCTACATGTGACAAACTACTTCTGTGGAATTTTCTAATAGAAAACTAAAGTATACTACCCTCATGAGAAATACTATGATAATCTAGATAAAATTAGTATTGCAGTAGGTTATGACTTCCTTCTTTTATCTTAACCTTTCCCCCCAGACAGTGTTTTAAGACATCTTGGCTATTTTCTTTTCTACACTGAGTAAACAAATGTCATCAATTGCGATTGCTTCAAAGAAAGTAATCTTATTTTGATTTAGCACAAATCAAAATCATATTGCTTCATCCAGAGTTTACGCAAATCAATGATTTTAGATAAAGTTAATGATGCTTTACGCACACACAAACATTTAACCATCTGAGACAAATTTAAGGTCTTTTGTGGCCAACATCAGCTCAGCAAATTATTTTTCTGGCTATTAGGATATGCTATATATCCTTCAATTGCTGTTCCTAGAAAATCTTGCTACTTTGGTATTTAGGGTAGAGAGACTTAGTAGTGTAAAAGAACAAATGTCCCTTTGTTACAATTTTTCTGACAGTTGAGCATTACGTTAGTCAATAGATTTTTTAAGTCATTTTATATTTGGAAGACATTTAAAAATTCCTCCCTGAAAATATTCCCACTTAACATGAGATGTGGAAGGCAGCAGAGATGTAGATCTGACTGGCTATCATCATCCTTTGTTTCCTACACCCTGGGCTGCCTTTTTACAAATATTATCTCTAAGTCTCACAATAACCTTGCAAGGGAGGTATTACTGGTTGCATTTTACAGGTTGAGGAAACTGCGGTGTAGAGTTCCATGCTTGAGATCAGATAACTAGTAACCAAAGGAGGCTGATAATCTGGTCTCTCTGGCTCCAGAGCCACAGACCCCAACTTGATTTGGTGAATCATGTAATGCCACAGAGAATAAACATTGTAGAGTAAAGGTGAGAATGATGTAATAGTATTCACATTGTGCCCTTGGACCCTGTGGGGATACAGCCCAGGCAAGAAGGGTCTCCAGGCTCCACAGCCTGCTTCTTTGACCCTCTCTGCCTGACACCACTCTGTTTGGCCTCTCCTGTGATTTTCAGATTCTGAAATTGGTCCAACATCAGGCTGCCTTAATTCTGTCCACATGTTCAGGTCTACCCCTGGCAATCCATGGTTTTACAGGATAATTTTACTTGGAGAAAGGCAAGCAAAATATAAACAAGGACTTAACTACGTACGAGTGGGCAACTGCTGGGATTCTAAACAGAAACACCCCCCTAGCCCGAGTCGAGTGAAGGCAGGCACCAGGATTTCAGAACCTTCTAGACAGCTTGCATTGGGTCCCCTGATTCCACTGGGTTTTGACAATGAATATCTGACCCAAAAGATTCCTTCTTAGTGCTACTGGCCACACTACAACAGCTTTCCTGGTTGTTTACATTTCAGACCCCTGAAAACTTCACCCTTGCCCCTTTCTCCTCCTTGATATTTCTCCTTGGCATTTCAGTTTTCCAGATGTACATTCTGGCTGGGAGTTCCCATGGGCTCAGTCCCTCAGGGAAAGTCAGTCCTATTTACTGTGAAGCTAGTTTCTCCACTTCATCTTCATAATGGCTTTGGATCACCTAGGAGAACACCATCTTATCCTGGAGTATGTGCCAGGATCTCTTCGCTCCAAGAGCCAGAAGCAAACTCCCATCACCTTCTGTTTTCTCCCTGGGCTCACCTCGAGTCACCCACTAATTTTCTATCTTTTTCAGAGAGTTTCCAGAGAGCAGCTCAAAGCAGAGATGATGGGCACATCTAGGACTAAGCAATCAGAGTTCTCCTCGATCAGTTTACCCTCTCTGCGCCCACCTCTCCGGGTTCTCTTTGATGACTCATGACTCAGGTGTTTTCAGAGGAAATTGAAAGTCTTCCTGAAGTCTTTTTTTTTTTTTTTTTTTTTTTTTTTGAAGCACAAGCGCTTGTGGCACCGGCTCCGCGGCTTTGGCTCATGGGCCAAGCCACTCCGCAGCATGTGGGATCTTCCCGGACCGGGGCACGAACCCACGTCCCTTGCATCGGCAGGCAGACTCTCAACCACTGCGCCACCAGGGAAGCCCTTCCTGAAGTCTTTTGATCACCCCCTCAAAGCACATGTCATTTTACACAGAATGAGAAAGAAAACTATCCCACTGACAGCTAGGAGCTGACCTGGCACTATCAGCTAGTCCATGGTGTTCTCCTGTGGAACATAGTAGTTTCACAGATCACCACCATCAGGCAAGACCACTCTGTAATTATGTCAGGAAACAGACAAAGATATGAACATTGTCCAAACTGCAGAATGGCCAAGTATGCCCCCACCCTGACTAATATGAGTGCAACTGCATCTTTACTATTTACCACTTAGATCTGCTTGGTTCCTCTCACCTTCTCGATAAGAAGACTTAAGATCTCCAATCATGGAATTACTCCCACTTCCTGGTAGCACCCCATCCAAATGATCTTTGAACCTCCCCCAAATCACTTGACATAAGTCCAGATGGTATAAATCGTTTTCTAATACCTTCTCACTGAGACTCCCCACAGTTCCCCATAGTGTGTCTTCTTTACTGCAATAAGTCCATGAATCCTACTTTTTTTGACTATAGGTATGTTCCTGGTATTCTTTAGCTGGAGGACATTGATATCACTATGATAATGTGATAAATGTCTACTGTTTATTTAGCACTTACTTTGTGCCAAGGTCTGTTGTAAGCTTTTTGTATATATTAATACCTGTAATCCTTGTTACACATCATGAAATGGGCATGATAATTAGTGCCATCTTGTTGATGAGGAAACTGAAGCACGGGGAGTTTGAATACGTGGTAGTCCTGTTTCCCTGAAGCAGGATATTCCCTCATGAGTTTGGGCAGTCTTTAAACTACAGAACAGGCCAAGAAAACACTTCATTTCTCTATGATCTCTAGGACCGAGGTGGCTGAAGGCTAGGCTAGTTCCCTAGGGCTGTTCCAAATGGGGAGAAGATCCTTTCCACTTGCCCATCTTAAGCCAAAACCTCAAGGGCCAAGGGGAAAGAGTAGAAGCGTGAGCTCATTTCTGAAGAACTTTTATTTTCTTCACTGCAAAACATGATCTCCTGCCAAGAACAATGATTTGATATATATAGGTTTTAATGTATATTCTCCATGATATTCTCCATATAGCCTATGATATTTGAACACTTAACTATGTGACAGGCATAGTTTCAGATGTTTACTAGTCAACATAATTAATATCTCAGTCCTCATCACACTCAATTTCTCAGCAACTCTTGACACAATTGACCATTGATCACTCCCTCCTTGAAACACATTCTTCAGTTCCTTTCTGGGAAAACACACCTCTTAGTTCTCTTCCTACTTCCCTGACCACACCAGCTCAGTCCCCTTTGCCTCCTCTTCTGCCTGACTCCTGCATATTTCTGGAGTGGCCCTGGCTCAGATCACACTTGTCTTCTCTTCTCCATCTATACTCACTTCCTAGGGGAGCTCATCTAGTCTCATAATTTCAAATACCACGTATATAACTGATGACTTCAAATTTCTATTGCTAGCCGAGACTTTGGCTGTAACTACAGACTGCTGACTTGACATATCCATCTGGATATCCACAAACATCACAAACTAACATATGCAAACCACAATTCCTCATTCTCACCCATTCTGACCCCATTCTTATCCATCAAATCTGCTCATCATCCTGCAGGCTTCTCCATCTCCATAAGTGGCACCACCATGCTGTGGTCAGGCTACAAACCTGGGATCGCCTCTTACTCTTCCCTTTTTCTCACATCCCTTTATCAAGTCCATCAGAAAATGATTTTCAGCTCTAAATTCTAAACATATCCAGAATCCAACCACTTACAACCTTCACTGCTGTCACTCTACTCCAAACCCCCCTTTTGCTTGGATTAGTGCTACAGCCTCCCAGCTGCTTTTGCAGTTTTTACACTTGCTCCCCTACAACTTCTTATTTTCTTGAAGTATATCATAGACACAGGGAAGTGCACAAATCTTGTGTGCAGAGCTCAGTGAATTTCTACATACGTTTATACCCATATAATTACCATCCAGATCAATATATAGAATATTTCCAGCCCAGGAAGCTTCCTCCTGCCTCTTCCACTGCTAAAAGCAACCACTATCCAGACCTCTGCCTCCAAAAATTAGTTTTGCCTTTTTAATGCTTCATATATATGGGATCATACAGTATGTACTCTTTTTCATTTTTTTTTAAATTCATGTCTGTAAGATTTATCCACATTGTTAGTTGTAGCAGTAATTCATTCTTTTTCCATGCTTTGTAGTATTCCATTATATGAATATACCATAATTTATGTATCCATCCTACTGTTGATGGATATTTAGATTGATTCCAGTTTGGGTCTATTATGAGTATTGCTGCTATGAGTGGTAAACGTATGTGCTCATGTCTCTTGGGTACATCATATTCTTCAAAGTCAGACTGATCCGTTAAAATGTCATATCACACAGCTTCTTGCTCAAAGCCCTCCAGCAGCTTCCCATCTTCCTCACAGTTTTTACTGAAGTTCCAGCAAAGGCCTACAAGACTTGTTCTCAAATATGGTCCACTTTTTAAAAGCATCAACACTGGAGCTTGTTAGAAATACAGAACCATGTGTCCCTCCCTGTCCTACTGAATCAGAATCTGCTTTTAATATATCCCCCAGGTGATTCACATGCATGTCTGAGAAGCACTGCCCTTGGTGATCTAGCCCTTTGCCATCACCTCTCTGACCTCATCATCTACCACTTTCCCCCTTGCTCATTCCTCTGTGGCTACACCGGTTACTTTGCTGTTCCTTAGATACCCCAGACATGCTCATCATTGAGAGGTTGTGTGAGCAGGACCTGGTCAGCAGTTTCTTCTCCTGACCCAGTTGTCGGCTTACCATGTGACCTTAATTTCACAGTATGGTAGCTAACTTCTTTTTACCCATAAAGAATGAACCCAGAGTATAATTATAGGTGAAGGACATGGGAAGACTAAGATTAAGCAGTGGTGATGGGGGAAAGGGAAGAAACAGATGTCAGGAAAAAAAATACATATATATGGGGATATATGTATATGTATAGCTGATTCACTTTGTTATAAAGCAGAAAGTAACACACTATTGTAAAGCAATTATACTCCAATAAAGACGTTTAAAAAAGGCCAAAAAAATACATATATAGCCATGCATGTATATATACATATATATATATATATATATTAGGCTGAAGGATTTTTCCACATCAGAATATATAGCTGCATAGGAATAATGATGATGATGATAAGAAGAACAGAAAAAACAACTAGTTTTTATTAAGTATTGACTCAGCCTGAAAGTGGAATTGCTAGATCAAGGGGTAGGTGCATTTAAAATAGATGTTTCCAAATTCAACCATATGGTTGTATTATTTCTACATGCTATTCTTCTTAATAATGTAGTCCTCAAGACAACCCCATGAGGTAGTTATTATTATTTTCTGTATTTTACAGATGAAGAAACTGAGGTACAGAGAGATTAAGTGACTTGCCCAAGGACACAGTGTTAATAAGTGGTGGAATCAGACTCAAATGCAGGCAGTCTGATTGCAAGGCCCACACTCTTAACCCCTTCACTGTGCCTCTCTCGTGTAACCATCACTACCATCCAACTCTAAGAATATTTTCATCTTTCCCAACTGAAACTCTGTATGCGTCAAACACTAACTCTCCACTCCCCTCTCTCCCCAACCCCTGGCATGCATCATTCTACTTTCTGTCTCTATGAATTTGACTCCTATAGGTACCTCATATTAGTAGAATTATGTAATATTTGTTATTTCATGATCTGCTTATTTCAACTGGCACAATGTCCTTGAGTTTCTTCCATGTTGGAGCATGCGTTAGAATTTTCTTCCTTTTTAAAGCTGAATAATATTCCATGTATATGTCACATTTTGTTTATTCGTTCACCTGTTGGTGGCCATTTGAGTTGCTTCTACTGTTTGGGTATTGGGAATAATACTGCAGTGAACATGAGTGTATAAGTGTCTACTCGAGTCCCTGCTTCCATTGCTTTTGGGTATACACCCAGAAGTGGAATTACTGGATCATATGGTAATTCTGTAATTTTTTTTAAGGAATTGCCATGTCATTTTCCATAGCAGCTGCATCACTGTACATTCCCACCAACAACGTACAAGTATGTACAGTATGTGAATTTTTTTATTTTTCGTGTATAAAATCTGTTAATCTTTTCCTTCATGTTTCCTGTTTTCCTTGGAAAGCTCTTTGACTTCCTAAGGTTATACAAGCAGTCTCCAAATTTTCCTTATAATATATTTATCACTTCATTTGGTATATTCAGGGCTTTGATTCACCTGGAATTAATTTTCTATTTGATTTAAGATAGGGAGTACTAACTGTCTTCTTCCAGACTGAAGAGTCAATGATGCAAGTGTCATTCCTGATAGTTCGTGCCTTTCCCTTTCTACCACTCTGACTTTCCTGTGGCTCCCCCGCTCCCCAACCAAGGGCCAATACTGAGCCACTATTGTTTTTAATACTTCCTATCTTCGCTTGCTTATCAATGCTATCAAATTAGGCTTACTTTTATCGCAAGAAAGTGAGTGTGAATAAACAGCCCATAATAAAAAATGCACCTCTTTCTTATGAAAATAAAACATTCAGGAGGATTATAAAAGAAAATCTTATGGCTGTTATCATTTGCCTTATATATTGAGGTGCCCCTATGTTGGGTACATATATATTTACAACTGTTATATCTTCTTGGATTGATCCCTTGATCATTATGTAGTGTCTTTCTTTGTCTCTTGTAACAGCCTTTATTTTAAAGTCTGTTTTGTCTGATATGAGTATTACATCTCCAGCTTTCTTTTGATTTCCATTTGCATGGAATACCTTTATCCATCCTCTCACTTTCAGTCTGTATGTGTCCCTAGAGCTGAAGTGGGTCTCTTGTAGACAGCATATGTACCAGTCTTGTTTTTGTATCCATCCAGCCAGTCTGTGTCTTTTGGTTGGAGCATTTAATCCATTTACATTTAAAGTAATTATTGATATGTATGTTCTTATTGTCATCTTTTTAATTGTTTTGGATTTGTTTTTGTAGGTCTTTTTTCTTCCCTTCCTCTTTGTTCCCTTCTCTTGTGATTTGATGACTATCTTTAGTGTTGTGTTTCAGTTGCTTTTTCTTTTTTGTTGTGTATCTATTGTAGATTTTTGGTTTGTGGTTACCATGAGGTTTTGATATAGCAGTCTATATATATACAAGGTTGTTTTAAGTTGCTGTTCTTTTAATATCAAATGCATTTCCAAAATCTTGCATTTGTGCTCTCCTCTTCTCACGATTGCTCCTATTGATATCATATTTGTGTGTGGATGACTTCCTACCTTTACTGTATGTTTGTCTTTACTGGTGAGCTTTCCCATTCATAAGTTTCTTGTTTTCTATTTGTGGCCTTTTCTTTTTTGCCTTGAGAAATTCCTTTAGCATTTGTTGTAAATCTGGTTTGGTGGTGCTGAATTCTCTTAGCTTTTGCTTGTCTATAAAGGTTTTGATTTCTCATTCAAATCTGAATGAGACCCTTGCTGGGGAGAGTATTCTTCATTGTACATTTTTCCCTTTCATCACCTTAAATATATTGTTCCACTCCCTTCTGGCCTATAGAGTTTCTGCTGAAAAATCAGCTGATAACCTTATGGGAATTTCCTTGTATGTTATTTGTTGCTTTTCCTTTGTGGCTTTTAATATTTTCTCTTTGTCTTTAATTTTTTTCAATTTGATTAATATGTGTCTCAGAAATATAGATCATGGAACAGTATAGAAAGCCCAGAAATAAACCCATGCACCTATGGTCAATTAATCTACAACAAAGGAGTCAAGAATATACAATGGAGAAAAGACAGTCTCTTCAATAAGTAGTGCTGAGAAAACTAGACAGCTACATGTAAAAAGAATGAAATTAGAACATTCTCTAACACCATACACAAAAATAAACTCAAAATGGATTGAAGACCTAAACGTAAGACTGGATACTATAAAACTAAACGTAAGACTGGATACTATAAAACTCTTACAGGAAAATATAGGCAGAACATTCTTTGACATAAATTATGGAAATATCTTTTTTGATCCACTTCCTAGACTAATGAAAATAAAAACAAAAATAAACAAATGGGACCTAATTAAACTTAAAAGCTTTTGCACAGCAATGGAAACCGTAAACAAAATGAAAAGACAACCCACAGAATGGGAGAAAATACTTGCAAATGATGTGACTGACAAGGGATTAATCTCCAAAATATACAAACAGCTCATTCAGCTCAATATCAAAATAACAACTCAGTCAAAAAATGGGCAGGTCTAAAGAGGCATTTCTCCAAAGAAGACATACAGATGGCCAAAAAGCACATGAAAAGATTCACTACATCGCTAATTATTAGAGAAATGCAAATCAGAACTACAGAATGGCCATCATTAAAAAGTCTACAAACAATAAATGCTAGAGAGGGTGTGGAGAAAAGGGAACCCTCTTGCACTGTTGGTCGGAATGTAAATTGGTACAGCCACTATGGAGAACAGTATGGAGGTTCCTTAAAAAACTAAAAATAGAGGTACCATATTATCCAGCAATCCCACTCCTGGGCATATATTCAAAAACGATACATGCACTTCAATATTCATTGTAGCACTATTTACAATAGTCAAGACATTGAAGTGACCTAAAATGTCCCTCAACAGAGGAATGGATAAAGAAGATGTGGTACATATATACAATGGAATATTATTCAGCCATAAAGAAGAATGAAATAATGCCATTAACAGCAACATGGATGGACCTAGAGAAGTAAGTCAGACAGAAAAAGATAAATATCATATGATATTTGTCCATTTGTATGTGAAATCTAAAAAAATGATACAAATGAACTCATTTACAAAACAGAAACAGACCCACAAACTTAGAAAACAAACTTATAGTTACCAAAGGGGAAAGGTGGTGAGGAGGGATAAATTAGAAGTTTGGGATTAACATATATACACTACTATATATAAAATAGATAATCAACAAGGACCTGTTGTATAGCACAGGGAAGTCAACTCAATATTCTGTAATAACCTAAATGGGAAAAGAATCTGAAAAAACATATATATATATGACACTGAATCATTTTGCTGTACATCTGAAACTAACACAACACTGTAAATCAATTATACTCCAAAATAAAATAAAAATTTTAAAAAGCCACTAAAAAAAATTTGTTTACAAAAAGCCTGTGTGAAAACGTTTATAGCACAAAAAAACTTATGACATAAAACTCTAATTACATTTATGTTTATTTCTCAGTTTGACTTCTCTCTCCCTATCTGTGGCTATTTAGTTTAGGTTTTTATTTAGCATTGTATTTGAAAAGAAATGAGTGTCACTACAGGGATTAAACAGCAGCAAATCTAAGACTTATTGGTCTTGACTGGGTCAGGCTCACCTTTCTGCAGAACTCTGAGATCCATACAAATCAGAACAGGACAACATGTAAAAATAACATGTTTTTCCATTTCAGGAATTAATGATTATTTTCTTATAATAGTGAGATGATATTTTATTTTTAAATTCACGTGAACATGAATTATCAGAAGTATCTTTTCCCAGAAACGGATAACTAAATAATGAATTCTTTCCACAATCTACTTTTGTTTTCATATTGCAATCAGGTTTAAATAAATTTCTAATTTAAAGGCTTGCCTAAAATTAATTAGAATTGGAAATGACTTGCCCCACAAATTCTTCCCATTAACAATTATTATATCACTAGGTTAACCTTCCGGTGTTAACTGGATTCTGATTTTAGCTGCTGTATAAATGTATTTTCCTCTAAATAAAAGAATCTCTAGATTAACAGCCATCTAAGCTGAGCTCCCAAAATAGCTTGCAAAACTGGTGATGAGCCGACATTTGAGCAATGTTTTAAAGTAAGATGGATCAGCTCAACACACCCTTTTAACCAAAAATTTGCTGTGGTATATATTGCACCTCTTTAGGGCAAATAAGGTCTAATACCCAGAGAGGGTGATATGAGTATTAGGGATAGGAATGCTTGAAGAGAAAATAGAAACATTTACAGAGAAAAAAACAATATCCTCCCCGCCTCCTGACATTGCAAGGAAAATTTTGGTGGTGTATTTTAGTATGAAAATAGAAAATGTATGGAATATAAAGCTTAAAACTAATTATTTATGAAAAGGACTACGTATATAATGCTAAAAAGTTTTTTCTTCCCTCTTTGATAAATATAAAGATGGAATATATTATTATAAAATGATTTATAAAGTCTTTGCATCTGAATAGAGTTATTCCTTACCAAGTGGCTCAGATGTTTCTGAACAGTTCTTGAGAGCGGAACATGAAAAACCTCACTAAGACAGGAATAATTGTGTGGTCAGGCAGCTATATCACCACAAAGCATCATCATTTTTGTTAATGATTTAAAATAAACGCATGCTGTTACTTACTGATGCTGAAAGGCTACTCTGTCCCACTTCTATTTTTTAAACATCTTTATTGAGTAATTCACATACTCTAAAACTGTAGGGGTACACATTGTGTGGGTACAATTCAATGATTTTTAGTATTTTTATAGAGTTGTACAACCATCACCATAATCCAGTTTTAGAACATTTCCATCATCCCCAAAAGTTCACTTGTGCTCAAGTATAGTAAATCTTTGATCCCAACTCCAGACCCAGGAAATCATTAATCTACTTTTTGTCTCCATAGATTTGCCTTTTCTGGACATTTCACAGAAGTGGAATCATACAATTTGTGGTCTTTTGTGTCTGGCTTCTTTCCTTAGCATAATATTTTCGGGGTTCATCCATGTTGTGGGACGTTTCTCCTCCAAGGGACTTTTCGAATCAGTTTGTCAAGCAAATTTTTAAAAAATTCCTGTCATCTAGGTGGAAGGTCCTTTGTTCAACAATGCTTTTAATCCCTCTTATTTCTTGCTTTGGCTTCCTCATCTTCTGAAGCATTTTAGAAGAATTATTTTATATTACTTATGAATGTAAGAAAAGCACATCAAAGTACAGAAATACTTTTTTATTGGATTAAAAAGAACCTCTAGGGGCTTCCCTGGTGGCACAGTGGTTGAGAGTCCGCCTGCCGATGCAGGGGACACGGGTTTGTGCCCCGGTCCGGGAAGATCCCACATGCTGCGGAGCGGCTGGGCCCGTGAGCCATGGCCGCTGAGCCTGCGCTTCCGGAGCCTGTGCTCCACAACGGGAGAGGCCACAAGGGGAGAGGCCACAACAGTGCGAGGCCCACGTACCGAAAAAAAAAAAAACAACAAAGAACCTCTAGTTTTGGGGATTCCATGGATACTGAAATGTAGGGTCAGAAGCACACACAACTCATTGAGAAGATAGAAGTGAAACTAATTAAAGAATGTTCTACATGGTCACAGTTGTATTCACTGGGGTTTAGTTTTGTCTTTTTGTTTTACTTCTCTTTTGCCTTGGCTTGTATTCTGAAAATAAGTACTTTATTAATTTCCTGGCTATTATTATAAAAGGTGTTAAGTAGTATTACTAAGAAGTAAAAGAAACACCCAGGATGTACGAGAGCTACAGGCACTGGCAAGTTACTTAATCATTCTTACCACCAGTTTTCTCATCTGGAAAAATGGGATATTAGTGACACCTGCCAAACATACTGTTATAAAGAGTAAATGACTCAATAACCATTAGCCTTTAAGGATACTATGTTCATTTCTGTGGAAACTTTGTCTTTTTCTCCTGAAACGTATTTTTACCTCCCTAGGCTTCAAGATTTACAGAAATGTATTTCTGATTGACACTATGTAGACTGCTGCTGCTTTTCCCATACAAGCCTGCTCTCCCTCAACAACTACAGGCATGTTAAAAAAAAGATGCTCTAATTCCTTTTTAGTCTCATAAAAAAAAAAAATCCCACCAGGAAGGTACTGTTATTATCCCCACTTTACAGATGAGAAAACAGGCTGTTTAGACATGCCGTGACTCACCTAAGGTCACAAGGCCAGGAAGAGTCAGATAGAGCCACATTTGGAAAACTGCAGGAAGTCCACCCGACCAAAGCTGGGAAGGGCTACAGTAGAAAATGAGGTGAGGCACAGATCTGGTCCAGAGGGCTCAGAAAGCTGAGTAGAGCATTTATACATGATGTAGCAGAAAACAGAAGTTTTAGAAGTTTTTGAGCAGGGGAATGACAGGAGCAGAACTTTTTATTTTATTTAATTTAAAATATTTTAAAATAATCTTGCAATCTTATGTCTATTTTCGAGGCAAATAATAGCAGCTAACTTTTATTGAATCTTTATTAAAGCTCTGCTCTAAGACCTTAACATGTATTTGCTCATTTAATCCTTACAACAACCTTTTAAGGTAGGCATTGTCATTTGCCCCGTTTTACAGATAAGAAAACTGAGGCACAGAGAGATGCAAGAACTTGCCAGAAGCTACACAGCTTGCAAGTGGTGGAGCCAGGCTTCAGTTTCAGGCAGTCTGGCTCCAGTGTCCATAGTATTAACTTCTGGGCCACAGTGCTTTTTTGTTAATAGATCTATACCACAGGCTAGACATATAAGGATAACATGGGGCCACTGCAGTACCCAAAGTCTAAGGTGATAGGGATTTGGATTTCAGGGGAGGCAGCAAGAATGGAGAAAAGGGGAGATTTCAGAGAAAAAGCTGGTGGTAGAATTTCTGGACTAACTAGATACGTGGGGAGTTAAGAAGAGTGAGTTGAAGATGCAAACCAAAGTTTTCATTCCTCTAGGAGAATCATGGAGCTTCTGAGGAGTACAAGGAGCTGGCAGGGGGGCTGGTCTGGAGGAACTAACAGTCACAGTGCAGGGAGTACTGAATTCAGTGTAGTACCAGGAACACAAGTCAGCCAGCTGCAGCTGGCAGCATTGCTCATTGAGTTGATGGGGCTCTGGATAGAGATGTGGGCATCTTCAGCAAAGAGAAACTTTGAAGTCAGAAAACAGGTGAACTGTCCTAGAAAGAGAGAGGGAAGATAGTGAAGGAAAAAGGCTCTAAGTCTAGGTAACCATTGGAACAGGAGACAAGAGGAGAAAGCAAGACAGAGGGGCTAACAACATTCCAATGCCTGTGGTGCAAAACTCCCTTTCAAATATGCCATCTTCTTTAGGAGAGCATCCCTGTAAGGTGACTATGTTGTTCCTAGAGATAGTGAAATTGGAGTCAAGACATTTAGGGGGCTTGTGCACAATCACATAGCAAGTTAGTGACAGAACTACAATTTGAACCCAGTCCAAGTGACTCCAATGTCTGTCTCTTTCTATGAGCAAAAAGCTGTGGAAAGATGAACCTTCCTAGTCTGGGTAAGGATTGCTGGCTGTGGTCTAGGGGAAGACTGGCAGGACATGAAGCCCAAGAGTTAAATTGGAATAGGATTTTTAAAGGCCATGTCATGTCTAGGAATTAAAGAACCAGTAAAATTTTTTAAGCAGGAAAGTAACATGAGATTGCTTTTGAGATAGGAATAGAAATGTAAATAAATATAGAGAGAGCCATATAAAAGATGGATTGGAGGGAGAAGAAACTAGGATAGAGACAGATTGGTGGTAATATAGTGCTTTTGTTGATGGGTAATGATGCTCTGAGCTGGAGCAGGAACAGCAGGAAGAAGGCTGGATTTAAGAGGTGTGCAGAGACATCTAGGTAGGACTTGGCTGTCTATCTCCCCGTGGAGATGCTCAGAAGACAGTTGGAAACACAATATACCACTGAAAAGAGCTCCAGGGTAGAGATTTAGAATTCAGACGTCATCAGCAAGAAGTGGTAGTTGGATCCTGGAAAGTGATAATATCACCAGGAGCTGAGAAGACCAAGAGGAGATGGATGAGAAAAAAATTCTAGGGGAAAGTAAACAAATAAAGGATTTGAAGGACCTTCTCTGGAAAAGGTTCTAGTACCTCTGTGTTTTTAGGAGTTGCCTTTCCCCTTTGTATTTCATTTATGGAAGGGGAGCAGGTCTTGACTTTTCAGAACTTCCTTAGCTTCCTGTTCTGCCCTCACCTTGAGCACAGACACTAGTTTCCTTATAGAGCCACGGGCTGGCCTTGTTCTCTCCCAGGGCCCTTGGCCTGAGCCCCAAACCCACGCTTGCACAACAGCGTAGGAGAGGCCACATCTCAAGAAATGTTTAGAAATCAAGTCTCCAGGCCATGGTCATTATTTGGATGTGGTGGTTGCCCCCAGTTCTCTGAGAAATTAGATATGACAACGAGGAGGAGGTCACAGGGTCCTTAGGAGGCTCACATTCAGAGAGTGCTGGTCACTGAAATCACTACAGGGATGGGGGCATAAAATCAGAGACAGTGTATAGAGAGGCTCTTTTAAGGGGAATTAAACAGAGTAATTCAGGTCAGCCTGTACCCCCGTAAATTTAGAGCTCATTACGCAGTGTCTTTTTAAAATTCTTGTATTAATTATAATAGAAGGCCAAAGGCTTTTCAGATGGTAACAACATACCCTGCCTGCTTTACTCCCATTTTCCACATTGACTTGATTACTGCCAGTGTACTGAGAGTAGACTGCAAGGTTGGGCCTTGGAACAGGCAGGCCTGAGTTTGAATCCTAGATCTGCCATTTGATAACTGAGGCCACAGGGAAAATCAATTGAACTCTGATCCTCAGTTTCCTCAACTGTAAACTGAGTCAATACATCCTCTGCTCAGCTTCCATTCCATCCAACTCCCTTATGGCAACAGAGGCTGGAAAGCCAGAGGCAGATTTCTCAGACTCTTGCAGCTGGGTTTCACATCTGACATGGTTCTGCCATCTAGGCACACCTGAAGGAAACCTGGGAGGTAGACATGGGCAGTATAAAGCTTCTAGAAGATGTTGGATCTTCTTGTAATCACTGTAGTGGAGCTGACTGACATTTGGGAATGTGGAGGTGGAATTTCAGTATTTGGTTCTGAGCATCTATGACAGAAGGCAGTAGCTGTGGGGTTCCCATAGGAGAGTCCCCTGTTCTGGCTGAGCATTTCTCCCTGCTATGTTATTCCTGATAGTATAGGACACAAACTAACTTCCATGGCTCCCCTAGAAATTCTTAACCTGCCAAATACCTTGCAATAATTCCCATTCTGTTTAAATTACTAATTGGAGTGGATTCCATTATCTTCAACTCATAGACCAGCCTCATAGGGTTTTGCAGGAAAGTCAATATATGTAAATTAAGTACAGTGCTTAGCACCTGGTGAGCCACATTATTATTTCTATCAGCGTATCAGCTGCCACAATAAAGTAGAAGTAAGCATCTTACAATATCTTAATGATTTTCTAATTTTATTTTTGAAGCATATTTTGTTTCTAAGATTTTTTGTTCTAAGTATTATAGAATAGAGGTCTTAGCTTTGTGCACAGCTAGGATTGACATAGAGGAACGTTAAT
The DNA here is from genome assembly GCF_005190385.1 of Monodon monoceros. Lineage (NCBI taxonomy): Eukaryota > Metazoa > Chordata > Mammalia > Artiodactyla > Monodontidae > Monodon > Monodon monoceros. Next base: position 58,020,522 of record NW_021703782.1, read on the forward strand.
TATCAAAGTAAGAAATATGTACTCTTTAAAATGAGGAAATCCAGGATAAAAGAAAATAAACTTATTATCGTTTTTTACTTAAGTTCTGGAATTGTCTTCAACTTCAGTTAATGGCATTTATAATGTACCAGACACTGTTAGCAGCTATGTCTTTACAGAATTTTAGATAACGGACGAGAACGTCATTGATCTTTCGTTCTTTCCCAGGCTCTACTCATCTTGTCAGCATCTTCTGATCTTGCTGGAGAAAGTCCATATATTTTAGAATCCATAAGTAATATAAAGGGCTTTTGCCAAACTGGAATTCTTAGTTTTTACATAGGGTGACCTTATTGTTTACAAACATCTGAGAGTAAGAGTGGATTTAATTGTGTTGTAATCTTTATTGGAAGGTATGTAACAAGATGCTGTAACCAAAGCTTTTAAGCTTCTGAATAATACTTCAATTTTTAAATTTTCAATTATTTTCATAAATCATTGATTAAACAATGGACTTATTTTAAAATCTATTTATTTTTGGCTGTGTTGGGTCCTCGTCTCTGTGCGAGGGTTTTCTCTAGTTGCGGTGAGCGGGGGCCACTCTTCATCGCGGTGTGCAGGCCTCTCACTATCGCGGCCTCTCTTGTTGTGGACCACAGGCTCCAGACACGCAGGCTCAGTAGTTGTGGCTCACGGGCCTAGTTGCTCCGCGGCATGTGGGACCTTCCCAGACCAGGGCTCGAATCCGTGTCCCCTGCATTGGCAGGGAGACTCTCAACCACTGCGCCACCAGGGAAGCCCTGGACTTATTTTTAAAAAGCTTCAATTTGTTATTCATTTCCCGTTCCAGATTCTTCCCAAACTACTTACTGGATGTTGAACATTTAAAACATCTGTAGAGCAAGTTAAAGTTAAATGCCACTTGTCACAGCTTTCATTATGGTTGCTTTATTTTAATGATCTTTATGGTTTGTTTACCTGAAATTCTGATTTTGCTTTTAGTTTAGAAGGTATCAATAATGTCTCTGTTAATTTAAAAAAGGCATAGACAAATATAAAATATTCATTTCCGATAAAAACAAAATTTCTTTTGTAACAAAACATGCAGAATCGATTTTTGGCATTGTCCAGTTAAGCAAATAAAAAGACAACTTTTCTATTACATGTGAATATATTATGCATAAGTTAAAAGACTGTTGGAAACTAAAAACACAGAAGTATACGGACTTTTTTTCAAGGTTGGCCTAATTATTTCTCAAAAATAGGAAAGGCTCTAATTAATAAAAAATTAAAACTACAATGAAGATAATTTATAGGACAATGTCATTGCCTTTTTTGTGCTGTGAAAATGTTCTATGTGTCCACATGAAATTTAATCATTTTAAGATTGTATTAAAGGGAAACGTATTAAATGGTCTGTGGATCTTTACATAGTTGCCCCTTCTGAGACTCAAAAGATTGACAAATTACTGAGGTCAGTAATTTTGTGGCTGCCCTTAGTATTTTTAAAACAAAAAATTTGAGGAGTTAAAATACACAAGAAAGAGTGGATGTAACAGTTTTATGAAGGTGGTCAGAATGTGGTTTCTCCTACTATGAACAATATTTTTTTTTAAAGAAATGCTATGATGATTTTTTAAATTAATTCATTTATTATTTACTTTTGGCTGCGTTGGGTTTTTGCTGCTGCGTGCAGGCTTTCTCTAGTTGCAGCGAGTGGGGGCTACTCTTGGTTGCGGTGCGCGGGCTTCGCATTGCGGTGGCTTCTCTTGTTGCAGAGCACGGGCTCTAGGTGTGTGGGCTTCAGGCTCTAGGCACGCAGGCTTCAGTAGTTGTGGCACGCGGGCTCAGTAGTTGTGGCTTGCGGGCTCTAGAGCACAGGCTCAGTAATTGTGGTGCACGGGCTTAGTTGCTCTGTGGCATGTGAGGTCTTCCCGGACCTGGGATTGAACCCATGTCCCCTGCATTGGAAGGCGGATTCTTAACCACTGCGCCCTGAACAATAATTTTTAATAAGCTAGCTCCCTTTTATTATATTCTCTTTAAAATTAATTGTCGCTCTGTAATTGTTAAACTAGTACCAGATAAGCCTGTAAAATCATCTTAGTCTGAAGTCATAATGAGGAACATTTTAATTTCAAATTGTCCTATAAAGCAGATCAAAAGTAACAGAGATAGGAAAATAATTATTATAAAAAGGTGTAAAATTCTTTTAAAATAGGATAAAGAATTTTATATTTATGATTTGGGTTAAAGACTGTTACAGAAACTTACTGTACATGTTCTCTTTTGCTCTTGTTATTAGTGTCAATATTTGGGGAAGAAGGGTGAAAATGAATGTACATTTAGTTAAATAATGCCTATTACTGGTAAATTAATAATTACATTAATGTAATTATCCCTTTATGGCTATTGAAAAAGTTTGGTGATAAAATTTATTAATTAATTTGAATTTTAAAATGTATTTGGACCTAGACCTGTGACTTTAAATACTATTTTATAAAGTATGTGGTAATTAATAAAGTTTTAATTGATAATTAGCATTATAGCTCAATGATGTCCTTCATCAGGATTTTTTGCCCATGAAAGAGAGGGTCTGCATGGATTTTTTTTCAACTCTAGACTTAGTTTATTGCAGATATAGTCTTGCTGATTTTCACAGTTTCTCTATGATATATGGAGATGATTGCTTCTATTCTTATTGGTAGAGAGTAGAGACCTAGAATATAAGATTTGTTTATAACCATTTAAAAAAATAAACTTAAATTTTAGAATAGTTTCAGATTTATAGATAAGTAAAGTTAGGGTATTCAGAGTTTCTGAATATCCTTAGTTTTTACCCAAGTGTCTATTATTGGGTTCCTGGGCCCTAGGCTTTGGTGACTCTCTGGTAAGCCACATGCTTTCAATTATCAGCTACCTTCTATGACCCTATCCAGGTTGACCTGGGAACCTTGCAGACTTTATCCACAACCCTTGGCAACTGAGGGAGACTGGGGTGGCCTCTCTCAGGCCTTCTTCTATAAGCCTAGATCTGCTCTGCAACCATTTCTGCTTTACTTTACTTTTATTCTTTTTTTTTTTTTTTTTTTTTTTGCGGTACGCGGGCCTCTCACTGTTGTGGCCTCTCCCGTTGCAGAGCACAGGCTCCGGGCACGCAGGCTCAGCGGCCATGGCTCACGGGCCCAGCCGCTCCGCGGCGTGTGGCATCTTCCCGGACCGGGGCACGAACCCGTGTCCCCTGCATCGGCAAGCGGACAGATGCCCCTTCCCAGAATTCTTGACAGGAGGCAGAACTACAAGTGCTCTCTGTCTGAGGATTCTCAAATTCGAAATCCATCACATCCCCTGGGGCTTCAACCCCCACGAGGGGTCACGGAGCCAAGCCCCATCTTTTTTCATAAAATCTCATTCTCCTCTTCCAGTCCCTTCCCACAGGAGAAAGAAGGCATGGAAGGAAAATTGAGTCACATTATTACTCATTCCTCTCACACTATGGTTTATATGCTTGCTATCCTCTAGGCTTTGCTAATGATACACAGTGCCAAGATTTGAGAATTTAAAAAGAGCTCTTTTCTCTCTCAAGAATCTCTTTCAAAATAATGGGCTTGGGCTTTCAGACTGTTGCTTCTCCTATGTATTTTCTAAAAAATCCATTCAGAAATACAGTCTCCTGTGTTCTGCGCTGTATCTGCTTTCTGTTCTAAGGCAGTGAAAGGCACTGACTAAAGTGGTGAAGGACTTAAGGCAACAAGAAAAACGTGGCAAAGAAAAATCTCTATTGATATCTCAAAATAATACCCCTCTACCATCATATTATGATGCAATATGGACCCAATACTTCAAATGAATTTCAGTGTGGAGTTGGATGGTTTTGGAAGACAAAATGATTTCAGTGTAAATGGTAATTAAGGCCAATAAAGTGTTTCTGTATTTAAAGGCACATGGATATTTTTCTCACATTTCATATAGTAAGCTGAACATATATTTTGGGCTTGGATAAACGTTCCAGACTACATGCATACAAGAGCTGAAGAAGAATATCATACTTATTCCATATATATTCCAGATTTCACTGCCAAGATTACAGTTGGGGATAGCAGTCCAGAGGGACTTTGGTCAAAGTCTCTTGAGATTAAAAAAAGAAAAAACATGAATTAAAGCTAGAAAGAAAATCCACTAGAAAAGCAAATTATTAACTCTGTGCTCGGATTCAAAAGATGAATAACCACACTTTGTCTTTTGTTTTGTCCTCAGCTGGAAAGGCAGCTAATGATGCAGAATGAAATGAGAGAAAGACAAATGGCTATGCAGATTGCTTGGTCTCGGGAATTCCTCAAATATTTTGGAACTTTTTTTGGCATTGCAGCCGTCTCTTTAACAGCTGGGTATATTTGCTACTTACTTTAAAATTTTCTTCTACTTCTTTTTGTCTCTGCCATGATCATATTATTAAGTTGGCCAAGATAGGACTTTGATCCAAATAGTACACATATAGGCGAACAAAGTAACCCTGATAGCTTAGTCCTTGGCGGTAACTCTGTAGAACCAGGATAGTAATAGTTAATTCTTCCTTTAGTTTCTTAGATTTCTTCTGTACTTTTCTCCATTTTATAAGTAAGAGAGAGGACTGACTTTGCACCAAGACAGAAGGAAGTCTCTACAAATTCATCTCCACAGTCCCTAAGGGATAGATATCAATACTTAAATATTTTTTAAATGAGTAATCTGAGCCTCAACATCAAATAAAGATGAACAAATCATAGACCCTACCCGAGAACTGCAGAATCTGCTGAGGGATTATGGGTAAGCAAATCCTATTTCCATAGAAGAATTAAGTAACTTCTGAAATGGAGGATATTCTTCCCAAAAGCAGATAACTTATTTCCTTTCATCAAGTACAAAGATATTTATTTACAGGTTATTCCTTGATATTCATTCTTTTTTGTTCTTGAATCAGAGCAATTAAAAAGAAGAAGCCTGCCTTCCTCTTACCTATCGTTCCATTAGGCTTTGTCCTTACCTACCAGTATGACATGGGCTACGGGACCCTTATACAAAGAATGAAAGGTAAGTCTTTGATAAGTCTTAGACCAGAGTCTCAATTTCTGATTCATTTTCTGGTTCCAGGATCCACTCCTCACACCCCCTTGACTTATGAAAATTCTGACAAGACTCTCCCTGAGCTACCAATGACCGATATTTCTGCCCCCTCTCACATAGTGGTATGCTGGAGTCACCTCGTACCAGCTCACAAGAACCAACTGTCAAATATTCAGGAATTTTGTAAGCTGGTTGTTAAACACAGTCATTATTAAAAATTAAATTATATAAACTAACACAACATTGTAAATCAGCTATACTCCAATAAAAATTTTTTAAAAATTATATAAACTTACAATTAAATAAATTACAGAAAATACATAATATTAAATTATATTAAAAACAAAAATAATAAATAATCAGAACTTAGTTTCTAATTATTTTACAAATATCTGTACTCTTAAGTTATGTATATCTATTCTTTTAAGTTATGTATATCTACTGTATCTGTATGGTGGCAATGCAGATACAATATATAGACACAAAATACAGATACAACTCTGACTTCAGTGATGTCCCATTGGTATGTCAGCTTGAAGGTGGTCATGGTGGGAGTATTTACACCATGGAAATCTACAAATACCAAATCAAGGCTTGACTTACTATTTTGTTGATTGTCTAGATCAGGGGTTGACAAACTATGGTCTGCAGGCTGGCCACCTATTTTTGAAAATAAAGTTTTATTGGAACACAGACATACCCATTCATTTCTGCTTTTCCATTTCCATGACAGAGCCGAGTCACTGCAACAGATATGCAAGTCCCCACAAGCCTAAAATATTTACTATCTGGCCCTTTACGAAAGTCTGCCAACCCGTGGTCTAGACTTAAGAAAATGGTGAAGAAAATGTTAATGATGTATATTAGTCTTAAAAGTGTGTTGTGTCCATATCCATTATGTTGTGAATAGCAAAAAAAATTCAGGAAATGTCCTAATATTTAAAAACTGTTATCTGATTCAACAAAGTCCACAATATCACTGTTTCTCTTTTGTCCTACTCATTAACGTAAATGAAAACACCGACCATCATTCATGTTGAAATTATACTTTCTCATCAACTGCTTAGGCGAGCTATGGATAAAAGAGTTCAGCAAAAATCAATAAAAACATTCTTTGAGGATCAATTTGCTATATAGAATTTATGATAAAGGGTACTGTACATGTTATTATCATTTATAAATTGTACGCTACATATATTTCATAGAAGTAAAATTTATAATAAACTTACGTACATTTGTTTTTGTTCTGGAAAGCTGGTTGTTAAATTTTCACCAGTACCGTACTGCTCTCACTGAACTCTGGCTTTTATTGCCCTAGAAAATAGCACTGCTGCCACAGATGCCATTCCTGTCCCAAGAAGACAGAGTTTCCCATTAGTCTAGGATATCCATGTCTTCCAAATTCCCACCACTACACACCTCTCATGAGGATCCCTATTTCCCTACTCCTCAAGCCTTCAACCCAGAGCATGCTGGAAACAGTGCTTTCCCAAGCCTTCATTTTTGCCATCCTGTTCTCTCCTGGGCTATAGGCCCATCACTATCCCTGAGGCTCTGTGGGGACTGGTTTAGTATGGGAAAGGAGAAGGTGCAGGTATTGGGAGTAGGCAGTAGAACATTTCATTCACAGACTTAGGGAAATGGAGGGATTATATGTTCTTAAAAATTCCCATTTGAAAATAGAAGTACATTTTCCACATAGAAACTATGTTAAAATGTCCTTTGGGGTCAGACATTATTGGTATCATAGTTCAGCTATATTGTGGGCTAAACAGTGTTTTGCTGATGGCCTAGAAATTTATTTATAGCATATATTACTGTGGGAAAATGTATTCTGAGTTCTAAAACACTGATCTACAAATTAACTTTTGGAGTACAATTCCATTTTAAGCTGGAAACTAACTGTACAAAACTGATTTACTTATGTTAAAACTCATTTCAATAACCTGCTCAGGTTCATGTTACTCATTTGCTTAAGAATTCATTAGTCTGAGCTCAACTATGTCTCACTGTTTATAAGAACATTAGAGTTCTCAGTCTCTCATAAAAGTTAGTATGTAGTATTAAGAAATCTCAACTCTATTATACAGCATTCACTTGAATGTATTACTAATGGAGAGCAAATTTATTTTCTAGGAATATTTTGATTGTATAATTGGGAAGTAATTTTATTACAGGTCCATCAGAGTCTATAGAATATAAAAATTTAACTTCCAAGGCACGTTGTGGAAATTTCCTGTTGAAAAAAAAAACAACAAAACTTTAGAATCCACCAGGAAATTTACCATATTAAAAAGTTTAGTTTATAATATATAGCCCTGTTAACTAGACATGGCCCCAAGATATATACTTCCTGTTTAATTGACTTTATTATCAGCCATTCTGTAAACACATACTAAGAATCTGCCATATGGAAGGCACTCTCCCATGGAAACATCTAGTCTGTCATCAATAGCCTGCCCAATTACATACAATTTATAATGATTTTTACTTAGTATTTAAGATTGAGAAAAAAAAATGTTTGCAGATTGTTGGAATGCTGTGATAATTTGCAAATTGTAGCCTGCCCTGTTGGGTTTGGAGTATAAATTAATTGTGCGTTAAAAGAGGAATACTTCAAGAAAACAACTGCCTTTATTCCCAAGGAAAGTTTATGGAATGTCAACAACATATATTATAGTTTTTCAAGATTTCGCTAGTCTTCAACAATAAAAGTTGGCAAATGTCAATGTGCCCAAGAAATTACTATTATTTAAGAGGAATTGTTTATAAAAATGTGTATATGTGTGTGTATGTATGTATATATGGACTAAAGAACATTTAATATTATTTGGGGTATTTATAAGTAGTTTCAAGTCAAAGATTAGCTTTCCTGAAAAATCAGAGTTTTTAGTAAACTTTATTTTCTTCTCACGTCACTTATGATATAATAAGGGGCAACAAGAAGAACCATATGGGGTTTCACCACCCTAAACCCCTCCTAACACAGCTAATAGTTATCATCCTGACTTTCCTTCAAGGAAAAAAAATATTACTTGGTATTCTTTCTCTTCTACATTTTAAAATGCTGTCTTCTGTCAAAGTCTCTGGCATCTGATTTATCTCTTTTTGAATCTTCATAATTCATTATTGTGTTTCCTTTGGGAGGTCACTTCACTGGGGACAGTGGGTGAAATATTTAACTGTGAGATCTGGGGGCATGCCTCCACACAGTGTTACAGCATGTCAGTGGAACACAACAAGTAGGTCTTCTCACAAAATGCTGATGACCCCTTTGTCACCTTGCACATTACTGTACTTTATTTAAGGTGAAGCCGAGAACATACTGGAAACAGAAAAGAGTAAGTTGCAGCTGCCAAAAGGAATGATCACTTTTGAAAACCTTGAAAAAGCAAGAAGGGAACAGAGTAAATTCTTCATAGACAAATGAAATCATGTTTACCCACCAAATCTCAAAATACAGAATTGTTGACTTGAATCATGGCCTTTACAATTTTTTAAATGCTTGAGATTTTGATATAATGGTTTTTATTTTAAAATAATAAAATTTAAGATGAACTTTGTTAAATTATTTTAAAATAAAATGTATAACATTCAACACAAAATCATGGAAGTACTCTTTCAGATTTCCTCTATATGTGTGTGTATCACAAACATCTAAATGTAAAATTAATAAACTATATTTTTTTGAATTTCTGGAAGCAAAAGTTCTGTTGTTCTCATTTCTCTGTTGCACACACTTGCCCCATCACAGTAATCTCCCACAGATACTGCTTTTATTTGGATTTCTCAATTGTGTCCTGTCTCCACATGATAGAAAACAACTAATATTAATGATTAACATGTATATTGCACTTGGTATGGCCATTGTCTGATTGTTTTGCACATATTCTTGTAATTATCCCAACAATCCAATGAGGCAGGCATCATTTTTTTTTAAATAAATTTATTTTTGGCTGCGTTGGGTCTTCATTGCTGTGCACGGACTTTCTCTAGTTGTGGTGAGCAGGGGCTACTCTTCGTTGTGGTGCATGGGCTTCTCATCGCAGTGGCTTCTCTTGTTGCGGAGCACAGGCTCTAGGCATGCGGGCTTCAGTAGTTGTGGCATGAGGGCTCAGTAGTTTTGGCTTGCGGGCTCTAGAATGCAGGCTCAGTAGTTGTGGTGCATGGCCTTAGTTGCTCTGCAGCAATGTGGGATCTTCCCGGACCCGTGACCCCTGCATTGGCAGATTCTTAACCACTGTACCACCAGGGAAGCCCCCATCATTTTTATAGATGTGGAAACTGTGGCATAAAGAGATTGAATTGCTTGCCTAAGGTCATACACAGACAGAACTGGGACATAACCCTAAATGGTTTGGCTCCAGAGTCTATACTCTAAAAGGTCTTGAAAAAGTTATGCCTTAATGCATTCTTGACAGGCAAAGACAATTGTGAAAGACAAAAGGTAAAAACATTCAAATAATGACTCAGGGCACAGTTTCTAGAGAGGTGGGAAGGAGGGGAAGGTTGATTAGGATGTCCACCTTTTTATTTCCACTCACCAGGAAACCTATACTCATAAAACAATCCTATTTATATCCATTCCTACAGTTGCAAACCCTACATACACTAATTCCAAAGATATTTATTAATACCTGCTATGTGTCAACCACTGTTGTAGGCACTGGGGCTACATGAGTGAATGCATAGACAAGGTTGCTATATCTTAGGCAGATAAATATGTTCTAGTGAGGAGTGGGAGAGCTGGGGAGAGAACAAATAAACATGAAGATAAACAAGTTCATTTCTGATGGAGACAAATGCAAACAGGATAATAAAAGAATGATTAGAAGAATATTGGGGGAGGCTACTTTAGATGTGGGACAGTAGGGACTGCCTCTCTGCAGAGGTGACATTTGAGCTAAGACTTGAATGAGGCAGTCCTGTGAAGAGCACATATGGGGACAGGGAAGAGATCTCTAGGCAAAGGGAAGAGCCAGAGGAAAAGCTCTGAGACTTGGCATGGCCAGAGAATAGAAAGAAGGCCAGAGAGAATAGTGGAAGATGAAATCTGAAGGGGGGAAACAATTATGAATATAATGGCCACTACCCTCAAGCATAGCAAGATACGGTTTTGAAACAATTAAAGGTGGATGGACCTAGAGTCTGTCATACAGAGTGAAGTAAGAAAGACAAATACCGTATGCTAACACATATATATGAAATTTAAGAAAAAAAAAAAGTCATGAAGAACCTAGGGGTAAGACAGGGATAAAGACACAGACCTACTAGAGAATGGACTTGAGGATATGGGGAGGGGGAAGGGTAAGCTGTGACAAAGTGAGAGAGTGGCATGGACATATATACACTACCAAATGTAAAATAGATAGCTAGTGGGAAGCGGCCGCATAGCACAGGGAGATCAGCTCGGTGCTTTGTGACCACCTAGAGGGGTGGGAGGGAGGGAGACGCAAGAGGGAAGAGATATGGGAACATATGTATATGTATAACTGATTCACTTTGTTATAAAGTAGAAACTAACACACCATTGTAAAGCAATTATACTCCAATAAAGATGCAAAAACAAACAAACAAAAAGCTGTAGAGAACTTGGGCCAGATCTTAAAGGATCCACTGAATTTCTCCAGGAAGATAAGGAAGTGAAGAGGAAGGGTATCTTGGGCAGAAGACTGATTAAAGGCACGTCCATGTGTGTCAAGTCCGGGGATCGCCTGCTGGTTGTTCAGTTTGCCGCGAGCAAGAGGTTCCTTGCATGGGGTACTTTTTAAGAAGTGAGCCTGGAGGCACAGCTCAACTCCTGAAGGACCTTGGGTGTAACACTCTATAGTTTGCACTCTATCTTCAGGGTGATGGGCATGAAAGAATCTGAATTGGGATCGGGATTAGTCCATTGCGGGGGGGAAGATCCCAGCGCCCAATCAATTGCTGCAATGGTCCACCTGAGCACTCACCAGAGCCCAAATATGGCTAAGGCGTGGCTTTGGGGATGGATTCAGGAAAATGAAAAGGAATAATAACAGGACTAGGAAACCAGTTTGAGGTTGTAGAGGGAGAAGGTGATTTCCTTTCATTTAATCCACATGGATTATCTGGGGCCTCTGGAGAACATGGGAAAGAAGTGATTGGGAGGCATACTGGTAGTCTACTGGATATCTAATATCTAGCATTGGTTTGTAGACCATGTCAGAATCTGGAATTGTAAGTCTTTCTTTCCCCTTAAGTTCAATCATGCTGTCCAAATATTCCTGACATAGTCTAGCCAGGGCTTACCAAGAGTGGGTTTGAGTCCCCTGCAAGGGTTGACTGGCTAAATAACTTACATGGGATTTGTGTTGCTGTGAAACATATCCAGGCCCTGAGCCCCCTCTGAACCACCAGGCCATTCATTTGTCTTGACTTCTTGGCATTGACCCTGAATTAATAATTGTTACTGAATAGAGCCTCTGCTAAACACATGCACATACTCACACTTTTGTTTGCTCCCAATTGTGTGGTGAGGCAAAAATCAAAGCAGAGCTATTAACTAATGGCTTTGCAACTCGACTATATTAAAATATAGCCCAATTGTCTTTGGTATTACTGATTATCCAAAGCTTTCCCCCTAATTTATTATTTACAGTATCGTTTAATTGAAAAGACAAACATTTATGCCCTGATTCTTGAGCTGTTCCTTAGTCATTTATGTTAATTAAAACTTGCATTAATAATAAGCCCTGATTAACAACTAGACAGCTGACATTTCCAAATACTGAACCTGATAGGGTCTTTGTTCAGCTAGCTTATAACCACAAATTTTTGTGATATTACAAGAAGAATGAGGAAATTATTCTGAGAAAGTGTATAAGGAGAAGGATGAGAAACTATTGTCTGATTATGAGCAAAGATTTAGAGATTAAAATAATGGTAGCCTCATCCAGTGTCTTTGTCAGTGATTAAGAACAAAGTTGGGGGGAAAATCTCATCTTCAGTCCATGTGGCTATCCATTTCTCCCCAAACATTGTTGATTCAACTAAAGCAACACAGAGACTCTCTTAGTGTATGTGGAGGTTGTCATAGTTTAAAGGAAGTAAATACGAGTCCAGAAATTCTCTACAGCAGAATGACCCTTTTTGGAAATCACTTTACAATAGTAAATAATATTGTAATATTAAAAATGCAATTTATGACATCACAGTACCTAAGTGTTTTGAATGTTTTAAATTCATATTTAAATGAGACAACTGGGGAATAAAATTACAAATAAGTAAAGTTTATATGGTGTTCCACCCAATTCAGTTTGTGTTTGGGGGTAATGTTGAATGGTCCTTAGTGGTGCAGTACTTAACTGCACTTTGTAAAGATTATAGCAGTGTCCCAAATCTACTCAAAACAGTTTTAATGACAAATACTGAAATTATTGTCAAGATGTTAAAGAAGGAGGGAAGACCCTTAGAAGTGGTCTAGTCTAAGTCCCCATTTTTACTGTTGAGAAAATGGAGGCCCTTAGTGATTTACCTAAAGTTTCACATCTGGTAATGGTAGTTTGTACTAGAACTTTGGTGTCTGGTATCACTGGCAGGAGTTTTTCCAATGCAACATGCTGCCTGACTCTAAGAGGACAATGACAAAGTCAAAATCAGAAATAATTTTTAAAAACTATCACATATGCTCAGTCTCAGAGCCTTAGAAGGTGTCCTAAAGTGAGGTTAAAAGGGCATGAGTTAGAAGAGGATGGGGAGCAATCAGACTCAGATTGCAAAAACAATCTACAACAATGTAATAGGAATATGAGCAATATGAAATTGAAAACATTTTTATAGACTTCAACAATTTTAATATTCACATGTTCAAATGGTATATTCTAGAGACCCTTGCCAGAACCTATTGTGCTCCATTATTCTGGGAAAGGAACAAACTCTTACTGAGAAAATATTTTTTTTTAATATTAATTTTTTTGAGAAAATATTTTTAAATAAAGCCTGTAACTCAGGCGGTGTGGTTTCTCTTGGCCTTCGAGTGCGTCTGTTTTGCATGAGGGTTGGAAATGTTTCCTTAGGTTTGGCCTTGTGGATGCCTACAGGAGATTTCAGGAATACCCTGCATACTACCCACTGTCAATTTGTAGAGAGTTGTTTCTAACATTCAGGGCTAACTATTTAGCATCTCTGCTGATTTTTCTACAGTAACTTTGTGTCAGTCTTGGAGTTTATGAAGGTTGGAGCAGTACTTGGGCTACAGGTGCACCAGGAAGCCCAGAATGGCCAGGGGCAGAGAAGGGGAAGTGAGAAAGGCCTAGAAAATAAGAAAAGGGCCAAGGAAGTGTAGTATCATGAAGGAATAGAGCTGACTCAAATGCCTTTCACAGTAAACAGCTCAAGAATGGCTGCCAGGGTTCAGTTACTAGCTTGTTTGGGGGAGCTGAGCCCCCCAGGGACCAAAGTCACCCATGGGATCCCCTCACAGGCCAGTTTATTTTGCTGTGCTAACTTGTTCCTCTGGCTACTTGGAAGACAGTAAGAAGTGTGCCTGGGGCAGCACAAATTCATCATGACCACAGATAAAAGCAAATGGAAATCTGTACCCCACTGATAACGACTCAGTAGTATTGCTGAGTCTGAGGTTTGGATGACATTTTTGGTATACAATTTCTTAATCCACAAGTGTCACGGGGTTGAATGATGCAGTGCTAACCTCAGTTTACCTGGGTTTTTTTTGGAGGACTTCATCTATGGTCAGCGGCACTTTGTGGGTGTTTTCTGCCCTGCCTGGACATAAGGGACAGACAGACCCTGAACCCAAGTTGGTTTTGGCATTTCATTTGGTGTTAGGAGAACACAGTTAAGAATGGGCCCAAATGAAGTTAAGTCCCATGGAAGACTGACAATCAGAGATCTATCATAGCTTGAAGGTTTCAAAAAACTGTAAGGACTCAGCTACTGAATGTATGTGAAAGTCAACAGACTAGAGATATTAGTAGACACTGAAATGTGATAAGGGAAGTCTGTGAAAAGCTGTCAGGATGTCAGGATAATATGGTTGGGCTTTGAGGAATATAGGTGACTATTTTTCCTTCTCTTCCCACCATCCCCACACCATTAAAGTACTGCTGATGAAGATCTGACTTGAGTAGAAGGTAGCACCAACTCTATCCACCAAGGTGATTTTGTAAAAGAAAGAGAGACAGAGGCAGAGAGAGCACTAGGAACCCAATATGGATTCTGAGATACTTGACAATTTTACATCTTCCTAAAATAACAGAGAGAAAAACTGGCCTCTGGAATGCTTTTCTTTTCATCTTCAAAGAACTAAAATTTTTGAAAAGAGTCCAACTAATGCTACCTATTTCAAACTAGCAATAATAAAAAGATACCTGGGGTTTGAATACAGTTTGTGCCTATGGATAGTTACTTCTCTGAATTCAATAGCCATGGAAAACACAGGGTGCTGGAGTGACCTTCCAGCCAGTTTCCTTTTCTGAACTGCAGACTTAGGACAAGCCCACTACCTCCGAAACAGCCTGAAAGTCTAACTAGGCAGGCAAAGGAAGTTCTGTTCAGGTTCTGACTTTTGTAAGTTCTTTTCAGCAATTCAAGCAGAGACATCAATTTCCTACTAGAACAGGAGTATTTTAGGAAAAGGAAAAATTCAAACAGGCTCATGGGTCATAGTTAAAAGGCATTCTGTTCTCCTTCCCATTTTCTTTTCCTCAGATATGTTCACTTTTATCTCTTTTAGCTGTCTCAGTGTAGGTTCTCCTTGAAGCGAATTTTGCAATAATGACTTGATCAAGGCATTTATTTGGGAGATGCTCATAAAAACACTTGTGGGGAATTGGGGAAGAAAAGGAAGCCAGTAAATGAAGTCTGACCCAGGAAATTACCTCTGTGGGCAACTGGAGCTGAATCCTGCTGGGGAATTCTGAGAAATGGTTTAGAACACACCCTCCCCTCAGGCCAGAGTTATCCCACCCAAGGAGTGAAAGAGCTGGGGTATTTATAACCCACTCTTGAGTTAATTGGTGGAGGGCACTTCCTGGTGTGTTATTTCTCCAGCACAAATGGTGTTCAGGCAAAGTGGGATCTAGAGGCCAAAGAAAACCATCAGACAAGAGTGCACGTGGGGGGACTTTCAAGATGGCAGAGGAGTAAGACGTGGAGATCACCTTCCTCCACACAAATACATCAAAAATACATCTACATGTGGAACAACTCCTACAGAACACCTACTGTACACTGGCAGAAGACCTCAGGCTTCCCAAAAGGCAAGAAAATCCCCACGTACCTGGGCAGGGCAAAAGAAAAAAGGAAAAACAGAGACAAAAGAATAGGGACGGGACCTGCTTTGGTTGTGCTGTGCGAAAAGAAGCAGCTGTGCGAAAAGAAGAAGAGAAAGGGAAATCTCTCCCAGCAGCCTCAGGAGCAGCGGATTAAATCCACACAATCAACTTGATGTACCCTGCATCTGTGGAATACCTGAATAGACAATGAATCATCTCAAAATTGAGTCAAGGGACTTTGGGAGCAACTGTGGACTTGGGGCTTGCCGTGACTAATTCGTTTTTGATTTTTATGTTTATCTTAGTATAGTTTTTAGCACTTGTTATCATTGGTGGACTTGTTTATTGGTTTTGTTGCTCCCTTCTTTTTTAAAAAAAATTATTATTACTTTTTTATTTTAATAATTAAAATTTTCTTGCTTATTTATTATTTATTTTTCTTTCTTTTTTTCTCCCCTGTCTTCTGAGCCACGTGGCTGACAGGGTCTTGGTGCTCAGGTGTCAGGCCTGAGCTACTGAGGTGGGAGAGCCGAGTTCAGGACATTGGACCACAAGAGACCTCCCGGCGCAACATAATATCATTCGATGAGAGCTCTCCCAGAGATCTCCATCTCAACGCTAAGACCCAGATCCACTCAACAGCCAGCAAGCTCCAGTGCTGAACGCCCCATGCCAAACAACTAGGAAGAGAGGAACACACCCCACCCATGAGCAGAGAGACTGCCCAAAATCATACTAAGTTCACAGACACCCCAAAACACACCACCAGACTTGGCCCTGCCCAGCAGAAAGACAAGATTCAGCCCCACCCACCAGAACACAGGCCAGTCCCCTCCACCAGGAAGCCTACACAACCCAATGAACCAACCTTACCCACTGGGGGCAGAAAGCAAAAACAATGGGAACTATGAACCAGCAGCCTGCGATAAGGAGACCCCAAACACAGTAGGTTAAAAACAAAGAGGAAATAGGCAGTCTACCTGAAAAAGAATTCAGAGTAATGATAGTAAAGATGATCCAAAATCTTGGAAATAGAACAGAGAAAACACAAGAAATGTTTAACAAGGACCTAGAAGAACTAAAGAGCAAACAATGATCAACAACACAATAAATGAAATTAAAATTCTCTAAAAGCACTCAATAGCAGAATAATGGAGGCAGAAGAATGGATAAGAGACCTGGAAGATAAAATAGTGGAAATAACTACCACAGAGCAGAATAAAGAAAAAAGAATGAAAAGAATTGAGGACAGTCTCAGAGACCTCTGGGACAACATTAAACGCACCAACATTGGAATTATAGGGGTCCCAGAAGAAGAAGAGAAAAAGAAAGGGTCTGCGAAAATATCTGAAGAGATTATAGTTGAAAACTTCCCTAACATGGGAAAGGAAATAGTCAAGTCCAGGAAGCACAGGGAGTCCCATACAGGATAAATCCAAGGAGAAACATGCCAAGACACATATTAATCAAACTATCAAAAATTAAATACAAAGAAAAAACATTAAAAGCAGCAAGAGAAAAGTAATAAATATCATACAAGGGAATCCCCATAAGGTTAACAGCTGATCTTTCAACAGAAACTCTGCAAGCCTAAAGGAAGGGCAGGACATATTTAAAGTGATGAAAGGGAAAACTCTACAACCAAGATTACTCTACCCAGCAAGGATCTCATTCAGATTCGACAGAGAAATTAAAACCTTTACAGACAAGCAAAAGCTAAGAAAATTCAGCACCACCAAACCTGCTTTACAACAAATGCTAAAGGAACTTCTCTAGGCAGGAAACAAAAGAGAAGGAAAAGACCTACAAAAACAAACCCAAAACAATTAAGAAAATGGTAATAGGGACATACATATCCATAATTACCTTAAATGTAAATGGATTAAATGCTCCAACCAAAAGACATAGACTGGCTGAATGGATACAAAAACAAGACCCATATATATGCTGTCTACAAGACACCCACTTCAGACCTAGGGACACATACAGACGGAAAGTGAGGGGATGGAAAAAGATATTCCATGCAAATGGAAATCAAAAGAAAGCTGGAGTAGCAATTCTCATATCAGACAAAACAGACTTTAAAATAAAGACTATTACAAGAGACAAAGAAGGACACTACAGAATGATCAGGGGATCAATCAAAGAAGAAGATATAACAATTGTAAACATTTATGCATTCAATATAGGAGTACCTCAATACATAAGGCAAATGCTAACAGCCATAAAAGGGGAAATGGACAGTAACACAATCATACTGGGGACTTTAACACCCTACTTTCACCAATGGACAGATCATCCAAAATTAAAATAAAAAAGGAAACACAAGCTTTAAATGACACATTAAACAAGATGGACTTAATTGATATTTACAGGACATTCCATCCAAAAACAACAGAATACACTTTCTTCTCAAGTGCTCCCAGAACATTCTCCAGGACAGATCATATCTTGGGTCACAAATCAAGCCTTGCTAAACGTAAGAAAATTGAAATTGTATCAAGTATCTTTTCCGACCACAACTCTATGAGACTAGATATCAATTACAGGAAAAAAACCTGTAAAAAATGCAAACACGTGGAGGCTAAACAATATGCTACTAAATAACCAAGAGATCACTGAAGAAATCAAAGAGGAAATCAAATAATACCTAGAAACAAATGACAATGAAAACACAATGACGCAAAACCTATGGGATGCAGCAAAAGCAGTTTTAAGAGGGAAGTTTATAGCAATACAATCCTACCTTAAGAAACAAGAAACATCTCAAATAAACAACCTAACCTTACACCTAAAGCAGCTAGAGAAAGAAGAACAAAAAGAAAACCCAGTTAGCAAAAGAAACAAATTATAAAGTTCAGATGAGAAATAAATGAAAAGGAAATGAAGGAAACAATAGGAAAGATCAATAAAACTAAAAGCTGCTTCTCTGAGAAGATAAACAAAATTGATAAACCATTAGCCAGGCTCATCAAGAAAAAAAGGGAGGGCTTCCCTGGTGGCGCAGTGCTTGAGAATCTGCCTGCTAATGCAGGGGACACAGGTTTGAGCCCTGGTCTGGGAGGATTCCACATGCCACGGAGCAACTAGGCCTGTGAGCCACAACTACTGAGCCTGTGCGTCTGGAGCCTGTGCTCCGCAACAAGAGGCCGTGATAGTGCGAGGCCCGCGCACTGTGATGAAGAGTGGCCCCCGCTTGCCACAACTAGAGAAAGCCCTCTCACAGAAACGAAGACCCAACACAGCAAAAATAATTAATTTAAAAAAAAAGAAAAAAAGTGAGAAGACTCAAAGCAACAGAATTAGAAGTGAAAAAGGAGAAGTAACAACTGACACTGCAGAAATACAAAAGATCATGAGAGATTACTACAAGCAACTATATGCCAATAAAATGGACAACCTGGAAGAAATGGACAAATGCTTAGAAAAGCACAACCTTCCAAGACTGAACCAGGAAGAAACAGAAAATATAAACTGACCAATCACAACCAGTGAAATTGAAACTATTTGGTTTGGTTTTTGTTTATTTGATTTTTTGGCTACGCTGCACAGCACATGGGGTTTTGGTTCTCTGACCAGGGATCGAGCCCGTGCCCTCTGCATTGGAAGTGTGGATTCTTGGCCACTGTACTGCCAGGGAAATCCCAAGACTTCTTCATGAATGTTTATAGCAGATTTATTTGTGACAGACAAAATCTGAAAACAAACCAAATGTCCCTCAACAGGTGAGTGGATAAACAAATTATGGGATACACACACAATGAAATACCACTCAACTATAAAAATTAGTGAACTATTGGTGCACACAACTTCAAAGTAATTAGACCAGACAGTGAAATAAGCCAGACAAAATAGTACCTACCATATGAATCCATTTTTTTAAATTCTAGAAAATTCATAAAATATATAATGACAGAAAGTAGATTAGTGGTTACACAGGAACAGGGAAGGGGCAAGGCAGGGAAGGGCAGGTGTAAGGATTACCAAGGGGACAAGGAAACTTTGGGAGATGATGAATATTATCCTGATCGTGGCTGTCATTTCATGGGTATATACATATGTCAAAACTTATCAAATTATACACTTTAAATATTTACATTGATTGTATCATAATTATACCTCAATAAAGCTGCCAGAACCATAAAAAAAAAAAATCTTCCAATAAACAAAAGCCCAGGACCAGAT
The DNA here is from genome assembly GCF_005190385.1 of Monodon monoceros. Taxonomy (NCBI): domain Eukaryota; kingdom Metazoa; phylum Chordata; class Mammalia; order Artiodactyla; family Monodontidae; genus Monodon; species Monodon monoceros. The sequence goes on from NW_021703782.1 coordinate 58,040,048, forward strand.
GGCTTCACAGGCGAATTCTATCAAACATTTAGAGAAGAGCTAACACCTATCCTTCTCAAACTCTTCCAAAATATAGCAGAGGGAGGAACACTCCCAAACTCATTCTACGAGGCCACCATAACCCTGATACCAAAACCAGACAAAGATGTCACAAAGAAAGAAACTACAGGCCAATATCACTGATGAAAATAGATGCAAAAATCCTCAACAAAATACTAGCAAACAGAATCCAACAGCACATGAAAAGGATCATACACCATGATCAAGTGGGGTTTTCCCAGGAATGCAAGGATTCTTCAATATATGGAAATCAATGTGATAAACCATATTAACAAATTGAAGAAGAAAAACCATATGACCATTTCAATAGATGCAGAAAAAGCTTTTGGCAAAATTCAACACCCATTTATGATAAAAACTCTCCAGAAAGTAGGCCTAAAGAGAACTTACCTCAACATAATAAAGGCCATATATGACAAACCCACAGCCAACATCGTCCTCAATGGTGAAAAACTGAAACCATTTCTTCAAAGACCAGGAACAAGACAAGGTTGTCCACTCTCACCACTATTATTCAACACAGTTGTGGAAGTTTTAACCACAGCAATCAGAGAAGGAAAAGAAATAAAAGGAATCCAAATCGGAAAAGGAGAAGTAACGCTGTCACTGTTTGCAGATGACATGACAGTATACATAGAGAATCCTAAAGATACTACCAGAAAACTACTAGAGCTAATCAATGAATTTGGTAAAGTAGCAGGATACAAAATTAATGCACAGAAATCTCTTGCATTCCTATACACTAATGATGAAAAATCTGAAAGAGAAATTAAGGAAACACTCCCATTTACCATTGCAACATAAAGAATAAAATACCTAGGAATAAACCTATCTAAGGACACAAAAGACCTGTATGCAGAAAACTACAGGACACTGATGAAAGAAATTAAAGATGATACAAACAGATGGAGAGATATACCATGTTCTTGGATTGAAAGAATCAACATTGTGAAAATGACTATACTACCCAAAGCAATCTACAGATTCAATGCAATCTCTATCAAACTACCAATGGCATTTGTCACAGAACTAGAACAAAAAATTGCACAATTTGTATGGAAACACAAAAGACCCCAAATAGCCAAAGCAATCCTGAGAAAGAAAAAGGGAGCTGGAGGAATCAGGCTCCCTGACTTCAGACTCTACTACAAAGCTATAGTAATCAAGACAGTATGGTACTGGCACAAAAGCAGAAATATAGATCAATGGAACAAGATAGAAAGCCCAGAGATAAACCCATGCACATACGGTCAACTTATCTTTGATAAAGGAGGCAAGAATGTACAATGGAGAAAAGACAGCTTCTTCAATAAGTGGTGCTGGGAAAACTGGACAGCCACCTATAACAGAATGAAATTAGAACATTCCTTAACACCATACACAAAAATAAACTCAAAATGGATTAAAGACCTAAATGTAAGGCCAGACACTATAAAATTCTTAGAGGAAAACATAGGCAGAACACTCTGACATAAATCACAGCAAGATCCTTTTAGACCCACCTCCTAGAGAAATGAAAATAAAAACAAAAATAAATAAATGGGACCTAATGAAACTTAAAAGCTTTTGCACAGCAAAGGAAACCATAAACAAGAAGAAAAAACAACCCTCAGAATGGGAGAAAATATTTGCAAACAAAAGAACTGACAAAGGTTTAATCTCCAAAATATACAAGCAGGTCATGTAGCTCAATATGGAAAAACCAAGCAACCAGGCTTCCCTGGTGGCGCAGTGGTTGAGAATCTGCCTGCCAATGCAGGGGACACAGTTTTGAGCCCTGGTCTGGGAAGATCACACATGCTGCGGAGCAACTAGGCCCGTGTGCCACAACTACTGAGCCTGCGCATCTGGAGCCTGTGCTCCACAAGAGAGGCCGCGACAGTGAGAGGCCCGCGCACCGCGATGAAGAGTGGCCCCCGCTCGCTGCAACTAGAGAAAGCCCATGCACAGAAACAAAGACCCAACACAGCCAAAAATAAATTAATTAATTAATTAATTAATTTTTTAAAAAAACCGAAGCAACCTAATCAAAAAATGGGCAGAAGACCTAAATAGACATTTCTCCGAAGATATACAGATTCCCAAGAAACCCATGAAAGGATGCTCAACATCACTAATCATTAGAGAAATGCAAATCAAAACTACAGTGAGATATCACCTCACACCAATCAGAATGGCCATCATCAAAAGATCTACAAACAATAAATGCTGGAGAGGGTGTGGAGAAAAGGGAACCCTCTTGCACTACTGGTGGGAATGTAAATTGATACAGCCACTATGGAGAACAGTATGGAGTTTCCTTAAAAAACTAAAAATAGAACTACCATATGACCCAGCAATCCCACTACTGGGCATATACCCTGTGAAAACCATAATTCAAATAGAGTCATGTACCACAATGTTCACTGCAGCTCTATTTACAACAGCCAGGACACGGAAGCAACCTAAGTGTCCATCGACAGATGAATGGATAAAGATGTGGCACACATATACAACGGAATATTACTCAGCCATAAAAAGAAACAAAATTGAGTTATTTGTAGTGAGGTGGATGGACCTAGAGTCTGTCATAGAGTGGAGTAAGTCTGAAAGAGTAAAACAAATACCATACGCTAACACATATATATGGAATCTAGAAAAAAAATGTGGTTCTGAAGAACCTAGGGGCAGGACAGGAATAAAGATGCAGACATAGAGAATGGACTTGAGGACACGGGGAGGGGGAAGGGTAAGCTGGGACAAAGTGAGAGTGTAGCATGGACATGTATACATTCCCAGATGTAAAACAGATAGCTAGTGGGAAGCAGCTGCATAGCACAGGGAGATCAGCTTGGTGCTTTGTGACCACCTAGAAGGGTTGGATAGGGAGGGTGGGAGGGAGATGCAAGAGGGAGGGGATATGGGGATATAGGTATACATATAGCTGATTCACTTTGTTATAAAGCAGAAACTAACACAACGTTGTAAAGCAATTATACTCCAATAGAGACGTTAAAAAAAAAAGATTGCAGGTGCTAGAAGTTGAAAGTCAGATCCAGTCAAACTGAAATGGTAAGGGCCAATGGGAAGTAGTTGAAAGCACTCATATTTATTTATTTATCTATTTATTTATAAAAATTTTTTTCACACACACACACACACACACACACTGTATTTTATTTTTACAAGAGATAATAAACTGACACCAAGCACTGTAAATGGATGAGCACAACAAAAGCAACAATGATTGCAATTACCAAACATGAAACAGACTCATACTATGGCATAATATTTATAAAATTTTTATTGGAGTATAGTTGCTTTACAATACTGTGTTAGTTTATACTATACAGCAAAGTGAATCAGCTATGTGTACACATATATCCCCTCTTTTTTGGTTTTCCTTCTCATTTAGGTTACCACAGAGCATTGAGTACAGTTCCCTGTGTTGTACAGTAGGTTCTCATTAGTTATCTATTTTATACATTGTATCAGTAGTGTATATATGTCAATCCAAATCTCTCAATTCATCCCACCCCCCTTCTCCCTTGGTATCCATATGTTTGTTCTCTACGTCTGTATCTCTATTTCTGCTTTGTAAATAAGATCATCTATACCAATTTTTTCAGATTCCATGTATATGCGTTAATGTACGATATTTGTTTTTCTCTTTCTGACTTACTTCACTCTGTATGACACACTCTAGGTCCATCGATGTCTCTACAAATGACCCAATTTCATTCCTTTTTATGGCTGTGTAATATTGCATTGTATATATGTACCACAACTTCTTTATCCATTCCTTTGTTGATGGACATTTAGGTTGCTTCCATGACCTGGCTATTGTAAATAGAGCTGGAATGAACACTGTGGTACATGATTCTTTTTGAATTATGTTTTTCTCAGGGTGTATGCCCAGTAGTGGGATTACTGGGTCGTATGGTAGTTTAATTTTTAGTATTTTAAGGAAACTCCATACTGTTCTCCATAGTGGCTGTATCAATTTACATTCCCACCAACAGTGCACGAGGGTTCCCTTTATTCCCACCCTCCCCAGCATTTATTGTTTGTAGATGTTTTGATGATGGCCATTTTGACAGGTGTGAGGTCATACCTCATTGTAGTTCTGATTTGCATTTCTCTAGTAATTAGTGATGTTAAGCATCTTTTCATGTGTTTGTTCGCCATCTGTATGTCTTCTTTGGAGAAATGTCTATTTAGGTCTTCCATCCATTTTTTGATTGGGTTTTTTGTTTTTTTGATATTGAGCTGCATGAGCTATTTGTATATTTTGGAGACTAATCCTCTGTTGGTTGTTTTGTTTGCAAATATTTTCTCCCATTCTGAGGGTTGTCTTTTCATCTTGTTTATGGTTTCCTTTGGTGGAAAGCACTCATATTTTAGTTAATGACTGTGTTACTTCGTGTAACTTTACCTCTTTAAGTAACATTCCAGTGTAGATACTTCTTTTTTTTTAATGCTTTTATTTATTTTTTAATATTTATTTATTTATTTTGGCTGTGATACATCTTAGTTGCGGCATGCGGACTTCTTAGTTGCAGCATGTGGACTCTTTAGTTGTGGCATGCGAATTCTTAGTTGCAGCATGCATGCGGGATCTAGTTCCCTGACCAGGGATCGAACCCGGGCCCCCTGCATTGGGAGCACAGAGTCTTACCCACTGGACCACCAGGGAGGTCCCTGTAGTTACTTCTTAATGTTTCAAAATATTTTTTTGATACTATTTCTTGACATACTATTTTGATCATGAAGAATTTGCTCTCTTAGCTTTCCCACCACACCAACTCCACCACAACTGCCACACACTTGCATCCTTCCCATTCCCCCATCCTTCAAGTACTGGTAGATAATCATTTCAGTTAGATAAATATTCAATGTTCACATTATAATGATGATGAAAACACTTTTCACAGCTGTGCCATGAAATAAAGTATAATTACTTTTCCTTTCTTGCTCAGCTTCCTGCTTTCTCTGGAATTAGTCTTGCTCCTGTTTTGTATGCTTAATGTTCTATGCATTTATCACTTCCTTAACCTCTAACTCTTCGTTCGTTTCTAAATCTCCTCCCAAGACATTCATTTAAATCAGTTATTTAATCAATATCTTCTTGAAGAAATTTGGAGACTTCTGACATGCTCTCACCTGGACTGTTTCCCCTCTACACCTGGTACTTAGCTCTCATCCTGAGTTCTCCCTTCACCACCATGGTGGAGGTTATCCCTGTGTTGGGCCTTTTGCTTCCTACATTCTATGTTGCACTCGCTCATTTGCTGGAACTTATCTTCCTATAGCTTCGTGGGAAAAAGTGAATGGAAGAAAAATGTTGAGACCTTACATACCTAAAAGTAACTTTATTCTCTTCTGACACTTGATAGTTTGGTTGGGTACAAAATTTCTGGTTATTAATAATTTTCCATCAGGATTTCTAAGATATTATCTCATTTTCTTTTCGCATTTCTCAGCCTGCTTGTCAGCACCCTTGCCAGGAAGCCCTCCTACACAGATCCCCCTCCTTACCCTGCTTGAGCTCTAGCCACTCACTCTGGCTACCCATCACACAGACAGATGTTTTCCTCATCCCACTCACATGCTGACACACTAGCCCCACTGTGCAGAAGCCCTCCTTAACCAGCTCAGACCCGGAGGTGGTCTCACTGGACCACCTTCCCTTTCTCTCTGACCCCAGTGTGAATGCCCTCCTCACTCTTCTCAGGTTCCAACACCCACCTCTGAGCCACCACAGCCTTCCCCAACCCCTACCAGCATGGACACATCCTTTGTTCTGCCCTTCCTAAAGTCTTTAGCATGGAATTATTCAGAAAGAAAAGGGAAGAGGAAGAGTAAAATAACTGAATTTTAACATTTGTCACCTAATATATATATATTTTAGAATTTTTGAAACAAAATTACTTTAAAATTATATGTTAATGGTATTGATTTTACAGGCCAGATCCTTTTATTTAGAAGTCAGATATAGAGGTTTTCACTAAAGAGTACTCAAGCTAAGTGGAGAAAAGTACTCCAGTGAATTGTTCTAGCAATGCCAGAGAGCAGAGAGCTGGATTTCAAGGGCAAAGCAACAAAGGAACCCCCTCCTCAACAAAAGAGTACTGAGTCTTGAGCCATTGACCAGATTCTGTATGGGATGCAAATACTCTCAGGAAGCGTGTGGGCCCTTGAAATATTTGAATATCCAGTACTCTGGCAATTAATTGAGAACTGAAGTCTAAACACTAGCCTTAAAGCAACATATTTTAGAACTCACTAAAATATGCTATTATACTCAAAATGCCCAATCATTAGCCTCATGAATTTACTTATTAAATGCGTCACCATTTCAGCATTTGTAATTACTTGAATAATTCTAATAGTGAATATCAGTGTAAAATTTTAATAGTGTAAATGAAACTATTCTGTTCCTTTAATCCAAGATTTTTCAACCTCAGCACATTTGGGGCCAGATAATTCTTTGGCGGGGGTGGGGGGGGGTGCTGTCCTGTGCATTGTAGGATGTTTAGCACCATTCCTGGGCTCTATCCACAAGATGTCAATAGCAACCCCCCTCTATCCCAGTTGGATAATCAAAGATGTCTCCAAATCATCCCTAGGTGAGAACCACTGCTTTGAATTTATACTTTAATCATTTAGACTCCCTTCTATTTTTGTTCAAAATGTATCTTTTTCCCCCAAAGTGATGAACAACCATTGCTTTTTAGCTTCCCAGCTACACAAAATTAACAGATGATTATTGAAAGATTGCTATTGATGGTAGAACATAAAATGCTAATTTAAAAGGTACTCAGCTTATGTTAATTTCCACTATTATCTCCTCTTCAAGTTCTAAGACTTCCTATTTCACAGGTTTTTAAGTAACCATATTAAAAGGTGGCTGAAAGCAAAAACTGAGCGACAAAAAGGAATTGGATTTTAAAAATATACTCCAGGGAGAAAGTTTATCTGTCAAACTCAAGTTGTCAACACTTTCTGAAACAAATTATTTAATTTAAAAACTATTTCACTGGTGCTTCAGATCCTCATTTATTTACTTAGCTTGGAGTCATATGAAAGGTTCTAACCTCAAAATCATTTTGGAAGAAAAGATTGTACTTTAAATTGCTTTGGCAATGTTCATGTCTCATATGTGCAATGTACCAACATTTGACTGGTACTTTGCTATATACTAAATTAAAATATTCTTGCTATGATTTTAATATTATAGGCATTTTTCTTTATGATCTATTCTCTTTATTAATTCATTTCTCAAGCTCCAAATTTTCAGAGGGTAAACAGGAAGAGCCCATGTCCCTCCACTGGGATCTTAAGTAGGGCAGAGTTTTATAACTGATATTTTAAACTTGTTGATTTGCTTTAAGTGGGTGAAGGAATTAAAGGGTTAGAAAACATCCTTCAGCTTCAAAGGATGAAGGTGTGTGTTATATAGGTGCGTATGTTAATTATAAAAATCCAAACTATAGTTAATTTTCAAAATCGAATCAACATGTCATTGCTGTGTTGACTGCCAAGTAGGCACTAAGGGGAGATGACACTTTGGTGTGTCAGAAAAGGCATTGAACTTGATGCCTGAAGTCTTTGCTTGAGTCCTACCATACACTCTTACTAATTGTGTGATCTCTGGCAAAGCAATTCTGAATTTTACCTGTAAAATGGACCAAATACCCATGTAACATGATTGTTGTGTGGGCAAAATTAAATCATGTTTGTAAAATTTCTCAGGAAACTGCAACTGACAGCCAAGTGTTAAGAGCCCAAGCTCTGCAGGCAGACAGTCTGTTTGAACCCTCACCCCTCTCTCAGCTCACAAGACCTGAACATGTGACTGAATCTGTGTTCCTCTATCACCTCATTTGTAGTTTGATGATATAAATATTACTCAGGTCAGAGGGCTGCTGAGAGGGATAAAAATGAAATAATGCATAGTGTTTGGCAGATGATAAGAACTCAATATTTCCTAGTATTGTGCTATGTTTATTGACATTCTCCAAAATAGACATATTCCATGTCTATTGCTATTTTCACTCCACCCTACAACTTGATGAGTTCTACTTTACACAGGAGAAACTGATAGCTGACTGCAAACCCTTCTCTGTTAAGCAGTTGACTGTATACCTTATTTCTCAGAAAATGACTATGCTATGGAAACAGTGAACATATTTGATCATTAAAACTACAGTAAGTGATGTGACAGGGGACCATATTTGACTGACACATCTAGATGAAACCACAAAAAAGGTATAAATTCAACTAACATTTAGATGTGCACTAAACAAATGATATTTACAGAAAAGAATAAAACTGAAATCACGGCTGTCTTGGAAAATCCAGAATGTGAGGTATCTGGCCCTGTGGACAAAAAAAACCCTGAAAACAGGAAAATGGGGTGTTCAGAGAAAATAGTGTCTTTTAGGGAAGCAGTCCTAGGCATTTAAAACAGCTGGTTTTTGAGACCAATAGACTCAAACCCTAGAAGTGAGAAGAAGCTATCTCCATTCATTGTGATGAAATGAGCAGATATTATGCACACACAGCAAACAGTAGGAAGATCACCCTCATCAAAAATTAATAAATCACTTGTTATAAACCACTGAATCATAGATGAAGAGAGTTCATAATCATATAAATGCATACAACTTTCCCTAGATTCTTAATCAATTTTCTTCTCCACTGGTCAGCTTAGTTCAGAATGATTTTCTTTTGTCAAATGTTTTTGGGTATCCCCCTTACTTAAAAAATTACATATATAGCCAATCACACCTATCACTTAATGTCAATATAAAAAGTAGAATTAAACTTCATTTATAAGAAGGGCAATTCACAACTTACAATTCTGTTCAAATGCTGCTATGAAAACAATACTTTTTGAATAGCAACAGAATTGTATGTTTTTCTAAAGCCTTAAAATGTCATCTCTGGCATGCTAATAAGTGCTTGAGAACAATTAATAAGGATTATTCTGAGATCTTTCAAGGTTGGTATGTTGAGCCAGGTACAAGTAAATATAACTTGTTAATTTCTTCAAATATATGCAAATTATAAATGACATTTGACGTCCCTGCATAATAAAATGTTAATGTTGAAAGTCAAGGAGGAAGGAATGAAGTATGATTGTTCAGGTTCTATATTCATGAGTAAACATTTTCATACTAAATTTTCATGTATTCCACTGCTGTAAGATTGAAGTAGAATAATTAATGTGTTTCTATAAAACACTGGCTAGAACCTTAGAAGTTCTAGTTACAAAATATATTTCCCTTTCCATAGATACACATTTGTTTTTGCTTTTCACCATATTAATTAGCATATCCTTGTATTACTGACATTAGCTCTTTGTAACACATTTAAAGTACTGCATAACCCATTTATGCTGAAGACTGCTGTATTTAGGAATTTTAACTCTATTAATTTCTTCAGGATTTCATTAAGTAACAAATTCAATGAAATTATTCCCAAAATCATTCACCAGAGTCTTTGGCCAGTGGCTATGTGGTAGTTTACCAATTATTTGGTGCACTGTAGACAACTAGGGATCTTTTATTTTTTTTTTTTTTAACTATGGATCTTTAAAAGTGCTGATGCCTGGTTCCCACACCAGGCTATCCTGTTTAATTGTTTTGGCATGCAACATAAGCATTAGTGGGGGTGGGGGTGGGGTTCTTAAAGCTCCCCAGGTGATTCTAATGTGCTACAATGTTGGTGAAACTTTGGGGTGAGGTAAGGGCCCAGGTTGAGAGTGGGAGCCACGGACCATTGGCTAATCTGAAGGATCAGTCATCCTATTCAAGAAAAAATTCTAGATTATGGGGAATGGGGATAAGTAGGGGGATGGGGATAAGTAGTGTCCTGGGGCAACTCTTACACAATTGCTGAATAGTCTGTAAAAATGTGCAGATGGAGCCATTTATTGGCCAAGGCATCCAGTGCTAAGATGACTACCTGAAGTCTGGCCAAATGTGCTGATTGTTGGATTCCCTTTATGAGGGAAATCCAAGTTAAGGGATTCTACTGAATGTTGCTTCAGCACATATACGGAGATGATATCATCCATAAAGTATACTAACTCCATTGTTGTTCACTCAGTTGATCCCAAAGGACTCCCCAGGTACCCAAGGGGTCTGGGAGAGGGATGCCCTCCTCCAGCATCATGCCATCTTGCAAGGGTTTGAGGACACGGAAGGCCATCTCTTTCTTCAGGTCCAGATATGGCGACATTCTACAGCTTGTGGGGTGCTGCTTCCATGACCCAAGACATAATGGGCAGCTGGGTATGGAGGGTCACAGGACCAGGGGCTCTAAGAACCTCTGTTTCCAGGAGAGGAAGGTATGTGGCCAGCAACTGTTGTTCTAATGGTGTATAGTATAAGGCCTAGGAGGGCAGTTTCTTGCATCAGAAGCCCATGGGCAATTTACCAACATAGGTGGTCCAGAGACTCCAGGAGGCACAAAAGGAGGTTATTAAAGCCTGTACAGTGAAGGCATCTTGTAAGGCACTAACTGGAGTACCCTTTGATTTCAAATTGGACCGATTCTTGAGACATTTTATGGAGGGTGGCCCATTCCAGGTGGGATGATTTGTAAGTTACAGTATCAGTGTGATTAAGTAAAAGTTGTAAATAAGGAATATGTTTACTCCATAACCCAACAAGGACTAAAACATGATGGATTTGTATCAACACTGTGGGTGCTAAGAATGTCAACAGCTGTTTCTTGACAGTGTCAGGGGTGGAGAAGCCCTCCGTTTACTAAATAATTTTCAGGGATTTAAAAGAGGTGGAAGGGCCTTGCATTATGTGTGCAGCAACAGCCCATCCCTTTCATGAGCTCCTTTGTATTTGTTATGTTCTTAATGAGTATGTTAAATAAGTCTCTTCAGAGGAGAATGTCATCAAGGTGATGTCATACCTGTGCTCTTGGAGGAAGGAGATGTTAAGATTTTGCCTGCAAAGTTTGTGTATGATAGCAAGGCTGCTGAGGTACCTCATAGGTAAATATACATTGGATCCCTTCAGAGGTGAAGGCAAACTACAGCTGAAAGGCTGTTGAAATAAACACTGAATAAGACATATTAGCTAAATCTATAATAGTGAAATATTTACCAGTTGCTGATTAGATGGAATTAGTAATTTCAAAAATATTGGGTACTGGCTATTGGGGCCTTAATGGATGGTACTACATTAAGGTTGCGATAATTTACCATGAGGTGCGTTCATTCATTCATTCTGGGTTTAAGAACAGGCCAAATTGGGCTATTAAATGGAGAAGCAGGGGGGATAATCACCCCTTCCCTCATTAGATCTTATAAGCTTCAATTCTTGAAGGCCCTGTTTTAATTTACATTGGGCCATATTAGCTATTTTAATTGGGGAGGGAGGTGGTCAGTGGGGTCCCATTTTGTGAAGGCAATTTGTAAGTGCCAAAGACTTAATTTTAATTTATCACTCATTAGGTCAGAGCATCTATGCTGTCTATTTTAGGCCAATGGGTGCAATGGGGAATTTAGGCAAAACAATAGTTCCAATGGTCAAGTCATACCTATTGGTTCTCTATTTTATATGTAGTAACTGCCTTATGATCATAGGCGGTGCCATGTTAATATTTAGTGGGATCCCCAGGTATAACTGTAATTTGAGATCCAGTATTGATTAAGTCCATGAAAGTTTGCCAACAGTTGCATTTCAGCAGATGTTGTAGAGGTTCAAGAGCCAACCAGCACACCTGTATATCTTTGCTATACACATTATTTGAGTAAATTTGGATTTCTAATTAGGTCAAATTAAGGATCTTTGCTTCTGTTTTCTTTTTCTTTTCTTTTTTTCCTTCCCCTATACCTAGGTTCCTGCCCTCCCTCCTTCCTTCCTCCCTTCCTTCCTTCCTTCCTCCCTCTCTCCCCATCTCCATTTTTTTCTTTCTCCCTCTCCCTTTTTTTGGTTGGTCACTAGATACAGTTTTTTTTCGGGGAGGGGGGTGCTCTCTACCCTGCACTTATTTATAAATTTCTTCCTCCAGAGTCTCAAATCATCAGGCTTAGGGGCCACTTCCATGGCAGTGGTTGCTTTTTAGGGTTTAAGGACCCCAGGCTTAAGTCAGGCTTCAATTAACTCCTTTGCTGTGCCACAGGGATGCTATGGATATTTTTTCCCTATAACCCTGAGGCTCAGGATGTTTGTTGTGACAGAAGCATAGGCGGCAGCAGCAACAGAAGAGGTATTTAAGGGTCCTGCTGCGCTGTCTGCTATTAGGTATGTGAACTACAGCACCAAACCTGTTGGCTTCTCTCTCTCTCTCTCTCTCTGTTCAATTTCCCTCAGAACATTTTGTATTTCTAGCTACAAAAAGTCATGGCTTTCAGTTTCTGTCTCCATCCAATCACCTAGATTGCAGATCTTCTGAGTGGTTGTGGGAAAAGTTCAGGAGCTGAGCAGTAAGCCTTGTGGGTGGCCACCTCTTCCTCCAGGGAATACCAGTCAATCTCCCAGGAGTCAGGGTCCACATCCAAGAAGGTAATTTTGTCTATGGCCTGTTTGAGGGCCATCAAGCTCTGGGATTGTCAGATTAGCCCTTTGGCATCCTGGTAATCAGCAACACTGAGCAAAGCTGAGGTACACTGTATAGGGATTTTGCAATAGGAGAGCAGTTGAGTTACATCCTCTGGTGTTTTGGGAGGGGCTGGTACCAAATGCTCCCCTGCTTTTCTTTTCTCCTCAGCCCCTGGCCACAGGCCTCTATGGCTTTACACCTTGATACACTTGGGGGTCAAAAGAGTACATATGACAGAAGCAAGGGAAGCAGCAGCACAGGAGACAGGCACTACCTTTGCCTGAGCAACAATTCTTCTTAAGCAACTGGGGTGCCATGCTTAGTTCTCCCGGGGATGGTGGTGTCCTTCCTTTTCACAAACCTCACAGAGGTCCATCCCTGAGCCTGTCTCAGAGGAGCAAAATCACAAACAATATCCATATGGCTGCCCCCAAGCTGCCAGTTATGATCACCAGGCTAGATGCAGTGACCAGATCATTCTAGCTGGTCTAGCTTGAAAATTGGAACTCAAGAGCCAATCAGTTAAGGTTAGCTGTCCCCACCTTAACAGGTAGGAGCCTCGGAGACCACCTGCTAAAAACGGGCCAAACCCAACAACATATCAAGCTGTGGTATAGTAAATTAATGACAATTCTTGTCTTGGGAATGAGAGTATTTTAGGGTAGAAAGAGTTGGCAATACCGACAAAGACAAAAAGTATACCCAAAGCATAGGACTACAGCAACTGGTAGTTCTGTCTCAGGTGGCCTTTGCCATAACATGGAACCAATTAGTTAGCCAAGAGAAGTTCATTAAAGCTGAGCAAGTGTCCTTGGTGATGACTGGCCATCTTGTTCATGATGCCATTGTTTTAATTGCCTCCTTTTTATCCAGTTGGTAAGGAGGGAATTCCACCCCAGAGTTATAGGATGGCCACATACAACATTCAACACCTGACACTGGAGAGATGAGATGGGCAGCAGTTTATTAGTCATATACTCACAGCCGAGGGTAGGAAGACACTGCATGCCACACAAGGCGACATGGGAGCTGTATTCAGAACAGAATGAACAACCAGGGGCTGTGGGAGGCAGGCCTTGTAGTATCAAGAGAGAGAGGTAACCCTGGTTACTGTGAGAAAATGTAATTGGCTTTGAATAATTCCATTGGCTAGCAGGGAAATGAAGCCCATTACTCAGAGGTAAGCAGGAATTGTGCCTGGTCCTCTTCCTGAGGAGGGACTAGTGGACTCCATCTGTGGGAGCAGAATAGGGAGGGGAACTTGTGGTTAAGCCATTTAAGTCCCTCCTAGTTTCACCAGATATTAAGGCAACATATAATATTAGGCCTTAGTTTTACACTCAGTATATTAACATTTATGTTGATTTAAAAAACTAGCATATTTGCAGACCTATTATTGAGTGCCTACCACATGACAAGCATGTATCATCAGTGAACAGAACTAAGATCCCTATTCACATGGAGTTTCCATCAGGTGGCATGATTCTTTCTGAACATTCCCTTAGCACATGTATTATTATTTGTGTAGAAATAAGAAGAAAGAAAAAAATGAAGTTATTTATCTTTTCTAATCTCTTAACCAAGAGATTTCCAAAGGTTTGATGACCAGGACTTTTTGAAGACCTCAATTTCCCTTTACTTTTTGTTTCAGTCTTCTTGATAAAGCAGCATGATAACCTGAAGTGAAAGCACAAAACATCTTATCTCTATGAGATATAGGGTCAGCAATGACTTCTGACCAGGATGCTCGAAAAATTACAAAGGTTTACCTCTCCTCCTTCCCCAAATCCCAGTTAAATGACAGAAGAAATATACAAGCAAAAATAGATCCAATACAGTCCTGATTATCATGGGGATTGAGTGGGGTTATCTGCTATTGACAGATCAGAGAAAACAATGAGAATTTATTATAAGACATAAAGCTTGTAGAAAGATATTAGTGGTGAAATGTAAAAGAGCAGAGTCTCATATCTTTTAAAAAGTGAGTTTCTCTGAGAACCACTGGCCAACACCAACTGGATATAGTGGAGGCTGGAAGGTAATGCAGATAGAAGGCCATGAGCAAGGGAATTCAATAAAGGACTATAGAACCTCAGAGGGTGTCTGCCACCCAGGACAAAGTTTATTGGAAATGGAGATTCTAACCCAGAAGAACAGTGGCAGTGCCCAGGAAACTTATACCCTGGGCAGAACAAAGATGCAGCCCCAGAGACAAAAACCCGCTCCCCAAACCCTGCCCGACCTATGTCCCTCATCCCCTCCTCCACAAAATCCCTGGAGGCAGTGTTCCTGGTCCCAGAACCTGCATTCACTGCTTCTTATTATATGACGGGTTTTTAAGTGGTACAAAAATAATCTGTGGTAAACCATCTAGCATAAGCCCTTAAATAATTACTGCAATCTTTAAAATATCTAATTCAATCGCTACTAAAGCATACCTAAAACTCTCAGGAGAAACTGATGAATGTAAACTTAATTTATTTCTTGTATAAAATATTTCCTCCACTTATATATATGTATCACTTAGAAATGTAAATAACAGAAAATGCTAAAAGAGTAGCTTCAAAGAAGTCTGTGGGGTAAACATCCAGCCCTGTTTAGCATCTGAATGATGCCAGTAGGCTCCTCACACTTTTCCTGTTGCTACCTCCTATTTTCCCCACCTCTTGGTTCCAAGACAGCTGCTCAGTGTACGTGTTTCAGATAGGAAAAGAAGGGGACAGAAGAAGACTTAGTGCCTGGATCAGAAAAGCAAAGGCTTTGCCAGAAACGTCCACCCGTGTGCTTATGTCCTACTGGCCAGAACTATGTCACATGGACACTGTTACCTGCAGGAGACATTAGAAAATCATTTCTACCACTTACAGCTTGAGCTTGGTAGAGAGACTTGAGGTAGTTAAGGGTGAAGGGTCTAAAAAGGAGATTGAGGCAATTTCACTTACTGTTACTATACTATAGGTTTGCTTACTGCTTTGTACCTCCAACAGCTGTTTTAAAGACATTATTGTTTATCCATTAACTTTCACCATGCAGATTAATCCTAACTGGAGCTAGATCCAAGGGATACAGTGGAATCAAAGAAAGGGGGCTTTGGACTCCAGTAGACATGGGTAGGAATCCCAGCTCCAGCACTTTCGAGGTGTGTGCAAGGCACATATTTGGTTTTTCTCTTTAAAGAGGTTTCTTTGGGTTTTGTTGTGGCGTTTGTTTTAAGAATATGAAATACCGTTTAGCTGTGTCTATAAAGGCTATGAATCCTGAATTTGCCTGTTACCCTTAACAGTAGGGCAAGCCCACATCTGGCACATGTGTTAGACAACGTTGCACAAGTTAACTTGACTACCCTCAGCTTGCTTCCTCTCTCTGTAAAATAAGAAAATGGCCACTTCACTGGACAGTTGTGAGGACTCTATAAGATTACCTAAGTAAGGTAAAAAATTACATTCCCCTGGAAATTTATATTTTAAATGAGCAGTTACTTTGGAGGACAGCCCTGTAAATGGATTATTTTTTGCAATAACTGTGAACCCACAAAAATACCGTCAAACCTCAGTTTTGAGAAGCCTGTCCCAAATTGCTTATCTTAGCAGAAACCCATCTAAAAGCACTATCGTGATCATCCCACAGCTTTGGTCAGATTTTTCTAGCAATTATGCAATGCATAGCATATGACCAGTGCTGAGTGCACCCTGGTAAAATTAGCAGCAATCTACAAATTAGAACTATTCTATTCCATAGCTATATTTGTAACTAAGTGATTGTTGACTTTTTACTCAAATTCAGAGCTACCCTAACTTCTTCCAGGTCTCTGATTTACCTGGTGGAGCTGAGGTAATCTGAGTACATTATGAAAACAAGCAAATAAATTATTGAAAAATGAACCTATTTGAACTTACAAGTTTACTGTCCATCTAGAAAACCTTAATGAACATATCAGCTCAAATTATATTGAATTCTTTAAAAGTTAAATTAGAAGGTGTTAAAAATTACCTCACCAAATACAGCAAACATAGAGTACAGCAAAAATAAAATAATCATATAATTTTTGTGCTGTAATCTGCATTATATTCCAAAATATTCTTTCTGGAACTGTGGGATTCCATTGCTTTTTTTCTTTTCTTTTTTGGTCTCTCTCGAGACACAGAATACAATCTCAAATTAAAATACTCAAGTAACTGGTTACAATCAAGCTATGTCCCAGAAGAGTCCAAGGAAAGTCAGTGGAGAAAGTGCATTGTAAACTTAGGATACTGTACAAGCCTAAAGCGATGCATTGAGGATTTTAATGTTTTCACCAGGATTTAGATAAAAAGTCATCAGTTCTCCCTCTCTTGTCAATGATATATCCATTCATTCATTATATTTTTATTTACTGATATACCAGACACAATATTAATTAATCTAACTATAATCTTATTTAGATTTGAAGGCTCACGCTGGGCTGTGAGAATATGGGTGATTTCAATTTTATTCTTGATACAATTTAGCACAGTGGCCATGCCTAGCTTTATAATAAAGACTTCAAATATTGACTAAGCCTACCCAAGTATACAAAATGGTTTGAGGGAAAGAAAAAAGAGAGGAAAAAAACCCCCAAACAACTGTAAAAGGGCCACGAACAGAAGGATGGGCAAATGGAGAAAAGTTGATAAGGGTAAACCAGAGCTGGTGGGGGAAGGGGGTATTTCAAACAGGTGGGTGGGGAAAGGGGTGGAGCTTGGACCCTTGACTCAAGGTCTAAGTGGTAGCCAGAGGGCTATAAAAGCTTGGCGGAGCCAGGCAGGGAAAGCAACCTAAAGGCCAGGATTGGCACACTGACGGAGGCCGGCAGGCTACAGCAGGTGCAGTATCTGGAGAAAGGCTAAAACGCTCAGAGCAGACGAGATCAGGTCCAGGATGCCGCGCCAGTTCTTGTCCCACCTGCTAGGGGTCTGGCTGCTACTGAGTCAACTTCCCAGAGAGATTTCAGGCCAGAGGCCGAACGACCTTATTAAGGCATGCGGCCGAGAATTAGTCCGCCTCTGGGTCGAGATCTGTGGCTCGGTCTCCTGGGGGAGAACGGCTCTGAGCCTGGAGGAGCCTTGGCTGGGATCCGGACCGCCCGCAGGTGAGAGCACCCAACCCCCGCCCCGACCAGCCGCTCTGCACTTCCCATTGGTTGCTGTCCGGCTGCCGAGCAATGGGAAGGGCTGTCCGCATGACTCTGAAGCTGCCGGTGCCTAAAAGTTTGGGATTTTGCCTCGTAACTTGCTTTCTAGTCAGGATTTCACCCGGGATTTCACCACAGGGAGAGAAAGCAGCAAGTGGCCTTACCTGAGAGGCACTTGGTGCCTTCACCTCCTGGCAGTCCGGGTGGAGGGGTAGGGAGGGAGAAAGAGGAAGCTACAGAGGGAGGTAAGTGCTCAAAGACCCACAGTAGGCGGGGCGTACTCAGCCCGGAGGATCCGTACTCTGGCCAGAGGATCAGTCCGAGGGCAGGACTGAAGGCTTGCTGATGGATGGGGCAACTGGACAGGGCATCTTAACTTGAGATGACAGGGGGCAAACAGTGAGGTGTGAGCTGGTTATCACGCGTATTTGCGCACCAAAGGGCATAGGGCAGAGACCTATGATAGGGTCCTGAAGTGTAAACATAAAAGGGGGTCTTAAATTTAACGACCCTTTGTTTAAAAAAAAAAAAAAGCAAGCTCGGCTGTGGCGCATGCCATCGAAAACTTACTCTTTTATTTTTATTTGTTAACTTCACCAAAGGGGAGGACCTAGCCTCCCACTTCTTTGAACTGAGTCTTGAAATTCATGTGTGAGAGAAGGGATTAAAGAGAAAGAAAAGGGCCTGATGGTCTACAAGAGAAACTGAAGGGGAACAAGAGTCAATGGAAGTTTGCCCTTCAGCCAAACAAAGCAGAAAACGTGATTGATGCTTCAAGCATTTAGAAGCTGCAATGATTTTCTTTAAAAAAGCAAGATCTCAGAATTAAATCTGGAATTTTTTTTTAAAAAACACTGTTAAGTTATAAAGCATTTATAAAGATAAATTGGAAGCTAAGTTTAAGTAACAATGGAAACTTTCACTGAGGTATAGCCTAGTCTAATCACTGTAATGGGTCATGTTAAAATCAGAGAGGGCAAGCTCAATTATGAATAATTGTTTTATATTTCATAACACATGCAATTTATGATAAATCAAAACTATATTTATAGGCTATATGCATATCCTCTATATAAGTGACCCTCATGTAAAATCATTGTGCACACTAAGTACGTTTACTGTCCTTTTATGGGACTTAAAATATGATTATAAAGTTTTTTACCTAACTTTTCCACATTGTTGGTCAGAGACTGATTTATTTAATGCAAGTTTTTACATACTTCTTGTATAATATTAATAGAAGAGTACCACAGAGTTTAGGAATTCACTGATTCAAAGTAGGCAAGACCAGCTTGCATTTGCTTCATTGTTTCACTTTTTCTGAATAAATAATATGCTCATATTAAAGACTGAAAAATATACATAAATACAATAATGAAAAGCACCATTAGATATTAAAGACTGAAAAAAATCTGTGAATTTAATGAGAAAATGAAAATATCTATATTAAATGAGGAAATGGAAAGCAATATTAATATTTGGCAATAGGTATGTGTATCTCCTGCATTTTCATTTAACATTATATTGTGAGCATCTTCTCACATTGTTAGACTCCAAAAAAGATAATTTAAAATTTCTTTCTGGTATTCCACGTCATAAATCTACCATATATATTTAACCATTCTTAGTAGACATTTAGGTTGTCTCCAGCTTGTTGCTTAAAAATGGTTTTCTGACTACATTTATACCTATCTAGATATTTGGCCAAATTTCTATTTCTGTAGAAAAGGATAGTGATTTTAAAATATTTTTAAAGAACTGTCTTTGTCACTGCTCAGTACATAATTTAACTGGAAATAATCTAACAAACTATTGCCTGCAAGTGAGGATCAAGGGAAGTGTTTAAATTACTAATTAAGAATCACTTTGGAAGTACATGTCAATAATCTGTGATTAATGAGGTTTAAAACCTCTATTGTTCGATAGTTTCTATCTGTTTGTACATTATTAAATTATTTTCCCACAATGCGTGCAGAAATAATACTCACTGTACCGTTTTAAAAACAAGATAGATATTTTTAATTAGAAGAAGTCTATGTTAGAGTTTAGTCCAAAATATACTGATTAGGAGGCATTTGTATGAATTCAGGTTGATTAGGATATTATCTTTTAGACTCCAGAACCTAAAGTTGTTGTGAATTGCAAAATGTTTCAAAATAAATTTAAAAAATAATTTTAATAAAGAGTACAATGCAGGCAACAAAAGCAAAATTAGACAAGTGAGGCTACATCAATAGACAAAACTTCTGCACAGCAAAGGACATACTCAATAACGAAGGGGCAACTTATGAAATAGGAGAAAATATTTGCAAGCCATGTACCTGATAAGGGGTTAATTTCCAAAATATATAAAGAATTCCTACAACTCAATAGCAAAAAAACTAATAACCTGGTTTTAAAATGGGCTAAAGACTTGAATAGACATTTCTCTAAAGAAGACATACAAATGGCCAACAGGTATAAGAAGCAATGCTGTATATCACTTATCATCAGGGAAACTGAAATCAAAACCACAATGAGCTATCACTTCACACCTGTCAGGATGGATATTATCAAAAAACAAAGGAAAAGTGTGGTTAAGAATGTGGAGAAATTGAAGCCCATGTATAGTATACTGTTGGTGGGAAAGCAAATTTGTGCATTCACTATGGAAAAGAGTGTGGAGGTTCCTCAAAAAAAAAAAAAGAAAAAAAGAACTACCATATGATCAGCAATCCCACTTCTGGTATTTATTCAAAAGAACTGAAATCAGTATCTTGAAGAGACATTACCACTCCCATAATCACTGCAGCAATATTCACAATAGCCAAGATGTGGAAACAACTTAAATGTCCATCCACAGATGAATGAATAAAGAAAAGGTGGTATATACATACAATGGAGTATTATTTGGCCTTAAAAAAGGAAATCCTAAAATATGCAACAACATGGATGAACCTGGAGGACATTATGCTAAGTGAAAAATGCCTGTCTCAGAAGGACAAATACCGCTTGATTCCACTATTATAAGTATCTAAAATAGTCAGACTCATAGAAGCAAAGAATAAATGGTGGTTACCAGGATTGGGAGGAGGGAAAAATGGGGAGCTGCTAATTATCATGTATAAAATTTCAATTATGCAAGATGAATTGGTTCTAGAAATCTGATTTATAACACTGTACCTATAGATAACCATGGTGTATTGGGCACTTAAAATTCTGTTAAAAGGGTAGATCTCATGTTAAATGTTCTTACCAAAAAAAAAAAAAAAGATATATGGGAACTCTGTCACATTTCTGTGAATTTTCTGTAACTTTAAAAGTATTTCAAAATAACAAGTTTTTAAATTGAAAAAAAAAGTGCCAAAAACAACAACCTATGAATAAATGTAATAGAAACTACAAATGTTTTGCCTGATTCATTAACTGGCTTTAAGTATATGGAAAGTTACAATCAGCTTTTCTTTGTATTCAATAAAGGTCCAATTAGAGAAGGTTTAAGTTAGAGGAAGGAGAGTTTTTATGAAGAGATTGAATTGAACTTAGGATGTCTTACTGAGGGAAAATGTGAACATTTCTGACTACCAAAAAATGGTATAAATTCTCATCTGTCCTTGCCAGTTTGGAACTTGAATGAGAGAAAACACTGGGAGGGAAAATAAAATGTTAGAATATTGTTTTCTTTCCACTGAAAACTCCAATTGTTGAAGTTTGTTGTTGGCTGAGATCCTTGCTACAGAACTCATAGGAAGTGAACAAGCTGAGACCATTCCTGCCTGGGTGAGGGGGCATGGTTTTCTCTGATCTGTAAGCATCAGTGGTTGCCCAGGAATCCACTTTCCATGCTTAGATTTATATCTCTTGACCTCATTGTTTCCACTATTTCAGGAGGAATGTCTTATTATAAGCTGAAATGGACAGTTTTGCTGTCCATGAAAAACAACAAGTAGTGATCCAGGTTTACACTATAATTTAAACTTCATCTGTGTTTCAACTTTTTTTTTGGTGCTGTAACTCTCAAAATTGTGTAATGGGGATAGGTAAGGTTAGGATAGAATTTACCTGGAAGTTTTTTGAGGGCAAGAAAGATGTTTTCTTTTTATTTATATCTCTAATCTGGCAGAGCCAGAGACATGGAAACTATCAATGGATGTTCAACTGAACTGAATGGGTGTAAAGAAGGAAGATGTCAGCTGGTCCCTGAAAGTTGCCAGCCCAAGTCTCAACCTTCATGTATACCCAATGCTACTTACGACCAGGCTCCCTTCCTAGGGAACACACAGAACTTGCATAGTTTATGATCTACAACATTGGAACAAAAACCATACACAGTAGTCAGTAGACACACACCACAACAGATTAAAAATCTCTTATAGTCAGTGATTTGTTGGTTAGTGTTCTTTTAACCCATTTCTCCATAAAGTAAAACATTACTGATTTGCAGTAAATACTCTAGGGAAGAAAAATTATTAATACATGTATGAGGAGCATCAGAGACTGGTATCTCCTGCCTGCTAGATCAGAGCAGTTGAAAATTCTGCTTTTTAACTTTATCCTGAAGCAGTAACTTGCCACCATGGAACAGTTGATAGTTTAAAATAATTAATATACTTTTCAAGGATTACTATCATAACTCAGAAGTTGCTTCGTCATGGAAATAAATTACTCAGGTAATAAAAATTCATCTGTGGTCAAACTGAGTGTTTTTGAGGATCAAGATGACTTCAGAAGTGTCAGAGATAAAAAAGTGCTATGGTGAAAGCATTAAAGGGACATGAGGAGAGATGACAAGGGTACGAGTGGAGTAAAGCAGAACTTTGGTAATGTTGTTTAACCTGCCCAACTATAATAAACTAACCTTTTTAGATATCAGGACACTTGCTGATTCTGTTTTATTGTTGAATTCTATTGAGGCAATGCTTTCCTTTGTGTCTATGCAAAATTTTATAGTTTTCCTGATGTACTTTAACATGAATATTTTTTCTCTTCCCCCTCTTTTTTAAATTAGAAATCATGCCACCCTCCATCACCAAAGATGCAGAAACCTTAAAGATGCTGTTGGAATTCGTTCCTAATTTGCCACAGGAGCTGAAGGCAACACTATCTGAGAGGCAGCCATCACTGAGAGAGCTACAACAATCTGCATTAAAGGATTCAAATTTTAACTTTGAAGAATTTAAGAAAATTATTCTTAATAGACAAAATGAAGCAGAAGACAAAAGTCTTTCAGAACTAAAAAACTTAGGCTTAGATAAACATTCCCGAAAAAAGAGACTGTTCCGTATGACACTGAGTGAGAAATGTTGTCAACTAGGTTGTATCAGAAAAGATATTGCTAGATTATGCTGAGATGAAGCTGTGTATTTCATCTAATGTTCACATGTATCCTCACTGACACATTCACCGATGCCTCTGTCGCCCCACTGATTACTAGAATATGAGAAATTATTTTTAGTGTTTAGGTTTTTCAGTTGATGTGTAAGAAAATGTCCCTTGCATTATTGTAGTTTCTGATAATAATACTTTTTATGTGAGAAGATATTTTTGGTATTTATTAATGATATAATTATGTTATTGCTTTTTTAATGCTACTAACTTAAAATGACAATAAAATCTTTATCACTTTAGCCACAGACAATAACTCAAAGAAAATTTTAGAACTAGATAGCTTAGTAAAATGCTATGTCTTGCATAAGTGAGAATGGACAAGTCTATTTTTGAAATGTGTATCTGATAAATTATAATCTGTCACCATTTTCCCTCCAAACATAATGCCCAAATGTTCTTTCACAACTTAATATCAAATGAATTATTTTAATAGCAAAAAAATAAATAAAAATTTAAAAATAACTTACACAATACCTAACACCAGGTACATAAAATGGACCAAAACTTTTTTATTGACATTAACTCTTAGTTTGAATATGCAGTCACAAGATTTGAACTTTTCTAGTAGATTTTAAAATATTTTTTGTGTCTTACTGAACTATTAATTGCAAAAAAATCAGATTGGACCCTAAATCAATTTAATTTAGTTGAGGCCATATAAACTCAAGTATTTTTCAAACTAGGGTTCTTACCTTAATTCTACTGTCTAAAACACTAAAAAGTAAATTATAATTTTTTAAGGAGAAAAATGAATACATAATACATATAAAAGAGAATAAACAATTTAGTGTCATATATTATAGAAAAACTGTATTAGCAAGGGAACATACTTTGTTTGCTATTTTAGAATTTACAAACCATTTCTGTAACAAAATAACTGTGAAATGATATGAAAACTTATTAGTATAGTAAATTAACAGAGTTATCATCTTAGTGTTTAGCCAGTTCCTTTGACTTACATACACTTAAATTTTTAGGCAGCATTTATAGAAAAAAGTACACTTAAATAGCAATTTAATCTCCATCATATGTCTGTAAATAGAATTTAAAAGGATTAAAACAGCAACTCCCATATTTCAAATTCCCATACATGATTAATCATAATCAGGCCTCCAACTAAGGCCACCTTGTAAAACTTCATAAAAGGCTGTGGAACCTCAGAGGCCATAAGCCACCTTGGACAAAGCCTGGAAGAGTGCTGTCTGAAATGGAAAACGCAACACAGGAGAACAAGGGCAGTGACCAGGAAGCTTACAGCCCAGAAAGGACAAAGAGGCATCCCCAGACACAAGAGGCATCTCCCCAGACCCTGCTCTGGCCCATGTCCCTCATCTGCTTCTCCACAAAAGCCCTGAAAACAGGGCTCCTAGCCCAAGAATCTGTATTCACTACCTCTGATGATATCACTTTTTAAGTGCTACAAAGACCGTCTGTGGTTAACCATCTACTATAAATACTACGATAATCAGTTAACATCTTTAAGATATCTAATTTTGGGGCTGCTAAAGTCCTCCTAAAACTCTCATGAGAAACTGATGATTGTATGCTTAATTTATTTCTCATATAAAAAATTTACTCAGGGGGCTTCCCTGGTGGCACAGTGGTTAAGAATCCACCTGCCAACGCAGGGGACACGGGTTCGAGCCCTTGGTCTGGGAAGATCCCACATGCTGCGGAGCAACTAAGCCCATGCGCCACAATTACTGAGCCTGCGTCCAGGCCAGCAAGCCACAACTACTGAGCCCACGTACTGCAATTACTGAAGCCCACGTGCCTACAGCCCGTGCTCCGCAACAAGAGAAGCCACCACAATGAGAAGCCCGTGCGTAGCAGCGAAGACCCAATGCAGCCAAAAAAACCCACTGTTTATATATATGTATCAGTGAGGATTGTGTTCCCTGTAAATAACAGAAAGCCCTACAACAGTGGCTTCAAAGAAGACTGTGGAGTGAACATCCAACACTGAATGATGCCAGCAGGCTCCTACCACCTTTCCAGTCAGTTCTGCTTAACACATAGGCCTTCCTCCTTATACACTTCTTTCTCCTCATGAGCCCAAGATGGCTGCTGCACATCTAGATCTGTGTACATTTTAGGACATAAGAAGGCTTAGTGCCTGGATCAGAAAAGCAAACGCTTTGCCAGAAACCTCCACATGTGTGCTTATTTCACATTAGCCAGAACTGTGTCACATGGATACTACTACCAGCAAGAGACATTGGGAAATCATTTCTACCACTTAGAGACTAGAGAGTTGAGGTAGGCAAGGAAGAAGGGTCTAGAAAGGAGATTGGATCAGTCAACCTACAGCTTTGCTCATACTTGCTGTTCTTGTACCTACAATGTCTGTTTCAAATACATTAATCTTTATTTATTAACTTTCACCATTAAGATGAACTCCAACTGGAGTTGGATCCAAATGGTATGAGAAAAAGAAAGAAGTCTTTGGAATCCAGTAGACATAGGTAGGAATGCTCTAACACTTATCAGCTACATGCACGGGCACATTTAATATTTCTCTTTAAAAAGCTGTCTTTCTTTTGTTTGGACTGAAAACATTTTAATTTCTGAGTTAACAGACATTATTTTTTAATTGAACTATAGTTGCTGTACATTATGTTACAGGTGTACAGTACAGTGATTCATAATTTTTAAAGGTTATGCTCCACTTATAGTTATTATAAAATATTGATTATATTCCCTGTGTTGTACAATATTTCTATATAGCTTATCTTAATGCATAATAGTTTGTACCTCTTACTCCCCTACCCCTACATTGCACCTCTCCACTTCCCTCTCCCCTCTGGTAACCAGTTTCTTCTCTATATCTGTGAGTCTGCTTCTTTTTTGTTACATTCACTGGTTTGCTGTATTTTTTAGATTCTACATAGGAGTAATATCATACAGTATTTGTCTTTCTCTGACTTTTCACAGCATAATACCCTCCAAGTCCATCCGTGTTGCTGCAAATGGCAAAATTTCATTCTTTTTTATGGCTGAGCAGTATTCCTGTAGTGTGTGTGTGTGTGTGTGTGTGTGTGTGTGTGTGTATATGTATACAACATCTTCTTTATCTACTCATCTGTTAATGGACACTTAGGTTGCTTCCAATTTTAAATAACGCTGCTATGAACATTGGAGTGCATGTATCTTTTTGAATTAGTGTTTTTGTTGTCTTCAGATATATACCCAGGAGTGGAATTGCTGGGTAATATGGTAGTTCTATTTCTAATTTTTTGAGAACCTTCCACACTGTTTTCCACAGTGGCTGTACCAATTTACATTCCCACCAACAGTGTATGAGGGCTCTCTTTAATAGACATTATTTTTTAAAGCAGTTTTAGTTTACAGAAAAATATAGTGAAAAGTATAGAGTTCCAATTTGCCCTCTCATCCACAAATAGTTTCCCCAATATTAACATCTTGTATTAGTGTGGTAAAATTGCATCAACTGATGAACCAATATTGATATATTATTACTAACTAAGATCTGTGGTTTATATTAGGGTTCATTCTTTGTTGTACATTCTGTGTTTTTTAAAAAAATTATTTGTTTTTAGATCAGTTTTTAAGTTCACAGAAAATTTGAGTGATAAGTACAGAGGGTTCATCTCCCCAGCTTCCCCCCAACATTTGTACATTTGTTTCATGTGGTATATCTGTTAGGATTGATGAACCACACTGACACATATCATTATCAGCCAAAGCCCATAGTTTACATTGTGGTTCAAACTTGGTGTTGTACATTCTACAGATTTTGACAAGTGTTTAATGACATGTATCCATCCTTATAGTATCATACAGAACAGTTTCATTGCCCTAAAAATCCCCTGTACTCCCTCCTTCCCCCCAGACCCTGGCAACCACCAATCTTTTTAGTCTCCACAGTTTTGCCTTTCCAGAAACTCATATAGTTATCACTCAGTATATAGCCTTTTCAGATTGTCTTCTTTCACTTTGTAATATGAGTTTAACGTTCCTCCATGTCTTTTCAAGGCTTGATAGTTCATTTCTTGATAGCACTGAATAACACTCCATTATATGGATATACCACAGCTTGTTTATCCATTCACCTATTAAAGAACATCTTGGTTGCATCCAAGTTTTGGCAGTTATAAATAAATCTGCTACAAACTTTCGTGTGCAGGTTTTTTTGTGCAGGACATAAGTTTTCAACTCATTTGGGTAAATATCAAGGAACATAATTGCCAGGTCATATGGTAAGAATATGTTTTTTTTTTTTTTTTTGGTACGCGGGCCTCTCACTGTTGTGGCCTCTCCCGTTGCGGAGCACAGGCTCCGGACGCGCAGGCTCAGCGGCCATGGCTCAAGGGCCCAGCCGCTCCGCGGCATGTGGGATCCTCCCGGACCAGGCCGGGGCACGAGCCCGCGTCCCCTGCATCAGCAGGCAGACTCACAACCACTGCGCCACGAGGGAAGCCCGAATATGTTTAGTTTTGATAAAACTGCTAAACTGTTTTCCAAAGTGGCTGAACCATTTCGCTTTTCCACCAGCAATGAATGAGAGTTCCTTTTACTCCACAACTCACCAGCATTTGGTGCTGTCAGTGTTCTGGATTTAGGCCAAACAAATAGGTAGTGGTATCTCATTGTTGTTTTAATTTGCAATTGCCTAATGATGTATGATGTTGAGCATCTTTTCAAATCCATCTTATTAGCTATCTGTATATCTTATTTGGTGAGGTGTCTGTTTAGATCTTTTGTCCATTTTTATATTGGGATGTTTGTTCTCTTATTGTCGAGTTTTAAGAGTTCTCTGTATATTTTGGATACCAGTCATTTATTAGATATGTGTTTTACAAATATTTTGTCCAGTCTATGGATTATTGTTTCATTCTCTCAAGAGTGTGTTTCATAGAGAAGGTTCTAATTTTAATTAAGTCCAACTTACCAATTTATATTTTCATAAATCATGCTTCTGGTATTATATCTAAAAAGTCATTGACAAACCCAACATCATTCAGATTTTCTCCAATGGTATCTTCTAGGAGGTTTATAGCTTTGCATTTCTTTTTATTGTGATAAAATACACATACCATAAAATTTACCACTTTAACAATTTTTTAAAAATAGCATCCACCTCTGTGGGAGGTGAACCTGGGCCCCCTGCATTGGGAGCATGGAATCTTAACCACTGAACCACCAGGGGAGTCCCCCATTTCAACCATTTTTAAGTGTACAGGTATTAAGTACATTCACACTGTTGTGCAATTATCACTATTCATGTCTGGAGCTTTTTTATTATCTCACACAGAACCTCAGTACCCACAAAATAGAAACTCCACATTCCACCCCTGCAAGCCTCTGGTAACCACTATTCTACTTTCTGTCTCTATGAAACTGCTTCTCTAGATCCTCATATAAGTAGGATCATACAATATTTGTCCTTTTGTGTGTGGCTTATTTCACTTAGCATAATGTTTTAAGGTTCATCCATCTTATAGCACGTATCAGAAATTCATTCCTTTTTATGGTGGAATAA
The DNA here is from genome assembly GCF_005190385.1 of Monodon monoceros. Lineage (NCBI taxonomy): Eukaryota > Metazoa > Chordata > Mammalia > Artiodactyla > Monodontidae > Monodon > Monodon monoceros. The sequence continues at coordinate 58,068,679 of NW_021703782.1, forward strand.
TGTTTCATTGTATGTATGTACCACATTTTCTTTATCCATTCATCCATTGATGGACATTTGGGTTGTTTCCACCTTTTGGCTTTCGAGAATAATGCTATGAACACGGGTGTATAAATATTTAAGTTCCTGCTTTGAGTTCTTTTCAGTACATACCTCAGAATAAAATTGCTGGAGCCTATGATCATTCTATTCTTAACTTTTTGAGGAACCATCATACTGTCTTCCACAGATGCTGTACCATTTTACATTCCCACTAGCAGTGCCCACGAGTTCCAATTTCTCCACATGCTTGCCAACACTTATTTTTGTTTTGTTAATAGCCATCCTAATGGATGTGAAGTGAAATCTCATTGTGCTGATTTGCATTTCCCTAACGGCTAGTGATGTTGAGCATCATTTCATGTGCTTATTGGCCATCTTCTTTGGAGAAATGTCTATTCAAGTCCTTCACCTATTTTAATTGGTTTATTTGTTTTTATGTTGTTGAGTTGTAGGAGTTCTTTATATATTCTAGATGTTAATACCTTTTTCGATATGTAATTTGAAAATATTTTCTTCCATTCCATGAGTTGCCTTTCACTCTATTGATAGTCATTTTTTTTTTGGCTTAAACAACAAAATTTATTTTCTTATAATTCTGGAGGCTAGAAGTCCAAGATCAAGTTGCTATCAGGGTTGGTTTCTGGTGAGCCCTCTCTTCCTGGCTTGTAGATGCCACCTTCACACATGTTTTCACATGGCCTCTTCTCTGCAAGTGCATGGAGAGAGGGAGATCTTTGGTGTCTCTTCGTCTTCTTACAAGGATCACACCTCCACCCTTACAATTTCCTTGAACCTTAACTATCTCCATTAAGTGCCTTATCTCCAAATACAGTCACATTACAGGTTAGAACTTCAACATATGAAAGGGGGGTGTGGGGACACACAGTTCAACCCATAATAATGACCATTTTTATTTGCAGACCTTTTGTTAATGTTTATTTTTTTTTTATTGGAGTAAAATTGCTTTACAATGTTGTGTTAGTTTCTGCTGTATCATATATTTGCAGACTTTTTAATGATGGCCATTCTGACTGGTGTGAGGTGGTACCTCATTGTAGTTTTGATTTATATTTCTCTAATAATTAGGGATGTTGAGCATCTTTTCATGTACTTGTTGGCCGTCTATATGTCCTCTTTGGAGAAATGTCTATTTAGATCCTCTGCCCATTTTTCTATTGGGCTGTTTGTTTTTTTCTTGTTGAGTTGTATGAGTTGTTTGTATATTTTGGAAATTAAGCCCTTGTAGGTCTTATCACTTGCAAAGATTTTCTCCCAGTCTGCAGGTTGCTTTTCATTTTGTTTATGGTTTCCTTTGCTGTACAGAAGCTTGTAAGTTTGACAAGGTCCGATTTAAACTTTTTGCTTTTATTTCTATTGCCTTGGGAGATTGACCTAAGAAAACATTGGTACGATTTATGTCAGAGAATATTTTGCCTATGTTCTCTTTATGACAACCACCATTTTTTTTTTTTTTTTTTTTTTTTTTTTGTGGTACGCAGGCCTCTCACCGGTGTGGCCTCTCCCGTTGCCGAGCACAGGCTCCGGACGCGCAGGCCCAGCGGCGGCATGTGGGATCTTCCCGGACCGGGGCACGAGCCTGTGTCCCCTGCATCGGCAGGCTGACTCTCAACCACTGCGCCACCAGGGAAGCCCGACAACCACCATTTTTAATGAAGTCAAACCTCCTCCCCAGGAAAGCAGCTCTAACTTACCAGTTGCCTAACTTTCAATGTTGTGCATTATTTGTATGAAAAGTGTTCTTTCCAATTTGGATTTGGCAGAAACTTCAAAACACACAGATAGTCTAGTAGCATCTGCACCAGGTTTCAGAGGGTTGACAGTTCTCCCTGTTGATAGTCTTTTGATGCATAAAAGATTTTAAGTTTTAGTTAAATTTATCTATTTTTTCTTTGTTTCCTATGCTTTTGGCGTCACATCCAAGAAAGCATTCCCAAATCATTTGTCATGAAGTTTTTCCCCTGTGTTGTCTTCTGAGAGATTTATAGTTTTAGCTATTACATTTAGGTCTTTGATCCATTTGAGTTAATTTTTTATATGATATAAGGTAAGGGTTAAACTTCATCCATGTTCATGTGGATATCCAGATTTCCTGCATTATTTATTAAAAAAAAGTCATTTCCCCATTGAATAGTCTGGCACCTTGTCAGAAATAATTTGAACATATGTGTAAGGGTTTATTTCTAGGCTCTGTATTCTATTCCTTTGATCTATATGTCCTTTCTAATGCCACTACAACAATGCTTTGATTACTGTATCTTTGTAGTAAGTTTTGAAATCAGGAAGTATCAGACCTCCAATTCTATTCTTTTTTTCAAGATTGTTTTGGCTATTCAGAGTCCCTTGTGATCTCATATGAATTTCAGGATGTGTTTTTCTATTTCTGCAAAAAAATCATTGGGATTTTGATAGGGATTGCACTGAATCTGCATATTGCTTTGGGTAGTACTGACATCTCAACAATATTAAGTCTTTCAACCTATGAACATCAGGTGTCTTTCCACATAGTTATGCCTTCTTTAGTTTCTTTCAGCAATATTTTGTAGTTTTCAGTGTACAAATCGTTGACATCCTTTATTAAGTTTATTCCTAAATATTATTCTTTTTGATGCTATTTTAAATTGACTAGTTTTTAAAATATCCCTTTCAGATTGTTCACTGTTGGTGTATAGAAATTTAATTGATTTTTTCGCGTTGATTTTTTATACTGCAATTTCACTGAATTCATTTATTAGTCCTGCAGTTTGTGTGTTTGTGTGTGTGTGTGTGTGTGTGTGTGATCTTTAGGGTTTTCTACATCATATCATCTAGAAATAGAGAAAAATTTACTTCTCCTTTCCAATTTGGATGCCTTTTATTTCTTTTTCTTGCTGAATTGTTCTGGGTAAAACTACCAATACTATGTTGAAAAGAAGTTGCAAAAATGGGCATTGTTGTCTTGCTCCTCATCTTAGAGGAAAAGCTTTCAGTGTTTCACCATTGAGCATGATATTAGCTGTGGGTTTTTCATACATAGCCTTTATTATGTTGAAGTATTCCTTTTATTTCTTGTTTGTTGAGTATTTTCTCATGAAAAGGTGTTGAATATTGTCAAAGCTTTTTTGCATCAATTGAGATGATCATGTGGATTTTCTTCTGTCATTTCTGTTTATGTGGTATACTACATTGATTTTCAGATGTTGAACCATTCTAGCATTCCAAGAATAAATCCCACTTGGTCCTGGTATATGGCCCTTAGAATATGCTGCTCAATTTTGTTTGTTAATATTTTGTTGAGCATTTTTGCCTCCATATTCACAAGTGGCTTTGGTCTGTAGTTTTTCTTGTAGTGTCTTTGTGTGGTTTTGGTATCAGGGTAATGTTGACCTCATAGAATGAGTTAGGAAGAGTGCCTTCTTCCTCAATTTTTTGGAAGAGTTTGAGAAAGGTTATTGATAATTCTTCCCTAAATGTCAGGTAGAAGTCACCAATGAAATTAACTGGTCTAGGGCTTCTCTTTGTTAGGAGGTTTTTGATTACTGATGCAATCTCTTTACTAGTTTATAAGTCTATTCAGATCTTCTATGTCTTCATGATACATTATGGGAGGTTTTGTTTTTCTAGCAATTTGTCCATTTCCTGTAAGTTATGCAATTTGATAACATACAATCGTTCATGGTACACTATTGTAATTCATTTCTGTAAAATCAGTAGTAATGTCTCCAATGTCATTTTTGATTTTAGTAATCTGTCTTCTCTTTATCATTGTCAATATAGCTAGTAGCAGCATTTTGTCAGTTTTGTTGATCTTTACAAAGATCTACCTTAAAATTTTTTCTTATTGTTTTTCTATTCCTTATTTTATTTATCTCTGCTAATATTATTTTCCTCCTTTTGCTAGCTTTGAGTTGTTCGTTCTTTTTCTAGTTTATTAAGGTATAAAGTTAGATTGTTGGTACCATGGTACACATTATGGAATAATAGTCAGCAAGTAAAAGCAACCAAGTATTGATGAATATAATAACCTAGGTGAAAATCCACAGAACTAGGGTGAGTGAAAAACGCCAGTCCTAAAGGTTACATACTGTATGACTTCTTTATAAACATTCTTGAAATGACAAAGTTATGCAAAGGGAGAACCATTTCACCAAAGGTTAAGGCCAGGAGGAGTTGTTTGGGAGGGAAGTTGGTATGACTATAAGGAACTTTGTGGTATTAGAATGGTTCTATATCTTGACTATAACAATGTCAGCATCCTAGTTGTGATATTGTACTATAATTTTACAAGATGTTACCACTGGAGAAAAGGGATCTCTCTGCATGATTTCTTACATTCATTCACATGTGTGAATTTGTATTATCTCAAAATTTAAAAATTAATTTAAAAAATTCCTCAAAGCCCTAAGACTCATAGGGATTCATTGTGAATTGTCTGCTGTGGACACTCAGGCAAAAGGGTAGGAATCCATGGAAGATATAAAGTAGTTGGAAAGATATTGGTTGTGAAATATAAAAGAACAAGAGATTCACGCTTTAGATATCTATTTCAAGTGCTATTAAAGTTTGCCTAAAACTCTCATGAGAAACTGATGAATGTATGCTTAATTTATTTCACATAAAAAATTGACACCACTTATATATTTGTATTGGTTAGGATTGTGTTCTCTGTAAATAATAGAATACCATACCACAGTGACTTAAATAAGCCTAAGTAGTAAACATCCAACCCTGGTCCAGCAATTCAGTGATGCCAGCAGGTTCCTCTCACTTTTCCTATCAGCTATGCTTACCATATAGGCATTCCTCCATATGCTCCCACCTCATGGTTCCAAAATGACCGCTGCATTTTCAAGTATCAGTGTGCATTATAAGCAGGGAAAGATGAAGACACAAGAAGGCTTAGTGCCTAGATCAGAAAAGCAAAGGCTTTGCCAGAAACTTCCATATATGTACTTATGTTGTATTGGGCAGAACTGTGTCACACAAACACTGCTACCTGCATATATCAGTTTGCTACGGCTGCCATAACACAATACCACAGACTGGATCGTTTAAATAATAGAACCGTATTTTCCCATAGTTTTAGATGTTGGAAGTACAAGATTAAGGTGCTTGCAGAATTAGTTTCTCCTGAGGCCTTTCTCCTTGGCTTGCAGACAGCTGCTTTCTTCCCGCGTCCTCACATGTTGTTTGCTCTGTGTGCTCACATTCTATGTGTCTCTTCTTGTTATAAGGAAACCAGTCTTTTAAATTAGGGCCTCACCTATATGACATTTAACCCTAATTACTTCTTGAAAAGCTCTATCTCCAAATACAGTCATATTCTAAAGTTCTAGGGTTTAGGTCTTAGGTCTTCCACATATGAATTTTGAGGGAACACAATTCAATCTGTAAAATTCCACCCCCTAGACCCCCAAAATTCATGTCCTCCTCACATGCAAAATACATTCACTCCCATCACAACAGCCCCCAATTCTTAACCCATTCCAGCCTCAATTCTAGTTCCAAAGTTTCATCTAAATATCTTCTAAATCATGTATGGGTGAGACTTGAGGTATGATTCAGCCTGAGGCAAAATTCCTCCCCAGCTGACAACCTGTGAAACCGCATAATTCGTATGCCTCCAAAATATAATGGTGGAAAACAATGGGACAGGCATAGAATAGACATGCTCATTCCAAAAGGAATGGAGGAAGGAAGGAGGGAAGGAAGGAAGGAAGGAAGGAAGGGAGGGAGGGAGGGAGGGAGGGAGGTTGGGATGTTGGGAGGTTGGGAGGTTGGGAGGGAGGGAGGGAGGGAGGGAGGGGAGAAAAGAAAAGAAAAAAGAAAGAAAAAGAAAGGTGATAGGTCCCAAGCAAGTCTATAACATGTCAAGGTAAATTCCATTAGATTTTAATGCTAGAGTATAATCCTCTTTGGCTCAATGCTGTTTCAGGCCCACTGGGGCTCTACTTTGGGCAGTGGACTGCCCCACAACTGTGAACATCAGCCTTGCCCCCGAGGCAATGGGAAGTAGCAGCCTGGTCTTTTGAAACCAGAGAAGAGACAGTCTTGTCCCTGGACCTGTGGTGCAGGGGGTCGGCCCTGCCAATCCCTGAATCACCCATGGGATCATTCTTCCATTTTCCTGAAGAATAATGTATATTCACAGCTGAGTAGCTCTATTGTTCCATTTTGTAGACTCCTAGAAGTCTGAGAGTCTTCCTTCATTTTGTTTTGTGTTTGTCCTTTTTGTCCAAGCTGCATGTATTTCTGCTACTATAGACCCATCTTTATTCCTGGTTTCTGCTGAGATGGGTGCCTAGATCCACGGGTAATCTCTTTATGGAGACATTCTTGGTGTCCTCTCCATAATACACTTTCCATTTTTTTCAATATGGATAGGCTGAGAGTTTTCCAAATCTTCAAATTCTGGGTCCCTTTTACTTAACAATTCCTTCACTTTATCTCTCTCCCCTAGCATTTTACTTTAAGCAGTAAGGAGAAAACAGGTTGTACCTTGAATAATTTACTTAGAAATCTCCTCAGCTAATTATCTACATTAATCACTTTTAACTTCTACTTTCTACACAACACTAAAACACAATCAGACAAGTTCTTTGCCACTTTATAACAACGGATCACCTTCCCTATAGTTTCAGTAACACATTCCTCATTTCTGTCTGAGATCTTACACAGAAACACCATTACCATTCATATTCCTACCAACAATCTCTTCAAGGCAATCTAGGCTTGTTTTAGCGTGCTTTCAAAACTCATCCAGCCTCTAACCATGACCCAGTTTTAAGGCCACTTGCACATTTTTAGGTTTTTGTTACAGCAGCAACTCACTTCTCAGTACCAAAATCTGTTAGTTTGCTAGGGCTGCCATATTAAAGCAGCACAGTCTGAGTGGCTTGAACAACAGTAATTTATTTTCTCACAGTTCTGAAGCTGGAAGTATATCTAGGTGCTGGCAGGCTTAATTTCTCCTGGGACCTCTCTCTTTGACTTCCTGAAAGCTGCCTCCTTGCTATATCCATGGCTTTTTCTCTGTTTGCACACATCTCTGTGACCCTTTCTCTTCTTGTAAGGACATCAGTCATACTGGATTAAGAACCCACCTTTATGACCTCATTTAAACTTAATTACCTCCTGATAAGCCCCATCTCCCAAAACAATCACATCCTAAGGTATTGGGGGCTGGGGCTACAACAAATGAATCTGGGGACAGGGTGAACACAATTAAGTCCATTAACACTGCAAGAGACATTGGGAAATCACTTCTATCACCAACAGCCTCAAGAGTTGAAATAATCAAGGGAGAAGACGCTAAAAAGGAGATTGGGTCAGCCAACCTAACTAAAGTTTTGCTCATGCTTGCTGCTCTGATACCACCAATTACCCATTCAAAGACATTAATCTGCATCTACTTACCTTCACTGTTAATGGTTAACTCCAACTGGAGCTGGATTCAAGGGATACAATGGCAACAAAAAAGGGGTGTTGGAATCCAATAGACATGCAGAAATCCCAGATCCAGAACTCACCAGCTATATTCATTGGCACATTTATACGTTCTCTTTAAATAGTTTTTTGGTTTCTTTTTTTTACTTCAAATCTTTTATTTATTTATTTATTTTAATTGGGGTATAGTTGTTTTACAATGTTGTGTTAGTTTCTACTGTACAACGAAGTGGAGTTCCCTGTGCTATACAGCAGGTTCTCATTAGTTATCTGTTTTATACATATTAGTATTTAAGTACATGCAAAGCACTGTAGCTGTACCCCAAAGGGCCATGAATCCTGAATTTCTCAGTGACCCTTAACTAGAAGGTAAGCACATATATTGCACATGTACAAGTCAAAGTTACACTGGAAAGTTCCTTCATCTCTCTTGATTCCTGTCTTTGTAAAGTAGGAAAAATGAACATATCAGTGGTCAGTGGTGAGGACTCCATAATACCGCCCTTGTAGAGTAACCACAAACCACTTAAGCACTCATTATATGTGTTCTTTTCCTCTTCTCAATTCCAACCTATGGTCTGCTTAGGATGCTTTATGATCCATTTAACTCTTATTCATCAAGGCAGTCAGGCCTCAGGAAATATGTCTAAACAGTTTATGAGCCCCCTGAGCTGAAAATCTTATATTCATATTCTTTGAATCTCCTATGACAGTGCCTATTATGTACTAGGTACACCACAAATGATAGTCTGAACAAATAATTCTTTGCTGCTTTGCTCAATTATTTCTTACACAGATGAGTTGATACTAGTTTCTCTTGCCAGAGTTGAAAAAATTTCAAAGAAAAAATAAAAGTATCTGAAAAAATGTATGCTACATTGAAAAGAAAATAATGAGCATTATCTTTCCGGGTTGCAGAAGAAACAAGATGTGTCTTCAGATAAAGATGTGAAAAAAAATACATGAAATATACATGAAAAAACATAAAATGTGTAAAAACATGAAATAAGTTATAGCTATCAAGTTGTTTTCAATTTAAGGACTTCAGTATATTTGTAAAGTATTTTTCTATTTTTGCACTGCATTATTTCAGCTAAGGAAGATTAAGGATATTTTACAAAATGTCCTTGAATAATAGAAAACAGAGCAAAATGGCAGAGTTGGAAGCTACAAGATCTTGTTCCCCCGTGTGGAAATTGGTAGAACTTCAGAATAATTCTGGAAAACCGTGAAAAAAATTGGATTAGATTAACTTAACAAAAGCCCCAAAAGATAAAGCCACCTTCAGAACAGTAGGGAAGATTTGTGATATTTTAATTGCCCTTACCCCACCCTTACATGGAGTGCTAGTGTTGGTCTGGAAAAGGAGGCAGTCCAGTAACCCTTTCCCTCTCTTGAACCAGAGTGAAGAGCAGACATTATTTATAAATTATCATGTATGTCTGACAGATATCTGAAGGACTGACATTTGTTTAACCAAACTCAGATCTCAGGTGGGAAAATAGAAGGCACTGCTCAAGAAAGGTGCAATGACACTACAGACCCACAGACAAGTGGGGCAAGAGATTATGAGCACAGACACACAACAGACAAACTCAGGCCCCGACAAGAGTGGGACAAGACTGTTTAGGAAATTAGTAAATTTCAAAGCAGCTGTGTATACAAAGGAATTAAGAAAAGCAGAGGAAGACCAAAGCAAGACACAGGCTTAGAAGAGACCTGAAAAGAACAACCTTTCATCTTTGGCTGATCTCTAGGCTCAGAGCAAGTCTAACTCATTGGTGAAGGACTGCACCAGTATGGAGACAACCTGCAAAAAGTGGTAGAGGTGACTGTATTTCCAACTGTCTCATTTCCAACCAAAAATCACAATGCATATAAAGAAAGAGGAAAACAGACCATTCAAGGGAACAATATAAATAGACAAAAAACAACCCCAAGGAAGCCCAGACATTGGATGTACTAGGCAAACACTTTAATAAAACTGTCTTAAGTATGCTGAAAGAACTAAAGGAATATATGTGCAAAGATCTAAAGGAAATTAATAAATTGATATGTGAACAAAATGAGAATATCAACAAAGAAATAGAAATTATTAAAAGGAGCCAAACAAATATATTAATGAAGATGAATTTATTATTCTGGAGCTGAAAAATAAATTACTAGATTGAAAAGTTACTAGAGGCGATCAACAGCAGATTTGAACAGTCAGAAGAGATAATTAGGAAACTTGAAGAAAGGACAATTGAAATAACTAAGTCTGAGAAACAGAACTATAAAAATTGAAGAAAAATAAACAGACCCCAAGGGACTTTTGGGGCACCATTAACTGGCCATTATACACATTATAGGAATCTCACAAGGAGGAGAAAGAGGGAGATGGGGAAGATAAATTACTTGAAAAAATAATGGCCAAAACTTCCTAAATTTGATGAAAGACAAAAATGTATAACCCAAGAAGCTCAACAAACTCCAAGTTGGATAAATACAAAGTAACCCAAACAGACACATTATAAGCAAAGCAAATAACAAAAGACAAAGGTGAGGAAAGAATCTTTAAATAAGCAAGAGAGAAGCTATTTATCATATACAAGGGCTCCTCAATTACTTTATCATCTGATTTCTCAGTGACAACCATGGAGTCCAGAAGGTAGTGGGACAACATATTTAAAGTGCTGAAAGATAAAAGTCACCAACTAAGAATTCTATATCTAGCAAACTGTCCTTCAAAAATAAAAGACATCTCAGATAAGCAAAAGTTGAGGGAGTTTACCACCACCATGTCTGCCCTAAAAGAAATGGTAAAGGGAGTCCTTAAGGTTGAAATAAAAGCATTATGCTATGGTCTGAATGTTTGTGTGCCCTCAAAATTGATATGTTGAAAGCTTGATGCCCTATGTAATGGTATTAGGAGGTAAGGCCTTTAGTAGGTGCTTAGGTCATGATGGGGGAGCCCTCATGAATGGGAATTAACGTTTTTATAAAAGAGACCCCAGAGAGCTCTCCACTACCTTCCACTATATGAGGACACAGCGAGGAGTTGACAGTCTGAAACCCAGAAGACAGCCTTCACCAGAATTCAGCAATGCTAGCACCCTGATCTCAGACTTCTAGCCTTTGAAACTGCGAGAAAGAAATGTTTGTTGTTTATAAGCCACCCAGCCTATAGTATTTTGTTATGGCAGACTGAACAGACTGAGACTCTATACTAATATCAAATTAAATAGACCCCCTAGTCAAAAGCTGTTACAAGTGACAGTGAGAATGTTATATATTAATAAACAGGCATATTCGTTCAGAATGTATGACAGTTACAAACATATATATAACATTCTCCAGAGCTCCAAAATATATGAAGCAAACATGGATAGAATTCAATGGAGAAGTATACAGCTCTACCACACAAGCTGGAGATTTCCATTTTTTTTGAAAAGATCAACAAAATTGACAAACATTTAGCTGGTTAATTAATGAACACAGAGAAGACTCTATTGACTAAAATCAGAAATGAAACCAGGGACAATACTGCTGACTGTAAAGAAGTAAAAGGTATTATAACAGAACACTATTAACTATTTTATGTATACAAAAGGAATAAGGAGATGAAATGGATATATTCCTAGAAAGAAACTATCTACCAAGAATGAATCATGAAGAAATAGAAAATCTAAATAACTCTGTACTTAGTAAGGAGATTGAATCAATAATCAAACACCTGCCAACAAAGAAAAGCCCAGGACAAGATGGTTTCACTGGTGAATTCTACCAAATGTTTAAAGAAGAATTAAAACCAGTCCTTCTAAAACTTATAGAAAAAACTGAAGAGGCAGAACACTTCCTAACTTATTCTCAGGGCCAAAATTACCGTAATACCAAAGCCAGACAAAGACACTACATAGAAAAGAAAACTACAGGCCAATATCCTTTATGAATATCGATGCCAAAATCCTTGACAAAAAACAGCAAACTGAATTCAACAGAATATTAAAAGGATGATACACCGTGACTAAGTGAGATTTATTCTTGGAATGCAAGGATAGGTTAACATACAAAAATCAATTAATGTATTACACCACATTAATAGAATGATGGAAGAAAAAACATGTAATAAAAGAACGACAAAATTCAACACCATTTCATGATTAAAAAACAACCAACAAACTAGGAATAGAAATACTCTTCTTCAACATGATAGTCTGTGTATGGAAAACCCACACTTAACATCATCCTCAGTGATGAAGGACTGAAAGCTTATTCCTTAAGATCAGTAACAAGACAAAGATGCTCTCTTTCACACCTTCAATTCAATGTAGTAGCCAGAGAAATTAGACAAGAAAAATTTAAAAAGGCATGCAAACTGTAAAAGAAGTAAAATATTCTCTGCCTGAAGATGATATACTCTTACATGTAGAAACACCTAGAGATTCCACAAAACAACTTTTAGAACTAATAAACAATTTCAGTAAAGTAGGATACAAAATTAACATGTAAAAATTGGGTGTATTTATATATACTAACAACGAACATCCATAAATGAAATGGAGCATCTACAAGAGCATCAAAAACAATAAAATACTCAGGAGTAGAGTTAAATTAGGAGAAACCTACAACACATTGGTAAAAAGCAATTAAAGAAGGCATAAATAAATGGAAACACATACTACATTCATGATTGGAAGATTTATTATTGTTACAAGGTAAATACTACCCAAAGCAATCTACATTTTCAATGCCATTCCTATTTAAATGCCAATGACTTTTTTTTTTTCAGAAACAGAACAAGGATCAATAAGAAAAAAATTTTTTTTTCCTTAAAAAAGAAGAAAGTTGGCAGACTCGACTTCCTGATTTTGAACCTTCTACAAAGCTCTAGCTACAGTAATAAAAACAGTGAGGTATTGGCATAAGGACAGTCATGTAAATCAATGGAACAGAACAGAGTGCCCAGAAAAAAACTTGCATTTTTGGTCAAATGGTTTTTGACAACAGTATCAAGACATTTAATGGGGAAAGGACAATCTTTTCAACAAGTGGTGCTGAGAAAACTGATTATCCACCTGCAAAAGAAGGACTTGGATGCTGACATCACAGGATATGCAAAAGTTAACTAAATGTATCAAAATTTAACTCTAAATGTAAGAGCTAAAAATAATCTTCTAATTAGTTCTTCTAATCTTTCTTCTAATTTTTAGAAGAAAACATAGGGAAAATCTTCTTGACATCAGATGAGGCAATGATTTAATAAATATGACACCAAAAGCACAGGCAACAAAAGAAAGATATAATGGGCTTCGTCAAAATTTAAAACATTTGTATATCAAAAGACACTATCATAAGGGACTTCCCTGATGGTGCAGTGGTTAAGAAACCGCCTGCCAATGCAGGGTACACAGGTTCGAGCCCTGGTCCAGAAAGATCGCACATGCCGTGGAGCAACTAAGTCCATGTGCCACAACCACTGAGCCTGTGCTCTAGAGCTTGTGAGCCACAACTACTGAGCCCACGTGCCACAACTGCTGAAGCCTGTGCGCCTAGAGCCCATGCTCCGCAACAAGAGAAGCCACCACAATGAGAAGCCCGTGCACCGCAATGAAGAGTAGCCCCCGCTCTCTGCAACTAGAGAAAGCCCGCACGCAGCAACAAAGACCCAATGCAGCCAAAAATAAATAAATACATAAAATAAAATATTAAAGAAAAAAGACACTATCATAAGAGTAAAAGGAAACTCACAACATGGGAGAAAACAATTTCAAATCAAATACAAGATAAAAGTTTAATATTCAGAACATATAAAATAGAAAACAATGTTTAGAAAGAATTTTTAGCATGACATGAACAGACACCTGGAAATTCATTTTTTAAATAATCAATTATTTTGTAGAACAGTATTGCATGTGGAATGTTCTCCAAAATCAGTTAACCCATAAAAATACCTTCAAAACCTCAGTTTTGAAAAGACCCTCCCAAACTGCTTGTCTTAATGAAAAATGCACTTAGAATGACTACTCCGACCACCCCATTCTGTAGCTCTAGACAGGTATTATGTGGACTTACACAATGCCCAGTATTTGATGAATGATGACTACGTCTTCCTCCAATTATGAAGGACCTAGGTCATATCTTTTTTACTGGAATCTAAGAGTATTTAATAGTTTATTTGAAAAGTACCATAACTTCTGGACTTCCCTCGTGGCAGAGTGGTTAAAAATGCACCTGCCGATGCAGGGGACACGGGTTTGAGCCCTGGTCTGGGAAGATCTCACATGCTGCAGAGCAACTAAGCCCATGAGCCACAATTACTGAGCCTGCGTCTAGAGCCCGCGAGCCACAACTACTGAGTCCGTGTGCTGCAACTACTGAAGCCCACGCGCCTAGAGCCCGTGCTCCACAACAAGAGAAGCCACCACAGTGAGAAGCCTATACACTGCAATGAAGAGCAGCTCCCGCTCGCCGCAACTAGAGAAAGCCCATGCACAGCAACGAAGACCCAATGCAGCCAAAAATAAATAAATAAAATAAATAAATTTATTTAAAAAAAATTACAAAACATTTTAAAAAAAAACCAAAAAATACCATAACTTCCATCAAGCCCTCAGGCTTACCTCAGTGGATTTTGACTAGATTTTGAACACAAATTAATCAGGTTTATAGATATGTGGGCCTATTTGCATTTAAAGGTTTATGTATAGTTTGAGAGTCATTTAATGAGCTCATTGCACCCCAAATCCTATTGACTTGCTTAAAAATTTAAACAGTGATACGAACTTCGGATCACAAAATACAACAAATATAGAATACCATAAATCCATCATAAAGATATAAGTTTTTGCACACGAACATGTGTTACCAACCTATTCTTCCTGGGATTGTGAAATTCTATTGCTTTTCCTTGTCTTTTGGTTGTGAGTGTGTGTGTGTGTGTGTGTGTGTGTGTATGTCCTCCAGTCTCTAGAGATAACAATTTCAAATTAAAAAGTTCAGATAGCTGGTAACAATTTACCAATCACCTAGGGAAGTTAGAAGAAAATAAAAAATTGGTATAAAGTGAGAGTTTGATCACCTACCATGGTAAGAAGATCTTCCAATCTGGTGCTCTTCCAAGACTTAAAAGGCAACCCTACCTGTGACAAATCTGTACTATACACTATGTAAATGGCTAACAAGTCAATTGCAAACCAACTGAACATACAAATCTTAGTGCTGGTGCTGAAATCTCTTCAGGATAGTCATTATGATCTCAAAGTTTGTTTCAAAATTTGCAAGCATCAAGTGATGCTTGATGAAACACTATTGAATGTTGAATTGATGAAGATGAAACACTATTGAACGTTGAATTCTCATGCTTTAGGTGTACTTCCTTTTTAGAGTTTTTGGTTTTCTGCTTTTTTTTTACTGTACTGTTTCATTTAAATTTCCTACACGCGAACTTCGTTTGTGCAATTGAAATAAAACTGCAGTATATACATGTTAAAAAAAAAAAAGGCAACCCTAGAGGTCCATGTGTTTTCTTAATCCTTGTCAGAATCTCTAGAGAGTTGAAGTCCCCTCCAGCCTTAAGATTCTGGTCCTCTGCAATAATGAATAAGAAAATCTGGGTAAACTTTAAACGCTGTACAAACTAAAAGTGATATTTTGGAAATTTTAATACTTTTCACATAACTTGTTCAAACATAATCAGTTTTCTTTCTTTTGTGAACAATTTTCCATCCACCCATCATAATACTATAGATGGATACACAAGGCACTACAGAAATCAATCTAATTATAGTCTTTTAATGCTTTGAAGAAGAAATACAAATAAATTCAGGGATACTTTGGAAAAATAATAGGTTATACAGCAAGTGCTAACTGAGATAATCTCAAGCTGATGAGCTTACAGGTCAGCTTTATTTTTATTTTAACTATATTTTCTATAATGACCATGCCATACCTTTACATGAGAAAATGACATTAAAAATTACAAATATTTAAGTAAGTAAAAAAATAGCTGTGGAGGAGGAAAGGAAGAAGATGAGGTAAATTAAAATTTTTTAAAAAGCCAGGAGTAGAAAAACACTGAGAGCATGGAAGGAAATGGGATGTGGGGAGGAGAGGGGTAGAGGGTGAACAAGATCTGAGAGAGAAAATTCTTTGGAAGCTGCTGGGGAAAGGGTTGGGACCACTGACTCAAGAGCTGAGTGATAGCCCAAGGGTTTTAAAAGCTACCTGGAGTCAGGGAGGAAAAATATTCGGAAGCTCGGGACAGGCATACAGGTGAAGGCCATAGCAATGGCAGTTGCAGTTACCAGAAAAAACTGAACTGGCAGAGCAGGAGAGACCAGATCCAGGACGTGGAGCCTACTTTTTTTCACCTGCTAGGAATCTGGCTGCTGCTGAGCCAACTCTCTAGAGAAAGCAGGACCCAGTGGGTGAGTGATGAAAGGTAAAGTTATGTGACATCAAATTCCTAGAATCTGTGATGGTTATGTGTGAGAAATGCCACAAGAGAATTTCCAACATCCAGGAAGAGCTGCTACTGGGACCTGAAACCCCTGCAGGTGAAAGTTGTTGCCCCTGCTGGTCCATAACTCCCATTGGTTGCCATCAGGCTGCCAACCAACTGGAATGGCAATATGCACCACCAGCTCAAGAGCTCATTAGCTGCCTGCGCTCAGCTCCACCCTGCTGATGCAGATGGAAGTAATCTATCAAATAATCTGAGGGAGAGTCAAAAGTACCACGAGACCAGCATTAATGCAGTCTTGGGATGAATCCAGAGAGGGACTGGGTGGAGGAGGCAGAAGTTGGTAATGTAATGCTTCAACTCTAAGTAAGCTAAGTTTAGCTATTGGGACACTTGCTGATTCTGTTTCATATTTAATTACACTGAGGCAATGGTTACCTTTTGGTCTATGCAAAATTTTATAATTTTCCTGATTCTGCTTGACATGAATATTTTTCCACACCTCCCACCTCTCTTTTTTAATTTAACAGAAATCTTGTTATCCTCCATCAATAATCATGCAGAAACCTTAAATACAATGTCAGAAAGTATTCCTAATTTGCCACAGGAGCTGAAGACAACACTGTCTGAAAGGCAGCCATCTTTGATGGAGGTACTACTTTCCGAACAAAAGGAAAAGGAAGCAATCAATATAATTAACTTATGTTGTGAAAAATGTTGTAACAACAACGACAACAAAAACCTTTTCTTAAAATATGCACAATATAGAGTAATTATTGATTTTTCATTTACCTTCATGTATATACTCAATGATGCGTTTACCAATGTCCAAATCAGTCACCACTGATTATTAGAATATGAGAAATCATTACTAGTGTTTACATTTTTCAAGTGTCCTGGAACAGCACTGTCTTCCCACATCATAATTTCTCTCAAAAATTAATCCTTTTCCTGCTAAAGAAGTCTTTGTCTTTTTTATTAATGGTATCATTGCATCAATTACTTTTGTATCTTATTAACTTTATAATGATTTTAAAAGCTTTATTATTTAACTGACATAATAACTCATTTTATACACACCTAACACCAGGTACATACAAAAGTAATAAAAAAATTTAATTGATCTTGTCAATATAGACTATGTGAACATTAAACCACAAACCTTGCAATTTTCTACTTGAGCCATGGCAGGTGTTTTCTTTTGTTTTTTGTCTTGTTGAAATAATGTTTGAAAACAGTCAGATTCAACACCAGATACATTTGGATTTTTGCGCCAAAATGAACTCAATTGTTTTTCAAGTTACAGTACTTTCATGCTTCTAAGAGATTCAAGTAAATATTTTTAAGTGACATAAATGAACAGTCATATAGAGAACGGAAAAAATAAGTCAATGGTTTTTTTTAGAAAAGAACTAGATTGGTAAAAAAAAAATGCATTCAGGTTCACCATTTTAGAATTTACGGAACATTTACATAAGCAAAATAAACTGTGAAATGATATGAACATTTGTTAGAATGCTAAACCAGCGCAGTATCATCTTAGTATTTAGTCAGTTTCTTTAACCTACATATCAATACATTGTTAGCTAGCATTTGTAGAGAAAATGTACTTATAACAAGTTAATCTCCTCCATCAAATGTCTGGAGATGAAGAATTACAGAAGATGAAGACAGCATTTCCTATACTACAAATCCCCAGACATGGCTAATCATAACCAAACCTCTGAAGTTCATCATGTCCTCCCCAAGGCCACCTCCCAAAGAGCTCCTTCTCATTAGGGAAGCAGAGACCAACAGAATGTAACTCTTCAGGGAGAAAGTCAACATTTTCCAAGAGTTACACTTTCATCATGAAATCTTTGTTGCTGATTTTAACACTCCCATTCATATCTTACTTATTCCCCAGCACATTGCTCATTGTCAATTCCAGAACTCCATTTGCTCTGAGGTCTGCTCCCCACCCGACTAGTTCTCACATCATACTTGAATAACACTGAAGTCTTTCACCATTATCTGGTGACCCAGTTAAGTTTCATCTTCCAGTATATACCACTACTCCTAGCCTATCTCTTCCTCCATTTTAGATGGAAAAGTATCCCCCAAATGTAACCTCTTCACCTGCCTGTATAAGTTATGACCCATGCCTTTCTTATTCCTAAAAGACTGTGTCTATGTGTAACAGGTATGAATTTGCAAGCACAGTCTCTAGTGTGAAACAAATACCCAACTACTTTATTCTTAACAAATTGATATGTTTAAATTCTGTCAGTGAATTTGGAATTTAGCATCAGACATTATTCTAATGGAACTTTCCCCTTAAGCTGTACTTGAAACTCACAGTCTTAGCACCAAAGCATTAAGTCTCCAGGACCCATAGTTTCAATGGCTACCACCATGACACCTACTATCCTAGCCTGCATTGTCTCCTCAATTCAGGTCTTGCCTCCCTCGCTGGGGGTCAGCAGAACTTTGCCAAGTGTAGTTGTTTTTCTACTCAGGGTCCTGTTTCCCTAGGTATACCATACGGCCATTCCTTCTGATGCTTCTCCTCTCCTGGTCACTGCCACTGAGCACTGAACAGAAATAATCCTTTATTTCAGGACTCCAGACCTTCAACCTCTTTCCAGTATAAGGAAAATCTCCCCTCCCACCCCCCACCATCTCTCCCTCTCCCTCCCCATCTCCATTTCTCTCTTACTTGTCCACTGGGGACACCTGCATAATTTTGGCCTCTTCCAGTATTTAGGGGTCATGGTAAGAGCAACTTTAAGCAACTTCTGCTTTCTGCCCTGAAAAAGTCCATCAGGTAGGGAAACACTTAGGCTCTGGATACATGGTTTAAATTTGTGGGGTGATGGTGTGAGAGGCCAAACGGAAAAATATACTGAGAAAATGTAATGTCTCAATTAATTATTTTGCCACACTCTTTGACCTTGCATATTATCAACCTTTTCTTCTGCATGGGAATCTTCCTCTGTTTCTAATATTTTTCAATAAACAAATAAAACTGTCTTTGCATCAACTCTTCCTCTGCCAAATCAATAGAACTGCTCCTAGTTCTTCACCCCTCATTCCCTCTGGGACCCACTATGAACTGTTCCCTAATTGACTCTTATCCTGTTAGATTCCACACTGGCCACCAATCACAAAATTTAATCTTAATTCTTTTCTCTTTTACTTCTCTTTCATATTTTGCTCCATTGATGACCCCATCTTCTAAAAATTCTCTTCCCTTTTTGCTTTTCTGAAATGACATTATTCTGATTACATCCTCTTTAATTCTTATCTTTTCTCCTTCTTTATCTCTTTTCTTGCTTCTTACCACATGAAATTCCCTCTTCTTTGCTGCCTTGAAACTGTATGCCTGTCCATCAGTCAGAGAGTTGATTTAATTTTATTTCTTTAACTCACAACTCTTTTGCTGTTGACTTCCAAATCTGGACCTACAGGTTAGACATCTTAGCATATTTCCAGCCCCACATTTCCATTTGCTTTATTAAGGGAATTCCTTGAATATTTAACTGTTATCTAAAATTCATCATGTCTAAAACTTTACTGTGGGATTAAACTCCCCTCATGATTTTCCTCAGTGTCATCAGCTTTTCATTCTCTACAACTCAAAGCCCTGGTCTCCCTGATATACAGATGGCCAATAGGCATATGAAAAGATTTTCAACATTGCTAATTATTAGAGAAATGCCAATCAAAACTACAAGGAGGTACCACCTCACACCAATCAGAATGGCCATCATTAAAAAGTCTACAAATAACAAATGCCGGAGAGGGTGTGGAGAAAAGGGAACCCTATTGCACTGTTGGTGGGAAAGTAAGTTGGTGCAGCCACTATGGAGAACAGTATGGAGGTTCCTCAGAAAACTAAAAATAGAATTACCATACGATCCAGAAATCCCACTCCTGGGCAGATATCTAGACAAATCTATAATTCAAAAAGATACATGTACCCCTATGTTCATAGCAGCAGTATTTACAATAGCCAAGACCTGGAAACAACCTAAATGTCCGTCCATGAATGGATAAATGCCATTTGCAGCAACATGGATGCAACTAGAGATTATCGTACTAAGTGAAGTAAGTCAGAAAGAGAAAGACAAATGCCATATAATATCACTCATATGTGGAATCTAAAATATGACACAAATGAACCTATCTATGAAACACAGACAGACTCACAGACATAGAGAACAGACTCGTGGTTGCCAAAGGGGAAGAGAGGTGGGGGAGGGGATGGACTGGGAGTTTGGGGTTAGGAGATGCAAACTATTATGTATAGAATGGATAAACAACAAGGTCCTACTGTATAGCACAGGGAATTATATTCGATATCCTGAGATAAACCATAATGGAAAAGAATATAAGAAAGAATGTATATATATTTTTATATATATGTATAACTGAGTCACTTTGCTGTACAGCAGAAATTAACACAACATTGTAAGTCAACTGTACTTCAATTTTAAAAAAGCCCTGGTCTTCTTAAATTTTTTTCTCTCTCCCACATCCAGCTTACACATAATGAGTCACCAAATCCAATGACGGTTCATTTAAAAATCACTTTTATGGGTTCTTTTTGTTTATTCCCACTCCTTCCATACTACTGCTGGCTCCTGACAATTCACGGATCAAAAATGTGAACTTCTAGTTGGTTTCTCCATTTTCAATTCTTCTCCTTCCACTTCTGTATACACTAGAGTGAAGTTACTTACTTTAAGCTTCAATTTCCATCTTGTCCATACATTATCCACAAACTATTTTATAACCTTCTACTCTCCATAGGATAAAAAGAATAAAATCCATACTCCTTAGTCTGAATTTTAAAGTCCCCTTTGTCTGCTAGCAATATTCCATCTTCTACTAATCCCTAACATCACTATTATAGATTCTTTTCCCTAGAATATGCCTTGCTCACTTGTTTCCATGCCTTTGCACCTGCCATCCTCTCTTCTTCCTAAAATTTCAGCCCCACTTTTGGACTACCTACCTTGCCATCAAAGCCTGGTTAAGTTCTGTCTCCTAGATGAAGTCTTCCAAGACCACTGCAGCTCATACCAGTCTCCCCCTTCTATAAATTATTTTACTTAAGTTTTCCACAATTCATTTCAACATTTAACCAATGATGTTTTTACTCCAATATGTTTTCAACATAATTAGAATAAGAAGTCTAAGCTTCTGGCGCTTAAAGATATTTCACTTATTTCATTTATAACTCCTAAACACAAAAGATTTTTTTCCCCAACTGACTTAATGGAAAACCTCTTCTTGTAGGACTGGACCATGCCTATATTGACTGCATACTATCCTTTATGTACTAGAAATAAAAAGATGAAAAATGATTTTAAATGCATTTCTCAAGCTCTTGCCAAATTAACAGTCTGGTATCTGATATACTAAAGAATACAACATTTATTTTAAAGAACATTGAACCTATTATCTCACTTGATTCTCACATTCCAACAAAATAGAGATGGCAATAATTATAACAGCTAATACGTATTATTATGTGTCAGGCATTGTATTTTCTTATTTATTATCTCATGTGTTATTTAATATATTATCTCATATAATCCTTTAACAGCACTGTCAGAAGGTACTATTATGATCTACCTTCAACCTATACCACATGTTCTTATATTCATGACACACATAAGTAAACTGGGGTATAAGATTTCTGTAAAAGTTTGTACAGCTACCTACTCTTGTGCCCGGGACCAGTCTCTAAGTGTCTTTATTACCAATGGAGTGAACTTTTAAACTCATTCTGAGGCAATTACTTTAGTGTGTGTGTGTACGCTTTTTTTTTTTTTTGTCCAAATTATTATTTCCTCTAATTTAAGGTTTTGGTCTAAAAAGATATGCTTTGATATGATGGTGCCATGTACTGCCATCACCAAACCAGATTCTTTGTTTTTGTAATTTTTTAAATAAATTATGGTTATATAAAGTAGGTTAAGAGTTTGGTCTCCAGAGACAGACTGACTATCTGTGCTCCGCACGCGCAGGCTCAGCGGCCATGGCTCACGGGCCCAGCCACTCCGTGGCATGTGGGATCTTCCCGGACCGGGGCACGAACCCGTGTCCCCTGCATTGGCAGGCGGACTCTCAACCACTGCGCCACCACGGAAGCCCCAGACTGACTATTTTTAATCAGCCTTCTGCCCCTTACTTGCCCTCTAATTTCAGGCAAGCTTCTTAATCTCTCTAAGATGAGCTCCCTCATCTATAAACTAGAAATAATTTCAATACTATTTGATATGATTACTACAGGATTAAATAGGGTAAAATGTGTACAAGCACTTAGAGTAATGCTTGACATACAGTAATCACACAACAAATGATGTGTTATTATTATCGCTCTTTCAAAAGCAATAGTACTATTATTACTATTTCTGTACTATCTGTATGTACAGACTTGGTGTAAACACCAAGAATAAAGTGTTAACAAGACCAACATTATAGTAGGGAAGACAGACAACAAATTGAACAGAAAGCAGAAAAGTAAATAAAAAAGATATTACCTATTAGCTGTTTTATAATCAAGCATTAATTATAGTTACTATAATTAATTGTACCCACAATTAATATCGTTAAGCTAAAAATTTTAAGGACTCAATCACGGGAATCCTAGTTCCCATATCAACATAAAATGCTAAAATAACTTTAAAAACAAATATTCCAGTATAATTACTAACAATTCCATATTTTTCTTGCATAAATGGAATTTCCATTTATAAATACTCAAATATGATTATTGGGCAGCTCCAATTTTATGACAATGTTCTGGAATAAGGTAGCTAGGATAGGATACTAACAAATAAGTCAGGAATTCATTCAGTAATAATAGTAACTTATTCATTCAAAATAAGCCATTTCACTAATAATTTTTTCAATAAATTAATTGACTCTTGATAACAAGTAGTAGCAGTAGTTAAGAATGTGTTCATTCATTCAATAAATGTTTATTAAGGGTCTACTTAGCAGGTATTGTCCCAGGCACTGGATATTATCAATAAATATAAAGCAAAAATAGTTCCAGCCCTTAATGAGCTTACAACTAGTAGAGATAATTACGTGATTTTTTTAAAAATTCACCATAGTGCAATAAAGAATAATTATGACATAAGTATGAAATAGGGTATAAAGGAACAAGTAGTCAATTCTCAGGGAGTTTATTCATTTATTCATTCACCAAATATTATATGATTATTGATATTAACATTTTACTTATTATTTGTTCATATTAATCACTATAATTATTTACATTAAATTATTACTGAGAACTTACTATGACACTGTTAACAATGTCTTTGTCTTTAAAGGCAAAGATGATACCAAAGTAAGCAAAATAAACAAAAATCCCTGTCTGCATGGAGCTTACCATCAGTAGGAGGAGACAGAAAATATGGAGAAGTAAAATATATAGTATGTCAGTCTTTAATGAATGGTATGAAGAAGTACAAAGGAGGGTGAGAATATAGAGTACAAAGAGAATGGGAGTATAAATTTGCTTGGTTCTGACATACATTGCTTGAGAGGTGTTGTTTTGTTTGGTTTTGGGTTTTTTTTGCTTTAAAAAAAATCTTCCTCTCAGTATAATGATAATTTTCCTTTCTCACAGGGTTTCCCAGATAAAGTTCTGCCTAGGACTCATGGCCACTATAGTTTGGACATGAACTGTTTCTCGAAGTAGGTGATGAAATTGTGCTAATCAAATTACATCAATCTTTTAAAAAATCCGACTGCCAGTTAATGTAACAGCACTCACGGATGCCCCTGGGAAGCAGGGCAAAGCTGGGCGAACAGAAAATGGAGAAAAAGGCATAGAGGCAGAAGGCAGAAAGGAGAAGGGGAAAAAAATAACATTTTAAAGGAAAGAGGTGAGGATAGCGTTGACAATTGCTGGAGCCTCTGAGGCTTTGGCATCCTGAAGTTAACTACTCCTGAGACGGCCCCTGACTGCCCCCTTGTGGCTACTAGCACACCCTTCAGCGCCGACACACTCTAATAAAATAAAATTTCATTGAAAATGACAAGGCAACCTATACCGATTATGCTGCACTTCCCTGCCCCTTCCCTCTTAGTTTAGCGAAATGCTGATATTCTTACAAGACAAATCCTCTACAAGGCCCTGTCACACCATCAACTAAAATTGTAGCCAAGATAGACCTGAAGGGGGCACTCTCAGGCCCTGCCATGCATCATCAATTGCTCCACACAGGAAGAGACAGTTGCCTACATAACCAAGAGGACGGCGCCTCTACGTATAATACAGCAGGAAGAAAAAAAGCTTCTCTCCGGCCCACATATCCCTGCCAATCGGAAACTAAGCAGTCCAGCCAAGGAGAAGACCCCATACTTTGGACTCCCAGCTTCCTCAGTGGACTCTTTGGTTATCACACACCCTTCCACCTCTTTTCTCTATAAAAGCAAGTTCTCTTCCTCGTTCTCTGGATTTGCATACGGCCCGTCAAGGTTCACGTCCTGAATTGCATTCCTCTGGCTATTCCTGAATAAACTCACTTTTGCTGATAAAATAACCGGCTAGTACTAAACTTGGCACTAATAATTTGGCAATGGACAATCCTCTATAATCTATAAACAAAAATACTAGATTATCCCAAATCCTCTCTTTGTTCTTGGGATTGAGGCTAAGGCCCATTTCTCCCTGCAGAACTGGTAGGAATTTCCTCAGAAAGCTTTGCATCTGACTTTAAAACGTGCACACGTTTCCACATATTTGATTGCCAACTATGCGTCAGGCCCTGAGGTACAATGGGAAGCAAGAACAGACGCCGGCACTGCCTTCGTGAAACCCGGGGATTAGGGGAAGAAATTATCAAACAGGCGCAAAAATAAATGTGAGGAAACCTACCGAGATAAACGCCATGAAGAAAATGAGAGGTTTCTCGAAGGAAGAGACGTCCCAACAGGCAAAAGAGGCGGGAAACGCATTCCACTAGAGGGATGCGTTAACTACGGCCCCATGTTTCATTTGATGAGTCTCCCTAGTGAGGATGGCGAGAAAAACAAATCAATCATTTAAAAAATTAACAGGCAGCCACCTGGGACGGCCTGAGAGCCCCGCGTAACACGTGAAGTTTAGGCGCCGGCGCCGCTCACCTAGTCTTGGAGTTCTCGCGAGGTCTGCACGCGAAAATCAGAAGGTCGCCAGGTGCGCACGCGCAATCGTTGGACAGGAGGCAGTTAGGGCCCTCGGCGGACGTGTCTGTATTGGCGGTCCAGGGATTCCGTGGCTCCTCTGCTTGTGTGTCGGGCTCCTGCTAGTTCGGGTCTCCTGTGAGCTGAACGACATTAGTCGAGCCAGGAAATTGTGCGGCAGGCATCTGCTGCAAGAAATAGTAAAACTCTGTGGCAGTGTTAACTGGAGCCACATTGAGGAGGAAAAGCCTTTCACACAGCTGCTTTCCCAGGCCTCGGAGAAGGTCGAAACCTTTATCCCTGACCGGTTGGAAAGCTCCCAAACCACTTTCCCGGTCTGGAGGAGAGCGACAAACCCAGGTAAAAATCTAAACCAGAGGCATGTTTTTTCATCTTTGTACATTTCTTATTCCTGAATTTGCCCTGCCAGGCATGGAACTTCTGCAGGAAATGGAATTTGTGCCTAATACATATACAAAAGCCATGAAGTCTTTGTTTTTGTTTGTTGTAACTTGGAGGAAAGAAGTATACACATGTAAGTCTACACATTTGTATAAGAATAATGCTGTTTCCCTCGCTTTCCCTTTCTGCAGTGCCCTTGTCACCTGGCAAACTCTATTTTGCCCTTCAAAGCCTGATTTAGGTATCATTTTCCCTGTGAAATCATCACTGACCATTTCATAGCTACTCACTCCATTCTCCATTCTACCGCAATATCTAACACATAATTCTATTTAACTATTTAACTATAATATTTAACTATAATCAGGACCTGCTACATAATTGGCCCGGCCTAGTGCAAATAAAAATGCAGGGCCCCTTGTTCAAAAAGCAGGAAAAACCGTTAAAGTTACTAAAATATAAAACTTTTTACCTTTCTTGTGCGTATCTCCTCTGCTCAAACACATGGTCCTCTGTCCCATCAGACTTCACATACAAGTCAAAAGATAAAATTATTGAGAATTTCAAGACTGGGACAACAGAGCATTAAACAAAATGCAGGGTCTTTCTAAGCACTAGGCTTGTGCTACTGGCAAGTCTCAATCTCTAAATGCCAGCCCTGTATGCCATACCATGTTATAGGGATTGCTCATGTATGTTTTTATCTGAAATGTCTAGCAGAGGGCTGAGCACAGGGTATGTGCTTAATATGTATTGAATTTATACTTAATGCTTTTAAGCAGTCTTTAGGAAGAATATTTTTGTTTCAGATCCATTCTTCTGTTTTTACATTTTGTGACTAACACATTTTAGTCCCAATATGTTTGCCATTTTAAAAGAAAATGCACTTTATTTGTAGACTGTGGTCTATAGAGTGTAGTGTCATTGAAGTTATTGCCTTTTATAGTAATCCAATTGATTCGATTTGGACAAATTTTGCAAAAGTCAAGAGTTCTGAAATTAAGGAAAGGAGTTAGACTATCGTGCCAAAAGAGAGACCCTAATGTAGATGACTGAAACAAGCTAAAACATTGCCTAGCACATTATAAGCACATATTCTTTTTTTTTTGTTTTGAGGTATAGTTGGTTTACAATATTAGTCTCAGGTGTATAACATGGTGATTCAAAATTTCTATAGATTATATTCCATTTAAAGTTATAAAGTATTGGCTATATTCTGATAAGCACTTATTCTTCTTTAATGAATGAATGAATAAATCTTATAAGATTATTGCTGCTTAGAGAATAAAATTGTTTTTATTGACGTGTATTTGATTTACAATGTGTTAGTTTCGGGTGTACAGCAAATTGACTCAGTTGTATTTATATATAATATTAGTTTAGTTATTAGATTAGTTATATATGTATATTTGTATATATTCTTTTTCAGATTTTTTTCCATTATAGGTTATTACAAGATATTGAATATAGTTCCCTGTGCTACACAGAAAGTCCTTTTTTAATTTATTATATATATAGTAGTGTGTATCTGTTAGTCCCGTACTTCTAATTTGTCCCTCCCCCCTTTCCCCTTTAGTAACCATAAGTTTGTTTCCTATGTCTATTTCTGTTTTGTAAATAAGTTCATTTGTATCATTTTTTTAGATTCCACATATAAGTGATAATCATGATATTTGTCTTTCTCTGTCTGACTTACTTCACTTAATATAATCTCTAGGTCCATCCATGTTGCTGCAAATGGCATTATTTCATTCTTTTTTATGGATGAGTAATATTCCATTGTGTGTGTTCCTTTGGTTTTTAAGTAAAAATAAAAGACATATTTTTCATTTTCACCAATAACTGTTGAACAATATATTCACCATTTTGTTCCACTACCCTCTGCCATTTTCCAGGCAACTTCATAATTCCATCTTCCCAAAACTTTATATCTTTTTGAGCAAAGCTGTTCCAGGTGCCTTTTACAATCTTCCAGGGAATTTGAAATTTTTTCCATTAAGAGAATTTTGTAAAGAACAAAATAAGTGGAAATCTGAAGGTGCAGTGTCTGGTTAATACGGCAGATGAATCAGAACTTCCCAGCCAAGCTGTAACAGTTTTTGCCTGGTCATCAAAGGAACATGTGGTTTTGCGTTATCCTGATGGAAGAGTATGCGTTTTCTGTTGACTAATTCCAGAGGCTTTTCGCTGAGTGCTGCTTTCAGTTGGTCTAATTGGGAGCAGTGCTTGTTGGAATGAATCGTTTGGTTTTCAGGAAGGAGCTCATAGTAGAGGATTCCCTTCCAGTCCCACCATATACACAACATCCCCTTCTTTGGCTGAAGACCGGCCTTTGGTGTGGTTGGTGGTGGTTCATTTCGCTTGCCCCATGATCTCTTCCATTCCACTTTATTGTACATTGTCCACTTTTCATCGCCTGTCACAATTTGTTTTAAAAACAGAATATTTTCATTACATTTCAGTAGAGAATCACATGTGGAAATATGGTCAAGAAGGTTTTTTGCTTAACTTATGTGGAACCCAAACATCAAAGTGATTAATATAACCAAGCTAGTGCAAATGATTTTCATTGCTTGATTTGGATATTTTGAGTATGTTGGCTGTCTCCTGCATGGTATAACGTTGATTGTTCTCAATTAATGTCTCGATTTGATCGCTATCAACTTCAACTGGTCTGCCCGACTATGGAGCATCGTCCAGTGAGCAACCTCCAGCACAAAACTTCGCAAATCACTTTTGGCACATTCGATCAGTCACAGCACCTTCTCCATACACTGCACAATTTTTTTTTGCGTTTCAGTTGCATTTTTACCTTTCTTGGAATATTAACGAAGCATAATATACCGAAAATGTTGCTATTTTTCTTCCATCTTCAATATTAAAATGGCTACACAAAAATTCACCAATTTTGATAAGATTTTTTTTCTTTTTAGATTTTTTTTGGTGGGGACCATTTTTAAAGTCTTCATTGAATTTGTTACAATATTGCTTCTGTTTTACGTTTTCGTTTTTTGGCCGAGAGGCATGTGGGATCTTAACTCCCTGACCAGGGATTGAACCCAAACCCCTGCATTGGAAGGCGAAGTCTTAACCACCGGACCGCCAGGGAAGTCCCTGATAAGTTTTTTGTTTTTTTTTTAATATGCTGATATGACAGCTGTCACAATACAAACTAACAAAATTGTTTCGAATGAAGTTAAAGACACCTAAACGCTACCAGAGCCATCTTACAGAAAACAAAAACAAAAACAAATGAACATTTTGGCCAACCCAATAATTTTTAAAGGAACCTTCATACTGTTCTTCATAGTGGCTGTACCAATTTACATTCCCACCAACAGTGTAGGAGGGTTCCCTTTTCTCCACACCCTCTCCAGCATTTATTATTTGTAGACTTTTTGATGATGGCCATTCTAACCAGTGTGAAGTAATACCTCATTGTAGTTTTGATTTGCATTTCTCTAATAACTAGCGATGTTGAGCACCTTTTCATGTGCCCATTGACCATCTGTAGTCTTCTTTGGAGAAGTGTCTATTTAGTTCTTCTGCCCAGTTTTGACTGGGTTGTTTGTTTTGTTTTGTTTTATATTGAGCTATATGAGCTGTTTGTATATTTTGGAAATTAAGCCCTTGTTGGTCACATCATTTGCAAATATTTTCTCCCATTCTGTAGGTTGTCTTTTCATTTCGTTTATGGTCTCCTTTGCTGTGCAAAAGCTTATAAGTTTGATTAGGTCCCCTTTGCTCATTTTTGCTTTTATTTCTATTGCCTTGGGAGACTGACCTAAGAAAACATTGGTATGATTTATGTCAGAGAATGTTTTGCCTATGTTCTCTACGAGGAGTTATATGGTGTCATGTCTTATATTTAAGTCTTTAAGCCATTTTGAGTTTATTTTTGTGTATGGGGTGAGGGAGTGTTCTACCCTCATTGATTTACGTGGGGCTGTCCAGCTTTCCCAGCACCACTTGCTGAAGAGACTGTCTTTTCTCCATTGTATATTCATGTCTCCTTTGTTGAAGATTAATTGACCATAGGTGTGTGGGTTTATTTCTGGGCTCTCTATTCTGTTCAGTTGATCCTTATGTCTGTTTTTGTGCCAATATCACACTGTTTTGATGACTATAGCTTTGTAGTATTGTCTAAAGTCTGAGAGGGTTGTGTCTCCAGCTTTGTTCTTTTTCCTTAGGATTGCTTTGGCAATTCTGGGTCTTTTGTGGGTCCATATTAATTTTAGGATTATTTGTTCTAGTTCTGTGAAAAATGTCATGGGTCATTTGACAGGAATCACATTAAATCTGTAGATTTCTTCCAATCCAAGAGCATGGGATATCTTTCCATTTCTTTGAATCATCTTCAGTTTCATTTATCAATGTTTTATAGTTCTCAGGGTATAAGTCTTTCACTCCTTGATCAGGTTTATTCCTAGGGTTTTTTTTTTTTTTGATGTGATTTTAAAAGGGATTTTTTTTTTTTTTTTTTTTTACTGTTTCTCATATCTCATTGTTAGTGGAAAGAAATGCAACAGATTTCTGTATGTTAATCTTGTATCGTACTACCTTGCTAAATTTGTTTAGCAGTTCTAGTAGTTTTTGTGTGGAGTCCTTAGGGTTTTATATATAGAGTATCATGCCATCTGCATATAAGGGGAATGAAAACTTTTTAAAGACAGAAACAATAGAAAGCATCAGACTGAATCTTAATCATTTTCCACCATCAAAACTGCCTACATATAAACTCACTTTATCCTGCTCTTATAAAGAAGGAATTGTTTCTCACCAGTCTCTAAATTGTACCTTAGTTCAGTTGATATTCACACTTTAATGTGTATATGAATCACCTGGGGAATACTGTTAATATACAGATTCTGATTCAGTAGGTCTGGGGTGGGGCCTGAGAGTCTACAGTTTTATAAGCTCCCAGGTGATGCTTATTCTGTTAGTTGGACACCGCTCTTTGAGTAACAAGGGAATAGTTCACTTCTCTATTTCTTCATTACTCTTTTTCTCCCAGAAATGCAAGGTGGACCTACCCTTTCTACTTCATGTTCAGTGGGCATTTCTCTCACATCAAATACTGTGCTCTCATTACCTATAACCTAGTCAAAATTTTACCTTCAGTCATCCAAGCTTGAGTTTATTATTGAAAAAGAGTTTAGAATCCTTTTTCTCGACAAAACCTACTCTGGAGGAAACTCTTTTCTCATCAATAAAAAGTCAACTTTAAAACTCAGAGCTGATTAATCACTCCTTTGTCTCAGGTATTATTCACCATCCCCTGAAGGAGAACATGTCACTAATTCAATGAGGAGGGATCTGCAATGAAACAGGATTCGTAGGAAATGAAAATACATCTGATAATATTTCAGAGTTCTCATACCCATTAAACATGTTACTACGGGAGCTATATAAAGGACAGTTTGCTGAAGTGGAAATATCATGTGGCAATAAAACCATGGTTGTTTTAAAATATATGGAAGAACGAAAAATGGATTTAGGTTATCAATATGAATGTGTATTAAAATTTAAAGAATTCTTAATCTATAAGGAAAGATGACATGTAGTCCTATTAATTTCTAGTGACTAATTTAGAAGTTGTAGAGAGATATGTGTTTCCAATATAGAATTCCAACATAGAATATATAAGTATGCAATTTCTTTTACATGTGAATGTTGCTGTAAAGTTGATTGATTTTTATTTAGCTTATATCAGCAGAATATATTTCTATATTAGATCAAGTCAGTTATTAACAATTTTAATCTTCTGATGATCTATTTGAGTCTGACCCAGGAAAAGATAGTTTGATACACTGATATTCAAAAATGCTTTTTTTCAGGACTACTCATGCATAACTTGAATTTGAGATGTGTGCTTCTTGTTAGTGGATCCTGAATGTATGGGCCATGTCTCATGCTTACCTTATAGTGTGGCACCATGAAGCTAACGTCATATTTCTAAATTCTGGCTGAGTATGGTGCTGCCTGACTCTTAGTGCCAGGTGAAATCATCAAAGTTTCATCACCAGTTTTTCATAATCCATAACCCCTATTCCAGTTAGATAGGCTGTATTCCCCCATTCTTGGTCTTCATTCATCTGTTCTTGTTTTTTTTGTTCATTTTCTTGTTTCTTTAGATATCATTATCACAACTGGCTATGCAGAACCTCTCTATTTATATATTAATTCAACAAAATTTGTGTGCCTGTTGTATATTAGTTAGTATTCATGCTGCTTGGGATATAAGAGTGAACAGTTTCACTCAGGAGGCAGTGAAGGTTCTTGCCTTCATGAAGCTTACAGAATAGTGAAGATAGACAATAAACATAAATAAATGATATGGTATGTTAGAAGATGATTAGTCTCCACATATCTCCTTTCTTCATGCCCATTCTCCTCCTCCCATAGGCAGCCATTCCAATGTTTTATTATGTATTTTTGTTTTTATACGTTTTATTGCAAATTGTGCATTATTTCCTGTGCATGTATTTTAAAAATATATCTAAATGGTATTTGAGATCTATATCTTGTTATTGCTATGTGAACTTTTAGTCATTGCTTCAAACTGCTGCATAATATTCATACGCATTCCTCACATTTTACTTATTCTTTCTCCTAGTGATGAACATCTAACCTATATAGGCTTCAACTCCCTGCCACTATAAATAACACTGCAGTGAGCATCATTGTATATGCCCCCTTATGGATCTGTGTGGACATTTCTCTGGGATATATACCTAGGGGTAGAATTGATGTATCATAAAATATATTATGCTTAATTTACTTGAGGTGCATTCAGATTGCTTTGCAGAATGGCTACACCAATTTATAGTTGCACCACTAGTACATGAGGATTCCTGTGTTCTTGTATCCCTGTCAAGAATTAACATTATACAATTTTTAACTTTTGCCAGTGCCACAGGTGTGAAATAGTGTCTCATTTTTGTCTTAATTTGCTCTGAATTTGAGCACCTCTTCATATACATATTAGCCTCTTGGGTTCCTTTTTTCTGAAAATTTCCTGTTTATACATTTTGCTCACTTTTTGTTGGAATTGTCATCTTCCAGTTGATTTGTAAGAGTTATTCAAAATCTAGATACAATAGTAATCAGCTGTAGGTTTTAGATATTACAAATATGTTCTCCTATTCTGTCATCTGTCTACTGGTGTTTGACAGAAAGTCTTAATTTTTATACAATTAGACGATAAGTGTTTTGCCTTATTGTTCATACTTTCAAAAGTATGAACAAAACTTTCAAAAGTTTTAGAGGTTCCTTTTCTATTCTTCTGTTAATTTTATAGTTTTACTGTTCTCATTAGGTCCTTAATTCTGGGGCCCATTTTTGGTTCTGTTCTGCTAGGGATACTATCTTAGTTTTCTCAGTGTCTTACTTTTCTCTACATGAAGAAATAATTTTCTGAATACCATCTACTGAACAATCGTTTTTTTCCCATTGATTGTAGAGCCACTTTTATTGTTTATTAAGTTTGCCTGAGATTCTTATTTAATTGGTCTTTTTGTTTGACTTTGTATTATTACTACACTGTTTTAGTACTATAACTCTGTAGGATGTCATTTATCTTGGAGAGCAAGTCTCCAATGTTTATTTTTTTCCCTTAAGGTTGACTGAACTAATCCTCTGCCTTTATCCTTATATATACATTTAAGAGTAAGCTTATTGAATTTATTTTATAAAAACCCATCTGGAATTTAAATGGGATGCATGGAATTACAGAGAATCATTTGAAGAGAATTGACATCTTTTTAACAAAAAGTCATCTCAGCCAAAAACATGGAATATCTTTGTATTCTGTCATTAGAATTTTAAAGTTTTCTCTATAGAGACTTTCTGTATTGTTGGTTAAGTTAATGCTTAATACTTTAATTTTGTTGCTATTGTAAATACTTGTTAATTATATTTCTAGTTAGTGATCATTGGTTAGAGAAATGCAGTTGAGTTTTACAGGTTGATTTTAATCCAGTAATTATGTGGAACTATCTTAATAGTTTTTTGTCACTTTCTAAACTTTATACCACTCTTCTTTTTTTATTCTTATAGCATTTGCAAGGAGTCATTACAGGTTTTTGAGCAGAGGAGTGACATAATTGACATTTTAAAGGGATCACTTTGACCACTGTGTTGAGGATAGACTGTAGGGAGGCAAGAGTAGAAACA
Organism: Monodon monoceros; assembly: GCF_005190385.1. NCBI lineage: Eukaryota > Metazoa > Chordata > Mammalia > Artiodactyla > Monodontidae > Monodon > Monodon monoceros. The sequence goes on from NW_021703782.1 coordinate 58,102,358, forward strand.
GAGAGACCTGTTAGGAAGGTATTAGAGAGGATAGCATCTGGATAAGGATGGTAGCAGTGAGTGGAAGCAGTGATAACTGTTATAATCTAGATATATTTGGGCAGATATGATGTGAGATATGAGAAAAAAGAAAAATCAGGAATTACTCCAATATGTTAAAAAAATATGTGATTTCAGAGTTTTTGCTTTGAACACCTGGAAGGATAGGGTTACTATCAACTGAAATAGGAAAGGCCTCAAGTGGAACAGGTTTGGAAAACAGTATTAGCAGTTCATCTTTGGACATTTTGAGTTTGAAAAGTTCAGGTGGAGTTTTAAACATGTTGAGTTTGAGACATCAGAGTGGAGATGTTGAGTAGCAAGTAGGATATATGAATCTGGAGTTTGGAAGAAAAAATTTGCTTGAAGAAAGAAATTAAGGAGCCATAGGTATATAGATAATTTTTTAAGCTATAAGACTGGATGAGATCATGAAGAGAGTAAGTATAGATTGAAAAGAGTACCAAGGACTGAGCTCTGGGAGACATCAACATTAAAAAAACTGAAGAGGAAGTACTTGCAAAGGAGGTAGAAAGGGGCAAATAGTTAGGTGGGAAGGAGAGAGAATGTGATATCCTGGAAACCAAGTGAAGAAAGCATATCAAGAAGGAGTGGTTTTTATTAGTTAAATAAGATGAGAGTTGGCTGTTGAATTTAGCAATATAGAGGTCGTTTGTGAGCTTGATAAGAGAAGTTTTGGTGGAGTGATGGAGTAAAAGCCTGTATAGAATGCGTTTCAGACAGAGTAAGAGAAGAGAAGTGAATTAATAAATACAGAAGGAGTTTTGCTACAGAGGAGAGAAAAAATTGGATGGTAAGCAGGGCCAAGAGAAGTGTTTCTTGTTTTTTTTGTTTTGTTTTTTTTTTAAGTAGGAGAAATAGCACATTTACTGATAGGAGTGGTTCGCTAGAAGTGAAAAAATAATGATGAAAGAAAGATAAAGAGAAGCACTGCTGGAGTGATATCCTGGAGTGGGCAGGAGGAAATAGATCTAGTCCATAAGTGGAGGAATTGGTTTTAGAGTGGATAATTCATCTATGGAAATACTTAGGAAGGCAGAATTATGGGTACAGATGTTAAGAGATGAGTAAAAAGACAGTGAAGGGAGCAAATACAAGTTCTCTTCTGATTCCTTCAATTTTCTTATAAAGTAGAAAGCGAAACCAGCTGAGAGTGAGGATGGGAGTCTATTAATATAGTAAATTGCACTGATAGATTTTGTGATCTTGCATTTCTGGGATTAAACACTTTCTTAATATATTTGTAAAATACGTTCATGGATTCAGTTAACTAATACCTTATTTGGGACTTTCAAACAAACATTTGTAAGTGAAATGGGCTTATGGTTTAAAAAAATGTTTTTAATGAGGTATAGTTGGTGTACAATATTATATGTTACAGGTGTACAATTTTTATACTCCATTTATAGTTATTATAAAATATTGGCTATTATAAAATATTGGCTATATTACTGGTATTGTACAATATATCCTTGGAGCTTATTTTATACATAATTGTTTTACCTCGTAATCCCCCACCCCTATCTTACCTCTCCTCCCTGGTAACCACTCATTTCTTCTCTGTATCTGTGAGACTGCTTCTTTTTTGTTATATTCACTATTTGTTGTATTTTTTAGATTCCACATATAGTGATATCATACAGTATTTGTCTTTCTCTGTCTGACTTACTTCACTTAGCATAATACCCTCCAAGTCTATCCATGTTGCTGCAGAAGGCAAAATCTCGTTCTTTTTATGGCTGAGTAATATTCCATTATATATACATACATACATATATATATATATCTCACAACTTTTTCTATCCATTCATATGCTGATGGACACTTAGGTTGCTTCCATATCTTGGCAATTGTAAATATGCTGCTATGAACATTGGGGTGCCTGTATCTTTTCGAATTAGTGTATTGTTTCTTTTGGATATATACCTAGAAGTGAAATTGCTGGGTCATATGGTAGTTCTAGTTTTAGTTTTTTGAGAAACCTCCAGACTGTTTTCTAGAGTGGCTGCACCAGTTTACATTCTCACCAATAGTACGAGGGTTCCCTTTTCCCCTCATCCTTGCCAACATTGGTTGTGTTAGTTTTGATGATAGCCATTCTGGTAGGTATGAGGTGATACTTCACTGTGGTTTTGATTTGACTCATTTCCTTGATGATTAGCGATGTTGAGCATCTTTTCATGTGCCTGTTGGCCATCTGCATTTCCTCTCTGGAAAAATGTCTGTTCAGTTCTTCTGTACATTTTTTGATTGGGTTGTTTTGTTTTTTTGATGTCGATTTGTATGAACCACAGTTGTATCTGTATTGTAGTCCTTTTTTTCCTAGTGTGTTTTGTTCACATTCATCTTTTTTTTTTCTTGATTAGTCTGGCTAAAGGTATATTTTATTAATCCTTTAAAAGAACCAACTTTTGGTTTTCTAAATCTTTATATTGTTTTGTTTCTATAATTCATTGATTTCTTTCCTTATTACTTATTTGGGTTATCTCTGTTGCTCTTTTTCAAATTCATTGATTTGAATACTCATTTTTAACCTTTCTTGTTTCCTGATGAGTACAGCTTGTTTCCCTTTTAAGTTCCCTCTCCAATTTGACATGTACTTTTCATTAACTAGTCCCTAGTTGCCTTCATCCATGAACAAGCTTCCTTCTTATTGTCTGCCTTTTTTTTCCCTTTAAGTGGCAGAACATGGCACATCTCATCCAGGAAGGTCTTTCTTCAACCTGCATAGACAACCTAATTCACTTTTCCCTTCAGTGTACTCTGTTCATTGTGACACACTTTAATTGATCACATATTTATCTGTCTTAGATGACATTATTTGCTACTTTAGAATAGATTAATATCTGTCCTAAAGTTCTACTATTCCACATTTTGTCTTAGGCATTTATTAAATACAAAGTTATTATAGAGTATTCTAATAGGACTGTCACTGCAAGAGACAGAGTTTCTCCTAAATACCCTCAAGAAAAAAGCGGAGGATAGTTATTATAAAAACAAGATCTGTAAATGGATCTGTAAAGGCCCTGGAAAGCCTAAGGAATCAAGTCAGTGCTAAAAATCACCTTCTCTCTTTCTCTCTCTGAATCTTTTCTCCTCTAATATCTATGTTCCTTTATAACTTTAGCTTGTCATGATAAGCTTCATAGTATCCTCTCAGTTTTTTTTCTAACTCATCTTGTTCTCATTACTTCTTAGTTCTAATTTTAAAGAGAGGAAATCTGATTGAGCCAACTTATTTTTCACATGGCATGGATTGCTGGCCACTGTAGTAGATTGGTTTGTTTGGGGTCAGGTGCCAACCTCCTGACTATTCATCTGTGGATATAAGGTGGAATCACCCTATGACTTCCTAAGGGTGACTCTACAGCAGTGGCTAGAAGCAAATGTATCTCCCAAAAGGGACTGTAGATGGGCAAGGGCAATGATGGAAATCCAACAAGCCGCCAATTAATTACCTTTTGGTGTTATTTTATTATCAGTAATATTGAGTAAGAGCAGTATAATAGAAATAATCAGTTCATTGAGCATATCACTACTTCTCCATTTCTTTATATTTCAACAAAAACCAAAATGGCTTCTACTAACCACTTAGTTAAAAATGTGCGTAAAAGACAAATAACTCAATTAGAAATTGGCAAAGGATTTGAATAGACATTTCTACAAGGAGGATATATAATAAGCACATGAAAAATGCTCAACATCATTAGTTGCAAGGTCATTGCAAATTAAAACCACAATGGGATACCACTTCACATCCATTAGGATGGCTCTCATCAGAAAATGAAAAATATCAAATGTTGGTGAAGATGTGTAGCAGTTGGAAGCCTAGTGGTGGGATTGTAAAATGGTACAACCACTGTGGAAAATTGTTTGGCGGTTCCTAAAAAAGTTAAACAAATTTACCATATGATCCAGCAGTTCTACTCCTAGGTATATATCCAAGAAAATTGAAAATGTGTTCACACAAAAACTTATATGTGGGTGTTCAGAGCAGTGATATTCATAATAGTCAAAAAGTAGAAACAACCCAAATGTTCATCAACTGATAAACAGATAAACAAAATGTGATATATCCATACAGTGGAAAATTATTCAGCCATAAAAAGAATAAAGTATTGCTAGAGATGCTACAACATGGTTGAACCTTGAAAATATTATGCTCAGTGAAAGAAACCAGACACAGGTGGCCACATATGGTATGATTTAGGCAGATCCATAGAATAGAAAGTAGATTAGTAGGTGCCAGGGGCTGGAGGAAGAGGGAAATGGGAGTGACTGCTAATGGGTGGGGGTTTCTTTTGTGGGTGATAGAAATGTTCTGGAATTAGGTAGTGGTGATGTTTGCACAACCTTGTGAACATATTAATTGTATACTTTAAAATGCTCAATTTTATGGCATATGAGTTATATCTCAATATTTTTTGCATAAAAATGTGCAAATGTTTCTAGAACTTTTTTATAGGAAAACAATACCTACAACTATTTTAGTTAAAAATATACATTGCTTTCAAATAACCATTTTACTAGTTAAAATGTGATTACTTGTGTTTTCAAAATTAGCTGACTCTAGTATAACAGCATTATGATTAAATTTTCAGCTAAACGAAGATTTTAATAAAGTGGGATTTTTTTCTTGTCTCTCAACAGTCTCTACTTTTGCTTCTCAGGAAGAAGCATTAAACAATTTGAAGATGCAGTCACTGCCTGAGCATCAGTACAAACAGGCCAACTTGCCTTTTAAGACAAGAGATATTTTCCTCATCACAAGATATCAGTCCATATATTCATGAGATTGTAGAATTTCAGAAGAAAAATACAAACAAAATTAAAACCTTAAGCAATTTGTTTTGGGGGAATCATCCCCAAAGAAAGCACAGAGGATACTCAGAAAAATGTTGTCCGAAGGGATGTACAAAAAGAACTTATTATTGCATGCCTTCCATATATTGATTATAAAAACTTAAAGAAGCATCAGCAGTTGTGACTGAGATGTACTAACCATCATAGGAATTATATTAACTTAATAAAAAGCTTAATATATTTTACTTTTATTTTTTTGGTGATTGTCCTTGTAAGTTCTCTGCTGTGAACAACATCTGAATGTACTTGCAAGCACTTGACAATATTTTATGGTGGTAATAGGAATCTTAGTATTTTCTTTGGTGCCCTATTTTTCATATATTTTTATATTTGAAGAAGATGTTACCGGACATGGCATGATCATTGTAGACATGTAAGAATTAACCTGTTTATTCTTGTCTGTATGATTGAAACTCTCTTAAGCTACATTTAAATGGATTATGGAATGTTCTGCATTCCATGTGTATGATATACAGACTGGTGCCCATGACTATTACGCTCACTCCAGTATGCTAATACATCTGTCCTACCAATTTAAAACTAACTAATCAACTACTACTCCTAGTAGGAGCTCTTATACTGTAATAGTAGGTACATTTAAAATTCTTTGTTTTATAATAGTAACTGGTCAGTCAGAAGTTTTTTCAGTTTCTATTGAGGACTTAGAGTTCAGTGACTTTCTTTAGGTTGTAATCTCTCTCCAGGATCCTCTGTCTTTGCTTTGAAGGTACTGATATAATGTGAAATTTTATTCTGCCTTGGTCAGAATAGAGGGCTGACCAGGTTAGCAGTGTCAGCATCACCTGGGAACTCGTTAGAAATATAGTTCTAAGGTCCTCCCCCAGATCTACTGAATCAGAAACTCTGGGTATAGGGCTCAGTGGTCTGCGTTTTTATAGGCCTTCTGGGTCATTCTGAAGTAGGTTAAAGGTTGAGAACCACTGGTAATAGAGTCACTATATGAATATTGTAGAAATTCTGCTATTTATGTGCTTTTGTATCTCAACTCAATATAGATGTTATAACACTTAAGTTTTTGGTGTGTTTTTCCACTTTATGTCAACATGTGAAAATTTTTTAATGCTACATATTAAAGCAAAGTTTATACATAGAATCAAAAGTGGAATTCCTACTTTTCTGCCATTAATTAGGGGGTAAGTATCATTTGAAATCTTTTTCTAGTTTCTTTCCCAAATATGTACTGTAATGTTCTTTTCAGTTAAATTTTTAAATTCCTATTTGGCTCTGTTATTTCTTAGGACAAAGGGTCTTTTCCACATATCTATATCTATATAATATACACTTACAATGCATTAATATGTTTGAATTTTTTTGCGTATATTGAATCCTTGCATTCCTGGGATAAACCCCACTTGATCATGGTGTATGATCCTTTTAATGTGCTGTTGGATTCTGTTTGCCAGATTTTGTTGAGGATTTTTGCATCTATGTTCATCAGTGATATTGGCCTGTAGTTTTCTTCCTTTGTGACATCTTTGTCTGGCCTTGGTATCAGGGTGATGGTGGCCTCGTCGAATGAGTTTGGGAGTGTTCCTCCCTCTGCTATATTTTGGAAGAGTTTGAGAAGGATAGGTGTTAGCTCTTCTCTAAATGTTTGATAGAATTCACCTGTGAAGCCATCTGGTCCTGGGCTTTTGTTTGTTGGAAGATTTTAAATCACAGTCTCAATTTCAGTGCTTGTGAATGCTCTGTTTATATTTTCTGTTTCTTCCCGGTTCAGTCTTGGAAGGTTGTGCTTTTCTAGGAATTTGTCCATTTCTTCCAGGTTGTCCATTTTATTGGCATATAGTTGCTTGTAGTAGTCTCTTATGATCCCTTGTGTTTCTGTGATGTCTACTCTAACTTCTTTTTCATTTCTAGTTTTATTGTTTTGAGCCCTCTCCCTCTTTTAGTTTATGAGTCTGGCTAAAGGTTTATCAATTTTGTTTATCTTTTCAAAGAATCAGCTTTTAGTCTCATTGATCTTTTCTATTGTTTTCTTAGTCTCTATTTCATTCATTGCTGCTCTGATCCTTATGATTTCTTTCATTATACTAAACTTGGGTTTTTTTGTTCTTCTTTCTGTAGTTGCTTTAGGTATAAGTTTAGGTCATTTATTTCAGATTTTTCTTGTTTCCTAAGGTAAGACTGTATTGCTATAAACTTCATCTTAGAACTGCTTTTGCTGCATCCCATAGGTTTTGGATCATCGTGCTTTTGTTTTAATTTGTCTCTAGGTACTTTTCAATTTCCTCTTTAGTGATTCATTGACTGTTTAGTAGCATATTTTTTAGCCTTCATGTGTTTGTGTTTTCTTACAATTTTTTTCTTGTAGTTGACTTCTAATCTCATGGTGTTGTGGTCGGAAAAGATGCTTGATGTGATTCAACTTTCTTAAATTTATCAAGGCTCACTTTGTTGGCCAGCATGTGATCAATCCTGCAGACTGTTCCATGTACACTTGAGATGTGTATTCTGCTGCTTTTGGATGGGATGCTCTATAAATATCAGTTAAGTCCATCTGGTCTAATGTGTCATTTAAGGCCTGTTTTTCCTTATTGATTTGTCTGTATGATCTGTCCATTGATATAAGTGGAGTGGTAAAGTCCCCCACTACTATTGTGTTACCATTGATTTCTCCCTTTATGGCTGTTAGTATTTAGGTAAATACTATGGGCCCTTTATGGCTCCCTTTATGGCTGTTAGTATTTAGGTAAATACTATGTTGGGTGCATATATATTTACAATTCCTATTGTATTCCTATGTTGGGTGCATATATATTTACAATTGTTATATCTTCTTTTTGGATTGATCTGTTGATCATTATGTAGTGTCCTTCTTTGTCTCTTGTAACAGTCTTATTTCTTTAACAGTCTTATAGTCTTTATTTTAAAGTCTATTTTGTCTGATATGAGTATTGCTACTCCAGCTTTCTTTTGATTTCCATTTGCATGGAATACATTTTTCCATCCCTTCACTTTCAGTCTGTATGTGTCCCTGGATCTGAAGTGGGTCTTCAGACCCAGATCTTGTAGACAGCAGACATATGGGTGTTGTTTTTGTATCCATTCAGCCAGTGTCTTTTGGTTGGAGCATTTAATCCGTTTACATTTAAGGTAATTATCGATATGTATGTTCTTATTGCCATTTTGTTGTTTTGGATTTGTTTTTGTAGGCTTTTTTTCCCCTTCCTCTTTTGTTCTCGTGATTTTTTTTTTCCCCTTGTGATTTGATGACTATCTTTAGTGTGGGTTTGGATACCATTTTCTTTTTTGTGTATATCTTGTAGATTTTCAGTTTTCAGTTAACCTGAGGTTTTGATATAGCAGTCTATATATAAGCAAGATTAAGTTGCTGGTCTTTTAATTTCAAATGCATTTCCAATATCTTGCATTTGTGCTCTCCTCTTCTCACGATTGCTCATTTTGTTATATTTGTGTGCAGATGATTTCCTACCTTTACTGTATGTTTGCCTTTACTGGTGAGGTTTCCCATTCGTAAGTTTCTTGTTTCTAGTTGTGGCCTTTTCTTTTCCCCCTAGAGAAGTTCCTTTAGCATTTGTTGCAAAGCTGGTCTGGTGGTGATAAATTCTCTTAGCTTTTGTCTGTAAACCTTTTGATTTCCTTAGAATCTGAATGAAACCCTTGCTGGGTAGAGTGTTCTTGGTTATAGGTTCTTCCCTTTCATCACTTTAAATATATTGTGCCACTCCCTTCTGGCCTGCAGAGTTTCTGCTGAGAAATCAGCTGATAACCTATGGGAGTTCCCTTGTCTGTTATTTGTTGCTTTTCCCTTGTTGCTTTTATTTATTTATTCATTTTTTGTCTATAATTTTTGTCAATTTGATTACTCTCGGTGTGTTCCTCCTTGCATTAATCCTGTATGGGACTCTCTGTGCTTCCTGAATTTGGGTGACTGTTTCCTTTCCCATGTTAGGGAAGTTTTCAGCTATTATCTCTTCAAATATTTTCTCAGGTCGTCTCTCTCTTTTCTCCTTCTGGGACCCCTATAATACGAATGTTGGTGCATTTAATGTTATCCCAGAGGTCTCTTAGACCATCCTCATTTCTTTTCATTCTTTTTTCTGTATTCTGTTCCATGCAGTGATTTCCACCATTATGTCTTCCATCTCACTTATGCATTCTTCTGCCTCAGTTAGTCTGATTCCTTCTAGTATATTTTTCATTTTATTGTTCATCTCTTTTTGTCCTTTATATTTTCTCTTTGTTAAAAACTTCTTGCAACTTCTTGCTCTGTGCATCCATTCTTTTTCGTGTTCTTGGATCATCTTTACGATCATTATTCTAAGCTCTTTTGAGTGTACTGCCTATCTCCATGTTACTTAGTTGTTGCTTTGGGGTTTTATCTTGTTCCTTCATCTGGAACATATTCCTCTGCTGTCTCATTGTCTAAATTTATATTTGTATTCTTATGTATATGGAAGGTTAGTTATGTTTCTCGACCTTGAATAAGTGGCCCTCTGTAGGGGATGTCCCATGTGTCCTAGCAGTTGATTCCACTCTTGTTGCCCAAGGGCCAGGGACCACCTGGTCCCAGGGTAGGTTCTGACCTGTGTTTGCAGACTCAGTTCCACAGGCTGCAGGATTGCAGTTTTCTTGCTTCTGCTGTCTGCCACCTGGCAGATGTCTGGTTTAGAGGCTTGTGCAGGCTTCCTTGTGGGATGGGCCGATGCCGGCCCACTGGTGGATAGAGCTGGGTCTTGGCCCTCTGCTGGGCTGGGCCGTGTCAGGGGCCATGTCTCGAGGTGGCCATGTCTGAGGTGGGCTCAGGAAGTTTTTAGGCAGCCTGTCTGCTAATGGGTGGGGCTGTGCTCCTGCCCTGTTGGTTGTTTGGCCTGATGCATCCCAGCACTAGAGCCTACAGGCTGTTGAGTGGTGCCAGGTCTTGGTGCTATAGACCCAAGCAAAATATCTGCCTCCAGCAAGGGTTCCAGTAGATGAACGCTCCTCAAATATTTCTACCACCAGCTTTTATGACCCCAGAGAAAGCCACAGACACCCCCTGCCTCCCCAGGAGACCATCCAATACCAGCAGGTATGTCTGGCCCAGGCTCCTATGAAGTCACTGCTTTTGCCCTGGGTGCTGGTACCCTGGGTCCTGGAGACCTTCTGTGCGCCGTCCTGGCATCTGCTACACCTGCTCCTTCCTGTTCAGCTCAGTCATGTTGTACCTCCCAAACCTTTTTTTTTTTTTTTAAGTTTATTTACTTTCAACTTTCTCTTGTCATCTAGCAAAAGGTATTATTATCCCTTACATTGCTCCTTCTACAAAGATTTACTTTTCTACATTTTATCAAATTGTCATGCACTTAAATTCTTTTTTGGAGGATAGGATGTGAGAGAACATGTAAAAATATATTCAAATAATTTTCACTGGGAACTGAAATGATTGATTCTGTCATCTTGCCACCTGGGAAATACAATCACGGATCACTGCAGAAAGCTTATCTAGTTTATTGCTGCTTTATATGCATGCCGCCAAAGCTGTGAAAGGCAGCATAGTGAAGTGGTTATGAACTCTGGCATTGGACTCAGACTGCCTAAATTCAAATTCCAACATCCCTTCTTTCTACACGTGGGACTTGGAAATTTGTATCTTGCTAAATTTCAATGTCTACATGCTTAAAATGAGAAAAATAATAGTACCTACCTCAGAGTTGTGAGGATAAAATGAGGTAATCTACGTAGGAGGATACTACCCTTACCCTAAGTACAATCTACAGATTTAATGCAATCCCTATCAAAATCCCAATGATTTTTTTTTGCAGAAATAGAAAAGCCCATCCTAAAATTCATATGCAATCTCAAGGGACACCAAATAGCCAAAACAATTTTTAAAAAGAACAACAAAATTGGAGGTCTCACACTTCCTGATTTCAAAACTTATTACAAAAGCTACAGTAATCAAAACAGTGTGGTACTGGCATAAAGACAAACATAAAGACTAATGGCATAAAACAAACAGAAAGCTCAGAAATAATCACTAATGTATATAGTCAAACAGTTTTCTACAAGGGTACCCCCAAGATCATTCAATGGGAGAAAGACACTCTTTTCAAGAAGCGGCGTTGGGAAAACTAGAAATCTACACGCAAAAAAATGGACCCTTACCTTTCAACATACAGAAAAATTAACCCAAAATGGATCAAAGACCTAAACGTCAAGAGTTAAAGACATAAAACACTTTTGAAGCTTTTCCCCAATGTTTTCTTCTAACAATGGATTTGGCAATGATTTCTTGAATATGACAGCAAAAGTAGAAGTAGATAAGTTGGAATTATCAAAATTAAAAACTTTTGTGCATAAGAGGATACAATCAACAATAAAATGGCAACCTACAGAATGAGAAAAATATTTGCAAATTATATATATGATAAGGGGTTAATATCCAGAATATAGAAAGAACTTCTACAGCTTAACAAAAAAAGAATCCAATTTTAAAATGGGCAAATGACTTAAACATTTCTCCAAAGATTAAAAAAATGGCCAATAAAATTGCATATTAGAAGATGCTTGGGCTTCCCAAGCGCAGAGGTTGAGGGTCTGCCTGCCGATGCAGGGGACACAGGTTCGTGCCCCGGTCCGGGAAGATCCCACGTGCCGCAGAGCGGCTGGGCCCGTGAGCCATGGCTGCTGAGCCTGCGCGTCTGGAGCCTGTGCTCCGCAACAGGAGAGGCCACGACAGTGAGAGGCCTGTGTACCGCAAAAAAAAAAAAAAAAAAAAAAAAGATGCTTAACACCATTAATCATTAGTGAAATGTAAATGAAAACCACAACGCTAAACAATGTCACATCCATTAAGATGGATACAATAAAAGAGAAAAAATAAAAGCTGCAGAATTTTTCAAAGATGAATGCCTTGACTGGGTAATTTCATAGCACAGATATGATCTTCATTTGGTATTGTTAGTTTCTTTACTATTTCTGTGGAAATTTTCCTTTGACTTTAATATACAGTAATATGCCATGGTTTTAGTATCTTTCTTATCACCTCTTATCTTATGATCAAGAAGAAAAACTGCTAATACACTGCATATCATTAAAATACCCTAAGTTTTTTGAGAAGATTATTGTATCTTATTGTGAAATGTAAAAACAAGACAACAGAATGGTACTCAGGGATGTATCTCCACTGAAGAAGACTTAACTTTTGTATCTGTTAAGGAAAGTCCTTAAATTCTAGAGATATTAAAATTGGATGACTTTAAAAAGATTACATATTAACTAATTTTTTTCTTTTTTAGTTTACACTATTTAGAATATTTGCTTAAAGATCTAATACTCTCAGGGCTTCCCTAGTGGCACAGTGTTTAAGAATCCATCTGTCGGGCTTCCCTGGTGGCGCAGTGGTTGGGAGTCCACCTGCCGATGCACGGGATACAGGTTCATGCTCTGGTCTGGGAGGATCCCGCATGCCGCGGAGCGGCTGGGCCCGTGAGCTGTGGCTGCTGGGCCTGCGCGTCCGGGGCCTGTGCTCCGCAGCGGGAGAGGCTGCAGCAGTGAGAGGCCCACGTACAGCAAATAAAAAAATAAAAAAATAAAAAGAATCCACCTGTCAAAGCAGGGGACACAGGTTCGAGCCCTGGTCCAGGAAGATCCCACATGTCCTGGAGCAACTAAGCCTGTATGCCACAACTACTGAGCCTGTGCTCTAGAGCCCATGAGCCACAACTACTGAGCCTGCGTGCTACAGCTACTGAAGCCCGCACACCTAGAGCCCATGCTCCAAAACAAGAGAAGCCACTGAAATGAGAAGCCTGCGCACTGCAAAGAGTAGCCCGCACTCGCTGCAACTAGAGAAAGCCCGTGTGCAGCAATGAAAACCCAACACAGCCAAAAAAAAAATAAAATAAATAATAATAAATTAAAAACAAAAAGATATAATACTCTCAGTGTCCTCATACTGACATATCTTCCCTCTCTTACTGAAGTCACTTCTGAGGTAGTGCTGGTTTGGCCCATGTCCACATGAGTACACTTCAGAGCAGTGTTTCTCTACTTTTTTTGCATTATTCCCCATCCTTGGAAGGAGGTTTTTAGACATTTTCTCTTAATCTCTTTCACCATGAAATTTTCATATCATTGCATACCTGTTTATGTACTGTATGTATTTCTGTGCTTTATACATAAAAAGAACAAGGTTTTTCATCAGTACTCACCCCGAGAGTTGATATCACCTCTGCTGAAAAAGCATGCTCTAAAGAGAAGTAATACATGAAACTCCAACTCTTATATTAGGCCCAGGCCCAAGATATCCTTTTTATGGATCCTTTATATTTGAGATCATTTGGGGCCACACCAAACTAGATTCCCTGAAAACACCATGATTAGGGCTCATATCCTCAAAGCTGCAGAACTGAAAGTTTAAATCTCTTGGTTTTCTCTGAATGTTTACTTAACAGGAAATTCTAAGGTGAAATACCTTCAGGATTAACCCTCCCATAAGATTACCCAGGATTCCTTTGTCTATATCCACAACTGCACTATCTACTCTTCTTTATTCTGAATATGTGAATGGGATTTAGGATTTTATCAAGAGGTGATGGCTTCATTACTACAACCATTAACGTGAATTATCTGATGCAACTTGAAAGTCGTAGGGAGCTTGCATTTGTCAGCATTGGTAAGTGAGTGCATATATAGGAAGGTCTGAAGTGGTATACAATGTGGATATGGTCATTTTTTGGTTTTTTTTTTAAGTTTAGAAAAGAAAAATGACTCTACTAAGAATCTGACCCTTAAGTGGCCACGTTGGAGCAACTATAAGAAAATGACCTAGAGAATTACTAGACCCATAGTAGTTGGCATTTGACTGAGCTATCCATACTCTAACCTTCTACATTTATCATAGTAATCCTAAAATAAGAGAAATTCAAGATGTTAGAAAAAAATTCCCATTAAGTGTGAGTTTAATCTGAGATCTGACAGAAATTTAGAAATTCCCTTTTCCCATCACCACACTCATTGTTCCTTAGGTCTCAGATTTCCAAATCATTTTTAGGAAAAAGATTGTCCTCTATGGTAGTCTCAATTTTTGGAAATTTCTTCCTCTGTAATAGTAGCTTTGGAAGTAAACTGGGCCACCTTAAAGAATTATAATGGTATACTCAAGAGTTTTAGAATTCAACTTCAACATTTCTCAAAGTCCTTCAATAAAAAGGTAAGACTTTGTTTCAATTTTTTTTTCTTTGTCACCAATACCTTTATTATCAAGAATTCCTATTCAGTAAGCTGCATGATAATGTTACAAAACTAGTAACAGGAAGGAAAAGAAGTGGTACCATGGGATTCATGCTATCCTCAAATTACTGATAGAAACAAGGATTTAAAACACTTTTTAAAAGAAAGAAAGAAGAAAAGAAAAACAATATTCTGGCAGAATTTGTGGGAAACAGTGACTTGTTTTTAAAATGCTTTGTAAACAGTAGACAATAAGTGCTATCATTTGACACAAACTACTTCAAATTTGTCATTTAGATCTGCGCTACCTGCAGCTTGCACTCAAAGGCTTAGGCTACCTTGGTTATGCAGATTAAAAGTATTTTAATCAGTACTGCTGGAGAATTCAGTTATTTGCTCTTAAGAATCAAGGTGAAGTCTTTGATTCTACAAACAACTTCCTTTTCATTCCTCTCCAACCAAAATTAATCCAACATCCTAAATGTTACTAAGGACATAAAATAAATTTTGTTCTTATATACTTAAAATTTGGGATAGTTAAAAAGGTTCATTACAGCAACCTTCAACAAAACTATTATTGCAGAAGAAGAATGTATCATATGTGTATTTCAAGTTGTTGAAGTTGAAAGAAATTTCAAGTAGATATTTTCATAATTGAGTGTAGGTTTATCTTTCTCATTTTATTTCCATTTTCTTTAGTATCTATGACTTTCTTAATCTCTAACGTTTTTAGTTTCAGTAAATTGCAACTCACAAGCTTATACTCCATGCTACTAGAAAATTCATGCTCTGAGATTCACATATATTCTAAGCATTTGAAACACCCTAAACTTTTTCATTAAAAATACTTAATTATCTTTTTTGCGTGTGAAAAGCACCTAAACATTTTCAGCTATGATCTTGAAAGGATAATTGATGAAAAACCTTTCTATTGCATACTTTCATTTGTGTTTTTAGTGTACTTGTTCTGCTTATCATCTGCAACTGGTAAGTTGCCTTTCCAGCTGCCTGCTGTCTCTATAAAATCCTGCTATATGCCTTTTCCTTACCACCTTGTTCTGTTTATTAATGCTATCTACCTGTTGTCAGACTTAAAAGCTATGCTACTGTCTGTTCACACTGCTCAAAGTTGACTTGCTTGACCCCAATAAATAGCATCTATAGGAGTGCTTCCTAGTACAGGTATTAAAAACATAACACATATTCACAAAGACTAAGAATATGGATAACTGGAACAGAGACTCCTAGAAGCTCTTTTAATGATCTCATGTTATAAATCTGTTCCAGTTCAAAATAAGATGTTAAGCAATTTGCTATGCAAAGAAAGGCCTTATAATAGAAAATGATAATTAAAAACTTTTAAAGATAATAACAATTGGTGTTTCAGTTGGAGATAAGGATTTTCCTTATAAATTTTGTAAGACTGGAAAAGAACAATATTTAGGGCCTGCACTAAGCAATGCCATCTAGCATAAGCACAGTAGAAGTTAATTTCTTAACCTATGAAGAACATATTGTAATAAAGTAAAACAAAATTGGTAATTTTAATATTTAGGTATATAATGTGATGTGCATATCGTGTGCACTTGACTAATGTGAAAGTTTAAAAATTCTCTCACTGTCATTCTGAAATCTCTAATGTTACTGTCAGTATCGTAAAACAGTTAGCAGCTAGTATCTTGAAATTAAGTACAACCAACCCAAATCAGGGTGTCAATATAAAGTATTTTCTGATATTTATACTTTTTTTTTCCTTAAATAAAATGAAGATTATCTCATATAACCTAGTCTTCTGTTTGGATAATTCTGCTGACTTACTGTTATTATTTATTCTAATATAGGAGATTAAAGATCTTTAGTAAGTTGTACTGGAAAATTAGAGAAACTTTCATTAGAAATAATTTACATACCAGACCTAGGGTGGATATAGCAGTGTTCATAAGCAGCACAAAGTAGTTGATAGCACTCTTAGGAAGCATTTCTTTTAAAATGAAAGGTAAGTTTACTTTATAAAAGTCTTTCTCTGCACATCCCTAAATCAATGTGTGTACCTGCAGTTCCTTGGTTAGGTGACAATACAAAAGAAAATAACTTCTGAATATTTATTACATGAGTATTTCAGTTTTGTGGGAACATGCTAAAGGCACAATGAAGAAAATAATACAGTCTCAATCTGACGACATCATGCCACCCCAAAGAGAATGGCTCCCCAGGTATAGAACTAAAGGTATTTTCTAAAGTCTACTCTATAACAAAACTCTTTAAATAAAATTTAAATATCAGGAGTTACGGTTTTGATAAAAATTTCACTTGACTTTAAAGCAGAAGTCTTGGGTTGTAAGAAAGCACTCTTCCATAGCAAATTATAGTGCTACTGGCAGCATACATAAATAACATGAAAAAGTGACTATTTCCCAAAGCAGGTAGTCATGGATATAGGGAATTATTTATATAAAGACTGTGTAACTTAGAATACTGGAATATTTACGGAATTGCAGATTTTTAAGAAAATCTTTACGCTCATTTCTGAAGAGTATTACTTTGAAGAAACATTTTGGCATTAACTGGTACAATACTGACTTACCTGTGTCTTGTGCAGAATCAACTAAACAGCTGCATGGTTAATTTCCTTTTATGTATGGTCAGAATCAAAATTTAAAACATCACAAACCCTCAATAAATAATAATTTTCTTGAAAACTCAGAATTTTACAATAAGGCTGTCATCCCATTCTAAAAACTTAAGATGTTTATGTGGGATTTTTCTCCTAAAACTAAAAATGGAAACATTAAAAGAAAAACTTTTAAAAAAGAAACCTAGTTAACATCCTTGTTTTTATAAACAAAATGTTATCAACCTTTAAGAATCTACTTTTAGGTACTTAAGTTTTAGTACAAAAATCTGCAATAAAACATTATATGATATGCTACTTTTGACATGAAAAGTAGCAGAACAGAAGATCTCTTAAATGCATTACATACAGAGATCCTGGAGGAGTCTTTACAAATTAAACAAAAATTATATTCAACTTTCATCAAAATATAATGTTTACTAGAAATCTTTTAAAATCTAATATATTATTTTAGATGATTTGTGCATTTGGTGTAACTACTATTTGGTAAAATGCTTTAAAGATAGCACAAAAAGCATTTCTTCCCTTTCCTTCCAACAAAAAACTCAAACTTTATATGTGAGGCATTTTTTTCTTATATAATATTCATTTTAAAACCAGCTCCAAAAAATAGAAAGATAATCAAAAGTCTTAAGTTGAAGTTAAAAGAAAAAAAGCATACAGCATTGAAAATAAACTATTTTCTTTTTAACCAAAATGCCAAGTATTTTAAACCTTGTATAAATAACACACAGACAAAAAACCCCACCAAATTTTAGGTATGGTGTCTAAAATGGAGTAGCACTAAAACAAACGACAACAGTAACAAACGACCCTGTATACTCAGTTGAAAAATGCTGATTTTTCTTCAAGACATTATGAATTTTCTACTGGCATTCTTGAATAAAATTAACAAGCATACTTTTTTTTTTTTTACCAATTTACTCTTATTTCTCCCTTGTAAGAATCTAACAAAAGAAAATCTCTTTTATAACGGCAATAGATTTCTGAAATCCCTAAAATATACATTCTTTAGAAAAAAATTCCTAACCCACTGTGCATCTTAATAGGCTTATATATATATGAAAAACAATCTATTTTATGGCTTACACTTAAATTTAATCCATGACTATAGGTCCCAGGGATTGAAGAGTCTTATTGGCAGCCAGTAGCTCAAGGGATGACAATATTCCTGGCATTCGTCATCTCAAAATTTTAAAAGAAAACTGTTCACTGTAGTCTTAGAAAAGCCTGGAGATAGTTCTATTTAAAAAACATACTCACCACAAACAGATACAAGGGAGAGAAATAAGAAAATAGATTGTGTTATATCTTTGTAAACTTGTTCCATTTCAAAATGTATTCTTTAGAGTCAGGGAAATTCCCTATACAAATAAAACTAAACATTTGTTCCTTTGCTTTGAAAAATATTTACAGTACATAGAACAACAAGCTAAAAGTATACTCCTGCTTATATTGCTGGCCAGTGATATAGATGAACAAGGACACAAAGGTGCTTATTCAATTATCTGAGCATCTTAATTTGTACAGTGAAGTTATTACAGATCAACTATGGAAAAATTAGAAAACATTATTTATGAATACCAGCTCTTGTGTAAAACATCACACAAGATGCCAAGGTATTATACATTCACTGTGGTAAAAACTGTACATACGTATTCTGTGCATATTAAACATTTACAATTTTTTCATCTCTCATAATTCTGAGTTGAAAAAAGTCTAAGTTTCTTCTTTTGCCAAAGGTGATATTAACTGACTGATTAGGTTCACGAAACTTTTTACAAAACTCTTTGCTAAGGACTTTTCATCAGTGTCTTTGGCTGGTGTCCTCATGAAGAAAAACTCACTAAACTTTTGAAAGCTCTGAGCAGATATTTCCACACTTTTGCTGGCTAAAGTCATGATATACATAATAATGATATATGTAGTAACAGTCCACAGTAATGTGAAATACAACACTTTGTTCTGTAAGTCTATTTTGGTCTCAGAGTGAAGTTCATTTCTTTCATCCAGCCATGCTGTCTCTTATTTGATCAACTCGAAGAGCTAGGTCTCTGAAAGAGGGGCGTTGGTTTACATTATTGTTCCAGCATTCTGTCATGATTACATAAATCTGTAAAAGGGAAAATAAACCAAACTTACAATGAACACAAAGTGCCATCTTTTAATTGGTGAAGACATAAATTCAGAACTCCCACTTAATTTGCCTGTACAGGCATGTGTCATGGATATACCTATATCCACAGTCATGATTATGCTATTTTTCTACAACCTCAGCAAATTAAATTACATAAACTGACCTGAAATCCTTGGGTAAAGAGAGAAAGAAAATGCATGATTACTGTGGATAAAAAAAATTTTTTGTTACCTCATCTGGGCATCCATCTGGTCTTGGTAATCTTCCATTATTCTTCAGGAGTTCTATCAAATGAAACACAATCATCTGTCCTTGTTTGTCATTGCCAATCATACGCATAAATTCCTGAAACACAAACCCACTTTTCAATGACACATTTTTGGTACATTTAATTTGAATCAGAATTCTTTCTCAACTTCTTCCAGTAAATGGGAAAAATCCTGTATGTTTCCTTACCTTGAAACATTTTAAAAACAGACTATTTTAACTTCAAAAACTTTGTTTTCAGTCACAGTTCAGAAAAGATTGTTAAATGTGGAACGTCTATAATGCCATTTCCATAACTGTAACATACTCAGCACAAATTCCCTGAAAAGGTTCAAAACCAGTGAACTAAAAACACTTACTTTGTTTTAACACATCATATTACATTTCAGGTGAAATAAAAAGTTGAATGTAAAAGAAGACATAATAAAAAGAAAATACAGAATGAATATTTAAGCATAAATGGAACGGAGAGAAGAAGTTCTATGTTTAAAATTCATAAAATTGAAGTCTGAACCATAAGCTAGAGAAGTATTTACAATGAACACATCGTTTATTTAAACACCGAGAGCTCTTATATACTTGTAAGAAAAATTACCAATATAAAAATGGGCAAAGTACATGAAGATACAATGCACACACGCACAGACTCACCCCAAACACCCAATAAATATGTATTCAATCACACTAATAGCAGAAATGCAAATTAAAATCCAATAGGTACACCTTCTCTCCCATCAATCTGGCAAAACTGTGTAGAAATATAATAGTCAACACTGGCAAATGATAAAACGTATACCCCTATGCACAGCTACTGAGAGTCTAATCTGGTACAGCTTTCCTGGAAAGCATTTTGAAATAATGAAAATCCTATAAAAGAGTTCATAACGTTTCACCTATAATTATACTTTTACTCTCTAAGATGACAACCAGAGATGAACATAAATATATATAAGGATGTGCACTATGTTCAATGAAGTGTTACTTAAAAGACTGAAAAATGGAAAATAATTGTCCAGAAATTATATCCTTATGATGAAATGTTACCAAGGAATTAGAAGTCATATTTGCAGTAAATATCTACTAATATAGGAAAATATCCATGCTATAATATGTAATGAAAAAGCAGGATAGCAAACTGTACAGTATGACCTGTTATAAAAGAAATCTTTTTAATAAAATTTCGCTTTTACATATAAAATTAAAAGAAGCCTGTAAGAAAACATTAAAGTGGTTATTAAAGTGGTATTAAAGTGGTTATTTCTGAGTAGTTGAATTAGAGATTTTTATTTTCTTTTTTTATACTTTCCTATATTAAAATTATACAATGAGCAGAAAAAATATTACTTTAAAAGGTTTAACTTTTGCAATAATTCCTGGAATGAATGAGTTTATCGGATTTACTGAAGATAATATTAAGAGAATATACTAAATAGTACTCCAATCCCCACTTTTTAAAACATCAAGTTAATTTAATGAGTAAGTTTGGGATTATTTTGTTGGATGCTGTCTTACAAATAAGCAATAGGAGCTCTAAAATAACCCTAAGCTTACTATATTATTCTTTGGAAAAAGCTTTTCTCATGTTAAAAAAAAACCTTGAGAGTAAATAAAAAGCAAACTGACCGCTGGTGGGCTTTTACTCTTCTCAATATATGTGAAAAGTTCATACAGAACCACTCCAAAGCTCCAAACATCTGAGGCCACAGAAAACTTGCTCTCTGTCAGTGATTCTGGCGCATACCTGTAGTATATTTAAAAGACAGTTACTTGATGTGTCAATTCTTGATTTTATCTGCAAATCATTGGATTAAAAAAAAAAAAAAAGCTGTAGAGAAAAGGGTTAACACAGCAGGCCTGAGGCTGCCATCTTCAAAAAGGTCTGTTTGCAGTGTTGACACTTGACCGGTACCTGGGATCTTAGATTTCAGGAGGGTTTCCACAATTCCCTAAATGATAATAAAAGTGGCTCACTGTACCTAAACCATTTCTGCAAACAAATGAGTCTAGAATCTTGTTAATGTGCCAGGCAGAGAATGTCTACATGGCCAGTCCCAATAAAAACTGTGGGCACTGAGTCTCTAATGAGCTTCCTTAGTAGATGACATTTCACACATGTTGTCACAGTTTATTGCCGGGGGAATTAAGTGTGTCCCATATGACTTTACTCGGAGAGGACACTTAGAAACTTGTGCTTGGTTTCTTCCAGGTGTTCCCCCAGACGCCTTTTCTCTTTGCTGATTTTGCTTTGCATCCTTTTCCTATAATGAGTCATAGCCATGCTTATGGCTGTACGCTGAGTCCTATGAGTCCTCCTAGTGAATCATCAAACCTGAGGGTGGGCTTGGGAACCTCCAAAACACAAAGATAACTAAAATCCAAAAAAAATAATGTTTGTCTCAGTAACATCAGGGTTAACTGCAAAGTACCTTCCAAGAACTGAAAAATAGCTGATCTTTGCAAGTTAAGCTTAAAATGAATCCAGATAAGAATCCTAGAGAAGAAGTGCCTTTTAAGCTGGAGAAGACTTGAAGCTACTAACATATAAAAGAAATAACCTGTTAATCTGAAAGGGGGTGATTGTGAGAGGGAGCACAGAAAATAGAAAGTCATAGGGGAAAATGGTGTCATCCTCTACTCAAGTATCAACACTACCCAACTGAGAATTTTGGCCAATGGATTATGAATATCATGGTACCATTGCTAAATTTATCCTATTATAGAGAATTGCAATGGAGATCTGTTTTAGACTGAGGTTTAAAATATGAATTACATAAAATGAACCTCTTCTTCAAAATCCAACTTCCAGAAATCCTCCTCTGACTACTTAAGGTCATAATGACCTCATGCTACTGAAATTCTAAAGTACTTATAGTCTATACTTATACAATTAACCATGTAATGTTATATTCTTTTTATATTTAGTTTTTTTAAAAAGTTACATGTTTATGTTATTTTAAAATATATGCTAGTGTTATCCCACAAATGGAATATAACCTCCTTGAAGGCAGTACTACTCCCTCAACCCTTGAAAAATATTCTCTTGCTGTGGCTTTCATGAAAGCACTCTTTGTAATTTCCCCCTTCATCTCCAAGGCTGTTTTTCTCTTTCCCATTACTTATGTAAGGATAAATACAAAGTTAAAAAAGAAAAAGTCCACGTGGAAAAGGAGAGAAAAGACTCTCTTCTTAGAGCATTTACTTTAGAAAATTTAAAATTGTGAATTCTCTGTCTCTTTGAAATTTATGTAAAAATCTTTTTAAAAGCTTTTGCTTAAAAGCCTCTTGCCAGGTTTACATACAGGAATGTCTTTCTCAAGAACCTGGGAACTACCTCTTTGGAATGTAATCATTAAGGATTATCATGCCCTTACCGCCCAGTTTCAATGGCAGGGCAGGAGCCTAACTTGGGCAGGTGTATCCTTCAAGTTGCAAAACTATCTCCTATCATAAAGATATGAGAAGTTTATTTTTCTTTTGGATAAAGCCAATTAGCTAACACAGATGGGCACTCCTATTACTAAGTGAATTTAGGATGAACAATGTGTGACAGATGGTGCTGTCAAGTCCTCTTACTTGAGGACTAGTTATTGTTTATCCTGAGAACATGTATGTAACGGGTTGAATCTGTTTGGCCACTTTATAAAAGGGTGAGATTTCTTTCTGTTTTTGTAATCTCCTAGCAGATTGCTTATGATGCACATTACTTTCTGGATTACTGCTTATTCAGTAATGAAACTGTTTTCTTTCTATTCTGCTTTTGTGGAGAGGTTCATTTCCTGTGTTAACCTTTCCCCGAAGGTTCCATCACCAGATCTCTTCCTCTCTAAAAAAATTTCCCTTAGGTAGTATCATTCACTTACATACTACAGTCTCCCAAATTTATAACCACCCTATCTTTGACCTTTCTTTTGTGTTTCAGACTTATTGAACATTTCCATATTAAAGTTCTGCACAGGCAAAAAGAACTCCATCCCCACCTCTCTGACACTTGCTGATTATTTTATTTTCTCTATGCAATGAATGGTATCACAATCTATCTAACTCCCCAAAATGGAAATCTTAAGAATTATTTTTGACTCATCTTTCACTCCCAAGTCTACTGAGCTGCTAAAGTATGTCTTAAAAATGTCTCAAATCAGTCTCCTAACCAATACTGCTATTACAGTCTTAGGTTAGATCCTTATCTCATGACTAGTACAGAGATCTTCAAACCAGGTGAAGAGTAATAAGCCCAAGGATATACAAAGATTTTCCAAGGGGCTCTACAGCAAGAACCGTATAAGGATTCTCCATGAGTCCAAAACCCTGCCTGAACAATTAAAAAAAATACGTTAGCAGAAGCATTTTCCCTGCAGTTCTTCTTAATACCACCCCACAGGACATGCTGTTAGCTAAACAAAGAATACTTTTGAACAATAAAAGCAATATAGATGACAGTGATTCTTTTAAGTGAAACTGTATTTTTTTAAAGATATGATGGCTAAATCCTATGGATAAAAATTATGTGATTTCTTTCAGACTACAGATTTAGTGTTTGTTACTCACCACGTTAGGTAAAATCTATCAACTCATTCTGAAATATTTATATAAAAATTAGTTAACCTCATTTCATTATATAAAACATATTTTTTTTACTTGCTAATGTAAAAATAAAACTGTATGTCAACTCTCCATCTGATTAGTTTTTAGCAGTATACAGCTTTCTTTTTTCATTAAATACATAAGAAAATTTTGACCAAGATGAAAATGTTCTTTCTGATTTTTATACAAGCTTATTAGTGATTCCCCAAAGTCAAACATCAGAGTTCAATCTCCCCAAAACATTTAGTGAAGGAATAACAGGCCTTTTACCATATTCCTTACTTCATAAACTACAATCTTAACTATATTTTATTCTGTATTATTTATTAGAAATTAAGTAATGAGAAGTGGTTTACCTTATTTTCATAACTTAATTATGAAATTATTTATATTAGATATATAGCATCTTAAGCTTATCCTGACTGCCCTTGTGGTTAATCTTTACAGATATGCAGGGAGAAATACTGGGCCCAAAGTTTTAGGGGCTTTCTTTATGACAAAAAATATAAAATGAGGTGTGAAAGCGAATATTTAAAATTAGAAAAGAAGGAATCTTGAAAGGAAGGCACTCTGGTGGATATGCTTTGTTAGCTTCATTGTAAACATGCCTCTGGCACATGTGTTCTGCAGTTTATATCTGTTTTTTAAAATAACATTTCATAACATTAATATACTTACTTGAATTGAAAATGAAGTAAGACCTTTTCTGTTGGAAATTAAGTGTATTTGTTTATGAGGCCTGGCATTGCCAAATAGATTGTAATGAAGGACACTCTTCATTAAGTGACTCAATCTTTGAGGCAGTGCAAGGGTTTGCCATATTTAAATCACATATTTAAAATGTGATAAAAGATGTTATTAAAAACTACCATATTTAAACTAACAATATTCTATTTTATAAATGTATCAGTTTAAACAAGATGCCTCTAAATGAGAGTAATATCATAATTTGAACTAATTTTAAAAGATTTTTGGTATACTTCCCAGAAACAGAAAATGAATGACTCTAATGATTGGGTAGTAAATCCACTTTTGAAAATCAAGTGGGTTTAATTCTTCGTTTTCAATGAAACTGAAAAAAGAATGGATCTAATGAAATTGCCAGCTAACAAATTTTACTGGTAGATCACTATATACTGTTTTGCTACGTACATATCAGGAGTCACAGAAATGAGTGACATTGTTATGACAAAACTCCTTTCTTTCTTTCCCATCTCCTTACTTATACAAAAAAGTTTTCTCCATGTTTACAAATACAGAAATAAAATTAGAATTTATGTTGAATCTGGTCCCATTATAGAAGTAAATAATATTTATCTAAGGATATATGGACTAGTTGGAGGGGAAAGAAAAGCTCCATTTATTAAGAAATGTCTCCAATGCAAGAGGGAGGGGATATGGGGATATATGTATACGTATAGCTGATTCATTTTGTTATAAAGCAGAAACTAACACACTATTGTAAAGCAATTATACTCCAATAAAGATGTTAAAAAAATTTTTTAAAAAAGAAATGTCTCCAATAAAAAATTTTAAAGAATTATTCAAATCAGTAATTCATTTATATTGCTTTGGAAATTTCATCCTGGCGGTAACTTCGATGATAACTTAATCTGGAATAAAAAGGTGAATACTTTTTTTGTGGTCATAGGAAATTTTAAAATTAATTTAAATTTATATATGTATTTTGGTTACAACGGAGATAGGTAATCAAAAGATTTTCCAAGTACAAAATATAATACATTATACAAAATTTTGAGATGGGAAGTGGAAATATAATTTTAAGAAGAAAAAGGAATAATGCAAAGTTTCTATCAAGAAGAATGTCTGTTCCTATACATTTTTAAGTGGGTGACAATGGGTATCAAATTGCTGTGGTGTCTGGATTTCCTTGTATACATCTAAAAGATTGATGTACCATACTTCAATGTCATTATTTACAATACTTTATAAAATATATTATTTACAACCATCTAAATTTACAAAGGAAAAAATCAGCTATCAATTTAAAAATGTGCCAGAAAGAATATAGCTTTTGATAATTCTTTCAATGGGTATATATGCACAAAGGGTTTGAAAATCAATGACCTAGATTCCTGCAAAAGTTGCCTAACTAGTCTTCTCTCTGCTGTTAGCCTCTTCTCAATACAATGTACCCTCTATACCTCTAGTTCTCAAAACTTTTGGTCTGAAGTCCCCTATACTCTTAAAAGTTATTGAAGTGCCCCAAAAGCTTTCATTTATGTGGGTTGTATTTACCAATATTTACTATATTAGATTTCAAAATTAAGGAAATGTAAAAGTATAAACCCAGTAATGTTAGCATAAATAACATTTTTATAAAAAAATAACTATTTTCCAAAACAAAAAATTTTGTATTTAGAATAGTATGTTTTACATTTTTGTAAGTTTAATGTTGGTTTAATAGAAGACATTTTCTGTGAGTGGTTTTTTTAAAAAAGTTTTTATACAATTTTTAAAGGTTATACTTCATTTACAGTTATTACAAAATACTGGCTATATTCCCCATGTTGAACAATACATCCTTGTAGCCTATCTCAAAGGGCCCTAACTCCCGGGCTGTGGACCACTACCGGTCTGCAGCCTGCTAGGAACCGGGCCACACAGCAGGAGGTGAGCGGCAGGTGAGCGAGTGAAGCTTCATCTGCCGCTCCTCACCATCCCCCATCACTAGCGTTACTGCCTGAACCATCCCCACCATTGCTCCCATTACTGCCTGAACCATCCACTGCCTTCCCCCGACCGTGGAAGAACTGTCTTCTACGAAATCGGTCCCTGGTGCCAAAAAGGTTGGGGACTGCTGGTCTATCTTATACCCAATGGTTTGTACCTCCCATTCCTCCATCCCTATATTGCCCCTCCCTACTGGTAACCACTAGTTTGTTCTCTAAATCTGTAAGTATGCTTCTTTTTTTGTTATGTTCACTAGTTTGTTGTATTTTTTTAGATTCTACATATAAGTGGTGTCATAGAGTATTTGTCTTTCTCTGACTTAGTTCACTCAGCACAATACCCTCTAAGTCCATCCATGTTGCTGCAAATGGCAAAATTTCATTATTTTTTAAGGCTGAGTAGTATTCCATTGTATATGTAAAATGAGAGTGAAAAAGGGGAATAACATCTTAGTATTATTATAAAAATACTTCTGACCTCACAGACTCCCTAAAGGGTGTACCAGAGGTCCTCAAACTTTGAGAACTGCTGTTCTCCACCAAAAGTAGAGCTATCTTCCTAAAATATGAATCTCACCATTATTCCTGGATAAAGCCTCTAATATCCCACCTGCACACTGTCTAATGAATAATGTCTGAACACACTAACATGGCACACAGAACGCAGTATTATTCCGTTTGTTCTGTGGTAACACCATTCACTTACAACCCTGCTTATCCTGTTGTTCTTGTCATCCTCCTCATGGAATACCCTTCCTCTTGTCCATCTGGTGAACTATTAATCAATAGTTGAAATGTCATCTTTTAGTTGTGGTTTTCTCTGATTAATTTAAACCCTCAGCAGAATTACTGCACTCTAATGTTTTTGCATCATCTTCTTCATTATTGCACTTACATACTACATTGCAATGACTGGATTACACATTTGATTTTTCCTAAAGTAAGAGACCTTAAAAGGCAAAGGATTATGGATAGTGGACCTGTCAGTTGAATTTCCACGCCGTATCAAACTTTTCCACTTAGTTCAGCCTTCCTTGTAAGGGACAGTTCTTTTTTTTCTGATGCTGATCCTATCTTCTTATTCCAATTTCCTTGTATGGTGTTTGGAACACAGTAGGTGCTTTATAAGTAGGTGCTTAATAAGTATTTATTAAATTGTATTCACTAAGTATGCCAAAATCACTGGAAATCCATATAACTAATCATTATGGATTGCTAGTTAATTCCATTTAACTTCTCTAATTTCTCATTCTGGAAAAACAGAATGAAATTCATGTATCACTGGGGACATGACCAAAATAAGACAGTCAAGTTCAGATAAGTCTTATTTTCTAGTTTCACTTAAACCCTAAAAATAATTAGATAATGCTAATGCTCATAATTATCATCAGGATATTCCTTTAAAATGTTTCTAGTATTATAAAAAACTTCAAACATATACAAATTAGAGAACAATGAACAACCATGTACCTGTCACTTAGCTAAATTCATTGCCCACCTTGTTTTATCTACTACTCCCGACCTGCACACAACAGTATTTATATGAAATGAGTTCTGGATATGACAGTATTTCAACCATATTTCATACCATAACTATCCCAGTATGCATCTCTAAAACATAAGCAGTCTTCTTTAAAACACATTCACAATGCCATTATAAATCATTCTCCTGTGTAAGGGGTCCAAGATGGCAGCCTAAGAAGACTCTGAGCTCACCTCCTCCCATAGACACATCAAATTTACAGCTACACATGAAGTACTTTTCCTCTGAAAAGTGTATGATAACTAGATGAACAGCACCTCCACAACAAAAGATAAAAGAGACTCATTAAAACAGGCAGGAGAGGCAGAGAGACAGTCCCACCCAGGACCCCATCCCAGGAGCAAATCAGAAGGATCACAAAAATATGTAACCTTTTGGAGTAAAAAAAAGAGGGAGTAAAGGGATTGAGCTCCAAATAACGTACCTCAACCCTTGAGTGCAGCACTGGGAACACGAGCCCCTAAAACATCTGTTTTTGAAAATCAATGGGGATTAAGTCCAGGAGAACCACATAACTGTAGGGAACAAAGAACCCGCTCTTAAAGAGCTCACACAGACCCATCTACCATGAGAAACAGCACAAAAGCAACAGTGTGAAAACACCTACACCATAAGTGAGGGAGACCTACTTACTGGTCTTAGAGCAGCTGCTAGAGAGGCAGGAACCTAACGGGACTTTCTCTGGAGACAAAAGCACTGGTAGATGACATCTTTGAAATCTCATTCTAACTTGCTGGTGATACAGCTAGTGGGCACTATTTTTGGTGCCCTTCTTCTAGCCTCCTAGCACCAGTAGGTGTGCTCCTCCCACCCCGAACCACAACTGAGCCAAAGCGAGTACCTTGAGTGCCCTGCCTACCCAGTGCAGATGTCACACCACAATTGGGCTGGACAAACACACGATATACCCCACCCTCCCCACACAATAGCTGCACCATAACTGGGATGAGCAAGTGCCCCAAACCCAGTCCACACTATGCAACAGCTCACTACAACCAGCAGGTGAGCACCCCAAATCCCACACATCCCACATCATAGCAGCAGCCCCACCACAGCTTGTAGGTGTGCACAGTCCACGTGAAGAACACCCGTGAGTGCCTGGGTCTGGTGGCCAGGGAGATTGTGCTTCTGGGCCCTATGGATTATCTCCTACACAAGAACAAGACTGGAAGAGGTAGCTGTTTCACCTAATGAATTTAGACAAATAGAGAAAGTTATGCACCATGAGAAGGCAGAGGAATATGTTCCAAACCAAAGAAAAAGACAAAAGACATTAATGAAATGGAGCTAAGCAACTCACTCAACAAAGAGTTCAAAGCAATGGTCATAAAAATGCTCATTGAACTCAGAAGAAGATTGGATAAACACAGCAAGAACTTAAACAAAGAGGTAGAAAATATAAGAAAGTACTAAATAGAAGTTATAGCTAAACTGAAGAATACACTTGAGGGTTTCAACAGAAGACTTGATGAAGCAGAAGAACGAATCAGCAAGCTGGAAAATGAAACAAATAGAAATCACCCAGACACAGTTGCAAAATGAAAAAAGAATTTAAAAAAGTGAATATACCTTAAGGGACTTCTGGAACAACATCAAGCAGAACAGCATTCACATTATAGGGGTCCCAGAGGAAAAGAGAAAGAGAGAAAAGGTCAGAAAAATTTTGAAGAAATAATGAATGAAAACTTCCCTAATCTGGGGAAGAAAGCAGACATTCTGGGTCTAAGAATTTCAGAAAGTTCCAAATAAGATGAACCCAGAGAGAACCATACCAAGACACATTACAATTAAGATGGTAAAAGTTAAGGATAAAGAATCTTAAAAGCAGCAAAAACAAAAAGCCCCCCAAACCCCCAAAACACTACCTATTAAGTACAAGGGAAATCCCTAAATCAGCAGATTTTTCAGCAGAAACTTTATCAGCCAGAAAGAAGTGGATGACCTATTCAAAATGCTGAAAGGAAAAACTTTCCAACCAAGAATTCTCTACCAATTCTACCAGTCAAGATTATCAATCAGAACTGAAGAAGAGATGAAGAATTTTACAAATAAGCAAAAGCTAAAGGATTTCATCACCACTAAACTGGCCTTATAAGAAATGTTAAAGGGACTTCTCTAGGCTAAAAAAGAAATGGCACTAATTAATAATAAGAAAATATATGAAAATGAAAATCTCAGTGGAAAACATATAGTAAAGGTAGTGGCTCAGTCACTTATAAAGCAAGTATGAAGACAAAAGTAGTAAAGTTAACTCAAATTACAGTAATACTTAAGGGAAGCATAAAATAAGAATATGCAAAAGGCATCATCAGGGCTTCCCTGGTGGCGTAGTGGTTGAGAGTCCGCCTGCCAATGCAGGGAACACGGGTTCGCGCCCCGGTCTGGGAAGATCCCACATGTCGCGGAGTGGCTGGGCCCATGCGCCGTGGCCGCTGAGCCTGCACGTCCGGAGCCTGTGCTCCGCAACGGGAGAGGCCACAACAGTGAGGGGCCCACGTACTGCAAAATAAATAAATAAATAAAATAAAATAAAAAGGCATCATCAAAAATATAAAATGTGGCAGGGGGGAGAGTAAAAATGTAAAGCTTTGCTTTACATTTTAAGTTGTTATCAACTTGGAAGACACTGCTATATACATACAATGTTATATGTAAACACCACAGTAACCACAAAGAAAAACCTTACAGTACACACAGAAAAGGAGAATGGAATCTAAACATAATACTAAAAAAATCCAGCAAACCACATGGGATTTTTGCATATATGTTCATCCAGGTATTGGCCTGTAAAAAATCCAGCAAACCAAAGGGAAGACAGAAGAAAGGAACAGAGAGGAAGTATAAAAACAGCCAGAAAACAATAAACAAAATGGCAATAAGTACATACCTATCAATTACTTTAAATGTAAATGGACTAAATTAGCCAATATAAAGACATATAGTGGCTGAATAGATTAAAAAAAAAAACAACAAGACCCATCTATATGCTGCCTAGAGATTTATTTCAGAAGTAAAGACACACACAGACTGGATGTGAGGAAAAAGTAATGAAAAGAAAGCTGGTGTAGCTATACTCACAGCAGATAAAACAGACTTTAAAACAAAGCCTGTAATAAAAGATAAAGAAAGGCACTATACAATGATAAAGGGGTCAATCCAGCAAGAAGATAAAACATTTATAAATATATATGCACACTACGTAGGAACACCAAAATATATAAAGCAAATATTACTGGCCCTAAAGGGAGAAATTAAAAGCAATATAATAATAGTAGGGGATTTTAATACCCCACTTACAGCAATGGATAGATCATTCACAAAAAAATCAATCAAAAAGGAAACATTTGGCCTTAAATGACACATTAGATAAGATGGAGTTCACAGATATGTTCAGAATACTCTATCCAGAAGCAGCAGAATACACATTCTTCTAAGGTACACATGGAACATTCTCCAGGATAGATCATGTGTTAGCCCACAACATGTCCCAGTAATTCAAGAAGACTGAAATCATATCAAGCATGTTTTCCAACTATAATGGTATGAAACTAGGAATCACAATAAGAAAACTGGAAAACCACAAAAACATGAAGATTAAACAACATGCGACTAAACAACTAATGGGTCAATGAAGAAATCAAAGGAGAAAAAAGAAAAAAAGCCTAGGGACAAATAAAAACAAAAATAAAGCACACCAAAATCTATGGAATGCAGCAAAAGTGGTTCTAGGAAGGAAGTTCATAGCAATACAGGCCTACCTCAAGAAACAAGTAAAGTCTCAAATAAACAACCTGAATTTGCACCTAAAGGAACTAGAAAAAGACCAAAGCCCAAAGGTAGTAGAAGGAAGGAAATAATAAGATGAGGGCAGAAATAGAGACTAAAAAGACAATAGAACAGATCAATGAAACCAAGAGCTGGTTCTCTGAGAAGATAAACAAATCAAGAAGCCTTTAGCTAGACTAACCAAGAAAAAAAGGAGACGGCTCAAATAAATAAAATTAGAAACGAAAGAGGACAAGTCACAACTGATACCACAGAAATACAAAGGATAATAAGAGAATACTACAAACAATTATATGCCAACAAAGTGAACAACCCAGAAAGAACAAATTCCTAGAAACATATAATCTACCAGGACTGAATCATGAAGAAACAGAAATAGAAAGCCTGAATAGTCCTGAATAGTAAGGAGACTGAGTCAGTAATCAAAAAACTTCCAACAAATGCCAAGTCCAGGAAACAGACAGCTTCACTGATGAATTCTTCCAA
Organism: Monodon monoceros; assembly: GCF_005190385.1. Classification (NCBI taxonomy): domain Eukaryota; kingdom Metazoa; phylum Chordata; class Mammalia; order Artiodactyla; family Monodontidae; genus Monodon; species Monodon monoceros. Next base: position 58,134,607 of record NW_021703782.1, read on the forward strand.
ACATTCAAATAAGATTCAATACTTTTCCTTCTCAATTCTTCCAAAAAAACTGAAGAGGAGGGAACACATCTAAACATGTTATGAGGCCAACATTACCCTAATACCAAAACCAGACAAGGACACCGCAAAAAAATAAATTACAGGCCAATACCTGGATGAATATAGATGCAAAAATCCTCAACAAAATATTAGCAAACTGAATTCAACAATACATCAAAAGGATCATATCCCATGGTCAAGTGGGATTTATTCCAAGGCTGTAAGGATGGTTCAACATCTGCATGAACAAAATGAAGGATAAATACCATACGATTGTCTCAACAGATGCAGAAAAAGCAACTGATAAGATTCTAACATCCACTTATGACAAAAACTCTCAACAAAGTGGGTATAGAGGGAACCTACCTCAACATAATAAAGGCCATATATGACAAATCCACAGTTAACATCATACTCAACAATGAAAACCTGAAAGCCTTTCCTCTAAAATCAGAAACAAGACAAGGATGCCCACTCTCACCACTTTTATTCAACACAGTATTGGAAATTCTAGTCACAGCAATTAAGCAAGAAAAAGAAAGAAAAGGCATCCAAATTCGAAAGGAGGAAGTAAAACCGTCACTCTTTGCAGATGGCATTATACTATATAGAGAAAACCCTAAAGACTCCATGAAATAAAAAAAAAAACTTTTAGAACTAATAAATTCAGTAAAGTCACAGGATACCAAAAACAAAAAAATCAATATACACAAGCCAGTGACATTTCTATACACTAATAGCAAACTAACAGAAAGAGAAATTAAAGCAATCCCATTTACCACTGTATCAAAAACAATAAAATATCTAGGAATAAATTCAACCAAGGAGGTGAATGACCTGTACAGTGAAAACTGTTTAAGACACTGATAAAAGAAATCAAAGAAGGCACAATTAAATGGGAAGACAGTCCATGCTCATGGATTGGAAGACTTAATATTGTTAAAATGTCCATACTACCCAAAGCAATCTACAGATTTAATGCAATTCTTATCAAAATTCCAGTGACATATTTCACAGAACTAGAACAAATTTTAAAATTTGTACGAAACCACAAAAGATCCCTTGAGAAAGGGAACAACCTTGAGAAAGAAGAACAAAGCTGGAGGTAGCATGCTCCCTGATTTCAAGATATGCTACAAAGCCACAGTGATCAAAACAGGTTGGTACCGGCATAAAAACAGACACCAGATCAACCAAACAGAATTGAGAGCCCAGAAATAAACCCATATATATATGGACAATTAAATTATAATAAAGGAGCAAAGAACATACAATGGAGAAAGGACAGTCTCTTCAATAAAGGGTGTTGGGAAAACTGGACAAACATGTGCAAAAGAATGAAATTAGACCACTATTTTATACCACATACAAAAATTAACTCAAAATAGATTAAAGACTTGAATGTATGACCTAAAACCATAAAATTCCCAGAGGAAAACATAGGAAATAACTTCATTGATTATTACTATAAATATATAAATGACAAACTATTAATAGTAAAAATAAAGTTTGAAGTTTGTGCTCCAAAACTTCATTTTACTGTACTAAAATAGACTCACCAGAATATGGGACTTTCACCAGGTTCTTTCACTTTGTAGTATTCTTTGCCTTGTGGCAACACTTTGGTTAAGCCAAAATCTCCTATTTTAACTCTGTTTTCATTCTCCACCAATATATTCCTCGTTGCCAGATCCCTGTGGATATACCTTTTTGTACCAAGATACTCCATACCCTATGAATAAAATAACATTTTTCTTTCAGCTAGCTTTATAAACATAAACAATTTAAATAGTCTTGTATCTTTCTACTCCCTTAATTATCTAAGAAAAACCTTAGAGGATTTCTTAATAATTACTTCAACATATTCTCTTCATCTACAACAAACAGCCAGGATATTAGGTACCTTGCATATCTGAGATGTGTACTGAAGAAGTTTTTTATGATCTATCCGTTCTTTATGTTTTTGGAGATAGTCTCGTAAACTTCCATATGGTAAATATTCCATAATTAATCTTAGATTACGCCGGCCTATTAACACAAAAATGAGAACATAACGTTTTACTCTGCTATACTTTACTGATGAACTATTAGAAAAAAACTGTATAAAAATGACTTAAAGGGCTTCCCTGGTGGCGCAGTGGTTGAGAGTCCGCCTGCCGATGCAGGGGACATGGGTTCGTGCCCCGGTCCGGGAAGATCCCACATGCTGCGGAGTGGCTGGGCCCGTGAGCCATGGCCGCTGAGCCTGTGCGTCCGGAGCCTGTGCTCCGCAACAGGAGAGGCCACAACAGTGAGAGGCCCGCGTACCGCAAAAAAAAAAAAAAGACTTAAAAGATATATAAAATCTAAGAGACTTCCCTTGTGGTGCACTGGATAAGATTCCACACTCCCAATGCAGGGGGCCCGGGTTTGATCCCTGGTCAGGGAACTAGATCCCATATGCATGCTGCAACTAAGAGTTAGCATGCCACAACTAAGGAGCCTGTGTGCCACAACTAAGGAGCCCTGGAGCCGCAACTAATACCCAGTGCAACCTAAAAAAAAAAAAATAATAGTAATAAAGCATGACTGGAGGTTTTTTTTTTTTTGGCTGCGTTGGGTCTTCATTGCTGCGTAGGGGCTTTCTCTAGTTGCAGTGAGCGGGGGCTACTCTTCGTTGCAGTGCATGGGCTTCTCACTGCGGTGGCTTCTCTTGTGGAGCACGGGCTTTAGGTGTGCAGGCTTCAGTAGTTGTGGTGTGTGGGCTCAGTAGTTGTGGCTACGGACTCTAAAGCACAGGCTCAGTAGTTGTGGTAAACGGGTTTAGGTGCTCCGCAGCATGTGGGATCATCCTGGACCAGGTATCGAACCCACGTCCCCTGCACTGGCAGGTGGATTCTCAACCACTGTGCCATCAGGGAAGTCCTGGAGTTATTAATAAAAAAAAAAATCTGAGTCTAAGATGACAAAACCTGATTATAAAATTAAAGGTGATGTAGTAGTTAAGAACAATGACTTTTTTTTTTTTTTTTGCATTACGCGGGCCTCTCGCTGTTGTGGCCTCTCCCATTGCGGAGCACATGCTCTGGACATGCAGGCTCAGTGGCCATGGCTCACGGGCCCAGCCGCTCCGCGGCATGTGGGATCTTCCCGGACCGGGGCACGAACCCGTGTCCCTCGCATCGGCAGGCGGACTCTCAACCACTGCGCCACCAGGGAAGCCCAAGAACAATGACTTTTTGAATCAAGAAGATTTGAATAGAAGTTTTAAAAATAGTTATGTTTTAATCTTCTGTAACCCATTATGCAAACCAAAATAAGCTGATGAGAAAACTTCCTTTCTCTTCATCTATACTGAATAAAAAGCATCTAATTTAAAAAAATAATATTTTCACAGAAAATTTCTTTCTTTAAAAATGACATTCCCTTGGTAAGTTTAAGCAAGAATGGTAACCACCATCCTCAGTGAAGAGAATGATCAATCAAGTAGTCAAGGATTTCCTAACACCAAGTACAATCTCCAGTCATACAGAATGCTTCTTTCTCTGGGTACTGGAATATTTTAAGTCCAGATCTGGAGGCATTATAAGTTTCTACAACATTACCCAGGATGTCAAAGACATACCCTGAGTTCAAAAAAGGTATCAATGGGCAACATACCAGCACTGTAGCACACTCCCTTGTACTTTACAATGTTGTCATGTTGCAAGGATTTAAGGATTTCAATTTCCCTTTCAAAGTCTCTGAGGTGCTCTTCAGTACTGTGCTGGAGCTTCTTCACAGCCACCACCTCTCCAGTGTTGTCTTGTAGAGGGTCATACCGGCACATCTCCACACTGCCAAAATTACCCTAAATAATACATCACATTAAGATAGAAATCGCAAGTTTTCTAGAAAAAGTACTAATAAATTCTGATTATACAGGCAATTTTCAGCAGCTAGAAGATGTATCTCGAAACTCACATTAAACAACTTTCAGAACAAGAAAAGGAGATAATATTTCAATAGGTGAGTAGTAAACTTAAATATTTAATTTCTTCAAAAGGAATTACAGGCTGAAATATAAAAACTTCAAAAAAGCATTTAAACAAATCATTAACATTAATTTTTAAGATAAGCCAAGGGACATGCCAGGGAATTCCTAAATTTCTATCACTAACTTCCAGGAAGAACTTTTCTTCTTCACAATATAGCCTTTGATGTCACTGTCAGTGAGCTATATGGAATAAGGGTATGTTACAGACTGAATATGTCCATGCCCATCCCCCCAAATTCATATGATAAAGCTCTAACCCTGAATGTGAGTGTATTTGGAGATAAAACTGTGAAGAGGTGATAAAGATTAAATAAGGTCATAAGGGTGAGTCCTTCATCCAATAGGGCTGGTGCCTTTATAAGAAGAGGAAGAGACACCAGTTCTCTCTGCCATATAAGGACACAGTGAGAAGGTGGTCATGTGCAAGCCAAGAAAAGAGCCCTCATCAGAAACTGAACCCTACTGGAACCCTGATCTTAGACTTTTCAGCCTCTAGAATTATGAGAAATAAATGTCTGCTGTTTAAGCCAAGGTCAGCCTGTGTGGTTGGCAGCTTCTGTGATTATCTCCCAATGTTCTCTACATTCTGACATTCAAGCTCTTTTAAAATCCCCTCCCCTTGAGTGTAGGCTGGATTTATTAACTCATTTTTAATGAACAGAATATGGCAGGAGTGATAAGATGCCACTCCTGAGATTAGGATATGAAAACACAATGGCTTCGATCTTGGGTATTTGCTCTCAGCTCCCGTGTTGTGAGGCAGCCTGTGGAGAGGCCCGTGTAAGTGAGCTTGGAAGCAGATATTCTGAGGCCTTGTCAATAGCCACGTGGTAAGCTTGGAAGTAAGCCTTCCCCTAGTCAAGCCTTCAGAGAAGACTGCAAGACCTGGATGACACCTTGATTACAGTCTAGTGAGAGACCTTGAGCTATAACCACCCAGCTAAGTTACTCCCAGATTCCTGACTCACCTAACCTGTGTGATAATAAATGCTTTTTTGTTTTCAGCTGTTATGTTTCAGGGTGATCTGTTGCACAGCAACAGATAACTAATACACCCAAATACATACTTTTTTTTTGTCATTGCTACATACTTTGAAACATTCCCGAGACTATTTTACAAACCAGGAATGACAGCAAAGTATTAATGTAACTAAGCCAATACATAATATAACACCCAATGTTTAGCTCTGGTAAAGCTGGATCAGAACATTTAGTTTAGATTCAATACCTAAGTGAGGCCTTCATAATACATCCAAGCCAAAATCCAGTTCATAAAGCTACATGGTACAGAGCCCTATACTAGCAAGCTTAGAGGAAGAAAGAGGGATTTACCACTATGATTGGACCTGCTAAGAACTAAGGTTTTCTTGGTCTTACTTAAAATATGTAGGCTATGCATGACTGTGTGACCTTTCAGCAGGGAGAGACTGTCTGCTAGTAAACATGGTCCAGTCAACATCTAGACTCTGAACAAGCAGATTAATTATTTCTCTCTGAGATGACTGAAAAAGGACATCGGTGGAGAGGCTTAATTAATTGTTCCTTTCTGTATCTCACAACCAAAGCGCCCTCTACCAAGAGTCTCATGGTCAAATTAATTGGGGAAAATACTGCCTAATTTATCCATCTCTTGAAAATGTTCAATGCACAGTACATGTTAAAGGTTCTGAGAAGTTCTTCAGTAAAGACAGCTGTTTATTTAACACAGCATTTCTTCAACATCTGACAACTAAACCTTTTTTCTACAAACACTTTTTTTAAACTTTTTATTTTATATTGGAGTATAGTTGATTAACAATGTTTGTTAGTTTCAGGTGTAGAGTAAAGTGATTCAGGTGTAGATTCAGTGATTCAGGTGTAGATTCAGTGATTCAGGTGTAGAGTAAAGTTATACATGTATCTGTTCTTTTTCAAATTATTTTCCCATTTAGGTTGTTACATAATATTGAGCAGAGTTCCCTGTGGTATAGAGTAGATCCTTGTTGGTTATACAAACAGTCTTTAAAATTTTGTGGAAAGTGAACTTTAGAGAATCTCTTAAGCCTTTTTTTCCCTAAATAAAATGTTTTACGATTATATTTCAACTATTTAAAAATCTTCTAACATCTTACCTTGCCAAGTTGCTGTAGAAATTTCAAGTGTCTCTCTTCAAATTGTGTAGGGTCTCGGTCTTCAAAAGCACCAGAAAACCCTAGGGCACCTATTCTCATATTAGGTAACATGTCATTTTCTGTTAATAGTTCGTAATCTGGAGAAATAAAGAATATTTCTACCATAACCTGGCAAATCCATTCTCTAGGTTAAAATAATACATATTCAAGCTGACCAAAATAATCAGAATGAGTTAGAAATACTAAATACAAATCAATACAGGGCAACTCTAATAGTTTTGATTATGTTAATGGAAGCCTTGAATTATAACCCATAATCTAACATGTTTTCAGTAAAGATTTTTGCAAAGGATAAATGAATACTTTCCAAAATAGGTAGTTTTAATAGTTATAAAGTAAGATTATATGCCGATTTTTGTGGTGAGAAGAGATAATAGTATTGGAACAGGAAATACTTATAGGTCAGACACATGTATATTTAGCTATGTATTTTAAAGGAGGAGAGGAAAAACAAATATACTTCATGTTTACAAAATTAATCAATTACAGAATATATGAGAACTAGTTAAAAAAACAAAAGAATTGTTTTTAAAAAGTCAAATAAGTCAAATAAACTTCTATAGTTTACTATTCATTAACTGGCAAACTAAAATGAGGTTATTAAAAGGGAAAAAGCCTTTTTTAAAAATGGAAATACTTCACAATCAGTGAGACCAGAAAATGTATAAAGTAGGAAAAGTCAAATGAACGTAAGAAATTAAGAGGGTCAAAAAGATATCAGGGAACTTTCCAGAGGGGATTACAAAATTAGTAAGGATTTATTAAATATAACAAAGATAGAAAGATAGCTGGAGACTCATTAAGATTGCTCCATCAATACGTACCTGGAGTAAACAAACTATTAAGATCTCGTATGATGGCTCTGAAAGAAGGTCTAAAATCTGGTTCGTAATCCATACAATTATGAATAAGATTTGCTAATTCTGTCCACTTTGGTGCAGGAAGCTGGTGCCTATTTTCATAAAACTGTAGTTTCTATAATTAAAGAACCACATGTTGATAATAAATTATAAATGCCGTATCAACCTTTTTTACATAAAATGGGCTAAAGAATATCAAATCATGTGCAAAAAATATCAGGGATCACAAGGTAATTCCAACTTCACCGTTTACATGAACTTACTCTTTGAGAATCCAAAGCACTCAGGGGCTTATCTCCTCCACTACAGATTTCCCACAAAGTGGTACCAAAACTCCATTTGTCTGTTGCCAAATTTAGATTTTTAGGATTTTCAATGCATTCAGGTGGTACCCATGGTATTCTCTCCTGCAGAACTTTCAAATGATAGGAACAAAGTATGGTTAAAGAGTTCCCACAATTAAACAATTCTTATATATGTTAATAATTTTTGCTGTATAATTAAGAGAGTACAGAGTCCTTTCTCCTTCACCATATGAATATATATTCTCTTTCTTCACATCCCATTCCAAAGGGTAAAGTCCCCCTGAGTATCAGATCTAACTAAGATCCTATAACATTTTCTGCCCTATAGTCTCTGTCTTCACTTCATATAAAGGCACCAAGTTTAAGTACTACTGGCTGAAATAGGAAACCATGCATCAGTGTACAAAAGTTGATCAATTTGGATTCTAACTTTAGACATACAATTAGAGAAATTAGCTAATGTAATGAAATACAATTACAACACTATTTGGATCAAAAAAATGCCTCTCAATTATCTGACTGAATTTTTTACTTTAATTAATTGTGTTAAGGAGAAGGTTATCAACACAAAAGTTTTAAGAAGTCATAATTAGCTGAATAATTAAACTAAATAAAAAATTCAAACTTGATAATATATCTTCTCAAATTTTTATTTAACGACTAAAGGGAAGAAAAATTTAGAAGAATTTACTTGTGGCTCAAAGAATGATATTTAAAAATTTCACAATAAAACTGGATAAAATCCAATATTCCATATATAATTAGGGATTAACACTGTTTTAAAAAAATCATCTTACAGTACATAGAAACATGCTTATAAGAAAGGAGAAACAGAGACTAGGATGTAACTATAACTTAATTTAGATTGCTAAAAATGGTAACTAAATTTTATTATTAATCAAGAACATGTCAATAAAATAGAATTTGAGAAAAATTAACAGCCTGATCTTTATGCCTCTTTCTAAGCAAAGCTTAATAAAGTTAAATTCGATCCCTGTAGAACTTACTGTCCTTTGGCAAAACTGTAATACTAATGCCAGGATCACTAAGTTTGATGAAAGGAGGATTTCCTGTCTTCCTGTCTTCTTCTCTGATAAGAAGAATATTTTTGGTGCACACATTCCCATGAATAAGGGTTTTTTCTTCCTATTAAAGTTAAATGCATATACATTCAAATATTAGTCCACAAATAATTTGAGCACTTAATATGTCCAAGACCCCAAAATGGATTTAAAAAGTAAAAATAAGAAAACAGTATTAATAAACATTAATTGGAGGCACACTTTGAGAAAATAAAACGAAATTTTATGGCATCACCGTGCTTTGTGTTTTACATTTTAAGTGAAACAATGCTCTATACCCACGAAGAAACAAATACTTAAAAAAAAAATTATTTATTTATTTATTATTTATTTTTGGCTGCGTTGGGTCTTCGTTGCTGTGCGCAGGCTTTTCTCTAGTTGCGGTGAGCGGGGGCTACTCTTCATTGCAGTGAGTGGGCTTCTCATTGCGGTGGCTTCTCTTGTTGCAGAGCACAGGCTCTAGGCGCACAGGTTTCAGTAGTTGTGGCACGTGGGCTCAGTAGTTGTGGCTCGCGGGCTCTAGAGCGCAGGCTCAGTAGTTGTGTGGCATGGGCTTAGCTGCTGAGCAGGGCATGTGGGATCTTCCTGGACCAGGGATCGAACCCATGTTCCCTGCATTGGCAGGCGGGTTCTCAACCACTGCGCCACCAGGGAAGTCCCACGAATACTTTTTACAACTACTTAATGCCAGTTCACTTTATTAAGCTGAGATTTTAAATAGTATATATTTGTAGGTGGTAGTTAACAGCAAGAAATACTGTTTCTGTTCAGTAGGTGCATTCTTAAGGATCTGATCACTAGCTGGCCCTCTGGTATTCTGCTTCTCTGGCAAAACTGCTTTCTCAATGGACATAATGTCCAATTACCCACAAATACCATAACAAGGTATTTTCTGCAGGGATTTTTTGCTATTCATAGTTAGCACAACATTTTTTTGATAATTTTTCGTTAAATTCTCTGAAGCCAAGATACACAAACTACAGACTATCAGCAGTTCTAAGAGATTGATGGGATGACAAAACTATTTCTTTCAAAATTGATTTCACATAAATATACGCCTAAAATAATCCCTTTCATCAACTAACACAGATTATTTTAAATGACTCAGCATCCATTTACAGATTTATTTCTTGGTCCCACATCAAGATCCTTTCACATTGCTTCATAATCTAAAACAGTAAGTTGACAAAAGAATATAATAATTACTTACTAGAAAATGCATGGCCCATGCCAGCTGTTTAGCCACTTCAAGTTTCCATAATATATTTATAGAATTTTTATTCTTTTTCAGATATATATCTAGTGATCCAAATTTTACAAACTCCTGAACCAGAATATCTGCATTAAAATATAATGATAATAATAAGGCTCAAGTACTGTACAGTAAAATATATATAATTTTAAACTTTTATAATTATATTTATAGTTATATGTGATATTATAGGTAAAGAGATTAAGCTATGTAAAATTCACTAATTTAAAGAAAGGTTAACAGCTATATAAAATGTATATTGGGGTTTTAGTTCATTCACAACAGAAAGGGGTAAAGTCTAAACAATTACATATAAACAATATTATATATAATTGTACATTATGTATAATAATATGTAGATGTATGTAGATCGAATCCCAAATTGTGATTCCGCTTCATCTAATATTAAAATTAGTTTTCATATGATATACAACAACTTTTGGTGACAAAACTACCTTTGGACCTTGCTGGGTAACTAAAACAAATGTTATGAAAGTTTTTATGCCTATAGTTAATTTGGAGAACAGTCAACATGTCAATAATAAAGAACTGACTGCAGGGAAATTTACATCAGGGCAAGTGTCAAAAAAAAGATCTAAGAGTTACAATGAGCAAGGGCTTAGTAAAACTTTTTTATGTGGCATGTAAGACCTACTATATTTCACAGATACCACTGACTGTCATATGTCCCATTATTATGTGTCATAAAATTTTAAAAATTGCCAATTAAATTATGAAATGCCATCAATTATATCACACTTCCTAATTTCAGATATTTTTAATGTGAAAAAAATGTATCACAGAATCAATGAAATAAGTATAAAAGCAAATGTTAGATCTGGGATTATTTGCTCTAAAACATTGTTTTCAAACTTTGTAAAGAAGTATATTCTTTTTTTCCCCTAGATGAAAATTTACAGGAAACATCAATAAATAAAAAAGAGAAATACAGAACCACTTTAGTTGGCGGTGAGAGGCAGAACTCTCCACTCTGCATTTAGATTTACTCCCATTTTATCAGTCCCCTGAGATACCTCTACAGAACAGATTTGAAAACCACTGCCTCTGAAAAGACTATCAATTTTCAAAAACATGAAAAAATGTTATATAAGTATGGATGCATATTTAATCACATTACTAATGGAAAATGGGAAATTAATTACATAAGTAATTTCTGAATGTAAACTTTTGAGAGTTTTTATGAACAGTTTAAATTTAGCCATAAATTATACCTATATCAACATCCAATCATTTCAGTCAGTTCCATTACAATTCAATCTAACATTTATATGCTTTGTCTTAATAATTTCAAAGAGATCTGTACTGAAATGGCCAGTTATTACAATGTTATGTTGAACCAGCCATAATCTGTATTGCTATGGTTAACAGAAAAGGTTGTTTTTGTTTACTATAATACTGTACTGTTCTGGCATTTTAACATAAGCCATATTAAACTGTTTACTGCATTTTAATTTCATTCATTGGTTTCCTTTATAAGAAGATATAACTGAACAGTTCCACAGTGTTTTTGGTTTCAACAATATTTAATTCCTGTTATAGTTTATATTGATATCTATTATCCTGAAATTGAATTTTCTATATAAATAAAAATGGATGTTCTGAAAAAGGCATAACATTAACATAAGGAAGCCAGTCGTTTTACTTACTCTCCTCTCCACAGACACATACTCCATAATTTAAAACCAGATGTTTGTGAGAAAGCTGGCTCATCATGCTTGCTGCTTCAAAGAAAGACTAAGGAAAAGAAAAATATACAAAAGATGCAAAAGAATTATTTTTTGTGTCTAAAAGCATTCATAGTTCAGCAAGATTCTCTCTGCCATAAGAGAAATGCACTTTCTCCTATTAGCAGGACTATAGATAAGGTTACAATGCGCTTTGGTCCCTTCAGATGGAGTTACAACTGCCATCAACCTTGATGTTAGAATTCATTCTCAGGAAAACCTTGAGTAAAGCTTGGTTCAAGCAGACAGCAATGTGAAAGAACAATAGTGGTTGGTACAGAGCAACATGAATGATGCAAGATTAACAGGCTTAGACCCATAGCACCTAGAATAGAGAACAGAGGTACGAACAGAGACAGACACCAAAGACAGTGATGTGGGACTGCAGTAAATGGATGGGAGCTTCAAGTAACACTTCCTAAAAAATTAAGAATGATCGCTGTGCAGATAAAATAGTGTAACAACTATGTCAGGAAACTGGCATGGTATTAACATCACTCTAACTCAACTAAACTTTGCCTTGAACTTCTGGGTATGGCTGTTGAAGATCACAATCACCAACACTGTGGTGTTCTGGATTAGAACAACTCTTCGGCTCCTATGTTTCACATTATCTTCTACTAATATCCTTTAAGACATTTTAAGTATCATAAATGTTTGTTACATCATGTTTGGTGATATCTTACTATACTAAGGACTTTGGCAACTGGCAGCTGGGTTTCTGCTGGCTAGCATCTTTGGATGATGCCCAGAGGTAACAACATTTCACCTAGAGTGCTCCTCACGTACACTGCCTTTCAAACTTTTTTTAAGTAGGCGAAATTATAGAGGAAACCTGTGGAACCCATGAAGCTCTGGGGAGCCAAATTTAAAAGCCACTGCTTTAGTATATACAAAGATGTAATAATACACATAACACAATGCTTAATATTTAGTTTGGAAATTAGTTATTATGAAATAATTCCATATTTTTTTAGACCCACCAGAATACATCCTCAGAAAGGTTCTTGACATGTATACTTATAAAAATTACAATTTTGAAAAGCTGCATACATGAATGTGTTGTGTACATATGAGAGCGTATCTTTAAATATCATAAACTACATGAACTACAAAAGGAATATACAAACCTCTGAATAGTTTCTATGTGCTTTATCCAGAACTTTTAAAAGAACTTCTGTTTCATGCAGTTGACCATAGTCTCCTACTTCTCTTCTTACACCTTTAAAAATTTTGGTAAAAGTTCCTTGGCCAAGGCTTTCATGCTTTAACAGAAAAAATGGAAAGAAAGAATGAATAAAGATGGAGAAAGAAGTGGGAATAAGGAAATATGTTCAATGACAAACAGTCTTAAAAAAATCCACTAGTACTTCTTGCATATCTTTACAGAATAATTGTTGAAAGACTGCACTCTGAATTCAGCAGGGCTGCTTGCAATCTATTACTATTAGTTTTGTAACGTTAGTCAGGTTACCTGGCAACTCTCTGCTTCTTGTTACTCACATAAGGATTCATATCTTTATAATTCTGGATAATTCTATCTATTGTCTCCTTAAGGAACTCAGACATTAGTTGGTTTTTCTCATTCTACTCTCCATGTCCCTTAAGTTCTGTTTCATAACTTCCATTTCTTTCTCCCTCTCTGCTGCCTTTGAATAATTTTCAGATCTAACTTTCAATTCACTAGTTTTCTCTTCAACTATGAGTAACTGCTTTTTAATTTGTTCATTTTTTTAATGTCAATGAGTGTATTTTTCATTTCTATACTCCCCCCCCCAAATCTTTCTGGGCTGTTTTGATGTCTTGGTTTTTCCCATGTTTTCAACTCCTTTTTTATTTTTAAACATATATATATATACATACACACACACACACACACACACATATATATATGTATTTTATAATCTCTATCTGAAAAGTCTGTTATATGAAGCTCTTGAAGTATAATTTGATATTTGTCGGTCTTCTGACTCTTGCTTAATCTGGGATTATTTCTCTGTATGTTTTAAAATTTACAATTAAAAGCTCATGTTTGGAGTCATTTTAACTGGGAATCTTCGGTGGCCTAGATTAAGAGTATATTCTTCCAAAAAGATTTTATATTTGCTCTGCCAACCACCACAGGGTGTTACTAGGGGAATACCACTTGTTAATTTAATTTATTGGCTTAGGGTTTCTCAAACCATGCAGGTGATATAAAGAAAGCCAAACTCAAAAGTTTATAATTACAAATTCTCAGGACAGACTTTTTCATAACTAAGAGCTCAACTAAAACATACAACACTCTTCTCTTTTTGCTAGCAGGTGAATTTTTCACAATCCAAATATTTTTCACTGAGGATGTATTTACGTGAGGGTCCTGGTAATCCTGATCCCCCAAAATGTTCTGTGGCCAAACATCAGCTCTTATGTACTACTTTGTTTTCAGTACCTTCTTTGAACTTCCCTTACTTTCTTGAGAGCTTGAGAATTAAAATACTTTTTTAGAGGAAGACTTTTAATTTTTAATTTATTAAAATATTTTTTAATTCCTGAAAAGAGAATACAATTCCATTCTTAGTTCAGTATCACATTTTCACAAGAAATAAAAATATGTGAACTGCTATAAAATTTTTATAACATAGGTTATAATAAAAGAGTTCCAAATGTCATATGAATGTAATGTGGGTTAGAAAATGAAGAAAACAGTTGTTGTTTTAAAAAGACAAAAAGACAATAATCAGCATCTAATGACTTACAAATATCAAATCTTCATTTCTGATTTTGTGGAACACCATTTGGTTCACATTATTATGCCTCTGTAATGTTGGTGAGGTTGGTACATCAGAAATACCATTGGTTCTGAAGACTAGAAGGTTTGATTTATCTGTTTAAAAAAAAGGATAGAATGAATGAAAAAAATATATATATATAAAATCAAAACACACTGAGGATATAAATTGCTCCAAAGGGATAAAATAAAATGTGTTCTATGTACAAGAAATGCTTAACAGCCTCTTATTGTTCATTTTTTTTCATAGAAAATTATTTTAGGAGTTTATTCACTGAACTTTGATGTACTCTAAACAGTTATTTTATATATTCAAAATTATAATCCCTTCCTTAACTAGTATAATTTTTCAGGAATTTTAATAATAATTTTAATATGCCTGTTACTTTGAAGGATTTCCAACCTTATTTTTATTTTAAAAGATAATTTAAAAGAAATTAAAATTCTAAAAGAATCTGAAAGTTTTTACTTAGAATAACATATGAGAATTTGGTACTGAGGTCTTTCAGTTCAATAAATAAGTGACTTATTGATACCATGAAATTATTTTTTTTAAGTACATTTTAGAATTACAAAACTTTAAGTCACTTCTAGAAAACATAAACCAAACTGAACAATTCTATTAGAGGATGCCTGTACAACATATCAGGAAAAAATTAATTTGTTTTTGGAGCTTCTTCTTTCCTATTTCTTTTGAAATCAACATGCTGAAAATAGCTCCCACCATATACACCATCCATGGCCAATATTTTAAAAATAACTAGAAATCTATTTTACCTTTTGGCTTTGGGGGACAGCATTTAGTAAACTGGAAAATTATACTGTCTGAGCGAACAGTTTCCATCTGATAGCAATTCAAAAGATCTTTAAGATTACTGAAGTTCTTCTTAGTACCAGTGAGGTTGTATTCTCCATTCTCATTTTTTGTAATCAAACAGTGCTTATATTCAATGACGTTTTCTCTCTATGTAAGTTTAATTATAAAGAGAGGGAAGGAAAAATCACAACGGACATAATAGTGATTACTGTGACAAAAATGATATCACAAAACAACTAAAAGAACATTTAGACATTTGAACCATGATTACCAGCATAAGGTGAGAGAGGTGTTTGGTTCCTCAAAAAGGCATCTAATTACAACTGCCTAGCCTACAGAAATGGCTTAAAAGTTATTTTATTGAAAGGCAAGGAAGAAAGCAATAATAATAAACAATAATAATACCATCCTTAACAGCATTCCACCATTTACAGAATAAAGTCTAAAACTATTTTAGCATATAAGGCCTTCCATAAGCTGGCTTCTGCCTCCATCCCCAACCTCAACTCCTGCCACTCTCAACATACAACCCACGCTGTAGCTACATTAGGTGACCTAAAATTTTTCAAGCAAATGCCATGCCGTTTCATGCCTTGATAACTGTATGTGCTGTCTCTCTACAGAATGTACATCCTTTCCTTTTGAGCAATGTACTTTTTATTCAATCCTTAAAACTCAGTTCAATTTCCACTTTTTCTGTGAAGCCCTCCCTAACTCTGACCCCATTCCATAAGCAAAGGTGACTACCTATTGTGCCTCTACTGTATTTGTTAATGATGTCTAATATGGCAATTTTAATATTTTTCAGTTTTTCAATGTTTGTCTTATGTGCTCTATTATGAACTTGCTCAACCATCTATTTTTTGAACTGCTTCTTATAAACATATTCAACCGACTTAGAACCATTTTTATAAAATTGACTCATTATCTCCAGTCAGTCTCAAGTGCTTCCTACTCCAGAGGACCTTTATTAATAATTGTAATCCCTTCTCTTATTGTCAATATTTGCTTATACTGGATATACTGGGTAATAAACAATACTCGATTTAGTATTTTCTGGTATACTTTATTTTTGTTTTTCCAAAAGATAAATTTCTTTAAGCAGGGTTATAGCATAGACTCCCTGATATTTAGCCCTCATATTATGCTGGGCAAATACAGTAAATATAAAAAATATATGCATTTTGATATGATAATTGAATATAATAGACTGTCATATATGACAGTAAAGATACTGTGAAATTAGGATAGATTATCAGTATTTTACAACGTTAAAGTCATGGAGCAACCTACTTTATGTATTGTATTTATGGACAATTACTCCACTTTACATATGCTAACTATAAGATGACTGCTTTTTATAAAAATTAATAACACAATCCTTACATTCTCTAATTTTAAAAAGATAAATTTTGTAAGCAGCTACAAAGTTTCTCAAGATTTATACCATGAAACTGCCTTATAAGTGATAGTATCTTTTTAGATAATTTTGGATAGTAAACAATCTTAGCTGAGATCCAAAATGATCTGTATTAACAGTGAGATTTCCTTGCAGTTTTACAGTTAAAACATACATTGTAGATCATTATTCTTAATATTGGAAAACCACTAGTTAAAAGTGCAATAATGTCTCTTTCTTTGTTATTACCCTATTTCACTCTAATCCTATAACCATTATCTGTAAAAGGAAAGTTTACTTCTGATTTATTTAGTTCTACATGTTTTGGTAAAGATATGCATTTTTGTGAAAAAAGAGACTTCAAGAGACTTGATGAAAGTTAACACACTGGTAACACCCAAACATCAAAAAAACAAATTCCAGAAGATAGTAAGATATTACAAATAATTTTTAACATAAGTCCTAGAAATTATATCTTGTTTATGAAGAATAGCTGAGGTAAATTAAGTTTACTTAATTGCTAGTTATCATATCCAAAGCCATCATTTGAGTATTAAAAAGGAAATATGGTAGATATTACAAAAGGGAAATTATATGCACTAAATAAAGATGTTACCATTAATTAGTGTGACATACTAACCTCAACAGCAAAAGTCAGAAAATATTTATTAAAGTCCTTAGGACTGCATCGAAGTACATAGAGTCCAGTCTGATTACCAGTTTTCTTCAATTTACTGATGGCAAAATCCATTCTGAAGGTAAAGAAGTAATTTGCATGATAATGTAGCAAGAACCATGACATTATGACCAAAATGTCATCTAAAAGTCGAAGGTCAAATCTAAAACTCTCAGAATTTTTAGAAGTCTCCTCTACTTTATATTTTTATCAATAATCTTACAAGGAAAAATATTAAAGTACCAAGCTATTTTGCAATAAATTCAAACCGATTCAAGGGGCAATTATATTGCTTTAAAAACAAAAGGTATTATAAGACATACAAAATCACAAAGAACAATTCATTCATATGAATTTTCTGCCTTCTGATTTCAAATTTAGTATTTTAAAAACCATAATCTCAGGCTTCCCTGGTGTCGCAGTGGTTGAGAGTCCGCCTGCCGATGCAGGGGACACGGGTTCGTGCCCCAGTCTGGGAAGATCCCACATGCCGTGGAGCGGCTGGGCCCGTGAGCCATGGCCACTGAGCCTGCGCGTCCGGAGCCTGTGCTCCACAGCGGGAGAGGCCACAACAGTGAGAGGCCCGCGTACCACAAAAAAAACCCATAAACTATACAAACAATATCATGTCTCTTCTACCACAGCAATTGCTAATATAAAAATTTGTGCATCTTTAATATTTAATATAATACCAAAGTCTAATAGAAGACCCATGGCAAGCAACAAAGACTACAAATTTTTAAAATTTGCTACATGTTTAACTGAAGCTGCACATCTTGAAAGAAATGCAATCTACATGAAAGCAAGAGTTATCTGTTTCACTTATCACTGTATTTCTCATACCTAAACCAGTGACTGGTGCATATTAGGTACTCAGTAAATGTTCTACAAATAAATGAAAGAATGGATGGGTGGATAATGAATGAATGGATAATGAATGAATGGATGTAGGAGTTTTAAAAATATTGAATTTGTAAATTATAGAATGTTCAAGTAGTGCAACTTTTTCATATCAACCGTATTTCTTAAACAGACATTAGGTATAGGCCAAATCAGTCTTAAATACCAGTCAGGACATGATTTCTCAAATAGTTAAGGATAGGTTAAGGTAAAAAACGTATGCTCAAAATCCCAGATTGTTTCTTCTGCTCAAGTCCTTCAGACCTGGTGCCAATCATAAAGCACATCCTGGCTGAAAGATAACTAGGACTTGGGGTAAATAGATGTTGTGCATGATAGCTGGCTTTATCAGTGTTAAAGTAAAGGTTTACAACTGTGTGTACCAACACGGTAGCTAGTAGCCACATGAAGCTATTTACAGTTGACCCTTGAACAACGTGGGTTTGAACTGCGAGGGTCCACTTATTCGCAGATATTTTTCAATAGTAAATACTACAGTACTGCACAGTCTGTGGTTGTTTGAATCCAAGGATGCAGAGGAACCACTGATACAGAGGATGGACTATAAATTATATGTGGATTAACACCTTGTGTTGTTTAAGGGTCAACTGTAAATGTAAAGTTATTAAAATTAAATTAAATTAAAAATTCAGTTCCTTAGTTGCACTAGCCACATTTTAAATACTAAATAGCCACATGTGGCTAGCAGCAATTATTAAACAGCACAGATATAGAACATTTTCATTTTCATCAACGTGGAACATACTGCACAGAGCTAGTCTAGAAATATGGACATCATATACATTTTGTGTTCAAAGCTTTCAGTAGAAGGAGATGGATTATCCAAAAATAATGATGATTATCAAATTTTGCACTGTGGCTCCTCTGCAGTATTTCCAAATTAATGAAACATAAATTGGAAGGTTTTAAAAAAAATTAACACTGAAGAATTAATTAAACACACCTAGGGAACTAAATATCAAACTTATACAGCAAGTTAGTATTATAGATTGGGATACAGATGGTAAGTTATATTCTAAATAATTCTAATTATTATGTAGTCTGATTGGAAATAGGCTTTCATTAAAAGAAAAACAATTTCCGTCAGATTAAGATAATATTTCTTTCCTAAACTTCCTAAACCTAGGTATATCATTCTGTTGTGTAAACTCTTCTATGTAAATACCTCATTTACTTTAAAAAAATTTTACTTTTAAAGTCTGTATTACTCACGAAATTGGGCCATGACAGTTGCTTTGTATATTTTCAAGCACCATTGGAGGTGCTACTTCTTTACAAAGATAATGATGTGCATCTGCAGTTAACCTGTAATATCCATCAATTAATGACACAAAAGACAAAGCTTCTCTTAATGACCTAAGTTCAATTTCCTAAGAGGAGAAAAGAAAAAGAAGAAAATTATTTTCACTCCATGTTGTTAGATAATTCTTCTAAATTAGTTTTCTTCTAAATTGCTCAAATGTCTTTTAAGGTTCCCAATTACCCAAAGTGAATTACAAATTCTTGTGTCTGATATTTAAGACCCTCTCAAATATGAGTTTATCATGCCTTTCTAGTTATAGTTCACTCTACACCCATAATTTTATTGTATTTTCCAATACACCCATTAGACAAATGTGCTAGTCATCTTAATTATAAATCTATCTAATCTGATATAAAAGTTTGTATTAATTAGAAATACTGAAAAAAGTTGAAGGTATGATCAACTCCCAGAAAAACAAAAAGTTGTATGTACAAGAATGGACATGTGATCACGATATAATGCTTGGCTCAGCAATATTTAGTCACAATGAGAACACAGAGTATGGACTTATATCAAAAATTATAATAAGGAGAGAACTGTGTGAGGTATCTGAACTATAAAAGGTATCTAACTAACACAAGTAGGCCATAAAAATAGGTACTATAAAAGATACCATAAACAATGTTAAAAGACTTGGCAAACTGCAAACCTGTACAACAAAGGATTAATACCTAAGAAAAGGAAGGCATGCTGATGAAAGTGAGTTGCAAGTTTTATAATTTTGGTCATAAAACCCTGAAATGGCCTGGTAGGTAAGTCATATAGATACTTAAGTTAAATAAACAAATAACATTAATATGACGTTTAAGCCCCAAGTACAAGAAATATCTGAGTTAGAAAGAAAACAGAGCCAGAAAAATAAGCAATTTAAGAGCAGAGTATAAAGGAATTCATTTCTTCCCTTTCAATTAAAGTACGTGGGATGTCTGAAGCTATTCTGTTTTATTTTATTATTTTTTTTTGGCTACGCCATGCAGCATGGGGGATCTTAGTTCCCCAACCAGGTATTGAACCCATGACCCCGGCAGTGGAAGCACAGAGTCCTAACCATGGACTGCCAGGGAATTCCCTCTGAAGCTATTTTAAAAAAGAGAAGGGGTTAATCTTTTAGAGTCAAACATGTCTCACAGTTTGCGTAGGGATCACTTGGGATTGGTTTACATTTTGTTACATAAAGAGGTGGTATGACTAGAATTACGTACATCTCTATTGGTAAAAAAGATTATACAGTTGTTCCTCCATCCCTCTGTATCTATCTCTCCCTCCACAGATACCAAAATCCGTGGATCCTTAAGTCTCTTATATAAAATGACATATTATCTGCATAAAACCTACTTACATCCTCCCATATACTTTAAATCATCTCTAGATTACTTATAATACCTAATATAATGTAAATGCTATATGAATAGTTGTAAGTACAATGTAAATGCTATGTAAATAGTTGCCTGCACATAGTAAATTCAAGTTTTGCTTTTTGGAACTTTCTGGAATTTTTTTTCCTGAATATTTTCAATCTGCGGTTGGTTGAATCTCTGGATATGGAACCCACAGATACAGAGGGTCGACTGTAGTGAGGAATGAGCATTACAACAGGGAACTAGCACAACTGAGGCTGGGGGTAGGGGAGGAGAGGGCAGGAGGTAACTGGTGCTTTTGCTAATTATGAAAATGACTGAAAAATACATTAATGTACAAGATACTCTATGGGAAGATAGTGTTGGTAGTGATACAAAAAGCTAGATGTAATCAAAAAGCTTACTAAATTGTTTATGTTTACAGCTCTATTTAAAACTATAATCAACATCCCTACGGTAACTTTGTAACTTTGGTATTACAACTTTGGAACTTTGTAACTATTATAACTTTGGAAAGTAACTTTGGTATTAAGATTCTGAAGTACTTATTTCTGACAACTGTAAAACATAACCATTATTAATGATAAAGCAAACTTACGAGACTTTTACCATCTTGCTTATGAATAGTTACAATTCTGCTTTCATTTGAGCCTTCTTGGTTTGCTTGTTTAATACTGACATCAATAATATCAGGAAAATCACAATATAACTGTAAATCCTGTAATTAAGAGCAGTTGATATTAAAAACAGGTAGAATTTATGGAGCCATTTTAAAACAAGACTCTTATGAAGGAGATTTCATTCCAAATTCTTTTTAAAAAATATTGATACCAATAGATAAGCATTAAATGGGATTCTCTCCCCCAATAATGTAACCCTAAAACTACACTGTATCTTGCTTTCACTTAAAAATGAGAGCATTAAAGGGTGCCAGGAATCTAAAGTGTGCTATAGTACCCTTCAATCCAATCAACATTAATAGAAACCATTGCCAGAAAATTGAAAGTTTACCAAAGAATGAAGATAAAAATATATATATATCAGATAACATCCTAAGAACCACAAAGATATGAACAAACTTAAAATTTGTAATGCAAACAAAAACTAAATTATTTAACAAGTATACATCATAAAATCAATGAAAATTAATCTTTTCGAACTAATTAAATTTCATGATTGTGCTTCATATTATCAATAATAGTAAAAAGAAAAAAGGAAGCAAAACGACCTTAAACATCACTCTTAGAATTCAAGAGTGAAACTACAAGAACACCATTACTAATTATTTAGTCATAAAAAATTAATAAAATGCCATTTAAGAACAATAAGGTATGACCTTGTTGGCATCACGTTATTAAAAACTTCCATTTGTATCAATGGGAGAAGAGAAGTGCAAGACCATGTTTCAAATGACTCAAAGTACTTTGCTTCTACTGCCATTCTACTTAAATTAACAAAGAATGAGAACATATCATTGAGGATTACCTGTTCTGTCAGTGTCTCACTTTCTTTATGTTTCCCTCTTGACCACTGAATTCCACCGTTTCCAGTTATTATAATGGTTGCAAAAATCTCCTCACCTGAAGGACCTCTTCCAGGTTCTTTTACTTCAAATTGCTCTGTGTAGAAGGCAGACTGAAGAGTTTCCAGATTTATAAGATACTTAAGTTTCAAGTTTCTGGCAGTGGCTTTGCAATGGCTGAATTGCTCAATAAATCTGCGAAATCTGTACCTTATTCGCTTCCTTGTCAAAATATGATAGTCTTGGATCTTTGCTCGAACACATTTTGGTAAAAATGTCTTGTAGCTAGGGGTAAAGAGCACACACAAGAGCAGAGCAAATTGGAAAACAAAATTAAAAGAGAAGTCACCAACTTTCTCCATAATAAGTAAACAGCACAGCAGTCAAATGGAAAAAAGTGACACAGCCACCATCCATATAGTATAAAAACTTAAGGTTTTGTTTGATGATGTGAATGCATTTACAAATTCTGAGTCACCATAAATTTTTAGAGCAAGAGATGTTAATTTTCTTCCGTAATGAAATGAAGACATAGTCTAGTTAACATTGGAGTCTAAAAATTTATTTTCTCTGATTATCTTATATACCATTTTATGGCTGTACTCTAAAATGTATCTGAATTCTGGAAATTGTTACATTTTGTTAGATGCTACTGATATACATTAGGTAAACACACTTCTTTTGTATGCATTATTTTTCTCAGGCAAGCTTCAATAACTCCTAATAATTCCTTTGCAATCAAAACATTCCATTTGGAAATGTTCTGAATCTTTTGTACTTCCATCTCTATGTAAAATATCCTAAGGAAGGTAGATAACTTATTTCTCTCCTGCTCCAATGTCTCACAAATGAAAAACATTTTATTTCTGAAGGTACAACTATACTAAATTTCCATGCCTTCACATATGCTAATCCTTCTTCCCATCACCCATCTCTTATCTGGTTAGCTCTTACTCATTCTACAAGTCTCAGCTCAAGCATCATCAAATCCAGGAAACCTTTCTGGACCTCTATAACCACGTTAGATGCTACTCCTTTTGTATGACAGCATTCTGTGCACCATTCCATAATATCACTTACCACATTCTACCGTACCTGAGTGATGGAGCTGGCTAATGTTTAGAGATTATTGTTACATTTTAAGGATTATTTGTTAAATAGCACTGATTATTAAACAGTGATCATTAAAATTTAACTTTAAACTTACAAATTAAGTATATTTAAAATATAGGTAACGATTACTCAAAAGGCATCACTTCCTAATTATTTTACATTTTTAATTTTATTTTACATTTTGCTACTATCTATGCTTTTGAGGTTATAAATGTCTATCACATCCGAGTGGTGGAAAAGGTTTGCTATTCCTCATCTCTTTTCAATTCCGCATTCAGTGATGTCAGGTTGATACTCTGAAACTGGCCACAGAGAGGGTTTTTAAACCATGGATATCAGCAAAAATTACAAACAAATCAGACTTTTTTTTTTTTTTAAGAACTGGTTGTTAAACATTTACCTGCATACCACTGCTTATTTACTCCCTTTCCCTCTCTACCCTAATCCCCTTAAGGAACTCTCAGTTTTGTACTCAAGTAGCCAAAGCTGCTGGAGAAAGTCATTTGACAAGGTAGATAGGTTGCATCATAAATTCGTAATCACCAATTTCAAATAGGCTTTTATCACTGCCTTCACTTTTATGACATTTCTCTGTTTAATTAATTTTCCCAAGTCCCACAACTATGTCAAACCCTCTCCAAAATCCTCAAACCTCCTACC
Source organism: Monodon monoceros (assembly GCF_005190385.1). Lineage (NCBI taxonomy): Eukaryota > Metazoa > Chordata > Mammalia > Artiodactyla > Monodontidae > Monodon > Monodon monoceros. The sequence goes on from NW_021703782.1 coordinate 58,158,615, forward strand.
TTTCTTTTGCCTTAAACCTCAGCTACATTTCTCTTCACTTTCGGCAAATGACTTCACCTCTTTCTTAGGGGGAAAAAGTAAAAAAAGCTTCTCTAAGCAGAGCTCTCTCAGTATCTTGCTAGCAAACTTTCATACATCTGCACTCATTCTCTCCTCCTTCCCACCTGTTACAATAAATAAGGTATAAATCTGTTAAAGCCATTCCTTTGACATGTACTTACCTATACCCCCTCTTTTCCTCTAATATATATCCACCCTCTGGGGAATTTTACCCTATATATTATTTCTCTTCTATCCACAAGTTTTAAAAATACTAATGTTCTTCCTATCTTAAATGTAAAATTTCCTTATCCCTCATCTTCCTCCAGCTACAGCCTATCTGGCTTCTTTTTAAAGTTTATATAGCCATTTCTATTTTCCTTCCTTCCATTTACTCCTTAACTCACCCCAATCTGGCTTCTGTTCCATCATTCCGTAGAAACTTCTCTTGTTAAAATCAAGAAAAACTTCCATGTTGCTAAAACCAAATTCCTTGTTCATTTTACTTGTCATTTTTCAGCAGCATCCAACACTGTTGATCATGCTCTCCTTGAAACTGTCTCCCCTTAGCTTTCCTGATTTTCTTCCCATCTCTTTGGCTACTCGTCAATCTTCTTTACAGGTTCAATCCCCTTTAGCTGGTGATAATTGTTGGAGTTCCTCCAGACTTAATTATGGGCCCTCTTCTCTTCTTATCTACACTTTCTTTCGCACTAGATACTCTATATGCAAATGACTGTGATATCTCTAGCTGTAGCCCAGATCTCTAAGCTCCAGACCCATATCTTCCACAGTCAAGTCAATTTACCCTTATAATATGGATGTCTCAAAAGTGCCTCAAACAATGTGTCAAACCAAACTCATGAGTCCCCCTAACGTCCTCCCCTGAAAGATCCTCTTACAGCATTCCCTATCCGAGTACACAGCACTACAGTTCCCCTATTTCCACAAGCCCTAGAAACTCAGGAATCACCCTCATACCACCTCTCTATCAACCCCCACTATTCAATCCATCACCATTTTCCTTTGATTTTACCTTCTAAATATTTCTCTAATTTGCCCATTTTTCTCATTATTAACCCAATCAACTGCATCTCCTGGAGGAACTACTGCAATGGCCTTACTCTCTGGTTGACCCACATTTCCATTTTCTCTTCCAACCCTCTGATTTGTTTTCTACACTGGTGTGTAGTCATGGGGATCTTTTAAAAACACAAATCTAATCTTTTTACCCTTGCTTAATACTCTTAGTTTCTTAGTGTTCTTACCCTTATCAACATGTTGCTAAGGTTCTACATAGTCTAGTCCCTGCCTCATCACCTACTAACTCTTTGAGCTCTAGCCATACTGACTCTCTTCATTCTTCCTATGGTCCCTTCTGCTACAAGGCCTCTTCCATGAGCCTCTACTCTCCACCTCCATCACTTACCTCTCTCTACCCACTAAATTCTACTCATTTTTCAGATATCAAAAGTTACACTCCTTTCCTTTTCATGGCAATTATATATTTGTAGATAAACAGATATGTAAAATTTAATGAAAGTCTTGATAGGATATAGGAGAGCCTCAGTAAGTGTAGGGAAAAAAAACTGAAAAGGTTTAAAAATACAATCAGAATACAAATGATTCCTACTTTATCTACTTCTGTCAAAAACTTTAGTTATACCAAGAGCCTTAATAAATTTGGATTACAATTTACATAAACACCAATGGCTACTTGATTTAACAAGGCTTTGAAAGCTTATCTGGACATAAAAAGAAGAGTTTAAGATAACAAACTACAAGTCTTTCCACTTTGATCCCTGGAATAAAGGACCAGACATACATCCTTTGCTAACACCACAGTAATGTATGATTTCTTAAATATAGTGAATCCACTTTGATGTCATGCTATCCGAACCAGACTTGTTAGAAACACTAAAATTTTTCAAGAGACATAGTTGTTAACTTTTGAAGCATAAAAACATTTTTCCTTATGTTTTTCTTATATTGAATTTTTAAAGTAGCCTAAAATTCAGGCTCTAAAAGTTCTGAAATTAAGCCTTGCCTTATTATACTATTTTTGTACCATAAAATGAAATCTGCATCTTATTATTACAATTGGAGTAGGCCACTGGAAACTCTAATATTTGCTTAGTTGTCTAGAAAGGGAGTCTAGTGATATGAGGTATATAATATACCTCAGTTGCTATGTAAGTGGCCTTGGCCCTGGCCTAGTGTTTGCAAATTCAGCAGGGTCTCCTTTAAACTCTTTCCATTTTCCAGCTCTCTTCTTCCCACCCTTTAGCAAACCTAGGATTTTAAAGAGCAGATGGAGAATGAAAACAGAAAAATCTTATTTGTTTCCTTTATTTTCTGCACTCCAATACCTAAGCCACAATGTCCAATTAGGAACTGGCATACAAAAGAGTAAGTATCTTATGCATACACATGCACAAAGAGATGTACAAAGACATATTGATATATACAGGTACATATGTACACACAGAGGCATGTGCTCACAGACACAGATGCACCTAACACACAGGCACAGACACAAAGAGATGTTATCTTACACGTATTTTTTTTTAAGTCTGGGAAAGAATATGTTTTTAGTTATACTAGTCAGAGATCCATACTCTACTGGATATTTCTAGGAACAAAGAAGCTTATTTCATTCTGCCAAGAACTAATCATTCATCTGTTCTTCCATTATTCCTGAAAATTTTAAAAATTAGTATAGTTCCTTGATTATTTCTCAGAAATGAGCTGGAAGTGAAAATTCGGAAAACATCAGTGAGTTAAATTACATTAAGAAGTCAAGCAAATCAGGCATGTTTTTCCTTCAGTAGAGGCATAAATTATTTATCTAATATTAAAATATCATAGTACCAAAGACAAAGGAAAATACAGATAAATTAGATTACTTCAAAATTTAAACTCTTGTGCTGCAAATAATACTTTCAAGAAACTGAAAAGAATCCACAGGTTGGGAAAAATATTTGCAAATCATAAATAGGAGAACCTATATCTGGAGACCTGTATTCATAATATATAAAGAACCTTTACAACTCAATAAAAAATATTGAACTGTACAATTAAAATGAGTGAACTTTAGGATATGTAAATTATACCTGAATAAAACTGTTTTAAAATATCATGAAATCTTATCAATATAATGAATATCTTCACAGTTTTAAAAGTAAAATAAAGGAAAAATGATGCAGAATTTTGCAGATGCATTTATATCCTGGTAAAGATAATCAGAGAAATACAATTTTTAAATATTCACTTGTTTTAGGACACTAGACTTTGGACAATATTATGGTCTCCAAAGCATAAGTGTTCTATCATAGCTTAAGCCTAGAAGATGGCTTCATATTTAAAAACTCATTTTCAGTGGCTCAAAGCTTCTCTGTTCTTCAACTGTGTTCCTTTCAATTCCTTCAGTTTCTATTTATTTATTTATTTTTTTGCGGTACGTGGGCCTCTCACTGTTGTGGCTTCTCCCATTGCGGAGCACAGGCTCCAGACGCGCAGGCCCGGCGGCCATGGCTCACGGGCCCAGCCGCTCTGCAGCTTGTGGGATCTTCCCGGACTGGGGCACGAACCCGTGTCCCCTGCATTGGCAGGCGGATTCTCAACCACTGCACCACCAGCAAAGCCCCTTCAGTTTCTATTAACGACATCTAAGATACTCCTTCCCTCACTCCATTCTACTATGGTCTTGCTGTAGCAGGTATTCAATAAAAAGTTGTTAAATGAATGAATGAATGAACGAATGAATAAGTTACTATCCTAAGAGGTGTTTGTCTGTATTTTAATAAAGATCAAGGCATTAGTGGAAAACAGAAATGTTTTCGTTTTTCCTTTAGATGTTGGAATCTTCAAGACACCTCAGTGAGTTCCTGAAATCATACCCTATGGCCTGCACCCTTAGGTTAAGGACTACCAGACATCTGAAAATAAAACAAGAATACCTAAAACCAAAGAGGGAAACACAGAAACTGATAACCTGTAAATTGGGTATTTAACTGTTTTGAGGGCACTCAGCAAAGGAGGGACTGAAGCCAGTTATTGAGAAAAGGATTTCTAGGAATAAAAGGAATTTTAACCAGATCATGACGTCCTCAAACTTCTAATCAGGTAAGCATATAATATGTAAAACAAATGTTTAGTCTTCAAACTTCAAAAAAACAATCAAAGCATTCTTATAATAGTCATATATACCTTTAAAAAGAGTGGAAGTTTTATAGCCATTAAAGCTGGGCTGTAGGAGTAGTGTTTCAAAAAATCATATAGGCTTGACTGTCAGAATTCAATTTGCAGAAGAATAATTTGGAGAATGTGGATCACTTGTATAAGAATCTGCTGGATCTGTTATAAGATGAATAAAGTCTGAGGAGCTAATGTAAAACATGGTGACTATAACTGATAATACCGTAGTCTACTACTGAAATTTGCTAAGAGAGTAGAACTTAAATGTTCTCACCAAAAAGAAAAAAAAAAGAAAAATATGTGAGGTGATGGATGTGTTAATAAACTAGATAGAGGGAATCGTTTTACAATGCATATGTATATATACCATGATGTACACTTTAAATACCTTACAATTTTATATGTCAAATACACCTCAATAAAGCTGAAATTTTAAAAAATCTCCTACAACACTTGTAAAAATTCATATTTGTACGCATCACCTCAGATTTACTAACTCCAACTTCTTGGGTTAGAGCCCAAGAATCTTCTGTTTTAACAGGCACCTCAGGTGATACTAATTCAAGTAAAATAAGGAGAAATACTGACTCAATTATTTATACAATTTGTGCTTACCAGAAATTATGTCTCCAGGTGTTTTTTTCATTCCTTTGAATTTACCTAGTCTTTTCAGAATGAATGAACTAAATAATAAGTAGGTGTTGAACACCTATTAAAACCAAGCAGAACCTTGTGGGCTCCCACCCAAGTACAAAGGCTCCTCTTGTATATAAAAAAGCTTAAGTCTCCCAGGACTCCCTCAGTCACAAAGAGCAGGCCCAAGAAATTAATAATTAGGACAATAGAGTCACAGAACCTTTCAGTGTCTGATGTACATTCCTGAGTTGTACAGATACTATAACTGCCACCAGAGGGGAAGAGCTAACTGCATGATGACCAGACTGTGACCATGACATAAGCTGCTCCATCTTGAGAAGTACTGAATCTACGGCTAGCACAATTCCAAGAACCAGCCTCAAGAGAATGGGAATAACACTATTGCTCTTAATAATCTGTATCTTTGTGGGCTTCAAAATAATTGTAGCTTGTTCAACCCATATATGTAAGTGGGCAACTAAAATTGCCAGCAAAGAGATGCTACGGACCCATGTTGACATCTTCTACTCTAAGAATACAGCACACCCTATGTCAGCATGAAGAAGTTACAGAAGACAGACCTTCACCCATAATCCCATAGAAATGGAATGATGTCTGACTGGGGATTTGTAAGCAGCTCTTTGCAGGAAGCAACCCTTTGCAGGAAGCAGCTCTCTGCAGGGGACCCCTTTTGTCTTGTCACTTTAGCAAAGCTATATTTTAACTAGCCTCCGGCCCAAGCACATCTTTCAAATCTTTTGATCACCCAATGCCTCGCCTAACCTGTTGATACTTTTCTTAGATTTAAGAAGAAATGAAGAACAAGTAATTAAGAGATGATAAGCTCTTTTCCCCAGCTTCCCCTTCAGTAATCTCATGAGCAAACTGTGTGAAAAAGATAGCATCTAAAGAAAGATCACTAGGAGTTGACAAACTCACATGCAGTGGGAGATGGTGAAGAATGTGACTCCTGCCTCAATGCCAGACTGAGATTACTTCCCCTTTCTCCCTTTAAAAACTTTCACGGCCAAGCAGAATATTTGGAGGTGGTTGTGGGACACGAATCTGCATTCTTCCCAGGTTGCTGGCCTCCAGAATAAAGCAATCTTTCCATTCCTACAAGCACTCGTCTCTCAAGTATTGGCTTTCAAGCAGCAAGCAGCCAAACCCAAGTTCAGTTAACACTATGATATTTTCTGTAGTACTCCAACTCTTTCAGTAATTTCTTTTAATTATACAATAAATAAGTACTCAGAATGTAATGTACTACAGTTAGCATTGCTGTATGGTATTATTTGAAAGCTATTAAGAAGGTAGATCCTAAGAGTTCTCATCAGAAGGAAAAGATATATTTTCTTTCTCTTTTTTTTCCATCTACATGAGATGATGGATGTTAACCAAATCTAATGTGACAATAATTTCATTATGATGTAAGTCATTTTGCTGTATACCTTACATTGTTACAGTGCTATATGTCAACTATATTTCAATAAAACAGGAAAAAGAAAAAGGAAAAAATAATGATTTCTTTTATCTCACAAAGTACGCGTTACATAAGGAAGAAAAGTTACTCATACAATACTAAATTATTATAAAATCAAAAAATAAAATACCTAGGAGTAAAGTTACCTAAGGAGGTAAAAGACTTGTATTCAGAAAACAATAAAACACTGATGAGACAAAATGAAGATGACAAACAGATGAAAAGATACACCAGGTTCTTGGACTGGAAGAATTAATACTGTTAAAATGACTATACTACCCAAGGCAATCTACAGATTCAATGCAATCCCTATCAAAATACCAATGGCATTTTTCACAGAACTAGAATAAATAATTTTAAAATTTGTATGGAGACGCAAAAGACCCCAAATACCCAAAACATTTTTTTTTTTTTTTTTTGCGGTACATGGGCCTCTCACTGTTGTGGCCTCTCCCATTGAGGAGTACAGGCTCCGGACGCGCAGGCTCAGCGGCCATGGCTCACGGGCCCAGACACTCCACGGCATGTGGGATCTTCCTGAACCGGGGCACGAACCCGTGTCCCCTGCATTGGCAGGCGAGCTCTCAACCACTGCGCCACCAGGGAAGCCCCCAAAACATTCTTTAGAAAGAAAAACAGAGCTGGAGGAATCACTCTACCTGACTTCAGACTATCCTACAAAGCTACAGTCATCAAAACAGTATAGCTCTGGTACAAAAACAGACACACAGAGATCAATGGAACAGAATAGAGAGCCCGAAAATAAACCCACAGACTTATGGTCAATTAATCTATGACAAAGGAGGCAAAACTATACAATGGAGAAAAGACAGTTCTAAGCAGTGCTGGGGAAACTGGACAGCTAGATGTAAAAGAATGAAATTAGAACATTCTCTAACACCACACACAAAAATAAACTTAAAATGGATTAAAGATCTAAATGTAAGACCGTATACTATAAAATTCCTAGAGGAAAACGTAGGCAGAACAGTCTCTGACATAAATTGCAGCAATATTTTTTTGGATCCATCTCCTAAAGCAAAGGAAATAAAAGCAAAAATAAACAAATGGGACCTAATTAAGCTTAAAAGCTTTTGCACAGCACAGGAAACCATCAACAAAATGAAAAGACAACCTACTGAATGGGACAAGATATTTGCAAATGATATGACTGATGAAAGATTAACATCCAACATATATATACAGCTCACACAACTCAACATCAAAAAATAAACAACCCAATTAAAAAATGGGCAAAAGAACTGAATAAACATATTTCCAAAGAGGAAATGCAGATGGCCATCAGGCACATGAAAAGATGCTCAGTATTGCAAATCACCAGGGAAATGCAAATCGAAGCCACAATGAGATATCACTTCACACCCATCAGAATGGCTATCATCCAAAAAAAAAAAAAAAACGCATAACAAATGTTGGAGAGGGAGGAATGTAAATTGGTGCTGCCACTGTGGAAAACAGTATGGAGCCTTCTCAAAAAATTACAATTAAAACTACCATAGGACCTAGCAATTCTACTCCTGGGTATACAGCCAAAAGAAACAAAAGCACTAATTCAAAAAGATACATGCACCCCAATGTTCACAGCAGCATTATTTACAATTGCCAAGGTATGGAAGCAATGTAAGTGTCCATTAACAGGTCAATGAATAAAGAAGATGTGGTATATACATACATACATACATACACACAATGGAAGACTACTCAGCCATGAAGAAGAATGAAATTTTGCCATTTGCAGCAACACGGATGGACTTGCAGAGCATTATGCTAAGTGAAATAAGTCAGATAGAGAAAGACAAATACGGTATGGTTTCACTTATATGTGGAATCTAAAAAATACAACAAACTAGTGAATGAAACAAAAAAGAAGCAGCCTCACAGATACGGAGAACAAACTAGTGGTTACCAGTTGGGAGAGGGAAAGGAGGAGGGGATACTATAGGGGTAGAGGGAAAAAAATGATTATGGGATTATATGAAATCATGTGTTTGGAACTTCTGAAAATTGTAAAGCACTATAGAATTTAAAGAATCTTTCAATAAAAACAAAAACAACCCACACCAAAAAAAAGTATGGGCAAACACAAAAAACACAAATAACTTATATAAAAACTGTAACTGTTCATATTTATGAATATGGATTTACATAAGGAAATTACCTGACAGAGCTATAGATGTCCAGGGGGGTCTGATCCTTTTCTTTGGCTATTCTCATCATATCTAACACCGCCATCCCAAGACATTCTTCCTGTGTTTCATGAGTAACAGGTACTTTTATCCATCCATGCAAAAAATCATGCCTCCACTAAAGTAAAAAGAAAAGAAATTTAGAAGAAAATATCTCATTAGTTTCACTAACACATTTTAATCTACTGTTGTATTTTAACCTATAACGTAATTTCCAGAATATATGCATTTAAAAAGAACAAAAACTCCTCCCTTGATTTTGAAACATTTTGCCATAAAATTTTAGTATAAGTTCTTTTGCAAATTGAAACTGATTTAAATTGGGTTCCCAATTATAGAATATATATATGACATCAATCTATTCACTGCTTATATTTTCAATTATAACTTCTACAACAAAATTACCTAAATTAAAATAGATATTAATTAAATATGTACTGAGTTCCAAATATGCTCAAAGCATTCTACTAAGGACTGTTTTGGCCTTAGTAACATGTGGCCACAGCCTCCAAGGAGACTAAAATGTAGGAGGGACGTGAAACAAGTAAACAAAAAATTATAATGGCAGACACTGTATAGTAAGTACCACACAACAGATACTTTAGGAACATAAAAGAAATTGAGATTATATCCAGTAGGGGTAATTAGGGAAGGTTTCACAGAAAATTTTAAATTTCATGTATTCTTTGAACATGAAGACATTTTTGATGAGCACAAAAGAGGATGAGGAAATAGAAGAAATGACACAAAAAGAAAGCACAAGGCATGTTCAGAGATGTGAAGTAGTTTGGTTGGGGCACACAACTGTAAGGGAACAGAGTGAATTAAAACCTGGAAAAGTAAGTTGGGGTCACACTGCAGATACCCTTCAATGACTTGATCCTAGAAGCAACACAGAACCATTTTCTTAAAAGCATCTGTTTCTTTTTTTTTTTTTAATAAATTTATTTATTTATTTTTGGCTGTGTTGGGTCTTCGTTGCTGCATGCGGGCTTTCTCTAGTTGCGGTAAGCGGGGGCTACTCTTTGTTGCAGTGCACAGGCTTCTCATTGCGGTGGCTTCTCTTGCTGCGGAGCATGGGCTCTAGGCGTGCGGGCTTCAGTAGTTGTGGCTCGTGGGCTCTAGAGCGCAGGCTCAGTAGTTGTGGCGCATGGGCTTAGCTGCTCCACGGCATGTGGGATCTTCCCAGACCAGGGCTTGAACCCGTGTCCCCTGCATTGGCAGGCAGATTCTTAACCACTGTGCCACCAGGGAATCCCCAAAGCAGCAGTTTCTAAAGAATCTTTTCTTAAAGCATCAAGCCTGTTTCATTGGTAGAAGTAGCAATGACAGAAGTGCTTTAAGAAACTAAAGTATTCAAGGAGACTCTTTAAGAGGCTGCAGTAACGGTTCAGATATGAGATAGTAGGGATCTGATGTAGAGAACAGAAGACAGTAAAAGAGTCTGAAAAAACTGCTAACTTCCTAATTCCATATAAAGAATGAAGAAAAGAGAAGTTCCAAGATTTTGATCTGGATGATTTAGGGACATGGATAAAATCAGACTGGACATGTAATGGGGAGAAAGAAAGGGGTAGAAGGTTAAAAGCACCAATATTCTAAAAATAATAGCAATTTTCTTTATAAGAAAGGTAAAAGCCATAATATTGGCTGAAATACCAACCAAGGTTTAAACTAAATAAGAGAAATAAAGGATCTTCTATATTTTATATAGGTATCTCCCTTCTTTGCTATGAAAACACCTCATGAAATTAAAGTTTTACATGAATTAAAAAAATTTTACTAAAAGAAATATATATGCATTTAAAAGTATATTTGTTTAATATAATATGATATCGCTTATAGGTGGCATCTAAAAAACAGGGTACAAATGAACTTATCTACAAAAACAGAAATAGAATTACACATGTAGAAAACAAACTTACGGTTATCAGGGGCTAAGTGGGGGAGGGATAATACGGGAGACTGGGAATGACATATACACACTACTATATATAAAATAGATAACTAATAAGGGCCTACTGTATGGCACAGGGAACTCTACTCAATACTCTGTAATGGCTTATATGGGAGAATAATCCAAAAAGAGTGGCTACATGTATATGTATAACTGATTCACTTTGCTGTACCTGAAACTAACACAACATTGTAAATCAACTATACTCCAATAAAAAAATTTTTTTAATATATTTAACTTTCTATTAACAAATTAGAAACATTTTTGTATAAGAAAATATATTACTTAAAAGACACAAACCATGAAATAACCAGTATTAACCAAAGGCCTAAATGTTTGTCATACAAAATTAATTCATAGAAGGAGTTAGATTTCTTTTTGCTCAATTTCAAATACTTATTTCACCACATATTTGAAAATATGCAAGTAAGTCATTCTGATTAAGAAAGAGCTACAGATTAGTAATGACTAGGTAGATTATTTTTAATAGCTTGCTTTTGTTTCATATACTATGTAGGACCAGAGGATAATAAATTCTGTTTATGAGGATATTCTGTGGAACTCATGACCCAAAGATAAAATTAGTGAGAGCAGTGCTAACAACATAATCAACCAAATATCCATTAGAGAAAAGTTACAAATGAAATACAGTCCCAAATGCCAAAGCATATTATCTTAAACCAGCCTTCCTACTTCCTACAGTATGTATCAATAAAAATTTTGTTTAAATAAAACTGTAGAAAAGTAGTTTTTCATATGGGTAGCTAAAAACAACATTTGAACCAAGAAATTTTATCTGCATTCAGCCAGAAAAATAAGAAAACAGTTACAGTCACAGAATCAAAGATGAACCAAGAAAGAACACAAAGTAAATATCCACTTTTTAGCTGAACATACATGAATTAATTAAAGGTTACTCACATGGCAACAGTATATTTATTGGCTGAGTAGACAAAGTTGATGATATAAAGACAATCTTCAGTAGAAAAATGAATTTAAAAGGGCCATCTCAGGACTTCCCTGGTGACTCAATGGTTAAGAATATGCCTGCCAATGCAGGGGACACGGGTTCGAGCCCTGGTCTGGGAATATCCCACATGCCACAGAGCAACTAAGCCCGTGAGCCACAACTACTGTGCCTGTGCTCTAGAACCTGTGAACCACAACTACTGAAGCCTGCACGCCCAGAGCCCGTGCTCCACAACAAGAGAAGCCACTGCAATAAGAAGCTCGTGCACTGCAATGAGTAGTAGCCCCAGCTCACCACAACTAGAGAAAGCCCATATGCAGCAACGAAGACCCAACACAGCCAAAAAGGGCCATCTCACTTTTAGCTTTTATTTGCTTACTGCTTCCAAATCTATCTTTCTACAATACTGTCTTTTATACTGTGCTTTAAAAACTTTACTGGCTGAACTATTTTTTCAGTTATTTTATAATGTCAACGTTTTCTTACAATCTGGTGATATCACTGATCAAATTTGCTATATTTAGTCTATAATATGCATAAAGTTTAACCTGATATCAATACAATCTGAGAATAAGTTAATTATTGCCTTATTTATTTTCTAGGCATGGATTTAGAGAAATAGAAACATTAAGTAATAGAAAATTGCATGTGGTAGTGTCTAGACACAATTTAGGATTCTACTGTGAAATTATTTTGCCATCTTAAATAAGAAAATCCCTCCTAGGAAGACAAAACTGGAAATCACCCATAATTTTTCTAGATCAGAAGTATGAGGGGGGGACCTTGAAGATGGCGGAAGAGTAAGACGCGGAGATCACCTTCCTCCACACAGATAACACCATAAATACATCTACACGTGGAACAACTCCTACAGAACACCTACTGAACGCTGGCAGAAGACCTCAGACCTCCCAAAAGGCAAGAAACTCCCCCACGTACCTGGGTAGGGCAAAAGAAAAAAAGAAAAAACAGAGACAAAAGAATAGGGACGGCACCTGTACCAGTGGGAGGGAGCTGTGAAGGAGGAAAAGTTTCCACACATTAGGAAGCCCCTTCGCGGGCGGAGACTGCGGGAGGCGGCTGGGGGAGCTTCGAAGCCGCGGAGGAGTGCACAGCAACGGGTGCGGAGGGCAAAGCGGGGAGATTCCTGCACAGAGGATCGGTGCCGACCGGCACTCACCAGCCCAAGAGGCTTGTCTGCTCACCCGCCGGGGTGGGCGGGACTGCGAGCTGAGGCTCGGGTTTCGGTTTCGGACGGAGCGCAGGGAGAGGGCTGGGGTTGGCGGCTTTCCCGGGGAAAAGTCTGCACCTGCAGAAGAAGCAAGAGACTTTTTCTTCCCTCTTTGTTTCCTGGTGTGCGAGGAGAGGGGTTTAAGAGCGCTGCTTAAAGGAACTCGAGAGATGGGCTTGAGCCGCGGCTAAAAGCGCGAACCCCAGAGACGGGCGCGAGCAGCGGCTAAAAGCGCGGACCCCAGAGACGGGCGCGAGCCGCGGCTAAAAGCACGGACCCCAGGGACGGGCGGGAGACGCTAAGGCTGCTGCTGCCGCCACCAAGGGGCCTGTGTGCGAGCACAGGTCACTATCCACACCGCTCTTCCGCGGAGCCTGTGCAGCCCGCCACTGCCAGGTTCCCGGGATCCAGGGACAACTTCCCCGGGAGAACGCACGCTGGCCTCTGCCGCCGCAGGCCTGCCCCGCACGCAGTGCCCCTCCCTCCCCAACCCCCCCCCCAGCCTGAGTGCGCCAGAGCCCCCGAATCAGCGGCTCCTTTAACCCCGTCCTGTCTGAGCAAAAAACAGACGCCCTCAGGTGACCTACACGCAGAGGCAGGGCCAAATCCAAAGCTGAGCCCCCCAGCTGTGCGAAAAAAGAAGAGAAAGGGAAATCTCTCCCAGCAGCCTCAGGAGCAGCGGATTAAAGCTCCACAATCAACTTGATGTACCCTGCATCTGTGGAATACATGAATAGACAACGAGTCATCCCAAATTGAGGAGGTGGGCTTCCAGAGCAAGATCTATGATTTTTCCCCCTTTTCCTCTTTTTGTGAATGTATATGTGTATGCTTCTGTGTGAGTTCTTGTCTGTATAGTTTTGCTTCCACCATTTGTCCTAGGGTTCTATCCGTCCATGGTTTTTTTTAAAAAAATTTTTTTCTTAATAATTTTAATAACTTTATTATACTCTACCTTCGTTCTTTCTTTCTTTCTTTCCTTCCTTCCTTCCCTCCTTTAGACAATGAACCATCCCAAATTGAGGAGGTGGTCTCTGAGAGCAAGATTTATGATTTTTTCCCCTTTACCTCTTTTTGTGAGGGTGTATGTGTATGCTTCTGTGTAAGATTTTGTCTGTATAGCTTTGCTTCCAACATTTGTCCTAAGGTTCTATCCGTCCCTTTTTTTTTTCTTTTTTTAAATAAGTATTTTTTAATTCAATAACTTTATTATACTTTATTTTATTTTACTGTATCTTCTTTCTTTCTTTCTTCCTTCTTCCCTCCTTCCTTCCTTCCTCCCTCCCTCCCTGCCTCCTTTCTTTCCTTCTTGCCTTATTTCCTTCTTTCTTTCTTTCTTCCTTCCTTCCTTCCCTCCTTTCCTTCTTTCTTTCTTCATACTTCTACTAATTCTCTCTACTTTTTCTCCCTTTTATTCTGAGCCGTGTGGATGAAAGGCTCTTGGTACTCCAGCCAGGAGTCAGGGCTCTGCCTCTGAGGTAGGAGAGCCAACTTCAGGACACTGGTCAACAAGAGATCTCCCAGCTCCACATAATATCAAACGGTGAAAATCTCCCAGAGGCCTCCATCTTAACACCAGCACCCAGCTTCACTCAACGACCAGCAAGCTACAGTGCTGGACAACCTATGCCAAACAACTAGCAAAACAGGAACACAAGCCCACCCATTAGCAGAGAGGCTGCCTAAAATCATAATAAGGCCACAGACACCCCAAAACACACCACCAGACGTGAACATGCCCACTAGAGACACAAGATCCAGCCTCATCCACCACAACACAGGCACTAGTCCCCTCCACCAGGAAGCCTACACAACCCACTGAACCAACCTTAGCCACTGGAGACAGACATCAAAAACAGCGGGAACTACGAACCTGCAGCCTGCAAAAAGGAGACCCCAAACACAGTAAGATAAGCAAAATGAGAAGACAGAAAAACACACAGCAGATGAAGGAGCAAGATAAAAACCCACCAGACCTAACAAATGAAGAGGAAATAGGCAGTCTACCTGAAAAAGAATTCAGAATAATGATAGTAAGGATGATCCGAAATCTTGGAAATAGAATGGACAAAATGCAAGAAACAGTTAACAAGGACCTAGAAGAAATAAAGATGAAACAAGCAACGATGAACAGCACAATAAATGAAATTAAAAGTACTCTAGATGGGATCAGTAGCACAATAACTGAGGCAGAAGAACGGATAAGTGACCTGGAAGATAAAATAGTGGAAATAACTACTGCAGAGCAGAGTAAAGAAAAAAGAATGAAAAGAACTGAGGACAGTCTCAGAGACCTCTGGGACAACATTAAATGCACCAACATTCGAATTATAGGGGTTCCGGAAGAAGAAGAGAAAAAGAAAGGGACTGAGAAAATATTTGAAGAGATTATAGTTGAAAACTTAACTAATATGGGAAACGAAATAGTTAATCAAGTCCAGGAAGCACAGAGAGTCCCATACAGGATAAATCCAAGGAGAAATACTCCAAGACACATATTAATCAAACTGTCAAAAATTGAATACAAAGAAAGCATATTAAAAACAGCAAGGGAAAAACAACAAATAACACACAAGGGAATCCCCATAAGGTTAACAGCTGATCTCTCAGCAGAAACCCTACAAGCCAGAAGGGACTGGCAGGACATACTGAAAGTGATGAAGGAGAAAAACCTGCAACCAAGATTACTCTACCCAGCAAGGATCTCATTCAGATTTGATGGAGAAATTAAAACCTTTACAGACAAGCAAAAGCTGAGAGAGTTCAGCACCACCAAACCAGCTTCACAACAAATGCTAAAGGAACTTCTCTAGACAAGAAACACAAGAGAAGGAAAAGACCTATAATAACAAACCCAAAACAATTTAGAAAATGGGAACAGGAACATACATATTTATAATTACCTTAAATGTAAATGGACTAAATGCTCCCACCAAAAGACACAGATTGGCTGAATGGATACAAAAACAAGACCCTTACATATGCTGTTTACAAGAGACCCACTTCAGACCTAGAGACACATACAGACTGAAAGTAAGGGGATGGAAAAAGATATTCCATGCAAATGGAAACCAAAAGAAAGCTGGAGTAGCAATTCTCATATCAGACAAAATAGACTTTAAAATAAGGACTATTAGAAGAGACAAAGAAGGACACTACATAATGATCAAGGGATCGATCCAAGAAGAAGATATAACAATTGTAAATATTTATGCACCCAACATAGGAGCACCTCAATACATAAGGCAAATACTAACAGCCATAAAAGGGGAAATCGACAGTAACACATTCATAGTAGGGGACGTTAACACTCCACTTTCACCAATGGACAGATCATCCAAAATGGAAATAAATAAGGAAACACAAGCTTTAAATGATACATTAAACAAGACGGACTTAATTGATATTTATAGGACTCTCCATCCAAAAACAACAGAATACACATTTTTCTCAAGTGCTCATGGAACATTCTCCAGGATAGATCATATCTTGGGTCACAAATCAAGCCTTGGTAAACTTAAGAAAATTGAAATTGTATCAAGTATCTTTTCTGACCACAATGCCATGAGACTAGATATCAATTACAGGAAAAGATCTGCAAAAAATACAAGCACATGGAGGCTAAACAATACACTACTTAATAATGAAGTGATCACTGAAGAAATCAAAGAGGAAATAAAAAAATACCTAGAAACAAATGACAATGGAGACACAACGACCCAAAACCTATGGGATGCAGCAAAAGCAGTTCTAAGGGGGAAGTTTATAGCAATAAGAGCCCACCTTAAGAAACAGGAAACATCTCGAATAAACAACCTAAACTTGCACCTCAAGCAATTAGAGAAAGAAGAACAAAAAATCCCCAAAGCTAGCAGAAGGAAAGAAATCATAAAAATCAGATCAGAAATAAATGAAAAAGAAATGAAGGAAATAATAGCAAAGATCAATAAAACTAAAAGCTGGTTCTTTGAGAAGATAAACAAAATAGATAAACCACTAGCCAGACTCATCAAGAAAAAGAGAGAGAAGACTCAATGGAATTAGAAATGAAAAAGAAGAAGTAACAACTGACACTGCAGAAATACAAAAGATCATGAGAAATTACTACAAGCAACTCTATGCCAATAAAATGGACAATCTGGAAGAAATGGACAAATTCTTAGAAATGCATAACCTGCCAAGACTGAATGAGGAAGAAATAGAAAATATGAACAGACCAATCACAAGCACTGAAATTAAAACTGTGATTAAAAATCTTCCAACAAACAAAAGCCCAGGACCAGATGGCTTCACAGGGGAATTCTATCAAACATTTAGAGAAGAGCTAACACCTATCCTTCTCAAACTCTTCCAAAATATAGCAGAGGGATGAACACTCCCAAACTCATTCTACGAGGCCACCATCACCTTGATACCAAAACCAGGCAAGGATGACACAAAGAAAGAATACTACAGGCCAATATCACTGATGAACATAGATGCAAAAATCCTCAACAAAATACTAGCAAACAGAATCCAAAAGCACATTAAAAGGATCATACACCATAATCAAGTGGGGTTTATTCCAGGAATGCAAGGATTCTTCAATATACGCAAATCTATCAATGTGATAAACCATATTAACAAATTAAAGGAGAAAAACCATATGATCATCTCAATAGATGCAGAGAAAGCTTTTGACAAAATTCAACACCCATTTATGATAAAAACCCTGCAGAAAGTAGGCATAGAGGGAACTTTTCTCAACATAATAAAGGCCATATATGACAAGCCCACAGCAAACATCATCCTCAATGGTGAAAAACTGAAAGCATTTCCACTAAGATCAGGAACAAGACAAGGTTGCCCACTCTCACCACTGTGATTCAACATAGTTTTGGAAGTTTTAGCTACAGCAATCAGAGAAGAAAAGGAAATAAAAGGAATCCAAATCGGAAAAGAAGAAGTAAAGCTGTCACTGTTTGCAGATGACATGATACTATACATAGAGAATCCTAAAGATGCTACCAGAAAACTACTAGAGCTAATCAATGAATTTGGTAAAGTAGCAGGATACAAAATTATTGCACAGAAATCTCTGGCATTCCTATATACTAATGATGAAAAATCTGAAATTGAAATCAAGAAAACACTCCCATTTACCATTGCAACAAAAAGAATAAAATATCTAGGAATAAACCTACCTAAGGAGACCAAAGACCTGTATGCAGAAAATTATAAGACACTGATGAAAGAAATTAAAAATGATACAAATAGATGGAGAGATATACCATGTTCTTGGATTGGAAGAATCAACATTGTGAAAATGACTCTACTACCCAAAGCAATCTATACATTCAATGCAATCCCTATCAAACTACCACTGGCATTTTTCACAGAACTAGAACAAAACATTTCGCAATTTGTATGGAAACACAAAAGACCCCGAATAGCCAAAGCAATCTTGAGAACGAAAAAAGGAGCTGGAGGAATCAGGCTCCCTGACTTCAGACTATACTACAAAGCTACAGTAATCAAGACAGTATGGTACTGGCACAAAAACAGAAAGATAGATCAATGGAACAGGATAGAAAGCCCAGAGATAAACCCACGCACATATGGTCACCTTATCTTTGATAAAGGAGGCAGGAATGTACAGTGGAGAAAGGACAGCCTCTTCAATAAGTGGTGCTGGGAAACCTGGGCAGGTACATATAAAAGTATGAGATTAGATCACTCCCTAACACCATACACAATAATAAGCTCAAAATGGATTAAAGACCTAAATGTAAGGCCAGAAACTATCAAACTCTTAGAGGAAAACATAGGCAGAACACTCTATGACATAAATCACAGCAAGATCCTTTTTGACCCACCTCCTCCAGAAATGGAAATAAAAACAAAAATAAACAAATGGGACCTAATGAAACTTAAAAATTTTTGCATAGC
Source organism: Monodon monoceros (assembly GCF_005190385.1). Classification (NCBI taxonomy): domain Eukaryota; kingdom Metazoa; phylum Chordata; class Mammalia; order Artiodactyla; family Monodontidae; genus Monodon; species Monodon monoceros. The sequence continues at coordinate 58,177,263 of NW_021703782.1, forward strand.
AAAGGAAACCATAAACAAGACCAAAAGGTAACCCTCAGAATGGGGGAAAATATTTGCTAATGAAGCAACTGACAAAAGATTAATCTCCAAAATTTACAAGCAGCTCATGCAGCTCAATAACAAAAAATCAAACAACCCAATCCAAAAATGGGCAGAAGACCCAAATAGATATTTTATACAGACTGCCAACAAACACATGAAAGAATGCTCAACATCATTAATCATTAGAGAAATGCAAATCAAAACTGCAATGAGATATCATCTCACACCAGTCAGAATGGCCATCATCAAAAAATCTAGAAACAATAAATGCTGGAGAGGGTGTGGAGAAAAGGGAACACTCTTGCACTGCTGGTGGGAATGTGAGTTGGTTCAGCCACTATGGAGAACAGTATGGAGGATCCTTAAAAAACTACAAATAGAACTACCATATGACCCAGCAATCCCACTACTGGGCATATACCCTGAGAAAACCAAAATTCAAAAAGAGTCATGTACCAAAATGTTCATTGCAGCTCTATTTACAATAGCCCGGAGATGGAAACAACCTAAGTACACATCATCGGATGAATGGATAAAGAAGATGTGGCACATATATACAATGGAATATTACTCAGTCATAAAAAGAAACAAAATTGAGCTATTTGTAATGAGGTGGATAGACCTAGAGTCTGTCATACAGAGTGAAGTAAGTCAGAAAGAAAAAGACAAATACCGTATGCTAATACATATATATGGAATTTAAGAATAAAAAAGAAATGTCATGAAGAACCTAGGGGTAAGACAGGAATAAAGACACAGACCTACTGGAGAACGGACTTGAGGATATGGGGAGGGGGAAGGGTGAGCTGTGACAGGGCGAGAGAGAGTCATGGACATATACACACTAACAAACGTAAAGTAGATAGCTAGTGGGAAGTAGCCGCATGGCACAGGGATATCGGCCCAGTGCTTTGTGACCGCCTGGAGGGGTGGGATAGGGAGGGTGGGAGGGAGGGAGACGCAAGAGGGAAGAGATATGGGAACATATGTATATGTATAACTGATTCACTTTGTTATAAAGCAGAAACTAACACACCATTGTAAAGCAATTATACCCCAATAAAGATGTTAAAAAAAAAAAAAAAGAAAAAGAAGTATGAGATGTCATAGTACTAATATTAGGGTAAAGTAGATCAATGAATAGTTTAGGAAAACTTGCCTTATTAATGGAACTTAACTAGCATTCCATCAAAATAAACCAGATCTGCAGAATAGATGCAATAATATAATTCTAAAAGCAGTATAAAGTCATAACTTCATAGTACACTATTCTCAGAGGCCTGTCTCTTTTCTTTCTTTCTTTTTTTTTTTAAATGTGGTACACGGGCCTCTCACCACCGTGGCCTCTCCTGTTGTGGAGCACAGGCTCTGGACGCACAGGCTCAGCGGCCATGGGTCACGGGCCCAGCCGCTCTGCGGCATGCGGGATCCTCCCGGACCGGGGCACGAACCCATGTCCCCTGCATCGGCAGGCAGACTCCCAACCACTGAGCCACCAGGGAAGCCCTCTCTCTTTTCTTAATGACTACTGAAACAAAGGAAGCTGTAAAAAGTTGGTTGGTTTTCAAATGGTTTTTGACAAGAGCAACAAGACCATTCAACAGAGAAAGGATAGTCTTTTCAACAAATGGTGCTGAAAAAACTGGATATCCACATGCAAAACAATGAAGATGGACCCTTACCTTACACCATACAAAAATTACCTCAACACATAAAACTGTCATTATATGCAGGTGACATGACACTAGATGCAGAAAACCCTAAAGACTCCACACAAAAACTACTAGAACTGATAAACGAATTCAGCAAGGTAGCAGAATAAAAAATTAACATACAGAACGGTTGCATTTCTTTACACTAAAAATGAAATATCAGAAAAGGAACGTTAAAAAAACATCCCTTTTAAAACCACATCCAAAAAAATAAAATAATTAGGAATAAAGCTGATCAAGGAGGTGAAAGACTTATATGCTGAAAACTATAAAACATTAATAAAGGAAACTGAAGATGATTCAAAGAAATACAAAGATATCCCATGATCTTGGATTGGAAGAATTAATATTGTTAAAATGGCCATACTACCCAAAGAAATCTACAGATTTAATGCAATCCCTTCAAATTACCCATAACATTTTTCACAGAACTAGAACTAATAATCCTAATTTTTGTATTTTAGTTTTGGCTGTGCCGTGCAGCCTGCAGGATTCTTAGTTCCTGACCAGGGATTGAACCTGGGCCCCAGCAGTGAAAGTGCCAAGTCCTAACCACTAGACCATCAGGGAATTCCCAAATAATCCTAAAATTTGTATGAAACCATAAAAGACCCAGAATTGCCAGAGCAATCCTGAGGAAAAAGAGCAAAGCAGGAGGCATAACCCTCCCAGACTTTAGACAATATTAAAAGCTACAGTAATCAAAACAGTGTGGTACTGGTACAAAAACAGACATATGGATCAGTGGAACAGAATATAGAGCCCAGAAGTAAACCCACACACCTACAGTCAATTAATCTTCAACAAAGGAGACAAGAATATACAATGGAAAAAAGTCTCTTCAGCAAGTGGTGTTGGGAAAGTTGGACTGCTGCATGTAAATCAATGAAATTAGAAGACACCCTCACACTGTATACACAAATAAACTCAAAATGGCTTAAAGACTTAAATATAAGACATGATACCAGAAAACTCCTAGAAGAGAACATAGGCAAAACATTCTCTGACATAAATCATACCAATGGTCTGTTTACCAAGGCAATAGAAATAAAAGCAAAACCGAACAACTGGGACCTAGTCCAAACTTACAAGCTTTTACATAGCAAAGGAAACCATAACACAATGAAAAGACAATCTACAGAATGGGAGAAAATACCTGCAAATGATGTGACAAACAAGGGCTTAATTTCCAAAATATATAAATAGCTCATACAATTCAATAACAACAAAACAAATAACCTAATTGAAAAATGGGCAGAAGATATAAATAGACATTTCTCCAAAGAAGACATACAGATAGCCAACAGGCACAGGAACAGATGTTCCACATCATTAATTGTGAGAGAAATGCAAATCGAAACTACGAGATACCACCTCACACTTGTCAGAATAGCTATCATTAAAAAGTCTACGAATAACAAATGCTGGAGAGGATGTGGAGAAAAGGGAACCCTCCTACACTATTGGAGGGAATGTAAGTTGGTGTAGCCACTATGGAGAACAGTATGGAGGCACCTCAAAACTAAAAATAGAGTTGCCATATGATCCAGCAATCCCACTCCTGGCATATATCTGGAAAAAACTATAATTCAAAAAGATACATGCAGGGCTTCCCTGGTGGCGCAGTGGTTGAGAGTCTGCCTGCCGATGCAGGGGACACGGGTTCATGCCCCGGTCCGGGAAGATCCCACATGCCGCAGAGCGGCTGGGCCCGTGAGCCATGGCCGCTGAGCCTGCGCGTCCGGAGCCTGTGCTCCGCAACGGGAGAGGCCACAACAGTGAGAGGCCCGTGTACCGCAAAAAAAAAAAAAAGGTTAAAATAGTAAATTTTATTAAGTATATTTTACCCCCTCACACACAAAAAAGTTGGTTGCTCTCATATTGCAAAAGAGAAATATTTTTCAATTTGTTGCTCACAAACTGAACTAGCCCTACTACACATGTTAGAAATGTGAGCTATGAGGATCTGTGAGGTTATTTCCCATGATATTAGCAGATCTGATTTAGAACTCCTTGATCTGATACCTTGGGGATATCAAGAGTGTATCTTTACACAAAAGCACTAATCAAGGCAATAAAAGCATTTAAAAATGTTCAAAAACACCACAAAAATTTAACAATATTAATAAACAACTGGAACACAGTTCTCAGACTAAGTATCAACAACCAGCCACCCTCCTATGAGGGGCTACACAAACTACTGTAGTTCACTTTTTATGCAATTACTTACTTTCTTCACATTTTACAACCCACTGATTAAGTCTGAAATTGTTTAGGAATTAAAAAAAATTTTTCTCTAAAGAAATTTCACTGTCCTATATTCCAGCCACTTAGGTCTACATGAATCATGTTGTAAAACTCAGTCTAAACTTGTGAAATCCTTAAAATGATCTAAAGCACTAAAATAAAAAGAAAATTCAAAAGGGGCAATTCTAGGAATCTTTATAAGATAGACTCTATTATCCATAAACCATGGGATTAAAAATTAGTGATAAAAGACTCAATTTTGTTACCTTTCTGCACCTGCTATGCAGACAGAACATCAATTTTCCCATATGTGAGTATTTTTCTGATTAAGAGATACATTTACATGGCCAGATATTTATCATTTAACACATGTACATACCTGAGCAAAAAGGTAAGACATGACAAAGTCATCAAGAAGAGGAGCTTCAGCACCTCGAGATATTCCATGCCTATAGGTTCTGTTGCTGCCATTACAATACCAGTAAGGAAAGTAAAATCTACAAGACAATTAAAACAATCAGTCAGCCTCCAACAGTTCTAATATAAACATACTGTATATATATAACCACTTCCGATCTACCAAAAAGTATTATCCCATAATCAGAAAACACAACTAACAGTGTTAAATACAAAGTGAGGACAAAAGGAAATATGGGTAAAGCCATGGTAATAATACAGCCAGAAAATACAAGAAACATAAGTTTAAAATCCATATTCTGCCTTCTTCCATGAACAGAACATAGAAGCAAATAATAGAAAATAGAGAAATGCAGAAATAAAACATTAACAAAAAAAATTTTAGTATGGACACCAGGGGGGAAAGCAGCGGGGTGGTAGTGGTGGGATGAATTGGGAGATTGGGAATGACATATATACACTAATATGTATAAAATAGATAATTAATAAGAAACTGCTATATTAAAAAAATAAAATTCAAAAAAAATTTTTTAATGTAATTCTAGGAACATCAGTAGAGGAATCTGAAAATGCTAATTTGGTGTGAAAACAAATAATAGCTTCTTCTTTAAAGAAACAGAGATTACATAAAAAAGAATGAAATAATGCCATTTGCAGCTACACAGACAGACCTAGAGATTATCATATTAAGCAAAGCCAGTCAGAAAGAGAAAGACAAATACCATATGATATCACTTATCTGTGGAATCTAAAATATGACACAAATGAACTTATCTGTGAAACAGAAACAGACTCACAGACATAGAGAACAGACTTGTGGTCACCAAAGGGGAAGGGGAGTGGGGGAGGGTTGGATTGTGAGTTTGGGGTTAGCAGATGCAAACTATTATATATAGAATGGATAAACAAGGTCCTACTATATAGCACAGGGATATTCAATATCCTGTAATAAGCTATAATGGAAAAGAATATGAAAAAGAATATATATAAATATGTATAACTGAATCACTTTACTGTACACAAGAAACTAACACAACATTGTAAATCGACTATACTTCAGTTAAAAAAAATGGAGGTTACAAACTTGTCCTTCAGAGAAACAAAAAAATTCTATATTGCTTTTTTTATTTACAGCTCTACTGAGATATAATTCACATAAAGTTCACTCATTTAAAGTATACAATTCAATGTTTTTAGTATATTCAAAGCACTGTACAGACATCACCACAACCTAACTTTAGAACATCTTTATCTTCCATAAAAGAAATTCCCTACCCAAGCCACCCTTATCTACTCCTCAGCCCTAAGTTACCACTAGTCTACCTCTATAAATTTGTCTATTCTGGATATTTTATATAAATGGAATCATATAATATGTGGCTTTTTCTACCTTCCTTCACTTAGCATAATGTTTTCAAGGATCATCCACATTTATAGCAGTATCAGTACTTCATTTCTTTTTATTGCCCAATTAAATTCCCATTGTATGGATATACCACAGTCTGCTTAACCATTCATGACTTCATGGCCATTTGGTTTGTTTCCATCTTTTTGCTATTATGAATAATGTTGCTATGAATAATCATATACAAGTTTTCTTTCCTGTGGAAGTATGTTTTCATTTCTCTTGCATATATACCTAGGGTGGCACTGCTGAATCATATGATAATTCTATGTTTATCTTTTAAAGGAGTAGCCAAACTGTCTTTCAAAGCAGCGCTATTTTATACTTCTAACAATGTATGAGTGTCCCAATAGGTCACATCCTTGCCAACACTTGGGTGGAGAGTTTAGCTAAGTCACTCTATGGTGCTGCTGACTCAGCGTTCATTTTGTTTCATCAAGAGTCCTGTAGTGACCTTAAACTGACATTAGCTCCCACACAAACGCATGCCCTAGAGAACAACTTGCAGAGTCACAAGCAAATGTTAAGTTCCTTATACAACTTCCCCAACAGCCTCTGTGATCAACAGTCATCCCTGCCTCCCAGTGTCTAGTCCTATGCACCTCTTCAATAAGATCCCTACGTGGCTTACCAAAACCCAACTCTTTTGAATTGACCAGTCTGGCCTTAGTCCAGGAACCTCAAGGCACTCTACACTTAAACCCTAATAAAGGCACGTGCTCCAGGTCCTGACTCTCTCTATATGCACTGTGCCTTGACCTCTCCATGTGACCCCTTAAGGCATGCGGGTACTTCCTCAAGAACCTGTGAGTAATAAACTTTTTTCTACTTCAATTCCTCTTGTAGTCTGTTGTTGAAATGTGGCTCACCGTCTGGCACCCTATGTTCCACTTAATAAGAGGTAATTTGACAATTTTTTTTTTTTAATCTTTTGGCCACATCGCGCAGCACGTGGGATCTTAGTTCCACAACCAGGGATTGAACCCGTGCCCCCTGCATTGGCAACATGGAGTCTTAACCACTGGACCACCAGGGAAGTCCCTAATTTGACAAATTTATAACAATGTGTTATCGTCCATCTTTTTAATGCGTGCCATCCTAGTGGGTAAAATGGTATCCCATTGTGGTTTTGATTTACATTTCTCTAATGAATAAAGATGTTGAGTATCTTTTCACATGCTTATTTATCAGTTGTATGTTTTGTTTAGAGAAAGGGCTATTCAAAACTTTGCCCCTATTTTAATTGTGTTAGTTGTCACTGTACTGAACTGTAAGAGTTCTTTATATATTCTGGATATAAGACATCTGTCAGATATATAATTTACAAACATTTTCTTCCATTCTATAGGTTGTCTTTTCACATTTTTGTCAGTATCCTTTGATGCACAAACATATACTTTGATGAATCCCAATTAACCTATTTTTCTTTTGTTGCTTAGGTTTTTGGTGCCATATTGAAATCACTGCCTAATTTAAGTACACAAACACATGATCCTGTTTTCTCCTAAGAATTTATAGTTTTAGCTCTTAGATTTAGGTCTATGATCCATTTTAAGTTACCTTTTTGTAAAGTGTGAGTTGCCTAAATTCATTACTTTACATTTGGATATTCAGTTGTCCCGGCACCATTTGTTGAAAAGACTATTCTTTCCCCATGAATTGTCTTGGCACCCTTGTCTAAAGTCTATTACCATAGTATGAGAGATTATTTTTGGACTTTCAATTTTACTCCATTAATCTATTATCTAACCTTAAGTCAGCACCACACTGTCTTGATTACTGTGGTTGTGGATGAAGTTTTGAAATAAGTGTGAATCTTCTAACTTTGTTCTTTTTCAAGACTGTTTGGGCTATTCCAAGTCCCTTTGATTTTTTATGAATTTTATGACAAATTTTTCAATTTCTGCAATAAAGATAGCTAGAATTTCAGTGGAGATTGCATTGAATATACAGATTAATTATGGGAACATTGCCATCTTAACAATATTAAGTCTTCCTATATTATCTTTCCATTTATTTAGGTGTTTCTCTAATTTCTTTCAATAATATTTTATATCTCTCAGTACACAAACTGTGCACTTCTTTTGTCAGGTTTATACCTAAGTATTCTTTTATGCAATGGTAAATGGAATTTTCTTAATTTCACATTTCTTCTCTAATTGCTAGCATATAGAAATACAACTGATTTTGTATTTCTATCCTGTAACTGGGCTGAGCTCATTTATTAGTTCTAATAGTTTCTTAATTCCTTAGGATTTTTCATATACTAGATCATATCATCTGTGAACAGAGAGTTTTACCACTTCTTTTCCAATATAGATGCCCTGTATTTCTTTCTCTTGCCTATTTTCCCTGGCTAGAATCTATGGTACAGTGTTAAACAGAAGTGGTGAGAGCAGATATTTGTGTCTTGTTCCTGATCTTTGGAAGAAAGCATTCAGCCTTTCACTATCAAGCATATGGTTAGCTTTGGGTTTTTCACAGATGCCCTTTATCAGACTAAGTTCCCTTCCATCCTTATTATGTTTAATATTTTGATCAAGATAGAATGTTGGATTTTGTCAAATGTT